>NW_026526688.1:13164436-14364436 GCF_024362965.1 Panthera pardus
GTACTCCTTCCAACTAGGTTGGGCTAGGCTAGAATTGTCATCCCTGTGTTAGTTCATAGCACTGACTGCACACCACTGTCCTTCTTATTTGCTCAATGCCCACCCTTGAAGTGGGAAGTTTCCATCAAGTGTATTTCTAGGGCTCATCTCTAACATGCTTTGAAAAGTTCTGTTGGTAACAACCAAGGAATGGCCTCTCTAGACACGGTCTCTTTTTCCCAATGCTTTCTGTTGGCCGTTACTGGGTTCTTCCCCTTTATCAGAGTGAAGTTCCCACTATGAAACCATGATTGCAATTGAAAATAGATATCGCCAATCCACTTTTCAAAATATGAATGCCATAGGGCCCCTGGACGGCTCGGTCGATTAAGCATCGGACTCTTGATCTTGGCTCAGGTCATGATCTCACTGTTGGTGAGATGGAGCTCTGCAGTGAAAGTGCAGAACCTGCTGGAGATTCTCTTTCTCTCTCTGCCCCTCCCATGCTCATGCACATGTGCACTCTCTCTCAAAGTAAACAAATAAACATGACTAAAATAAAATAAAATAAAATAAAATATAGAATGAAATAAGAAAGTCATGAGACTTCTCTAAGACTGTTAAATAACCTTTGCAGTAACTCAGTGTTTGTGTGCATCTCCATTTCTCTGTCACTCTTCATTTGCACACACCATGATAAGAAATTGTTCTAAATCTTGTAAAGAATGAATTACCACTCGGGGAATGGTTTCATAGTTCATTCTTCCTGTTCTTTGTCTGCACCATTAGAGCCTCCCATTCTCTACAATCGATGTCAATGTTGAGCTTCTAGGTCTTGAAAAGACTAATTGTGACGACCGACCAATGCTAGAGCCTCTTGAGGAAGATTAATCAGGTCCCAGGGCAAAGACAGAGCAGTTTGGAGTCTCTTCTTGTAGCCCATAGAAAACCCATGTGCTCCTGGATGCTAAGATTATAACCAGCCCTCCTTAGATTGAATATAACGTCTCCCCTCTTGTCTCTGAGTGTATCCAGTATTCCCAGGTTTCTTCATGCTCACGATGCTTTCTTAAAGGCCCATGCTCAGAGCTTCCATATCAGGCCCGGGCGAGAGGGAGGGGACTACGGCATTCATCTCAGTCACAGAATGTAAGGGGCATCCAAAAAGTCAGCAGGCAAAATAAATGATATCTTAAAGCAATAGTTTTAAAAATCAGAATTTGTACAATAATCCGTGGTAAACAAAATATAAAGATTTTTAATCAACCCAGTATCAGTGTTGCTGATTTTTTTCTTTATTTTTCCTAAGGCCCCAATATGACGTTAGCATGGTATTACTCCAAATCCATGCACATCTGGAATTTCATCTCCTGGGGAACAAGGGCATGGACTGAATAGCCCCTGGCTTGCTCCCAGCCCCCTAAGCAATAGTACTAACATGTATGGGCCTCTTACTACGTCCCACTTTATATGTATTTTTTCATTTGACACCTTCAAGTAGGTTTTGCCGTTCTCTCTAGTTTATTTATAAGGAAACTGAGGCCCAGGTCCACTTACTAAGAGACAGAGTAAGGATTCAAATCTCTGCAGCCTGACTCCAGAGATCCTGCACTCAAGCACTAGGCTCATTTTCACTGACTCTCCATTCAGTCATTTTAGCCGCCTTAAAATCCTGGGTGTATCCTTTGCTTTGTACATTGTAATATATTCAGCAGCCAACAAGCTGCAGTTAGTTATATGATTATCAAATGCAATTGGATGGAAACTAGGAAGTTGGAAAGAACTAAAAATTTTCTTCGGGTCGGTAAGAAAGAAGAAGACAAAATTGTTCTTGAACCAGATAATTAGGCAACTTCAACTCATGACCCTTTTTTTAAAATTTTTTGAGGCATTCATATTATTTTCCTCAGTTTTCAGCATCTAGAATCATGTATACAATGTCTATATATTTCTGAATCGTAGATATTTTCTAAAGTCAAATAAAATTCCTGTCAAGGAAGAAGATGCCCCCAGGGTATGGAAAATAGGTACCCATACGTATATATAGAAGGTGGGAGCACACAGAGATTGTGTGAAGCATGAAAAGAGAGCATAAAAGTTAGCACTGGCCCCACACAGCAAGGCTGCGTCTTTGCAAAATGCTTTCGTTACCCATTATTACAGAAATGCTACACGACTCAAGATATTAACAAAAAAGCTTGGTTACAGGCTCGTATCTATTGTAGGGTTTATTCCCCTAGCACATTCCAGTTGTCTAACAATCGGACGTTCATTTATTTTCCAATAACCAGAATGCTTTCTCTACTTCACAACTATTTCCTAATAGTGCTGATGTCTAAACCGCAGGGAAAAACCCGAGTGGTTCGCATACGCTATCCTGTGTACTAAATTTTCTACCACATGGGGCTTTCCAGGTGATAACAGAATACTTCTCTACTTTTATCAAACATGTTCATGCACTTGATTTTTATTTTTTCAGTGGGAACAACATTTGGGTATGCATTACAGATTTTACCTAAGGAACAGGCAGTGACTATTTTGTCTGTTTTAATTAAGTCCTTTCCAGCATACTCAGGTGCTCTCATTCAAAGCTATCCATCACATCCAAGCACATTAGGAGGAGGGTTTAACATGTGTTGAGTAGTAATCTTGTTGTATTTGTGTTCATCTGTTCATCAAGGGAAAAAAAAGTCAATTTAAGGCAACATGGGAGTGACAATCCTTGTCTTTAAGGCAACTGTTGTATAATTGACCTCCTTTAGCATTTAATTTCTCAAACCTCTAGGAAGCTTAATTTTGAACATCAAAGAGGTACCTGTGGAAGAAACTGTTCCAGACTGGTGAGTAAACAAATTAGAGTTAATAGGGTCGTTAGCTTTTGTGGTAAAAATTTAGACTGGGTATTCCTCACCATCGGATGTGTAAACTGTCAGCATGTGGGTTTGTTTTTTTTTTTTTAAAGCCTTTTAAAAATATAATTAGATCTACAGTTTGACAAAATGTTATATATTCTGTGCTTCGTGCATTTTCTTGGTTTAAACGGGGCTCAGTTGTTACAATGTTACAGTGTTTATGAAAATTCCTTCCTAGCCACATGTAATCTGTGCTGATAAATATATTCCTGTATGTCCATGAATTACAGAGCTCGGTGATTCCAGCTACACAGTGAGAATCATACTGCACCTTCCAGGGTGCCAGCTGTGTAACAAAGTGCCTGGCTCCTAATTGCCCAGAGCACAATATCAACAGTGATCTGTTTAAACACATTGAGTAATTCATGAAGATACAATGGTAGTGTGGGGGGGGGGGAGGGGCGGGGTGGAATTAATAAAAGAGTTTGTTTTGCATTAAACCTCAAGACTGGTGAAGGAAAAAAAAATAGGTGTGTTTAACATAGAGGAAAAGCAAATATTTGCTAGCTTTGACAGAGGAGACTTAACAGCAGCTTTTAGACTGGAAATCCGCAGCTGGCAAACACATCCAGGGGTAAACCACCTTCTTACTGTGAGAACTTATTGTACCAGCAGGATACGGGGAGAGAGAACAACAATGAAAGAGAAAGCTAAAAGCCAAAGAAAAATAGAGTAAGGCAGAGATCATGTGGGTTTGGGACTTACAGAATATAACTTAATTATGAATGAAGATTTTTAAATGCACATTTACTCTTTCCCTTCTGAAATTTTGACTTACTGAAGCACGGTTGTAGGTTTTCTGATAAGTGGCACAGGGCAGTTTTACACTAAAATTAGTCTTCTTCATCCCCTTTTGCTCATCTTCTTTCGTGTCCATCAAAAGAAAAATGTTTTATTCCATCTACCGCTTGCATCAACGCAACACACACATGTAAAGTTAAAAACAAAAATGCCGGGGCGCCTGGGTGGCTCGGTCGGTTGGGCGTCCGACTTCGGCTCAGGTCATGATCTCACCGTCCGTGAGTTCGGGCCCCGCGTCGGGCTCTGTGCTGGCAGCTCAGAGCCTGGAGCCTGCTTCCGATTCTGTGTCTCCCTCTCTCTCTGACCCTCCCCCATTTATGCTCTCTCTCTGTCTCAAAAATAAATAAACGTTAAAAAACAAAAATGCCATAATGAAGGTTCAAAACTTCTAGGAGGACACAGTTCTTGTGTTGGGTTTTATGCACCATTCAGAGATAGTGATGGTGGATATTAATAAATTCATGCATATAGGTGATTATGTTGCATCGTTTTTATTCAGCGTCAGTTGGTTTTGTATTTATGGAATTAAGTCACTTCATGACTTTTAAACTAATATAGTGATTGCTTTTTTTGAATACTTCTTTTTTTCCCATATGGGGAAGAAGAGTCAGCCAATAGATTTCCAATGCTGGTATTGCTAGACCATAAAAGTCTAAAAAACAGAAAGCACAATAGAGGCCGGCGGGCAAACCTCAGGGAGGGAAGCTCAGCGAAGCCTCTGGGACTCCAGCACAGAGAGCCTGCATGGGCTCACTCAGCACACAGAAGCTTGAGAATTGGTCAGGTCAGAATTTCTGTCTTAGTGCCCAATGTATGTGGTGATAAATACCCAGATGGAACTCAGGCCCACGGGGCTGCCTGGTTACTGACGTTCATTCTAGGACTGGGTCAGCAAATGAAGCATTAAGCTCTTCTACAATATGGCGGTAAAACCCCAGATCTTCTCTTTTCAAGCTTTGCCATCCTGAGGGAGATAAACTCTGAGGAGCCATCGGGGCCTTAAATTTACCGCTTGTAAACAGCCTTATCATTTGATGGGGTACTGACACCCCACTTCTGCACAAGGCAGTGACAGCCCACACTGAGCAGAGGCGTGCTGTGCTGGCAAAAGAGAGAAAATGCTGATGTGCTTGCTCTGCTGGATTTATAGCCTGAATTTGGGAATATTTCTACCCACACAGTACCGCTGTCGCTCCTTCACCTTTGCAACCATCAGAGGGTACCTGTACGTATGTGTGTGCGACAGTGTGTGTCCGTGCACACATACATCTCAAGAGAAAGAGAGGGAGGTGCGAGTGAGACTATATTGTAATAGGATTCAACAAATAACTGTGCATAAACACGAAGCAAAACAAAGCCATCTTTTCTGCGAGAAAACAAAAAGGGAAATGGCGTGCTTAGGGGGCTGTATCCAAGAAAGCATCAAAGACTTTCAGGAAATAAAAGAATGATGGAGATGAAAAATCGATCCCCAAAGAGAAAGAAAATTCTTTCTTTCTTTTAAACAGGTGGGGCTCTCTCTTTCAATATCCACCTCATGAAAATTATTTAATGGATAATTTTTGGCCACTCCGAATGCAGGTGTAGACTTCTGTCAGTCCGTGCCGAGCACTAAACAATTTCATGACCCCAGAAGTTTTGTGCACCTGTGTCTTTTACCCGAATTAATCGTGGGGCACAAATTAAAATAAATCATCAATCATCATTAATTATCGGTTCAACCGATGTCTGCACTTTCTTACACTTTCATCTTCATTACCATGTAGCAAAGAGAAAGTCCCAGAGGATGTGCCACATGCATTTGTGTGTTGTGGGCTTGTCTCCCCAGAACACTCAACGGCTCAGAAAAATTGCCCTCCTCGCTGGGACCCCGATACCTCCAAGGCTTTTCCCCAGAACGCTTCAGATTAAATCGCAAGGCTCAGTCTGAGCAGCCACGGGCCAAAAGCAGGATTCACCTCTTTTTGTCTGAGATCCTGTGTTCCATCACTTGAACACTTTCTATAGCACTTGAACCTTGTCCCGTAAGACTCCCTTGCAGTCGCATCCACGCGTCCTGGAGGAGCAAAGCAGCTCCTTCCTTCCAGATGGGTTTCCCTTACTCCATTATGAGCTGCTCCGAGCAAAAAATAACTCTTCAGAATTCCATTAGCTTCTTTTAGTCCGTGTTAAATATACAAGTAAGTGCTGCCTGATGTGTAAAAATGGCTTGCAGTAAGGTTACTTGGAATGGCTTACTTGTACAAGGAAGGGTAAAATGTAAAGGTGTTTTGATGAGCCCAGGTAATGAATGATACATTGTGTGCAGAAGCTTCTCGTTTTGCTTTGTATTCTTGCCTCTACGGGAGGATGTAGATGTTCTTGGTATGGGCAATTATAACTCAGTGACAAAGAGTCTAATTGTATACAGCAGCGTCCTTAAACGCAGGACTATCCCCATTGCTAAACTATTCCCTCGCTATAAATTAGAAGCTGCACTGTCCCTTCCTCAATACTTAAGTGTGTCATTTGCAGTTTCCCTCCCTTATTCCATGTCAGTCATTACCAGACAAGTATAAAGTGCTGCATTTGAACCTGTATCTGCCGAAGTAACCCGAGGGGCTAACGTGGGGAAGAATATATTCCTTAGTCTGGCTGCTGTTTCTAATGGGGACTATATTGTCATACTTAAAATGTCGACATTTTATAATCGACATGATTTCACATCGATGAGAAGGTCTCACAAAAATCCTAATAGTATTCTTCAGAGCTTGAAGATATTTGGTGCTTACACACATAGCCCAAGTAGGAGATTACTTTTATTATCTGTTCTCAAGCTCTTAACATGTTCTGACATGATTAATCTCATGAAAATTATTCAGTTGCACCCTGATTAGTTAAGCTAATCTCCCAGAAAGAGCCTCCAACCTTTTCTGTAAACATTTTTCTTTTAAAAATGGTAATTATTAGAAACACAGTTGCGATGTATCTTTTCTTAGTGATAGAAACACGATGACTCAATATGTCTTGTAGCACTGAACTGATATTAGAAAAGCAGCGATTGTGGAGAAATACATAAATTCAGAGTCTGTTCCTCAGTCATTGTGTAAAGGTCTTGGATTACAGTGCAGGGTGTTTTTCAGAATTATTTTTCAGGGACAAGGGGAAGACTGAGTGAAGGGTGCGGAAGGTAAGTGGACCAGAAATAAGAATCCATCTCTGATTCAGTTGTAAATGCTGTCTTATTTAAAAAAGATTTTTTTTAATGTTTGTTTATTTTTGAGAGAGAGAGAGACAGAGAGTGTGTGACCAGGGGAGGGGCAGAGAGGAAGCAGGCTCCAGGCGCCGAGCTGTCAGCACAGAGCCCGTCGTGGGGCTCAAACCCACGAACTGAAAGATCATAACCTGAGCTGAAGTCATCCGCTTAACCGACTAAGCCAACCAGGTGCCCCGTGTAAATGCTGTCTTCTTGACAAATAAGTCCGCACCCTCAGAAAACGGGATCGTGCATTCTCTGCGTATTCTCCTTCTTCAGTTAATTGTAGAACTTGGTTCCCCTGTTCCCCAATGCCTTTGGCCTGCCACTTCTCTGGTGAATTGATAAACTAGCATGGAAATGCATTCCTTAAAGCAAGCTCTAACTGAGAGGAGAGTATGATGTTCTTCTCCCAAGGATCAGATACCTCCACAGAGGTCCCCTATGCACCACAAAGCAGTTTTAACCTTCAAAAGTATCAGCGTCCTTTGGTGTACTTAGAGCAAAGCTACATAGGATAACATCCTACAGGATTCAGACAGGAGCACACAAGAGCTCAATCATCTCTGAAAAGCTTTCATTTGACAAAGAGGGAAAAGGAAACAGGTCTTTGTTGGTTTCTCTTTTTTTAAGAAACAAAAGGTTGTGCAATCCTCTTTTCCTCTTCCTCTTCATATTACACTCCCAGAATCGTGCTTGGCTTGCTGCTGCTGCAAGAGACAGAGATTGCTAGCTCCTTTGTCATCTGCAAAACACTAGCCTTCTTGAAATCGTGCAAATCTTTCTTTATAAGGATTCACCTGTGAAAATGTGGGTGAACATTACTGGTAGTCATTTCCATGGTCTTGTTGGTTTTCGGAGCATGCAATTTTTTTTTCCCACTTCTGCTTTGCAATATGAATCCAGATTCAACAACGACTCATCAGTTTATCACAGGACAAGTAAAAATTATGTCAGATAAATTGGTGGCTCATGTCCTATTGGATGTGTTAGGAAAAATTTCAATACCAGAAAAATCTCTTGAGCAAATATGCATGCTGTTAGAATGGAGAGGAAAAGATTAAAAGGAGCCACCATCAACGGAGTGTTCCTTTCTCTTCTTTGGGATGAAGGCATAGGTCTGTAGTCAGCTCTAGTATATGCCCTGATTTAACTAGGAGTAAAGAGGCTATTTGATTAATCAGTTCCTAGCAGGTTTTATGCATTAAATTTACTTTTACAAAATCCAAAAGTTATTCTTATCCACACCTCTCAGTTTGACTGATTAATTATCTATGGTTCCCCAACACATACCATGATCACAGTAATGTTCTTTGGAGATATAATCATCAAAGAGCATCCCTTGGTTAGTGTGGTACATGAGAAGGGCATAAATAATGAAACAGAACAGGGGCCATTAATTCGTTCTGTTTTGTTTTCAGTGCTTGGAGGTTGGTTTACTAGGCAGGGGGTATGGAGGAGATGGGAAGTGAGGGAGAGCTGGAGAGTGGGGTTCGTGTATCAGAATTTTGCACTGTGACTTTCAGCTACTCCTTCTCTTTGGGCCATGAGTCCTGGAGCTCCGGCCAGCCTTGAGGGCTTAGAAGTTCTCATTTGGGCTTGCCACGCTCCGGGTATTCCTGAGGCACATAGCTCTAATTTGGAGCTCAATGTGTGCTCATACAACATCCGATGATTAGAAGGAATTGCTTGGCTATGACTTACATGGTTTACATTTTAACCCATTGTTCAAGGCAGGTTTTTATGCAGTTTTCTTTAATATCAAAGGTTGACATCTTATTGCTAATTAAGGGTGCAGAGGAACACAGGGCAAAAAAGCAAAGCCTTTAAAACCCATATACCCCTGCTTTTGGTGAGTTTGAAGTGCCGTTAGCTAAGTTCACCCCACACCTCTACAGCGCGTCATTCTCCCAGATATCCATGTTGTATGACATTTATGTCAATACATTCTGACAGTTTGGTTCTTTGTAATATCCCTTTTCCTATTTATGTTGTCTCCCTGTGTTTGCATTTTTCCATAACTTGAATGTTTCCATTGTATAGATAGTTTAGAACAAAATTATGGTTGACCAGCTTATTGAACACTGATCTTTTCTCAGATGCAGTAGTCAAGGGCTGTGCCCTGGCAGGTGTTTTTACCACATACTAATGGGAGCAACTGGGCTAGTGCCCTCGGGCAGAACTGAACTGTGCACAGGGCCACTCCTCACATGTCCCTGTGGGTAATTAAGTGGTGTAGTGCTCCTGCCTGCTAAGGAAACATCAGCCCGACTCCTGGGTTGATTTTTTTTTTTTTTTTTTTTTTTTTTGGTGGAGAAGAGAACAGCACGATAGGTCTTAACCAAATAATGCAAGTACAGGACATTTGGGGGAGACATGTTTTCCAGGATCTCTGCCTTCAGCTTTCCTGAATAGTCCTAAACCAAAATATGCAATCATAGCATTAGTGTAACAAGCCCAATGAACAACATCCAGGGAATGAAATGCTTCAGTGTTATTTTCCTTTGGCGTAATCTTGAATTTAAGTGGTTGATCCGTTTCCCCGGTTGAAGGAAATCATTCTTTCATCCTTCTGAAAAAAGTGAATGCTATGAAATCGAATCATTTTTCCTTTATAATTTCAGAACAACTGAAAACCAAGGGTGGTGGGAGGAGAAACAAGTTTTTAAAAATTGGTGCATTGATTACAGACTCCACAGTGTACAAAATGTAAGATCTCCCAGTGATATAGTTTTGACCCTGTCAAATCCATATTTGACAGGTAAAGCAGAATCCTTTTTTTTTTTTCCATGTGTAAATTCCATTGGACTTGCTAGTTTGTAGCAAGAACTAATTGGGAGGTTTTATAATGTGATTCAAAGTTAAAGATCAGCCAAATGGGAATAGGTTCTGTCTGATTGCCATTTTCTTATCTGTCGCTCTGGGGTGCCACAATAGTAAATACATATCTTATTTTTTGCCCTTCACACAAATACTTCTTGTTAACAGTGTTTTGAGATTTTTGTGGTGGTGGTGGTGGTGGTGTCTACCATTTGCAATTGGGACTAAGTAAAGGGTTAAGGGAAAATGAACAAGTATTATGGAGAGAGCTGTTCATAATTTATAGTTAGTTGTCCCTCTGTCTTCTTTGGAGACCCTCTTTCATACTTTTTTCTCCTGTGTGTCTCTCTCTGTCTCTGCTTCTCTCTGTACGGTAAAACCTTGGTTTGCGAGCATAATTTGTTCCGGAAACACGCTTGTCATCCAAAGCACCTGTATATCAAAGCAAATCTCAAGAACCTTTGGCTCAGTTGTGATCATGTGATGTTCGGTGTCGCGCGCAACTTGTGTTGCAAGACATTGCTTGCTTTACACGTTAAAATTTATTGGAAATGTTTGTTCGTCTTGCGGAACACTCACAGAACAAGTTACTGAGAATCCAAGGTTGTACTGTGTCTCCCCATCAGCAGCAGAGTTGATGTGTCTGTCTGCCTCTGTTTTTAGTAGTAGTAAAAACACATTTCTATAACTATAATTCAGTTCTGAAATAGCATTAAAATTAAATCCATGGTCATTTGTTGCCTCCTTCATAATCTGAAGACCCTCCCTGGGGTCTCAGGAGACTTCACTCCAGATTCCGGAGACCACCCCAAGGGCAACGCGCTCCCTGACCTCCTGCAACCAGCACTGTCATTTGCAGAGAGAGCTCAACTTCTAGGTCCGCAGTTGCTAAAAGTTCCAATCTACAAAATGCATCCCTGTTTCCGTTAATGTCTGTGTAGTTTGGGAAACATTAAATGTGATTTTCCAAGTGAAAAGTTTTAGAAATGCCTGACCAAACTGTTTTTCTAATGGCTTTGTGTAAATGGATTCCCCATTAAGTGTTCTATCTGAAGACAAAATGGATTAAAAAGTTGAAATATTCTATAGCAGTTTTATTTTCATTATAAAAATATAACATTGAACATTTATTTGCAAAGCATATACATATAAATATGTGTGTGTGTGTTTGGAAGGAAATACTAATAAAAATATAATTCTCCCACCAAGAAAATTACATTTTATATTATGGTAAATTTTTTATGTCCTTTTTTTTGTAATGTAATATATGCACATATACTTGGCATTTTAGTATATAAAGCCATTTGTAAATCACCTTTCTTTTCATTTAGCCTTATATTATAAATACTTCTAAGTTAAGTTCTTCAAAAATATGATTTTGATGACTAAACAATATTCCATTGTGTGGCTCTACCACAATGTATTTAAACTTATTTTTAGACAAAGAGGGCTAAAGTGAATAAACTTATACCTAAATAGTATATATATTATATAGATAATATATAATTATAAATATATTATAATATATTATATATATATTATATATTATATAATAATATAATATATAATTATATATAATATATTATTATATATAATTATATATTATATATAATATAATATATATTAATATATATTATATATAATATATTATATATATAATAATATATATAATAATAATATATATAATATATATTAATATATAATATAATATATTATATTAATATATATATTATATAATAATATAATATATAATTATATATAATATATTATTATATATATTATAAATATAATATATATTATCTATATAATATATATACTTTTTATATTACTTTTTAAGGGAAAATTGAATTATTTTTTCGAATGAAAATCTGTGGTTTCAAATATGCCGTTTTCATGAAATAGATATGTAATACGTGCATTTTCTCTATTGGGCTTTTGCATTTTTTGGCATATATACCACCTAATATCGTATTAAAAAGAAAGCTATTTAATTTCTACAGTGTAGTCATAATCATAAATGACTTTCAGGACATCTATTGGTATTTGTTTTTCTTTCTAACCCTAAATAAATAGGATTTTTGTCTTTACTAAAAATAGGTAAGTTCCACCTGATATCTGGAAAAGTTAACTTTTAGTACAGTGCTACACTTGAGGAAAAAAACTTGAAAAGATTTGGCAATGAAATTTATGACCTTCTCATACAAATGTGGCTCACAAAGTACAGGAAAGTCTACATTACTGACATTCCTACTGAGTAACAACACGAATGGTACGTAATACACTGAGTTACTAGCAGTGTTTGAAGTGTTTTATATGCATTAAATCATTTAATCTAATATCTATCCTATGAGGTAGACTGACTTAATATCCCCATTTTACAAATAAGGAAAGTGAAACTCAGCGAGGTGAAGTAACTCTCGGAAAGATACCCAGCAATACTGGGACCTAGGTATTCAATCCCAGGTCTTGTGCCCGGCACCTGCGCACTTCACCTCTACACAACGCTGCCCCCTCGTGTGAGTGCGCGCGCATCGCAAGTGTCCCTGCGCCCAGGGGCTGCTCATTCAGATATGAATTTGGAAGGTTTTCTATTTTATAATATAGTGAAGAGCTTATGCACACTCGTGTCCACGTATATGTATTAATACGTGTGTATATATTTGATATAAATATGTGTATATGTTTGATTATATGAGTAGTATAAATATAGAAGAAATACTTTGTGTAGAGATAGATTACCTTTAAAGAACTTTTGTTTTCAGTTTAAAGTTTAATGTTTAAAGAACTTTTCCTGTCAAGGGGGGAGGCACAGCAGAGATTATTGAACCCATTTTTATTCAACCCATTGAACCCAGGTGAGAAACCAGGCTTGAAGAGATTAAAATATTTTACCGAATGTCCTACAGCTAGGAGAGGCAGAGTGGAGACTAAAACCAGATCTTCTGACTGTTAGTCCCGAGTTCCTTCCCCTCCCCTTACATGTCACCAACAGTGCCTCCCCTAAAGTGTATGAAGAGATGAGCAGAAACTACTGGGAAGTAATGAGGGTAGGGAAGAATGATCTGCCATTATATATATTTATTTATATTTATATTATTAATCTTAATTATATTATTTATAATTCTTTGGATCTAGAAAGCAGAACAGAATGGTAGCACTCTCTGAAAATGAGAGTGCGATGTTAACAGATAACAGAGAAGGAAAAACTACCCAATTCATTTTTTGCTTCTGTTTTCCTCCAGAAGGATTAACTTCAAACAGAAAACTGAGGGAAAATAGAGTGGGCAATGTAAATACTAAAGGCGTAAATCCTTTTTAAGAAGCAAGAGAATTGACAACTGACAGCCTAAGAGAAATATAATCACATCTGGTTGGGGGGAGAATCATTGTTATTAACCTCAGTATAATATAAATTATTTCTAATGGCACCAGATGGATAGATAGGTGCTCCTGTAATGCTTTACTTGGAAATGAAGATCCCGCTTACTGGCCGGGTAATGTGAGGCCACAGCATTGCATTTACACTGAGTCCCTCACTGGCCTGTTTCACCTCCCCTGTGGTCAGGGGCAAACATTTGTAAGACAGGCACTTGGACCAGAGTTCAGTTGGCACAGCCCTGTGTACATAGTAGGTGCTTGAAAAATATTTGCTCAATTAAGTAGAATTGGACTGAACTCTTTGCTGAGGTTGTCCATGCACAGAAGTTCTCTTTCTCTAGAATACTGCCTTCAGCCAGGGCCTTAAGAAAAGACCAGTCACTCAAAATTGGTCCTGAAACCAAGAAAACTAATAATTATTAGGAATAGGACACATACAAAACCAGTTTGATACCGCAAAGACTTGCTCTTCTCTTAATCCTCTGACTTGGTAAACTAGAATAATAACTGTGTACAATTACGTTTTAATTTATGCTCCAAATGAGAAAGTACTTTTGTTAAAAGTAGCATTTTAAGTGTCAGAGAAAAGGCATATTAAACTATTATTTCTTTCTCAGTGATCATAAAAACATGCATTCTGAAATCAGGACAGCTAGATGCTTAAAAGCCCTACATCTAGGGTAATAAATAAGATGAATGAATAATTGAAATTTTGCATTATGTGGTACCAATAGATTAATTTTTACAAGGGAACTTATTTCCAGTAATGATCTTAGGAAGTGATCTCTCATTAGTAGCTGTCAGTGAATGGAGGGGGTGTCCAGCCTTCACTACATAAAATAAAGCAACACAGCTGGATTCTCACAGATTTATCCTAAGAATATTCTACAGGTAACTTCTATCCACTCCAACAAGCTGATCCTGAGGTAGATCTTGCTGATAGAACACATAAAAAGTTTTTTTTTTCATTGCTACTAAGCACAGAATGTGTGAATTCGAGCAACTGTTAATGAGTTTTAAGGGGACATTTTTTAAATTTTTATTTAATTTTAATTTTTTTTTTAACGTTTATTTATTTTTGAGTCAGAGAGAGACAGAGCATGAACGAGGGAGGGGCAGAGAGAGAGGGAGACACAGAATCGGAAGCAGGCTCCAGGCTCTGAGCCATCAGCCCAGAGCCCCACGCGGGGCTCGAATTCACGGACCGTGAGATCGTGACCTGAGCTGAAGTCGGAGGCTTAACCGACTGAGCCACCCAGGCGCCCCTTAAGGGGACATTTAATGCCCAACATGGAAAATAATGCATCTTCTTTTCCAAATTCTGTGAAAGTCTTCTCCTCAAAACAGACATAACCATAAGAAGAAAACTGATCTTTAATGGATGTTGATTCAACAGCAAAGATACTGTCTATTCAAATGTTAGATTCTTTGCAGGACTAAACTTGGGTATGTAAGCACGTGTGTGCATGTATGTAGTTATAAAAATCAAACTGTTCTAAGAAGTTATAATTGCTCATAAGACCTACAAATCCCATTCCCATTTGTGTTTCACTAGTTAAAAATAATTTCTGCCACTCTTTTCTCCCTCTCCCTTCCTCCCTCTCCCTTCTTCCCTCTCATGCCCACTTCCTCTCTTTCTGCTTCTCTCTCTCTCTCTCTCTCTCTCTCTCTCTCTCTCTTTTTATGTCAACCCTAATTGTTCAGATCTTACTCTGATATCATTCTTACTCTGAAACCATGACTCTCAGAGTGTATCATGCCTTTTTATCCATAATGAATGACTATTAGCATCAATTTTTATTACATTCAAAATAGCCATCAATTTCTCCTTCAATTACACGTTTAAATGTCATGTGGTTATTTTCTGTCTCGTGGATTAGATAGTAGTCAGAACCAGAATGACTTTAACTTGAACTAACCCGCAGAATAAAAGTGGCCTGAATTATAGAGAAAAGAAGTGGGAAACTAAATAGAGATTTACAGTGATTGTCTGAGAAGAGAAAGGAAAGGTTGGTGCAGGAAAGGCTTTCAAAGTCAGAAGTGCCAGAGGAAAACTCTGTCTTCCCTAATTCTTGTCTTAGCCTTGGCGCTAAGACAACCATCTAAGTGTCAAATGTCAAAAGACTTATGCATGTGTGTCCCAGAGTCTATTTCTGCTGGTTTTCTTGGCCTCATGCTCTTTCCATCCTGGGCTCTACCTCTTTCAGGAGGAAGCACATTAAAGGCCCCATGACATTCTGTTTTAAATCACGAGTTTACACATAGGTTGTGAACTGTAGCAAATTATTTGAGCACCCACCAGTTCCAGATACTGTGCAAAGCTCTGGGAATACAGCAAACAAGACAGCTGGGATTCTTACTTTATGGGGCTTTCAGTATAATGGAGAAGAAAGACATTAAACAAATAATTACAAATGTTAAGTGCTGTAGAGGAGAAGCCCAGGCTTTCATGGAAATGTAAAATGAAAGACCTCTCTAGGTGCGTGTAAATGTATACGCAGGGGTTGGGGGCGGCGTGGAGGGGGGGTAGGGGGGATGCATAGGAAGCTTCCCTGAGGCACTGTCACTTAGGCAGAAAGCTGAAGGAAGCAAAGTTGTTAGTGTTGTGCCATTGGTGTTCAGTTCTCAACTCCAAAACATGCCACTGACTTAGACCATGATACAAGGATGGGCAATCACCCATGTAGTTGCACCTGGAATGCTTTGCACAACTGTTCACCGGTATCTCTAGGAGTTAGCTGCTTAGCAGAATGAGATGGGGAGATGATGGGGGAGACACATATTATAGAAAGAAGAGCATTATGACTTTGAGGTAAGAGAAAAATGTATCATAGGAGTAGACAGTGACTGGAAAAGAAAACAGGAGACCCAATGGCTGAATTGTGTACACGATGTTATGGTTTTATGCTTTTGTACTAAAGAAATGGTATGAAATGCATTAAAAATGTTACTCCAAGTTAAGATCTCACGGCAGGGGAACAAAACAGGATGGGGACACTAGGATTTAGACTTTTCTAGAGGTTATGGTGAGCGTTGAATATGGCCAGGATTATGACCATGGCAAATTCCAGGCGTATTAGGAAGTCAAACGCACAGTACATGGGTGTGGGAGGTAAGAAGTAGGGACAAATCAAGATGGCATTGAGATTCCTGGCTTGTATCATATCCTGATATAGTGCTTAATGGGGTCAGTTTGTAACATGTTGAGTTTTAGGTGTTGAGGGGTCAAACAAATGGAAATGTTAAATAGGAAATGATAGGTAGTTGCGGAGGAAAGAAGAGAGGGTTTTTCTTTGTTGTTGTTTGTTTTGTTTTTTGTTTTGTTTTTTTTGGCAGGGGGAGAGAAGAGAGATCTTGGTCGGAGATATAAATATTGGAATAAATATTCTATTTGAGTATGTTAAAATCTGCTTGTATCAAGACTTTATGAGCGTACCTCTATTAACACAAGTAAAGGGATTAGAAATCAGTACTATTAAAATACTTCAGAGCCTTATGAAGCCCACATAAGTGAAGAGGAGACATCTATATTCTAGTAGTTTTTTTAAAAAAAACAAGAATGATTATGAATGGCTATATAGTTTTTCGTGTGCTACAATTTTTAAACCTGTCTTTTATGTTATAATGTGTTTAATTTATAGCATGTGTTCACCCTTTTATTTTGTATAGAAATTTCTGCTTCTTTGCTTATTTCCTTAAAATTATTGTTAAAGGCTTTAATATATTTCCAAAATTCTCTCCATAATTACTTTACTAACTGAAACTACCAACAGCATTGCACAAGCATATGAAGAAAAGACATTTTAGCCCAGGGTTTTAGGAGAGACAATTTATGACCAGTAACTTTAGACTAAAGATAATCTTTCCTTCTAAAGTTCCTTCATTCCTGGAGAAATCAATTATTACAGTAGGACCCTGAGAGGAAGAATCCAGAATATGGGTACCCAAAGCCATCTCTGGGTTCTAAAGGGATGGAATAATGTGGCTGTAAGGTTGTCTCTAGCACATTGGGTCATAAAGAAGGAATATTTCATGCCAGAAGCCCTACTTAGGATTACACCATTTACATGCCTTTATTCATTCATTCATTCATTCATTCATTCATTCATTCATTTTTAATGTTTATTTCTTTTTGAGAGAGAGAGAGCACAAGCAGGGGAGGGGCAGAGAGAGAGGGAAACACAGAATCTGAAGCAGGCTCCAGGCTCTGAGCTATCAGCACAGAGCCCAACACAGGGTTGACCTCATGAGCCGTGAGATCATGATCTGAGCCTAAGTCAGCTGCTTAACTGAGCCACCCGTGGGCCCCTACAAGCCTCTATTTCTACCCCTGCCTCCACCTTCGAACTAGATTGTGGATACAGGATTCTGATTTTGAAAGAAAATGAGTATCAACAAATTGCAATACAAAAAAGTTGCCCGCTCATATTTTTTCATGGGCATGGTGGGTGATCAGTCACCTCTGGGGAAAGAGATGTAGACAGGTCAACGTTTCCTATACATTGTCATTACCAACATTTCTTCCCATTCCTCCCCTTGGTCCCTAAAAGACTGTCTGGTTTTCTAGTTATTAGGCCCCCAGAGGGGAGGGACTAGTCCTCAACACCCATTCCCTGGCACAGACAATTCCTAGGCGTCTCCATCCCTCCATGTATTTATTCCTCTTTTCTCCAACCAGCCCCTCAACACTGGGCACAAGACAGCCTTCAACTACTGCCAGATCCACAGTGTATTTCTGAAATACTGTCAAAACAACTTGTTTGCGTGTTTACTCCTCTGCCTCTACTTATTATTTTTTTTAATCTTCCACTAATTTTCTAGGGGCAGACAGACCTTCACTCAGACCCACTCTTTCTCATTTTTCACCTCCATTCCAAACTCTTCCTTGTTGGGTCCACTGGCATAAACTCCCATCATGGGTTCACCATGATCACTGACAACTTCAGCAGCTGTTGTTATCATTGACAGAGATGAAAACCTGTGGTAAACTCTGAAACATGACCCAGGAACATAGTGGGGCCAAGTGGGTCACACAGGATCTAGTCAGTACTCCAAGATCATTCTGAGGTTCACACAAAGACTGGTGGAGAATCTAACGGTTAATTGTAACTTAGAACCAAAGTTATATACATGTAACAGAGTTTAAAGAAGCTTGTGTTCAGGATGTTTGGAGTTATAGGAAATTGGTGTAAATCTTAAGACTTGAACTCCTTGTCTGAAGTGGCCCAACATGTTAACCAGCTAATTGTGAAGCCCAACAATGAAGATAACATTTTCAAATAAGTTTTGTTTTCTTTTGTTTTGTTTTGTTTTAGTTCCTTTAGCGGCCATGTGATCTTTATAGCAAATAGTGACTTCCTCTATAGTTTTCTTTCCCCCTACTAGCTTCCCCTTCCCATCTCGGTACCCTTCTCGGCTGTTCCTGAATTGTGCTGTCCTCCCCTTTGCTTGAGCAATGTCTACTATGTCTTTTGAGTTTTAGAGTTAATTTCTTAGGAAAGTTTTCCAAACTGACCCCCAGAATGGGAAGGATTTCTTGAGATACAACCCCAGAACACCTGCAAGTTCCTTCATCATATTTGCAAGGCAAATTAACTTAGAATGGAAACTGTGTGTAAATACCTCCCCCATACACACACTTTGACTGTTTTCCCATCTTGCTCTGTTAAATCTCCCTTCCAGTCTGTGAATGATACCCTAGGCAGGTCCCATACTGTTCAGATATTTTCGGTATTAAAACCCAGATCAGTCTTCCTTGAAACTTCCAATCTTGGATCTGATTGAAAACTCCCCTCCCCTCTGGATTGGGTTCCAGCTGTTGCTAAAGATGAGAATCTTTCTGTATGCAGTGGCCACAGTGTGAACACTTTCATAGCTGGTAATGTCTGCCACTCTGACTTACCCTAACTAGCTGCTCATGTCTTTTGTGTGGAGTGACTTCCAGTGCTGGCTCTCTCACGGAATATATTTTTGGATGTCTTAAGCATCTGGGGACAGTCCCCTGGCTATACAGTCCCAGGATGTTAATTCCACCTCTTCTCTCGGCCTAGCTGTCAGTAGTGGACCGTGTTTCACCTACAGGCTCTTCTGGGGCTTCCTGATTCACCAGTCGACCTTCTCGGGAGCTGGGGTTGGTGGTGTTCAATATCAACTGAGTTTTCCTGTATTCACATCAGGGATTCATAGGGTCATGCTGCACCACCAAGTATCGTCCCTGCAGCCTGTCCCCGCCCCCCCTACAATGCCCCTACACTGCCCCTACAATGATCTTGTCCTCTGTTCAGATAGGCACAAAGGCTGGTCAACATCATAGCCAAGCTAGTGTCTCTCAGCAAGATTCTTGAAATAGCCTCCAACTGGCACCCTTATCGTGACAGTCTGTCTTTACAAAATAAGCAAGGTAATCTGGTGATAATAGAAGATAGATCACCCCTGTACTCAAAATCCTTAAACAGTATTTTCCATCTCATTCCAAGGAAAAGAGAGACTTTTTACAAAGGCTTATAGGGCCAAGTACTTCAGCCTCCCCAATTCTGCAGCCTAATCTACTCCCACTTTGCTCTAACCGCATTGGCTTTCTCAGTGCTCCTCAAACATGCCAAGCCAGGCCTGCCTCAGGACCCATGCATATCTCCAGATATTCTGTTGCCTGCATGGCTGAAGCCTACTTCCTTAGACTCTGCTCAAACATCACCTTATCACAGAAGTCCTCCGCAATTGCCCACGTTAAGTGTCAATGCTCCCATTCTCTCACCTGCTTTGTTTGTCTTTACAATGGTTATCACCACGTGACCTCTTACAGGTTTATCTCCCGTCTCTGGAAACCATGCCATACACACCAAGACACAAACATGTGAAAAGTTGGCTTCATGCACGAGGCCAGGGATTTTGCTTTATTTATCTTAATATTTCAATACTTAGAAAAATACCTTGCAGGTACATAATAGGTCTTTAATGGATATTAGTTTGAATGGATGGATGGATGGATGGATAGATGGATGGATGGATGTATAAATAAATAATAAGTCAGTAATTACTAATCTGTAAATCTATGGGCTACATAGATAATTGAACCAGAAAATGGAGTGCCTGTCTTCCCTTTATACACAAGTCATAGTCATATCCGCCAGACTTTGGAGAGAACTACCCTTCACCCTCTTTCACTGGGGAGCACTGCACTCCCCACAGGCAAAGGATCCCCAACCACCTTCCTCCTCAGTTCTCTCCTTAAACAGTGTGATGAGTCGCTAGGACAGATTTGGCAGCCTCTTATTAAACCCTGGGGGAAAGAGAAGTCTGACTCTAATTGTTGGCTCTTCCTGAAGCTTTTTTTTTTTTTAAATTAAGGGTATTTGTCCCTATAGTTCTCAACTTTGGATATTAGCTACATTTCCAGAATAAAACAAAAATCCTGTTCAACATCTTATCACAGGTTTCTAACTTGTTGCAGTGTGCCCCCTTTAACTTGATTGTATACAGTGTGAGCTAAAACAACACAGCTGACTTGTTTGTTCCTATTCCTCTTCATTCCGGTTTGCATGGGAGGAATCCCGTGAGCCTAGCTGGGTTCCTGGTATATAGTAGGTGCTCAATTAATACTGTCTTCTGAGCCTCCAGACTTAACATCAATATCATTCAACTTCCAACCAGTTAGATGCCCATGTTTTGTGTTCATTTGTTTGCTTGGTTTCCATTTTAAAGTCACTGCTGCCTGTCAGATGGCCTTTTCACTTCTTGTTCCTGCTTGGTGGGGGAGGGGGGGGTGGGTAATTGTGGTGCTCAGCCATTATGAAGGTCAGAAATGATTTATGTATCCTGAGCAAGCTTCTCCCCCACTCCTCATCTTAAGTGACAAATTCTACCTAAGCTCTCTGAGATGAAATTACTACAGTGCCTCTAAGAGAAGAGCATTCTAGAATCTCATCTCAAAATTTACATTTTCAAAATATATATGCATGAGAGTCGGAGATATTGTCACATCAAATGAAAAAAGGCATTTCATCCTATGGCACCATCAACTGCCCTTTGAGTGATAGGCAGTTCTGAAAAGAAACTATTAAACTAGAAATAAATCTTCATCTTGCCTATGAGGAAGTGGTCAGTTTCTTTATTTTTGCCATGCCATTAGTTCTTTGGACACTTGGGCCATTGAATAATTTGATTCGTCTGGGACACTCCCTAGCATTAGTAGTTAATACGTCTTTGAAATAGCTTTCATTATGCTGTACCACTGGTAGGTTCTAGTCATAGAATTATTCGATAAAGCATATCTTTACAGAGTAGGCACACGACTTTTTTTCCAATGGATTAAAAAAGGGCAGTGTTTCATGAGAGTACTGAATTAATTTGTGAGAAGAAATATGGAATGAGGAAATAGGAAGGTCCCTGGTGAACTCTGCTCTGTGTTACAGATTGCCTTATAAAACCTTAATCAGACCTTCATCAACTTACTCCACATTGGTCAACTGATGCTGATAAAGTAAAACTTCCCTTTAGCAAGTAGAGAGAAATGCTTTTCAAGGTAATAAAACTTTATATGTTTATATTTGTCTTTCTTAAGTGAATTCAAAGTCCTTTATAAACCTCACTGTCCTGTAAGAGAGGCAGAGAAAGGTGAGCTTTTTTCCAAAATACCAAGGCACAGCAAGGTTGGGCCTAGGTTACGAAAGAGAGTCTACAGAAAAGTTAGAAGTCACTTTCAACTTTCTCGACTCGCGGTTCAACGGTCAAGTCAGATTTTATGTTTCCATTATGACAACAGTTTGCCTCGGGAATCTGACCAAGGATGTTCTGAGAGCTCCTACTGCCACTGCATAGGTGTTATAACTTATGAATGTAAAGTAAGCTGGAAGAGAAGAAATTGGCTGAGAATTCAGATCCTTGTAAAAATGTGAACAAGTCGGTAAATCTCACTAATTGAAGCCCACCGAAGAAAGGTCCAGTCTGAATTAATAAAAAGACTGAATTCTAAGATCTTCTAAGCAAATTGGGTTATTACTTCAAAGTACACCAAGAGAAAAGAATGTAGGAATTGCCTGAGTCCTTAAACATATTTTATATTCCAAGCACTTTAGCAGCTTTGTCTGTAAGATTTAGTAACATTCAGCATCCACATGATGGAGATGCCATTACCTTCGTTTTAAAGTTTAGGAAACAAAGGACCAGAGAAGCTAAATGATTCCCCTAAGGTCACACAGCTAATGAGAGGTGGTGGCTAGGAGAATCTGTCTTCTGCTACCCCATACCGCAGACTTCCTATTTCTGGTAACACAACAACTGAAGTTAAACAATGCGGTCAAGACAAAACCCAACCCTTGTCTACATTGATTTGCCAACAGTAGCCCATTTATGATTATGTTTTTATACATAAATGCTTAATGTAAAACTGCTTGAAACATGCTTTACTCTAGGAATTGGAAATATGCTCCTTGTATGTTTAAAGGGTTGGAGGCAGGAGAGGCTCTGGCATTGATGTACCTGGTTAATTTATTTTTTTCATCCCAGGCTGTGTCAAAATTAGAAGAATCAGAATTATAGGTCATCATATTTTCTTTTATTTTTAAACTTTTTTTAAAGTTTATTTTTGAGAACGAGCAGGGGAGGGGAAGAGACACAGGGAGACACAGAAACTGAAGCAGGCTCCAGGCTCTGAGCACAGAGCCTGATGCAGGGCTCGAACCCATGAACCGTGAGATCATGACCTGAGCCGAAGTCTAGCGCTTAACCGACTGAGTCACCCGAGTGCCCCAAGGAATAATATTTTCAATTTTATATTTGCTGGATCTTCTTAGAAATGGGCAAGAATGCAAAAGGGAAAGAGTACTGATATCATGAAAGATACTATTTGAAAAGTTAAAAATGTTCTCTAACTCTAAGTCTGCCACGTTTGTTTTAATTACTAGATTAAATTGGTCTATTTATACAAGACTGGTGCCTGGCTTATGGCAAGCCTGAGATGAATAAGCTCAAACTTTTCATTCTTTCATTCAGTCATTTATGTATTTAATCAAACATCCATCTAATCAATGCACCAGGAGGCACTTGAATAAAAACATGAATGAGACAAATATTGGAGTTCACTGTAAACAGGACAGGATGCAGTGGTGAATAAAGTGAAAGGCAATCACAGTGTAGTGTGAAGTAATCTACACGAAGAACCTGGAGAATTTTATGGTTCCAGAAAGTAAGGAGATAGTAAAAATAAAACAAACCCTATCATGAGGATATGGTGAAGGCTTCTGGGAGCCAACTAAAAGTGTTCCCGGTGGACAAAACTGGAAGAATTTGAGCAACAAAATACAGCAGTAAATAAAGTAATATTGGATTATAGCCAACAGTATCAAGTACCTATCCATGAGTTGTAGGGATCTGAGAAATGACTGGATGGATGGATGGATGGATGGATGGATGGATGGATGGATGGATGGGTGAATAGATAGATAGATGATACATAAATAGATAGATAGAAAACATAAATCTCCTGTGGAGAAATTTGTAAATACTTTATGTATTACTCCCCTTTTGAGGAGTTAGAACATAATGTCCACTCCTTACATATGGGCTGTGTAGAGACTTCTTTCAAAAGAAAAAGAGTAACTTTGCAGTGGAGAAACCTAACAGTTTCTCTGTTGGGAGAAGCTCTGTTAGGAAAACAAGCCAGGCAGTCAGTGATAAGCCGTGTTGGTAGTATGTACCCTTGATATGATGTAATGAGAATGGCATTTGACCTCTGTGCTCTTCCTTCCAAAACACATTATCCCAGTCCAGTGATGAGAAAAACAAGAGACAAATCCCAAATGAGGGACATTCTGCAAAACACCTGACTAGTATTCCTCAAAATTGTCAAAGTAATCAAAAATAATGAAAGACTGAGAAACTGTTATGACCAAGAGAAGCCTAAGGAGACAGAATGACTAAATGTAATTTGTTATCCCAAATAGGATTCTGGAACCGAAAAAGGACATGAGGGAAAACTGAAGAAACCTAAATAAAGCGTGGACTTAACTTAATGGGAAGGCATCATTATTGATTCATTAGTTGTGACAAATACACCCTACAATGTGGCAAACTGCATACAGAGTATAGAGGAGCGCTCTGTCCTATTTTTACAAGAATTCTGGAATTCTGAAACTGTCCTAAAAACATGTTTATTTAAAAAATGCGTGTTTGATCCTGCTTATAAGAGAGGATTCCATTTAATACGTTTGGATTTAATGTTGAAATTCTGAAACAATTGAGCAGCTTCTCAAAATTCACTAGTCAAATACAGATGGAATGAGAAACCTACTTTTGAGTTTATGTTCATTGCTGATTGATTGGGTCCATGATGAGTCATTGAACTCTGCTTTGGTAGATGGTTTGGCAAACCCAACCCCACTCTTAAGAATAATTAATAGTAATAATCAGCCCATTGCATCCTTTTGCTGTAGCACCTGAGAGAAGGAACAAATGTCAGACGGCAAGGATGTCCCTCCAACAACTGGCCTATTTTCTTAGCTACTCCCTTTCCAGGAACCCCAGAGTCTGGGCTGGTAACTACTGGATGCATCATCAGAACACAGTTACTCCAAAGCTTTCAGAATCCCAGCTTCTTCCACCGTGCAACATACTTGCTTTAAGGGTTACTTTGGCTGAGGTTAACTTTACCAGAAGAAATAATTTTAGGCCTCTAGTTCTAGGAGAATATCTAGATCCCATAACTACTTCCTGTTTGCCTCAGTTTCACACTGTTTGGCAAAATTCACATTGTTTCACAAAGTAGAAGTCTGATACTTAGTGTCAAAAGGTGGGTCCTCACGGAAAGGTGCCACCTTTCAGTCATTTGTTGAGTATCAACTAGATGGCAGGCATTCCTCTAGGAGCTGGACAAAGGGAAGTTGTCAACCCTTCCCTTAAGTTTTGGTGTGGAAAGACAATAATAATCTAAAGTGATAAGATATTTCATAGCATCATGGATGCTTTGAAGGAAATAAAATGGAAAGTAACTGTGAGTGGAGGCCTGCAGGATGACAAGGAGGCATCCAAACAAAGAACTGGCTGAAGAGCATTCCATACAAAAGGCAAAAGAAGGGCAACATCCCAGAGATGGGGACTCACTTGATATGGAGATCTGGGATTCAGGGAAATAACTGTGGTCAGATTGCAGAAGTATCAGCTAAATCCTAAATAGAGGGTCTCTTAGGCCATAGTGGTGCATTTTGGTTTTGCCCTAGGAACAGAACAAAGCCAGTAAAGGGTTTGAGTAGTAAACCTGATTTGTCATTTGAAGGAACACTGGCAACTCTATGAAGAAGTTGTCGGGGAAGAAAGGACCGCACTTAAGAAGCTATTGAATTTGCTCTGGAAAGAGACAGTGGTAAGTTAGATTAGGAAAGTGGGAGTGGGGATTGAGAAAAGTGGATATATTTAAAAATAACAGGATTGCAGATGGATTAGGTGTGGTAAATGATGGAATGAAGAATAACTCCTAGGTTTTAATTTTACCCAGAAAAATTTAATTAACTAGCTTTGCCTAGATTTAGATGACTGAACTCCATAATAGCAGAAGAATTGATTCATTTAAGAGCATGTCTAAGGTCTTCAGCCTTTGATCTCCTACTAAAAGTATATTCTCTTCCCATAGCAAATTTCAGATATCTCTGCATGTTAGAGTAGGATGACACCATTATTAGTTTGTATTATTTTGTGTAATCCATGATTCAAAAATACCAGAAGCTTTTCATTGTTGAGGTACATCAAGGGTGCTACCATTCCCTACCTCCACCTATCTGTCAAACTAGGTCATCCATAGACTATACTGTCTAGTCCCCGTCCCCTTTCATCCCTGCCAGCACTCAACTACACTCAAATCCATTTGAGTGATCGTGAGTACAAACTTCAGAAGACTGTCTACTATCGAATTTGAACAAGGCAACTGCAAGATTTGATATACCTGGAGAGCCAGAATCCCAAATATTTTTTTCCTAGATCCTATCACAGAAATTATATATCCATTCTCTGTTTTCTTTCTGTCTCTTTCTCCGCATGTTTTTCCAGAAACTTCTTCATTAGTAACCACTCAGTTTCTGGTCGGCATTGGGCTTGAGGTTGGGCATATTGGGTCACGGGGAATGCTGTTTTCTGGATAAGTCTGAAGGTGTTAGAGAATGCAGAGAAGAGGTGGGAGGGCCAAAATGGAGGGAGAGAAGCGTCAGAAGGTGCAAGGAGAGAAAAAAGGTCATAAGATGTAGATTTAGGCATTGTCTGAACACATTTTCGTTTAAGGTACTATCGAAAGATTTGATTTCTGAGCCCAAAGCTCTTTCTGACTTAATGTCTGAAGGATTCCTTTCTGTATGACCACGAGCTCTCCCAATTTGCTTCAGACTGTGCTTTTTGGACTTCAGCGATGCTAATCCACAACCTGCCTTTTTCCAGCTAACCTCTGTGCCAGCCACCTGCTGTAGGTCAGGTCTGATCTGAACTTGCCTACTGCTGGATCTTATAAATTCCACGCATGGGTGGAAATTGATTATAAAAATAAGCACTGACACCCCAGTTTTCCCAGTCCGGTTTCCGGAGAAACAGAGAAGTTGTTCATAAGCTAGTTGTTAGTGTCTTAAGAGTATGCTGGCAAAGCACAAGTGATAATAATGTTCACCATAGTTTTATGACTGTAACTTATATATGTTCTTTCTTCAGCAAAGCATGTCAACAAAGATGTGAACAACATAATATCTTAAAGTATTTACCATAGTTATACCTTCTGCTTAAATAATAATAATAAAAAAAAATCTTCCTGAAGTTTCAGTCTTACGGTGGCATGAAAGAGTATCAGTCTATCACAGTCAACTGAATATTTACACCTTTTTAAAAGTGTGGTGAGAACAGAAATGAAGAAAGGGCATAGTCAATAAGATAACTTAGTATTTTAAAATAGATTGAGCAACTTAGTTTTATTATCGCCTTTAGTTCTAATCCTGTTACACTGGGATACCAAATTGGTATCCCGGTAAAGAAATCGGCAGGGCACGTGTGGGTGTTTCTTTTGGTTAAGCATCTGACTTTGGCTCAGGTCATGATCTTGTGGTTCCTGAGTTTGAGCCCCATGTCGGGCTCTGTACTGACGGCTCAGAGCCTGGAGCCTGCTTCGGATTCTATGTCTCCCTCTCTCTCTCTTTCTCTCTCTCTGCCCCTCCCCTGCTTGTTGTGCTCTCTCACTCTCTTGAAACGAAATAAACATTAAACAAAATTTAAAGAAATTTGCTACTAACCAAACATGGTGAATTATTTTGTAACATCATATGGAGATAAAAGATAGAGAGTTATCTATTCTCTAGTAATAAATTTGTAACTATAGGTATTTGTAGTTATTTACAAATAACCACTTCCCAGGAGCATTTCATGTTTTCTTTCATTTGAAAATATATGAATTTCTGATCCATAGCTGAATAGTTAAGTTAAAAATGAAAATCTGACTTTTACTTAATATTTTAAAATATGGTCTTTTGCATTAAAATACTTCAAAGGGATTTTTTTCCTTCAGTATTAAAAAAAAACTAATATTTTATGTAACTACCTCTCAATTACCCACATTTGGAAAACTCATATTGACAGTCTTCGTAGAAACGTTTAATCCCAGTCTAACTTACCCCTGCCACCCACTTGTCAATTGCTCCCTACTGCTGTCATTTGGCATGTGCTCAGGGAATGCAAACATATTTTAATATTAGTTCTAGCAAAGCATCAGCAGGAAGGTAAACCTCCCAGGGAAAACCCACATAGTGTGTTTGAAAGTCAAATATAAAATGGTTTTGGATTATCAGTACCACCCTACGTCTCCATTCGGACATATAATTGAGAATTGACCACAGTACTGTGTTCATAAGCTATGCACCACGCATAGTCCATGGGAAAAAAGAAAAAAAAAAAAAAAACAGATCTCTGAAACACAAATTAAAATAAGGAAGCAGGGGTACCTGGGCGGCTCAGTCGGTTCAGTGTTCGACTTCGGCTCAGGTCACAATCTCACGGTTCGTGAGTTCGAGCCCCATGTCAGGCTCTGTGCTGACGGCTCAGAGCCTGGAGCCTGCTTCGGATTCTGTGTCTCCCTCTCTCTGCCCCTCCCCCCCTTCTCAACAATAAAATTAAAAAAAAAAAAACATAAAAATTTAAATAAGGAAACCAAAAAGTGCGTGGTAGAAACAGTGGGTCTTCATAAAGAGGGAGCTGGAGCTGACAAATGTTTTTACTTTTTCTTTTCTGTGAGAATATGAAGTTTTAAATGATACACAGCCACAAGCAGATGAAATTATAGCTCTCAGACACTTTATAATTCTGAAACAGATACATGATTGATTGCAAGGTGGCTTCGCTGCTGGCAGTTTTTGTCGGCACATTTTGACGATACGGTTTCTTACGTGAACTTCAAGTACATCAGTGACACGCACTACGTTTCAGACACATTGAATGATTTTGAAGCTAATAATTTATGAGAGCTTTTGGAGCAAGTTATTAGGTTTGAGTCAGGAGAGATTTATTTTGTTTAATCCTAGATTCCTTGCTGTGTATTCTGTTTATCTCATCTTATTTTGCTGATAAACAAATATGGAAAACTGTAATGTAGATGTATCTCCTTTATAACCAAGCAGCACCCACCTAAGGGGGGTTTCCTATTTGAAACTTGCCACTACTCAGTGGTTTGGGGCCACCGTGTTTCTTGAAAAACAGGACAGATAAGAGGAAGCATCTTAAGCTGGGATTTCATCAAGAAGGAACTGGGAAAATTAAATTATTTGTCCTTAATTAGGAAATTAAAGGATCATCTCTCTCAGAATTTATGAAATCCTAGTACTTCTTTTTTAAGTTGAGGATAATAGTAGATTTTAGAAAATGTAGTGTTCTGATGAGCTTTCTCGAGGCTGTAAATGACAAATCAAGAGGAAATGCTAAAGTATTATGAAACAAAGTCTAAATCCAATTTTTTAAGAAAGGGTTCTTTGGGCCATCTTTTATTTTCAGAACTTCCTGAATGTTACATATACCAAATTTAATTTACGTTAAAGAAAATGTAAATCATCTTTTACACGACAGCTAACTTCAAATGAAAAAGAATTTCAGCGTATATAAATCTATTTTATGAAATATTTTTAAATCTTAATTCTGCTATTTTTTATTGTATTGCTTTGAAAAAGCATAAGTATGTGTACTTCTGTTATTTTTCATGCATCATTAGCCCTTCTTTTGCATAAGAAGACGCATTGAGAAGCAACATTATTCTTCAGGAAAGGTGCACATAGGCGCAATGCATAGCTCTGGGGATGGGACATTTCTTTTCACCTGGTCCTCAGAGTGTACACAGAAGCCTTCACACATGGCCTGTTATTGCCATGGTTTGCCCATCTGACATTTTCTGTCTAGTGGCCACCTCAGTGTTCTCGTGTTCTCATGCCCTGAGCACAGCTCCACCTCTCAGAGCATGATGGCGTGTGTGTGAATGGCCCCATGAGGCTTCTCTGCTCCAATGGCCCTTGCGGGACACTCATATCTTCTCTCTTCATAAAACTGTTGCAGCTTCCTTTTCCTTCCTCATGCCCTTTGATCAGCTCAGATGTACTAAACTATCAAAGAAATATGTGCACACAGCACGAGTTGCATGGCCATCCTTAAAAACTAGCATCCTTGTAATTCATTTAGTATCAAAGGCACTTAGGACTTTGATTATTTTCATAAAGAGCTATTCCAGTGAAATGATACCTCAGACATTATACCTTAGATCATTATGGACAGAGGTTAGATTCTACACTTTTTTCCCCAAATATCTTTAGTCTGTCTTCTAGCAGGTTTTATTGGGGGGCGGGGGGCGGTAGGGATGAGAGAGTGTTCTGCTGCTCTTGTCATCTCTCATTGCATTTTTCCTGACCGTTCTTTGTGGCAGCAATATTCTTTGAGCCATCCAGACCCAAAATCTTAATAATCTCTCTGTCCTCCCTTTCCTTGGCCAACTTTATTGATGCACCAAATGCTGTCCATTCTTTCCTCAAAATCCTGTTTTACATCATTGTTTTCTTTCATCGCCAATAGAATGCCTTACTTCAAGACATCATACTCGATGTGTGAGATTTCCATTCTCAATTTCAGTAGATTACAAAAACAAGTGTATTTTCAATCATGTGCTCCTCCTTTTTAAATCTTAAGCATACTAACAAGAGGGGATGTGTTTTTTGTTTTGTTTTGCCTTATATCAAACATTGAAGAGTAGAAAAGTACAGTCACTGAGAGCAAAATGATCTGGAATGTAGTTCTGACCTTATCTGTGTGCTTTAGCTCAAACCGCCAACTTCCTTTACCAAATTATATTTATCTGTAAAGATGTTGAATGAGTTGTTCAAAACGATCCTTTAAATTGTTGTGATCATTAAATAGAATCATATGTATATTAAACACTAACATGAGGCACCTGGGTGGCTCGGTCAGTTAAACATCCAACTCTGGGTTTTGGCACAGGTTATGATCTCACGGTTTTTTTGTGAGTTCGAGCCCCACATTGGGCTCTGTGCTGGCAGCACGGAGCCTCCTTGAGATTCTCTGTCTCCCTCTCTTTCTGTCCCTTCCCCACTTGTGCTGTCTCTATTTCTTTCAAAATAGATAAATAAACTATAAAAAAAAATGAAGAAGTAAACACTAACAAAGTGCCAAACACATAGAAATTGCTTAATAAATGGTAATCTTATCATTTAAAAATTCTTTCACAGAGACATATGCTCTGATGGTAACCCTGTATATATATATATATATATATATATATATATATATATATATATATATATGAAATTGTAATTTCACAGGGTTACATATATATATAATATTCACTGATGTATATTTTTAGATACATTTGTGTATCTATATTTATGTATCTGACATATTTGATTCATTGCACTCTTATCTCTTGCCAGATTCTCTCTGAGAAATTCTCTTTTTCTGTGGATTCCTCTTGCCATGTGTGAGTCTGAACAAAAACCTAAATATGATGCATATAATATTATTTTTTGGAAACACCTGCCCTCAGAAAAAGGTCAGGCATGATTTCTCAACGGGAATCTTTAAATATCTGAACCATCACCCCTATCGATCCCCAAACAGGCACAAATTTGCATGAGTAAAAATGGGACTAATAATCAAAGAGAAATGGTTTTAAGGTGGAAAGCAGATGGAAAGATGGTAATAGAATGACAGAAATCAGAACAAAAGGCATTGGAGAGGGGGATACCATGAGAAGCAAGCCAGTTAAGCCCGTATAAGTCACAAATACCTAGCAATCCAAAACACCAAGTTTTGTGGTTTGAAAGTCTATGCAAACATCAGTTAGATCCCCCGGTCCCCTCTGCTTCCTGCATAGCTGAGTGCTTATCCTTTCTCACTGCCAGAGAGAAAGAAAATGTGGACAAGAGGTTCTCTGACCAGGAGACGCAAAGCCCGGGAGGAGGCAGGGTTGAACTCCTGGGCTGAAAACTGGGGAGGTGGAGTGATGTTCCAGACTGCGCCCTGCATGAGAAGTGCTCTGCTGTCTCCCCTGGCTGGCCCAGACACTTGCAGCCAGTCTTCCAACTCTGGAGGAAGAGCTTGTGTGAGCCTTGTCGAGGGATGGGCGGGCTCAAGGCAGACTTACAGACACCAGTATCTATTCCCCCAGCTAAAACTGGCTCTCAGACCCATCAGTCTGCACAGAAGCCTGCCAGCCACTAAGCGCTTCCCCTTGTGCACAGGGGAAACAGGAGAATGTTTACAAAGTTCCATTCTTCCCGCAGTGACACCAAACAGCCTGCAACTTCAGCCTAAATCTTCTCCTCCATTCCGACCCCCACTCCCTTACCCCACACCGCTACCCCTTGAGAGGCTGCTCTCCCAGAGGGCCTTGAGCAGTGAGAGCTGGTACCTGAGATAAATCACATGAACGGCAGAAAAACTGGAGACAGAGCCATGCTGGACCTGTGGCCAGGGGTGACTCCAATCCTCTTGATTCTCCGACTTCGAGAAATGAACATAGAACGGGGCTGTTTTTAATCATGCATATTATTATTAATACTTGGGCTTGCTCGCACGTGCTTCTAAAATCAAGACAACCTTTGGGGGCTGGGCGGGATGCATCAGAACTGCCACACAGGAATGACCCTCTCTCTGTACCTGATTCTTTGAATACTCACCAGGTTCTGGGCTCTGCCCTTCAAGGCACGTGGATATGGATATGTTTGCTTCTGTGTGTGTATGTACTTTTTTCCTAACTATGGATCATATGGTATATTCATCTTTTAAGTTATTTCATTTTCTTTCTCCATGCCTAAAATTCTTGCAACATGGCCTGACTTATTTGTGGAAAACACACGCTAGGGTCTAGCTCACCTCATTTCCTCTACTAGGTTCTCGGAAACCATTCTTTGATTAGTCCATTGAAATTACTCCTGATGCTGGGTGGGCAGATTCACAAGTTTATCGGTGTAATCTTGGGCAAAATAATCTTGTCCTGGTTTTCTCAGTCTGTGAAATAATGGAACTGGATTCAGTGCTCTATAAATATCTTTTCAGCACTGAATTTCTCTGATTCTGGTACACCTAATACCCAAATGTGGTTTTTAAAAATCACACGCTTTTTTTTTTCTTTTAACAACTTAAAGATATAATGCGTATAATGTGTCTCGTCAGCATTTCCCATGGTGACAAGAGTGCTTGGGGTTCATTTTGCACTTCTGGTTTTCCAATAACGTGTTAGGTAGCACTTTCAATTGACTAAGAAATGTGATAGCCTAAACAAAAGAGTGCAGTGTGTTTTAAGTGAAGTCACAAAATATCTTATAAAGTCCATTGAAGGGCTATGGTAATGCTCATTAAAAAAAACCAAAAAACAAAAAACAAAAAAAAAACAGACTTCCCCTCCACCCCCCTGACCTGTGATTTGGATAATAACAATACTAATCCTCTGAATTTAAATAAGTTTCTCTTAAGGTATCGAGGTTCTAGTTTCTGAAGGTTTTGTAATTTGATCACAGTAAATGAGTAGTAGCACTTACGTGAAGCAAAATATTAATAATAAGCCTCAGCTAAAGGTAGCATTGAATTGGAGACCAACTTCTGACATCTCTGGATTCAATTCCTCTGTATGGGAATTATTGAAAATCCTCTCCCTAAAGAACTAAGTGAGAAAGTGCTCTGCAACTATATTTTTTTTTTGTTATTGAATACTCTACGTTGATGATCGTGAATTACTGACTCTATCTCTACTCTTTATTGCTAATGTTCTGTGCACATTCACACTGGCACACTGATACCTGCTGGGAACATACAGGGTAGAGAACCTGAAAAAAAAATGAACGTGAAAAGCACACTTGAATATTATTACCACAAGGTTGCAGAAGGAAGGAAGAAAAGCATAGATTTGTAAGCAGAGTAACTGTCTATATATTGGTGATACGAACAGACTTGGCTGATTTTACAAGGTTACTGAACAGGAATGAGGATTTTTTTTTCTTTTTTTCTGGGAAGCCAGTTAGGATGGCATGTTCCTCTTCCCTCTCGGCAAGACAGAAACAAATTCTTAACAGTAGGTATTGAATTACTTCAACTCAATTATCACTGGATTGAGTAAGCCTGTAGTTTGTTTCCACTCTGTCTTGAAAGCCTAACAAACTCCCAAGGAGGTAAAAACACATCTTGAGAATGAGCATTTGTTTTAATAGCTATAATTACTAAAAGTCTGACCTGCAATAAATGTTATACGGCCTACAGTGCATGCGCACTCAGAAACTGAAAACTCCATTCGACAAGGTCACATGATCATGTTTAACGTGGCCTGGTACGCAGGCCTTCCTGGAAACATGTTCTGATCCGTTTTGATCACACTAATAATTCACTATGAGGTGTTGCTCTGTGGGATATAGTTAAAGCTGATTTGAGCTTCGGAAACCACTGGCACTTTCCTGGGGGGAAATATCAGAACATTTTTATTTTTATCTCACTCAGTCCAGAAAACTTCATGGAGAATAGTCTCTGTCGGTGATATAAGGCAATTGCTGTCACAAATAGTATTTGAAAAGAGATGGCCTAAATAGTCAATATGCTGTGCTGGGAAGTGATGAATAAAGAGATTTAGTGGTAAATGTCTCAACTTGCCAAGAGCTGGAGTTGCTGGGGGTTTTTTGGTTTTTTGTTTGCTTGCTTGTTTTGTGTATGTAGGTGTGCAAATTAGGCTGTTAATGCATGTTTTTATCCATAGTATTTCCAGCAAACATTATTAAAGAGTAATTTTTTTGTAATGTTTATTTATTTATTTCGAGGGGGGGAGGGGCAGAGAGAGAGGGAGAGAGAGAACCCCAAGTGGATTCCATGCTGTCAGGATGGAGTCTAATGTGTGGCTCGATCTCACAACTGTGAGATTGTGACCTGAGCTGAAGACAAGAGTCACATGCTTCACCATCGGAGCCACCCAGGTGCCCCTAAAGGGCAGTTTTGTGTTTTTTTCAAAGATTTAAGATACGTTTCCTGATTCTTGGTTCAAATGCTTAAGCCATAAATTATTTGTATGCATACGTGGATGTTTGTGTGGATGAGTGTGTGTGAGAGAGAGAGAGAGAATGTACTTGAATGTGAAGAACTTTAATACATACTTTACAGTATAAAACCAGTGCTTTACTTCCTTTTGTCAAATAGTGGGCAGTAGCAAATATATTCCAGCAGCTATGGGAGAGAATAAAGTTTTCCTAAATTTATCCAAGAACGCTTATGACGTTAGTCATATTAGATCTTTCAAATAATCAAATTGATAAACTTGTCCTTTGACAGAAAACTACACTCAATGTTGCCCTGGTTGAGACTGGCGTGATTAAAATATACTAGGGCACCCCATCTTGTGAGCATTTCCTGAGTCAATATTGCTAACAGTATCTTTTCAATATCTTTTCTTCATTGTTTGAAAACAATGGTGCATTAGAAAGCTGATTTACTCATGAATGCAACGGCCCTAATCCCTGATTCAGAGTCCTCATTAGTTCCTCCCATCAGAGCCTCCTCAAAGCTCTCACTAAAGTCCTGTCAGAGCTCTTAATGATTTTCTATAAAACAAAGGCTTCTATGACTTATTATTTTGAGAATGTGCCATATCACAGGCTGTAGCTTTAGCTGGGTATGTTTTCTGAATTCTTTGTCACTGGGGGAAAAATGGACTTTATTAATGCTTTCTTCTCAATGGTTGAGAAGAGAAAGATTTACTGTGGAGATTAAGGGAGAGAAATTGGAGCAGGAGAGAAAAAGGCAGCAAAATCACTTCCTTTGAGCGAATGTCGAAGATACTGAAGTATTTTCATATTCAAATTCCGGCTTCCCCAAACTGGTTTGTTTACAACCAATTTGCTGCTTCATTGGATTTTGCAATTTGGAGGATCCACCTGTGCCATGTGCAGGCGCGCATGTGCACGTGTGCACCCTCCCCCTTCCCCTCTTGGTCTCTCCCATCATCCTTGGGGAGGCTGCAGAATGTTGATGTTGCTGTCCCTCACTTCCCTTCTCTGTCTCTCTGATGAATAGAATGATTGCCATGCAAATTATGTTTGATCTTTGTGTTACTGAAACTTGCTTGATTTAGGGCTTCAACCTTTTGGTTTGTTGCTTTGTTTTTTTCAACCTGCAATAATAGACTTCCCCTTCCTTCCTTCCTTCCTTCCTTCCTTCCTTTCTTTCTTTCTTTCTTTCTTTCTTTCTTTCTTTCTTTCTTTCTTTCTTTCTTTCTTTCTTTCTTTCTTTCTAAATGAGTGGTCTTGTGACAACACCCTGGTCTCTCTATTCTAGATCCTAAAGATCTAGGGACTTTTAGAGCACATTTAAGGCACCTCATTCTGTTAAGTCTGGTTGCTATTTTAGTCATTCTCTCTCTATATATATAATAATGAACACTATGTCCGTGCAGGGTACTAGCAATTTAATGGTAAATGAGATAGATGTGGTTCTTATCTCCATGAAGTTTAAAATTTAGTGAGACATAGTGTCAAATAATTAGTGAAAGAAGAACTAAATGAAACTGGAGAAAAACTCCTAACCCCCCTGGCTGGCCTTAAATGTATGGCTTCTCCCTTAAGTGCGGCCCAGCATCATACAATATCCCCACCTCTCATAGATGGTGATGGAATACATACATCCATCTCTTCCTGCCTCCCCCTTTCTGTCCTTCAGCTAATGACCTTGCTTGTTTCACCTTTGTCCTTCATGCTGCTCCAACTACATTGGAACTGGAAACAGTCTAGTGATTGGGTATTTGGGAGAGGAGGAGGAGAAAGAGATGACTAGTAGAGCAGAGTGGAATAACAGACTGAAGGCAGCCCAGATAAGAAGAAGGTTTCAATTGGATAGATATTGGGACTTACATAATTATTAGAGTGAAATCTAAATCACTTTGATCTGGAATATCATTATCTAAGGGTCACTTGAAGAGCCCTGGGTGTCTGTCTGATATGTCAGTCATGGAGGGGGAAAGAAAAAAATGGGCAGAATAAGTTTCGTGGGGAGGAAGAATAAACTTGCTTTCTACCTGTAACTTAGTTGAGCTTCTTCTATTCCTTGGTTAACTTAACCATGAACAATTACATACATAATGATACTTTGATGAGGAGAATAATTATAATGTTGTAGTTATATATGATGAGAGTACAAATTGAGAAGAGCCAGGAGAATCTATTCCATCTCTGAACCTAAAAAGTATCAGGAGAATCTAGTCCATCTCTGAACCTGAAAAATGTTCTGCCTAGAACTTTATGCGTATTATATTGTATGTGTGTATATGGAAAATAAAATGTATAATATAATGTATATAATATTTTATATAATACAGCATTATATACATATATAGTCTGTACAATAATGCAAAAATACAGTAGGAATGTACTTTCACACCACACTTTCTATCCAGTTCCACTGCCTACTTTCCATTTCTATCAGTGAATACTTTAAATCCCTTGTTAATCTAACCTTCTGAATTGTCTTTGAAAAATGGTTGTCAATGAGAGGAAAGAGCTTGAGGCACAATAATGAATCTCAGACTTTTAGAGTGGAATGTGTTTTTACTGAAGTTAACAACCTGTTGAATAGTCACTTTGAAGCATTAGCCTGTATGGAACCAAGTCGTGTTTAAAAAAAAAAAAAAAAGAAAAAGACCTTCATGTCTAAGCTAGCTCTAAGGACTTGATACCTTTGCATTTTTATCTGTTACAAAGTCCATTTATTTTGAATCAGCACTGCATTTGTTGTTTACCTTAGCCAGATTAAAGGTCATCAGTTAAAACTGCTAAGACAGAATTCAGAAATCGAGTAACGTTTTTATCACTTTCCATGGTAGAAGGTTTCTTAGAGTAGGTGCCTCTGAAGCATGTTAGCTTTTATTAGCAATAATGGTAATAAGCATTAACACATAATGAGTCATTCCTATGTGGCAGGCCGACCGAATATTTTAAATGCATTGGCACTTTTAATCCTCATAACCATGGAGTAGGTACTATGCTTCCTCACTTTACAGATGAGAAAATTAGGATTTGTACGGGTCCAAGGTCACATGGCTGTTTACTGCTTGAGCTCTGGGATTCAAACTGAGTTCTGTCTCATTCTAGAAATCATTATCTTAGCCACTAAAAAGTAGTTGTTTCTCATTCTAAGTGGCAGAAAAGTACTCTTCTTACTATTTGGGCTTCAGCTATGATTCCTATGCTTGGTTTATTTAAGGTGTAATCAGTACACAGAAATTTGAAATCAAATTGGAATAACTCAACAGGAAACCATATTTAATTAAGAAAACAAATAAAATTATCCAATGTAAGCCATCTAGTTTGTTTGCAGTTTCATCTAAAAAGTGGCCTCTAGTTTTAAACTAAGATTTTTTTTAACGTAGAATCAGATTAATCTAACTTTGTAACACACATCCCTAACACCTCAAATGGCTAAACATAACAAAGACTAGTTCAAGTTCTGGTTAAAGTCCGATGCAAATTGGTCCACTTTCTGTTGTATGTATTAACGGACACTTGCTCCCTCCGTTTTGTGCCCCCACCATGTCCTGAGTCCTTGGAATTCTCCCCTGTATCCTGTGTGTTTGGTCAGACATTGGACGAAAAGAAAGAATTTGGAAGATCAGGCTAGAAAGATCGGGAATTGGCATGTATAACTTCTGCACACACGCTACTGGCCAGAAGTCAGTTATAAGACCACACCTAACTGCAAGGGAGAATGAGTAATGTGGTTTGACAGGGAATCTAGAAGAAAGTCCGTGAATATTGGTGAATAACTAAGTAGGCACTATCTACCATGCCTTTATAGACTTTAAGGTATACTGAATGACAGGTTCAAAAAGTATGCAGATCTAAAAAAACCTTTTTAGATTTTCATGTGTTTACTATTACTTTAGAGATGATTTGTGCTTACCGTGTTTTCTCTCAGCAATGAGTCTGTAGACGTTACAATTTGCATTGCCAGAAGCTTGGCTGCTAAGAATCAAAGAACATTGTATAAATTTGTGTTTTCTTCTTAAAATTATAGAACTCTCCATGTCATTTATCCTTACATGTATCTTCAATACCTGACAGAATTTTTATCTTTTGTTATATATATATATACATACATACATATATATGTGTGTGTGTGTGTGTGTGTGTGTGTGTGTGTGTGTATTTTGTGAGAGGCTGATGTATGCAGTTGAAATGGATTGCATACCTGGTGGCTTATGAACTGAGTGTTCAGTAGTTCTGATGTGTGATATTTTTCCAAACTGAGTAATGTTTGGTATATCAGTTTTACAACATAGCTTTACAAAGACCTGATAGTAACTAATAAACTTGAATTAACGTTAACATACGTAAACATATGTTGTTCTAACAGGGAGTTAAGAAACTAGATGTAAGAATCCAGTTTTTTTTTTCATTGTTTCAAGACTTAGACTATTTTTATTGTATATTGCAGATTCTTTTCTATCACAACTGACTTTTAATAATGCATTCCTAAAAGACATTCTTAGAATATGAAGATAGCCAGTGTGAATGCACTGGCTGCTTTCTTTATTTTTTTCCACCCTCTCTCAGTATCCTTACTCTATTCTTATGGATTATTTATTCTGCAGTGTTGATGCATTTTTGATAAAATTAATCTGTTATTCTTTTCTCACTGGGTCATTATCATGAGACTTCATAACATTTTTCATTTGTTCTTCTTTGAAATTTTGCATTGTCTTCATTTATTAAGTTGAGACTTTATAACTTGCAACATCTCAAGTGCATAGTATACCAAATTTAGTATAATGAGAAGATGTGACCTTTCTTACCCTACAAAAGCTCTCCAAAACTCTTTGATTTCATATGATATTACCTCTTTCCCCTACAGCCTTCATGTAAAAATTCTCGTTACTAATGATGGTTTAGTCATAGACATATCTCTGAAAATTTGGCTCTAGTGTTAAAAATTCTACATTCTGGACCCTTTTTCCATTAACCCTCTTAGTGGAAGTTTAAAATATATGTGGCCAAAAGAATAATATTGGACAAAAACAGTGTTATGTCCTGCACAGAACCTAATAGGCACGTGCTATCATTTGCTTAATGAATAAGAATGAGGAGGTGTTACTCTGTGTGTATTGTCATTTCCACTTTGCGTTCAGGAAACAAAGTCAATGGGCCACAATGTCAGTTTTTGGAAGATAATAGCTATAGCCTTTGCATAGCCACCTAAGGCCAATTTCTTCTTTATGGCTATATTATGTATGCCATCAGGTTGAAAGTAATAGACCCCTTTGCAGCTTTTACACATCAGATTATGCTAAATGTAAGAGGAACAACTGAAAATGTATTAGAATTTTTTAAGTAAGCTAAAATGTTTGAAGTTACTGCCTACAAATTGAATGTGATGGGCAAAACATATAACCCTCTATATATTTAAATTAAAATTAAAGTTTGGAAACTCAAATCAAAACAAAGATTCTCACAGGTTTTGCAGAAGTAAAGACATTGTAAGAGAGTGGGGAGCTTTCAGTCTATTGAAGCTTAAGTGGTGGTTTGTATATTCCTTCGGCGATTGCTGAAGCTACCACTGTCCTTTAAAGTGAGAGTCCGTGAATTTGTTCTGTTTAATGGTTTCCAAAGCAGTCGGGAGATGTGACCCTCCAGAGACTTTGAAAGGATTTGATTTTTGATGCCTAAGTACTGTTGAGAAAGTTCAGGTATTGAGAGAGTGTATGAGAAAATCTATATGGGAGATCAATTTCATAAGTACTTTGTAAAAGCACCAGACAAGAGTCTCACTTGACACAGAATATAGACATTCTATGCCAAAAATTTGTCAACACGCTTGATCTTGTGGACAAAAATATAGATTTGAAGTTACAGAGGATGATGTCCTGTCAAAGCACGGATCACTCCACAACTGATTTCAACAATAAATTCCAAGAGGCTTGTATAACCCACAACTTAGATGATTCCTGAACATGAATAAACAGTTTGTCCACAGCTCTGCCAAGATATGAATTTGGATCCTGACATGGGTTATAGATCAGTATATGAACTATTCAATATAGTATTATACACTATTAGCCAAGCACTTATGTATACTCTCTTTCGTAAACCATTCTGTAATCCAAGCAGACAGTTCTCTGTCAGTCTAAATGGATGCATTTAGGGTATAATAAGTCTGCCCGGGAGGCCCCCTCTAGATCATTAACGGTGGCAGCAATGCCTATGTTGAGGATATAACATTTATCAATAACCAGTGTTCTGCAAAGAACATGGGAACACCTGGCAGTTCTCCAACCGCACAGGAGAGCAGGTCTATACGGCCAACTGCAGCATGGTGTGAGTCAGGCAGAAGACATTTGGGTTAATCATCTTTTATGGTTAGTAGATACCTCGCATGCATGGATAATTTTGAAGGTATCAAAATACAATAAATCTGATGTCTGCCAAAAATATTCTAACCATGGCTTAATGATTGATACCTTCAAAAGCAAAAATTTTGGAAACTTACAAGCCTCAGGAATATAACTATGAATCTGGATTATTATTTTACTGTAAATATGTTAAAGCGCCAGTTACCAGAGTTTCCTGGGGGATGGCACACTGGGCCATCCAGACCTGGTTCACCTTCTATCATTGATAATTCAGAAGGTGGAAGTGAAAACTCTACTAAGGATTTGCTTACTTTTTCAAATTAAGCAGTAATCCGCAATTCCAGAGAATACAGATAAGCCAAGTACTTCCTAAAGAATAATCGGAGTCATTTTTCACAAATGATGAAGGGAAAACCATAAGGATTATTACTAATTCTTTCTGGTAATATACCAAACATTCAAATCCTGAGGCAGGGAAATTTATGTTATTTTCTTAAATAGTCCAACAAAGAAAGTGTGTATATAGGGACCCAAAATGGCACATTGATCTAATGTGTCTTCTGACCTATTTCAAATCATGGCCTGTATTTTTCTATGAGATTTTACACAGGTATCAGCAGAGTAGTGATTAAGAGTGTTTCTAGATTCAGAAAACCTGGGTTCAAATCCCACTCCTACCGATTATTATTTTTGTGACTTGGGCAATGTGATTAAAGCTCTTCCAGTCTCTTCTTCATTCAAAAAAATTGTAATAACCGTCCTTTCTTATTGTGTTGATGAAATGAGTTCATACCATGTGCTTAGCACAGGTAAACCAGTGCTTGGCATGTACTAAGTGTTCAATAAATGTTAGGTATTGCTACTATGATTATGGTTATCATGACTTTGATTCTTCAGTGGCAACCCCACGCCTGTGCCCTTCTGTTTCATGCCTCTGTGCATCTGCTCCTACTGTCTCCTCCCCCCCGCCCCGGGAGCTCCTTTGCAAAGGCATCCCTGTCAGCCTACTACTACATCTCAAGATCCCATTCTGTCAGGTGCTGGTTGAGCTATTTTTAACCGTACCAAGTGTTATTTCCTATCTCCTTTGTGCCTGTATTCTGCGTCATATAATTCTCTACTATTGTCAAAGTGACTTGGTGTTTGAAATATTTATGCGCATATCCATCCGTCCCACTGGGCAGCGACCTTCTTGTGGACGCAGAGCCTTGTGTCACATATAGGAGGCATTAATAACCAAACGCTTCCTTGCTTCTGAAAGAAGGAATGGACGGATGGTGTGCCCTCTGATTGAGTTAACTTCAAGATTTTGAACCTTAAAACATAAGATTCAATTATATAATTTGTAAATGTTGTGCCTTCATTTTTAAAGGTAGCAACGATACATCTTTCTTTTTTTAATGGGTATTGAGTCATCGTTTGCTTTTTAAAATGTATTTTTAGTGTTAATGTTACATATTCATATAAGGGAAATGTAAATACTATAGACGGATATAGAGTGACTGTAAACTGCTTCTTCCTCTGGGTACCAGCCCCCAACCCCCCTTCCCAAAGATATGCCCGCCATATTCAAGCACGCGTATATACATACTTTTTTATACAAATGAAGACACAGAGGACATATTCTGTTGTGCCATGTTTTGGTGTTTAATGGAAGTGGATTGGAATTTTTGAATATCAGGAGCGCAGTAGATTTGCTTAGTTTTTTTAGCAGATGTATAATATTCTATTATATGAAGATGCATTCCACAGAGTGAAGTTTCCCTGCTATAGAGCCCCTGGGGAAGGCAGTGCCTCTTCCAGCTTGACTGCTTTGCTCAGGGACATCCATGTAGATATCAGCTCTTTTGCTACAGGGTGTCAGACGAAGGATACATGATAAAAGGGAGGGGGCATTGCTCTAAGGCTTGGTAAGAACAGTAATGGGAGGGAGGACGAAGGCTTTCAACTCCTAAATTAATAATTTTTATCCCTCAGTAATGAAAACATTCAAGTGATTTGTTTTTATGTGATTTGCAAATGTACAGTTCAAAGAGAATTTTGCTATATGCTATGGGAAGCAAAAGCTTTCTTGAGTGTGACGTTAAACCTCACAACTGAGTGGTTGTGGCATTCTATTGGGTGAGCAGTGAGATTTTACTTTTCTGATTAAACAATTGGAACATACGAAAATCAAAAGAAAAAAATGATTTAAGAATAGTACTGTTGGAGCAGGGATAACCAATATTAACCTTCCAGAATGTTTTGTACATTATTATTTGTAAATTGCGGTTTCAGTTAGTAGAATATCATAAACACTCTCTATGGCATTGTGTGTGTGTGTGTGTGTGTGTGTGTGTGTGTGTTTTAGCAACATGAATTTTATACTCTAGAAGTGTGCTGTGATTTACTTACGCGTTTTACACATAACCAACTTTAACACCTACCATTGTACTTTTTATTTCCAATTTTTGCTATTATTAATGACGTTGATATGAGGGTATTTTTAATTACTCTCAGATAAATTCTTTTTGTTGTTGTTGTTGTTGAAGTTTATTTATATTGAGAGACAGTATGTGTTCCCAAGCAGGGGAGGGGAAGAGAGAGAGAGGGAGAAAAAGAATCCCAAGCAGGCTCTGAGCTGTCAGTGGAGAGCCCTATGCAGGGCTCAAACCCAGGAACCACAAGACAAAGCCAAAACCAAGAGTCGGATGCTTAGCAGACTGAGCCACCCAGGCGCCCATCAGATAAATTCTTTATACTCTAAAAGTAGATTTTCTGGTTTTAGACATATAAACAACACTGTTAAACTTTTTCATACATAATGTCAACCACCTAGGGAGATAACAATTTAGCCTCCCACTCACTACCAGAGTTGAAGAAAATGTATGTTTTCCTTTGCTAATTGTGAGTATCTTGTTTTCTTCCTTAACGTTACTTACTTGAAATGCGGTTTTAACTTCAGTGATGTTGGTCATTTTTATATTTTGTGGCCAAGTGTAATGTATGTGTCTTTTCTAGTTGCTGTTGGTCAAGAATATTTTATATTGTATATATGCTTACATTTATTTATATATTGAAAATGTTTCCCCAGTTTTATGTTACTTAGTTTCTTTGCTTTGACATACAAAATATTTAAATTCATTTATAACCAAATAGCGAAACCCTGTATATTTTTTTTTACTCTTTTTACTTTGTTTTTATATGTAAAAGTTCTTCCTATTCATAGGCTTTTAGCTTTAAAGAACAAATACCTTCTTTAAACAGGAAAAAAAAGAGGGAGGCCTGGGTGGCTCAGTCAGTTAAGCATCTGACTTCGGCTCAGGTCATGATCTCACAGTTCGTGAGTTTGAGCCCCGTGTTGGGCTCTGTGCTGACAGCTCAGAGCCTGGAGCCTGCTTCGGATTCTGTGTCTCCCTCTCTCTCTGCCCCTCCCCTGCTTGTACTCTGTCTCTCTCTGTCTCCCCAAAATAAATAAACATTAAAAAAAAAAAAACAGTAAAAAAAAGAGGCCACCTGGAATTTGCACATAATACTTTTGCTCATAAAATTGGGACTGGGACTTATTTTCATGACCACAGCTAGCAGCACTGGATCCTGGGTTTATTGGTTTGCCAGGCCTGCTCCCTTAAAGGAAGTACCACAAACTGGGTGGCTTAAATGCCAGAAATGTGTTGCCTCACAGTTTTGGAGGCTGGAAGTCTGAGATCAAGATGTTTTAGGTTTAGTTTCTCCTGAGGATTGTGAGGAAGAATCTGGCCCAAGCTTTCCTCTAGCTCCTGACGGTTGCTGGCAATCTTTGGTGATCAATCTTTGGCTTATAGAACATCAACCTGACCTCTACCTTTATCTTTACAAGTGCTCTCCCTGTGGACCTGTCTCTATACCCCCCCTTTTTTTTTTTAATTTAATAAGGGCACCTGATATTTGAATTAGGGCCCACCCTAAGGACCTCATCTCAACTTATCTGATTTTATCTGTAGTTATCTATTTCCAAATACTCTGAAGTGCTGGGGTCAGGACTTCCACCTATGAATTTGAGGGGTTCACAATTCAACCTATAACACTTGAAAATATAGTCTTAACCTTGGCCAAGGGAAGGTTAGGAGAATATAGAACTGGGAGCTAATAGTCATTGGAACCACATCATTTATGTATATTGAAACTTTACAATTGAGAAAACTATTTTAAATAGTTCAGAATGGACTGAATCTTTCATTATAATATTAATAACATACCGATGAGGGTTTACTAAACTCACAATTAACAAAGTAGGCACTATGTTATCCCTATTTAAAGGATGAGGATAATGAGGCTTAGAGAGTTTAAGTAACTTCCCGAAAGTCACAGAGTTGTTAAGCCAGTTGTGGAGGATGGATTGAAATCCAGGGGCATGTCATTTCAGGACCCAGTCTCTTAAACACCACACGATATGTGTCATGTCTAGTGGGTTCAAGAATAACATGGGACCAACAGTATGTATTTAAAGGTTTTTCATTAAGCGATGTATATATAAATTGTCACCCAGTATCTTGCATGTATAGGAATCTGAATGAAAGCATCACCCTTCTCTCCTCTGTCCTTCTCAGTGGTCAGATCGGTTCTCTGGTATGAAAGAATAGAATGTTAATGAAAGAGTTCATAGGTAAACCCAGTCAATCACTACTTCTGACCTCCCATAATTTGCAAAATATTTTTGTATCCTTAATGAAGGCATCGATTTACATAAGCCAGAGTCTCCTGCCGTGCCAGTGATCAGCATTAGGCAGGTTCACCTTTAAAGTATTAATGAATCTTCACTTTTTCCTCTTTAATATCTCAGTGGGCAGCTTTGTGGCTTTTTGATCAAACTGTTCTCTCAGTGGAGGAACTATCAGTGGAATTCATCAATATATGTCTAGTCTAATACTATATCCTTTTATCCAAGAACCTCCAAATCCTCAGGTATTACCATGACTATATATATCAAGGTAATATTTCAGCTTACTTATTTGTGACTATGTCACTTGATGTAACAAGAGAATTAACAGCCTGATTATGCTATTCACACTATAGTACAAAAAGTAAAGAGGGATTTTTGTTGCTAGTCAAATGATTCCCTGATTTGCGTATATTGTTCTTTCTCCTAAAATTTCCCTGTGATCTTCACTAAAACGGAAACTGTGCAGAAGAGAATATGGGAAACTAGGACTCACGTTCTTTCCCCATCAGTCCGGGACAGTGTGCATAGTAATTTCAATCTATTATTGAGCAAAGTTACATGTTCATATTCATAAACTCAGGCGTTGCAAAGAAGAAACATATTTAGAGAAGAAATTTTACTACATGGTTACTGTATATCAGGTAGCATACTAAGCTTTAGTGATACACTAAAAAGCATGACAATTCTGGCAAGCAAAAAGCAAACTTTGTAATGTGGGAAACAGCTATGTAAGGTGATAGGTACAATACAGGAAATATGATAGAAGCGTACACAAGATATAGGGACAGAAAGAAAGGCAAATAGCAAAGTCATAGGGTACAGAATACGTATTAGAGTGACCTCCTATAGAAACAAATAGCTGAACCAGATCTTAAAGAATGTGCTTGCTCTGTATACCCTTTACATAATATTTTATTTTAGATATTATCATTTTTATATATTGAATATTATCATATTCCTTTGTCTATTTCTACATTATCTAGGACAATGTCTTACTAGAGAATGAGACTGAGGAGTAGATTTGTTAGTTTATTTCCTTATACACAAAAGTCCATGATTTTGACTTATACTGAAAAGGAAATATTAATGTATTTTTTAGTAAATAGAATTATTGAAACCATTAAAAGATGCTGAGATCAAGACAGCCAAATAAGTTGTCCCTCATCCTATACCTGCTTCAACAATAACAGCAACCTGATATCCATCCATGGACAGAAGTACCTTGATGGGATCTGTGGGACCCAGCACCACAGACTGGAGCAGCCTCACCCACCCCTGTTTTGGGAAATAGGTATACAGACCTCAGTCCCAGCTGTGGAATGAATCTGAGGTGACTTATGAATGGGCTGCAGCCCCTCTGGGTTGTGGTCCAGAACCTCTGAGAACACTGCCTTGGACAACCACTCATGGATGAGAAAGCCTGTCTGGAAATCCAGGAGTCCAAAAGAACAGTTCCAGCATATACTGTTAGAGAAAAAAAAAAATAATAATAATCCTATTTTGGACTTACTGGAAAGGGCAGAAGGAACAGTTTCACTTTCTCCACAATTACCCCTCCCCCAAGTCAGCACCGCTCAGTGCCAAGGGAGCCCATCCTGACTACCACACATGCCCCTTTCTTTCTCTCCCATCTGGAGTACTGAGTCATGAGCTGCATGACTCAGGGAATGGGGTGGGGGAAGAGAGGCTGGGGGAGAGACCGGGGGGATGTGAATGTATCAAAGGGGCATGGATCCTGCTCGCTTCATCGTGTTCACCATGGGGAGTCTGCCCGTGAGCTGCTGGGACACCTTGCCCAGGAAGCCCCCACCTGGCCCACCAGCACCCCCAGTGCCCTGTGTGCTTCAGCCATAGCTACTCCCATCCTGTAGGCACCTTCCTATGCACACTCCTGATGGTGGTGAGAGAGAGCTTTGGTAGACACTAGAAGGTGAGCGGGCACATGGTCGAGTGAGCACGTGGTAGTCATTTCACAACATGCAAGGTATCAAATCATAAAGGGATACAACTTAAACTCACCCTGCGTTAGATGTCGGTCATCTCATTAAGACTGGGAAGCAGTGCTCCAGGAATTCTAAAATTCTGTAGTAAAGTATAGTGCATAGTAGGAGACCACAAGATGCTTGTTGAATCAGTTCATTTAAAATGAGACACAAATCACTGTCAACAATAGCCAAATTGTGGAAAGAGCCTAAATGTCCATCAACTGATGAATGGATAAAGAAATCGTGGTTTATATACACAATGGAGTACTACGTGGCAATGAGAAAGGATGAAATATGGCCCTTTGTAGCAACGTGGATGGAACTGGAGGGTGTTATGCTAAGTGAAATAAGCCATACAGAGAAAGACAGATACCATATGTTTTCACTCTTATGTGGATCCTGAGAAACTTAACAGAAACCCATGGGGGAGGGGAAGGAAAAAAAAAAAAGAGGTTAGGGTGGGAGAGAGCTAAAGCATAAGAGACTCTTAAAAACTGAAAACCAACTGAGGGTTGATGGGGGGTGGGAGGGAGGGGAGGGTGGGTGATGGGTATTGAGGAGGGCACCTTTTGGGATGAGCACTGGGTGTTGTATGGAAACCAATCTGACAATAAATTTCATATATTGAAAAAAATAAAAAAATAACAAACTAAAAAAATAAAATAAATAAAATGAGACACAAATCACAAACACAATGGGTTTTTTTTTAACTTTTTAAATGTTTATTATTTTTGAGAGAGAGAGAGAAAGAGAGACAGAGCATGAGCAGAGGAGGTGCAGAGAGAGGGAGAGACACAGAATCAGAAATAGGCTCCAGGCTCTGAGCTGTCAGCACAGAGCCAAATGCAGGGCTCGAACTGCCGGACCGTGAGATCATGACCCGGCCAGAGTTGGATGCTTAACTGACTGAGCCATCCAGGTGCCCCCACAAACACAGTGTTTTACATTGAAGAGACAGAGATGGAAATTATATGTTATGACTGGCAGAACAGCATTGCCGAACTTCTCTACAGAACAATACTTCTCTCAAAGAGGTTTATTGATGTTTGGCAAAACGAAAACAAAACAAACAAACAACAAAAATCATGTTGTATTGGGGCGATTTGGAGAAAATTGGTTGAAATAAAAGTGGAAAGGTTTTCTTTTTGCAAGAGTTTTTAGAACTTTCATATCTTGTGGCATTTCTCTGAAATTAACAACCAGGGGAATTCCTGCCTTCTCTAGAACATCTGTGAATATGCCGCAGAACTCATGTTTCACAAAACACTGTTTGAGAAATAATAACACGAAGAGTGCAAGAGAAATTTTGGAAAAGGAAAGTCCAAATTGACTCTTGGCAATGTCCTCAAACTCTTCTAGACACACATTTGGAAAAAAAAAAAAAAAAAGAGAGAGTCTTTTTTTGGTATTAAATGGAATCTGTATCCTGGGCTTCAGTTCCACTTGATTGACGGAATTTTTATTTAGGTCAAGTCCGGGTAAACTCATTTTCAGGTTATAAGACCATCGGTTTGAGATTTTCCCTTCCCCACCCTTGCTCAGGTCACATCAGAGTGCTGGTGAGCTTATGGAAGATCTTAGCGTTGGGATCTGACATCTGGTTCTCGTCTGGTGGCTGTCCACACAGAAGCCAGCTGTGGTTTACACAGTCCCGTCTGGTTCTCAGTTGTTGTTATTCGTCTCTGAAATGTCTGTCTTCACATCTGGTTCCCCAACCGCGCGTCTGTATGACATCCACTACAGTGTCACCTCCTCTTGACTGAAAGACCCCTTCCTGTTAGCCAGCTCTCTCTGGGCTTTTCTAAAATCAAGGAAAAATTAGACTGCTCTACCATACCATTCTGTGTTCTTGGGAAATTTGGTGAGGCTGTGTGAGACCGTGTCTGGCCCTAAAATTGCTCCCATATCGATAAGAACAAGGTACTGCCTGTGAAGATGCTGCCTCCCAAGGCTCCAAAATAGGAAGTCTCCATCCCAGTGTCCTGAAACTTACCTGAACGTTAAGACTTTGTGCCCTCTTAAAAGAAGCCTGGGTGTTGGGAGCTGGGGTGTGAAGGGTTATTGCAGACGATCCCACTTCAACTCCATACTCTGATCAATAAGACTGGCAACATATCCAGTGATTTTCAGCTGAAATATTGTCAGACCCTGCCGGCAGGGTAGAATGTATCTAAAAGGGCATTTTTACTGTATCCCCATTAAAATGAGTGGTAAAAATCAGTGTCCTGTAAGCTTTGTGCCTTCGGTACAGTCTAAAGATTTAACTGATAGCTTATAAAACAGCTTTTCAAAAATATACTGGCATTTATTCTGTTAAATGTCTCTTGCAAATGTAGTAACTTTATCTTGACTTAGATACTTTTAGCAAAGAGGAGGAGCCTAATTAACACCAGCATAAATTATTCAACCACCACATTAGGCAGACACCACCAAATGGATAACCTTGTGAATAAGCAACATAAGTTTCCCTAAACGCTGAACATGATTTTTTTTAAAAATCTGATCTTAAAAAAAATAAATAAATAAATTTAAAAAACTGATCTTAATGCAGAGCAAGCCTCAAGGCTATCTCTCAAATTACATGTCTTTAGTTAGGATTGAGAATAAAACAGAAAAATCACAGAATGTGTATCTTTATGAGTTACTCGAAAGCAACACGGACAATAAAAGTAAACTAACTTGTTAGGGTGCCTGCTATGTACCAGGTGTTTCCACACATAATAGTGAGTTTAGGCGGGTACTATTATTCCTTATTTTATGGATGAAGAGACAGAGAATAAGGGAAATGAAATAACTTGTCCAGGGCCATAAAACTGTCAGCTTTTAAGGCGGAGCTTAATATCTTCATCTGTTGACAAAACTCATGATGAACCTTCATGATGTTAGTAGAGATGTGTATTCCCCAAGAAACGAAAAGGAGGAAATAGATCTCTATCTATCTATCTATCTATCTATCTATCTATCTATCTATCTATCTAGATCTCTATCTCTAATATCTATATCCCACATCAGAAACTGGGAAATTCATTGGGTTTCTTAAAATTTGAGTGAAGGAATTATCAAGCATGTACAGTCTTTCTCATCCCTTTTTACAACTGATAGATTTCCAAGCATATGTTTGACCCACGTAAAGATGAAGGGTGGTCATTTGTGCCTACTACTATTTTCACTTTTTGTCATCTCAAGCTCCAATCGTCCTCTGTCATCTCAGGGCCAGTGTGGCCCTCCCCTCCCCACCCAACTCCTCAGGGAATTCTGGAACTGTAGATTCTTTTTCTACCCTCTGCAACTATCTTTTATTCTGACCTACTTCTCAGACAGTAGAGCCCTCACGGAAAGTCTGATACTTTATTCAATTCTTTGGACTAGCTGGCTTAATAAAGTGTCCCTCATAGGAAAACAGATCCTGATTCCCTGCTCCTTTCATAGCTACCACACATCTTACTATTTCCAAGAGCAGACTTTTTCCCCTGTTACAGAGACAGCATATCTTTGTCATGCTAAAGCATCTGTAGAATTGTAGTCCTTTGGAGAATAAGAGAAACATGAGATCAGCTCCCCAAGGGCAGGGATTTTTGTCTCTTCGGCTCCTTGATGTGCCCCAAGAGCCTAGAACAGAGCCTGGAACATATTTGGCACTTAAAAACACATTTATGGATGCATAGTAACAAAAGGGAGAAAAGTAATACGAGTGAGTTTCCCTGCTGTTCGGCTCTTTCTCATTTGCTGTCTGATTTTCCAGGGTAGGAATATGGTGTGGATATAGATCACCAGGTCCTTGGTGAAGCTTCTTGGGGAGTTCAAGTGCACTATTTGGCCATTGTGAATCTGAGAATTAAAACCTGACTCATTATCCTTGTTCTAAGTTCTATTGTTGCTACACTATAACTTACCAAAACTTTTTTTTTTTTATGATTTAGTGTGTACATTTTAATTTTTATGGGTGGACGGCATAGGAGGTCAGGATGTAGTCTCTGTGTTGATAACATTCAGCCTGTTCTCTAACTCAACGTGAGAATCTAGGGTTACTTAGTTTTTTTCTCGCTGGATTTCACTACTGCCTGCTAGAATTTACTGGAGCTCTAACTGGTGAATACATAACCTGTTAAGTATCTAAAAGGTGTACTAAACCTATAAAAAATTTATATACCCTGAAGAGTAAGCCTTTGACATTTTCTATTGTTTGGACTGTAGCCAGCCAGTGAAATTACTTCCGGTCTGACGATAGTTTTTCCATCCTGCCACTAGATGTCAGGAACAATAAGAGTCAGCTTGTAACTACATTATCAGAAAGGAACCATATTCCAGAACTATGTTTTTTAGTCTTTTGCAAAACTGACATTTGTTTGTTCAGAAAAATACTTACTGAGCACCTACTATGTGTCAGCCGCACTTTTAGGCATTTGGGAAACATCAGGAAACAAAACCTACTGTTACAGACCTGAATAGCAAAGAGAGACATGATAGAGCTAGGTGGCACAGACAGATAGCATGGGATTGAAAACCAGAAAGAGGATGAGAAATAATCACAAGGAAGCTTCTGGTAGGTAGTGGTGAGTAAAGCAGAGAAGGGTAGGCAGGTCCGTAAGGTAGATATCAATCAAAAGGGTTAAGGTTTGCTGGGGTCTTCCCAGAAGCAGACAGCCAGAAAGGGATGTGGTTTGCAAGAGATTAACCAGGGGAAGCACGTATGGCAAAAAAAAAAAAAAAAAAAAAAAAAAAGAGTGGGGGGAGACAGTCAAAGAAGATGGGGAGAGCCTTTTACCTGCCATGAATTTCTAAGTAGAGGGGAAGGCAGGAGTTCTGGGGAAGGAGTGCCTTACTTTGTAGTGCACCTCTGATGGCCAGACCGATGGGGGACACTGAGCCTAAGTTGCTAAGCCGAAGACTTGAGTCTTTCAGGAATCCCCTACGTTGGTAATCCTGCTGTGCTGGCTGAGGGCATCCTTGAGATTTATGTGCTCTTATACAAAGGACAGCAGCTAGAAAGAGGCAGTGGTTGGTGCTGGTCAATGAAGTTTACCACAGGGTACCCAAGTGATGCCATTTTCATTGTGGCCTCAGAATTCAAGAAAGCTATAGGTGGGAAAGCAGAACAGAAGGAACCAGAGAGAAAATATATGTGTTTACTGGATAAGCCATTACTGAATTAGTGGATAGCACATAGTAGGCACTCACTTATTTTTATTTTTTTTACTGTTTTTATTTATTTTGAGAGAGAGAGAGAGCTAGGGAGAAAGCAAGCATGAGCAGAGGTGGGGCAGAGAGGGAGGGAGGGAGAGAATCCCAAGCAGGCTCCGCACATCGGCACAGAGCCCAATGTGGGACTCAATCCCACGAACTGTGAGGCCATAACCTGAGCCAAACTCAAGAGTCAGATGCTTAACTGACTGAGCCACCCAGGAATTCATTAAATGCTATTGAATTTTTAAGTTATTTCCTTCTTTATACTTTTTGTTATTTATCCTCAGGGAATAGAGCTATATATTCTTGAATAGTAAATAAATAACATAGTAAAACAAAGCATCTGTTCTTTCTAATACCAATCTCTATTTTATTGGACATAAGTTATAAAGTCTTTTTGTTCCATCCTTTGCATCATATGAAACCTTAACAAGATTTTGACCTCAAAGACATGCCAATAATTCCAGTTTCTTATTGTACATTTTATTGTTATGTTATGTACATTTTATTGTTATGTTTCTTTCAGAGAAAAGGAGGAGAAAAAGAATAGACGCATATATTTGCCCACCATGATACGAGTCTTTATAGTACTTATTGGCTCAAATAAGAAGCAGGCACTTTTATATTTTATCTGTAGAGATCCTGCAAGAATCCGTAAACCATAGATAAAACATCATTCTGATAAACTATGAAATTTAAACAAGTTTACAAGCATTTTTCTACTTAGAAACTTCTGTCAGTTTCAGGGATTTGGTTTAGCAATTCCCAAAGTTTGAATGTTTGAGTAAAAAGTTCCTAAAAACCAAAGAACTGAACAAATGGCCTGAGAGTTTCATGAAAAGTAAGCTGTCAAAGTTTTCAGTACTTCCTATAGTAGCTCAAGGAGACAATCCCAACAGGATAGGATTTTTGTTTTTAATGTATTGCTGTGTTTTTTCCCCCTTTTTTTTTTTGGTAACAGAGTTAAAATAAGAAGGTATGTAACATATGATAAACAAAGATTACAAAACAAGAGTCTGTCTATATTCAGTTAGGAAAAGGAAAATATTATGAAAATGTGACTGCCTTACTACTCTGATAGAAGCAATATATTCCTTAAATACCTTTTATTAAAGAAATAGAAGTCTTTATGTTAATTTATACAGTCAGAGGATTAATCATTACCATTTTTAGTAGACAATAATTATATCCTGATAATATAAAACTGCCAATCCTTGCTACTAAGATATGAATTGGTAAAAACATGAAATGTAAAAAATTATTCCTTAAGGAATTGGACCAAGGCAAACTAAGTGCCACCTGGCAGATTTCTTCCCTTCCCTTCCCTTCCCTTCCCTTCCCTTCCCTTCCCTTCCCTTCCCTTCCCTTCCCTTCCCTTCCCTTCCTTTCCCTTCCATTCTCTCTCTCTCTTTCCTATCGTAAGGCATAAAAGATTTACTGCCAAAATTTGCACCTAGCCAATGTTAGAAAAATAAATAATTTGTGGTAGACATTTATTGACTGCTTAAAAAATATTTTGTTCTATTAAAATGGACAAGCATTAAAATTATATTCTTATTCAGACCCTCATCTTGCTGAGCAAGACCGCTTCCTAGAACAAATATATTGTTCACAATGAACCTGTCTCAAATATCTCAAATTAGAAATGGGTAGAATTCAAAGAAATATGCTTTCAGAAGCAGAAAAAAACCCTTCAAGGTATCATATGGGTGTAGTTTGCACACTAAGAGACTCAGAGATGTGTTCACAAATCCTACAGAAAATGAAGACTCAGAAGAGGCCATTAATAAAATTGAAATTCCCCAAAGATTGAACATTATACACAGTGAGTGATTCTACAGCTGTCTCTGATACCTGCTTTTATGCTTCTGTTCAGCTGAGGGAAAAGTCTTCCAAAGTTCTCATAGAATCACTCTTCCCAGGGCCTTGGCTATCAAGGCAACAAATTCTCTTTTCCTCCACAGAAATAGTCTCTCGTTTATTTGCATATGATGATTGACTCGGAAGTAAATGAGTTCAATAAAGGTCACAGTAGACAAACTTCACCTGAAAAGATAAAAGGAGAAAGAGCTATTACACCAACACAGAAATCATATTAATTACTTCCCTTTATTGAAGTGACAATTATTTTATTTTTAAATACAGCATCATTATATGGAAGTCACTGGGACCTAGTATTGGAGAGGAGGGACTTAGGGATCATTGACATCAAGACCTTCATTCTACAAAAGTGACAATGAGCTGGAGAAGATAAATTACCAGAGTAGGTGCCTAGTAGCAACAGAATTGAGAGATTAGGTAACTAATTATGGAGAAGCCAATATATCATAAAAGTTTCCAGAGGATTCTACATCCAGCTTTGTTTTTCAACTGTTTGGAATGTTATTATTACTTTTGAATTGAATGGACTTTTAAAAATAATTTTTATTATAGAAGTAATCCATGCGGAGAGCCTTGTTTTAAATGCTAGCGATGCGGGGTATATGAAATATATAGTGAAATTCTTGATCACTCCCAGTTCCCCAATATCCCAATTTCATTCTCCACAGACCATTAGGAATGTAAATTTCTAGTTATTCTTGTGGTTATCATTATAATATTTTACCACATTTATTTGTATGTGTCTTAATTTATGAAATTTAGAAAGACTCTATTGGCCTCCAATAAAAATTTCAAGAATTTACGTTAGCAAATCTACTTTCTGATGTATTAATTATATTATTACTTATATTTACATCATCGAGTATTTTATGTTCTAGCTACAGTTTGATCTAAAATAGAATTAATAGCATTTACAATTCTGTGATAATGTGATTTTTTTTTGGGGGGGGGTTCTAAAACTAAATCAAATAATGACTCGTAAAATGTAAAGTGTGATCCTGCCTTTCAAGTAATGCCAATTTAAAAAGATGTTACCATGCATCCCAACATATTATATCTGCTATTACTTTCTTTCTAGCTTCCTCTCAGTCCTAGTCTCTACCATTTCTTACAAACCATGTTGCTCCCTTTCTTGAAATTATGTATGATTTTATTAATTGGTGAATTTGAAAAGTAATTTTTTTTTCACATAGGTTGAGTGGTGAGTCAACTGTTTCAATTGTTGCTCTAATACTTAATTTGATAATTGAGCTATCCAGAAAATTTTGGGTTCAAATGCATTTTTCTTCAGAACTTGAAAATATGACTGTTACTTCCTAACAGCGCTGTTCCCTTCTGCTGCTGGTTGTCCTACTTGGTTCCTACTTGGTTCCCTTCTGCTGCTGGTTGTCCGACTCTCACCTTGTAACAGAAACTTCTAGTTATTCAGTGGGATCTGCTTTCCTTCTCCAAGGACACACAGATAGATTGCATTTCCCAGCCTCCCTTACTTTAGGCCAGGTATCAACAGTGGAAATGATCCGTTCCTTTTAGGGGCCGAGGGTTTTATGAAGCGACTATGGTGTGTCCACATTCTTTCCTTTCCATGTCTGGGCAGTTGTTGACAGAGCCACTGGGTGGAAGGAGCCTGGTTTCCTGAATTGCTGTGTGAAGGAAAGCCCCCCAGAATGCTACTGTGAGCTATCAAGCACATGAGAAATAAGCATTTAATTATAAGATTTAAGTGTATTTTTATAGGAGCTATCATTCTTCTTTTCCTCTCTGGATTTTTTTCAGAATTTCCTCTTTGTCCTTGGAGTTCTGAAACCTCACCGGGAGGTATGTAGGCTTGAGAGTATTTCCCGCCTTCTGATGAGGACATGGTGGGTCATTTCAATGTAAAAACTTGGAAAGAACGTTTCTGTTATTCTTTCTCTACGTTTTCTTTGCCAATATTATCTCTATTCTCCCCTTTCAGAACTTCTATGGCATAAATGTTGGACTTGTTAAAACTTGCCTCCACCGCCATATACTTTTCTCTACTATCCTTCACCCCTTTGTCTTCTTGTACCAAAGGTAGACCGATATCGCAACTCTGGCTCCAAGATCGCCAACACAGTTTAACTTTTGTGTTCTATTAGGTGCCCTGTCCATTTGGTGAGAGGGAGAGAGTGTGAGCACATTTTTAATATCCAGAGCTCTTTGGGGCGCCTGGATGGCGCAGTCGGTTAAGCGTCCGACTTCAGCCAGGTCACAATCTCGCGGTCCATGAGTTCGAGCCCCGCGTCAGGCTCTGGGCTGATGGCTCGGAGCCTGGAGCCTGTTTCCGATTCTGTGTCTCCCTCTCTCTCTGCCCCTCCCCCGTTCATGCTCTGTCTCTCTCTGTCCCAAAAATAAATAAAAAACGTTGAAAAAAAAAAAAATTTAATATCCAGAGCTCTTTGTTTCTACTCTGACCACTCTGTTTTTATAGCAGTTGGATCTACTTTTATGTATTGTTAATGAATATACTCTCTTCTCAGATCTGTTTAAGAATTATAATTAAAAAAAAATTATCTTCAGTTCTGAGAAATATCTGTTTTTCTCTAATGGAATTTTTTCTCTTTTTTTCATCCTCCACCCTTTTGGTTTTACTGAGAAGTCGGACAAGCCTCCATTGCTCTTTCATGGTTATTGATGAAACAATAGGCTGGAGTTTTCTGGAGTCTCAAGGCCTGTTTTCCCCGCAAGTTTTTCTGTACACGGAAAGGCAGGGACAGAGTTCTAGATAATTGGGTGGGTCATTGGTGTGAACCGAGCAGGCTTCCTGTTGGGAAGGTGGACAGGAAATAAGCAAGAGGGCCAAGGACCCTGTCAATAGCTAGGAATAGGAGAGCCTTTCTCTGGGGATAGTCTATATATCTATATATCTATATATCTATATATCTATATCTATATCTATATCTATATCTATATCATCTATATCTATATCTATATCTATATCTATTTACTTGGGGACACCTGCCTTTTCTTTTCCGTCTTCTTCCCTCTTGGCCTGTGTGGAAGTCTATCTACCTTGAAGTTCACACTGCTTCTCGCTAAAGTCCAAACCCTCTGATGAGGCTCCTTTGCTAAGTGGCTCACCTACATCTCTGAGAGAACCATCTTCGGGCTTCACTGACTGTAGAAAGAGCAGCTTTCTCTCCCATATCTGAGCAAGAGAGAGAAACAGGAGTGGCAAGGGCCTGGCTCCACTGATGTGAGTCCATGATGTCCCAGGTAGCGTCTGCTTTCTCGTTTGGTGTTTACAGTCAGGCGTGGAGAGACACCTGTCCCACAGGGGAGAAGGGCCTGGCTCCCTCGGGCCAGCCTGCCAATTCCCAGACTGGACTCTGCCCCTTACCAGGGGTGAAACCTTCCCAAGTGACTTGTTTCTGTGGGCTTCAGACTTTGCATGTGGCAAGTGAATTAATCCTAGCATCTACATCAAAGGATCACGGTAAGGAGTGCACTACTTTATAAATGTTGCAGTGGCTTGCTGGGACGGCCATAACAAAATACCACAGACAGGGCACCTTAAACAATAGAATTGTATCGTCTTACAGTTCTGGAGAACAGATGTCCAAGATTAAGGTGTCAACAGGGTTACGTTCTTCTGAGCCCTTTCTCCTTGGCTTGCAGATAACAGTCTTCTTGTCGTGTCCTCACACGGTTGTGCCTGTGTCCCAGGATCTGCATCCCAGTCTCCTCTTCTTAGAAGGAAACCTGGCATGTTGGATTAGGACTCACCCGTGTGACCTCCCTTTACCTTGATTACCTTTTTTTTAAACCCTATCACCAAATACAGTTACTTTCTGAGGTACTAGGGTTAGGGCTTCAACATAGAGATTTGGGGAGGATACAGGATATGGTTTGGTCCATAACACGTGTAAGCCACCGGGAAAGTCTCCGCACGTAATAAGCTCTACGTGAGTGTGAGATATTTTTATTCACAGAAGGAAGCGGGTTCTCTTCCCTTTATTTACATCCTGATCATCTGATTTCCCCTTTGCTGTCAGTGAGTGTTAGTACTGAGCGTGCCCACCATGACCCATGCGGGAGGGGATTCCCCACCTGGAAACAGGGCGCATGTCTGAAGAGCCTTCTAGATGCCCTCCTCACGTCTGTTCTTACCTCTAGAATACTCCCACTTGCTTCTAAAACTAGATAATTGTCTTTGTGGAGTGAAGTGGGCAGGCAGTAAGCTGGGAAGGTTGAACATATTCCTTCTTGACTTCTAGAGAAACTATGATAGGATACGGGTCTTTCAGTGAATCCTTATTATTATACCAAATTGGTCACTTTGAATTTTGAAATGTAAATTATCTCTACATCTTTGCAGAAACTTTCAACTCAGCATCTTTTTACAGAAACACGCAGATGGCCAGAATAATAGTAGACTTCAGATTTAAGAAATGTTCGAAGCTGAGGGGAATTCCTAAACCAAAATTTCTGAGTAGCTTGTAGCTCTGGGTCACCATGAACAGGAGCCTCGGTCTGTCAAGAATGGGAGAGAGGATTTTCTTGTCTCTAGGTCAGTCTTCTGCCCACTTGGGTTATACTAACAGTGCTCACAAACATTCCCATGACTGGGGGACTTTGCCGCAGGATGAAGAAAATTTTTGTAAAGCTGCACAATGGTTCCTCAGGAGAAACACCCATAAGCTTAGAGAGAGTGCATGGTGGGGGCCAGTCCCTCTGTAGAGGCACATAGTACAGCCGGCGCTCCGCCCTTCACTGGCCCCAGCCTCTTCTGTGGAAGCCCAAAGAGCGCTACTCTACATGCACCTTGAGAGTGAGAGTGTCTGTGTAAAGTATCATCTCTGATGGAGAGAGCTGTAATTACATCGATTGTCTTCAAAATAAAATAATCGCTGTAAACAGCTTGGGTGGGGTTCAAGGGCCCCCAGTCTCTGACCATGGTAAGGAGTATCAGAATGTTTTCTCTAGGGGACAAGAGAAAGAGGAAACGTGGGAACCCAAGCCCCCTGGAAGAGAATATTAGGGTTATGTGAGGAAGGAGAAGAAGGGGGGAGGAGGGGGGGAGGAGGGGGGGAGGAGGAGCTTCGCTTTCATCATTTGCCCATACGGTGCCAGAATATAAAAGAAGGCTCAGAATTCCCCCAAGTAGGAAATGACCCCACCTTGATACTTCCTCTTTATAACCCCTGGATTTTAGACTGAATCTGGTGGTCCTGCAGGTTCAGAATTTCTCCCAGTCAAGGAATTAAGAGGTTTGGCCATGTCATCTATCAGAGGGCAAAAAGGGTGCATATGGTTTGGTTTTATACAACAGGGAGAACTATCCAAGGAGCCTAGTGGCCTTGTATTTATTCTGTTTTTCTTTTCTTTTTTTTTTTTTTTTCAATGTTTTTTATTTATTTTTGGGACAGAGAGAGACAGAGCATGAACGGGGGAGGGGCAGAGAGAGAGGGAGACACAGAATCGGAAACAGGCTCCAGGCTCCGAGCCATCAGCCATCAGCCCAGAGCCTGACGCGGGGCTCGAACTCACGGAACGCGAGATCGTGACCTGGCTGAAGTCGGACGCTTAACCGACTGCGCCACCCAGGCGCCCCTATTCTGTTTTTCTTAAAAAGCCAGGGCATGCCAACAGAGACATGCTACCGCTTCTGCCATGCTTCTCAGCTCAAGGCAACTAGGAGAAATAGTAGGCACAGCAGAGAAAGGAAAGCGTAGCTCCAAGAAAATCATTAAAGGAATGATGAGCCACCGGGAAGAAAGGCCGCGGTGGGTTCTTGACATAGGCCAGTTGGACTGCCGCCTTGCTTCGAGCAGGCTTTTGTAAGAAACACCACAGAAGACCAGACTTTCCCCTTCTCAACCCCTCAAAATACCACCGCATTTGTTAAAAATGTTACAAAACAAATCATGGGCTTCCTTAGTAGGGTCTGTGGAAGAATCACCTGCTTTGGCTGTTGTGAGCTTCTTGGTGTCTCCACCTCGTAAACGATGCTGTGCCTTAAATTTACTTTTGTCACGCAATTAATTCTCAAGGAGCACAGGCTCATATTGCAAGCACATATGTTTGCTTTTGAAATAAAGTTGTTAATGGCTAAATGTATTCATTGTCCCTGGTTTCACAAGCTCAGGATGGCAGGCACCATAATGTTTTCCAAGTACTGGTGACTGTTTCTCTTTGCACGGGGCACTGGCCTGTCTCTCACATTCACAGCTGTTGTACACGCTTTGCATTTAGAAAAAGAAAAGGGAGTGGAGAGGGAAAAAATCGTTTGTGATTGGTGTGTGAACAGGAGCTGGCTTAGCGTCTCCTACTCTGTCTCTGGAATGAGAATGATCCTTGATTGATCTTGAGGCACTTCACAAAGACGATGGAGGCCATGCAGGTGCAGGTGAGCTGGGCTAATCAAGACAAAGTGTCTGTGACTTTAAACTACAAAAAGAGTATCCCACATTCAGGGGAGAAGACGAAAACGCTTTTGCTGTCAGTGGTGAGAAGGGACTGAAAGTCGCAGCCCAGGGACATTGAACCTCGTGCTCAGGGACGTCCCCGCCCGGGTGGCCAAGGGCCTCATGGTGTGCAAAGGAAAACCAACAGCTCTTTGGTGCTGCCATTGGCCTTAAAGTTGGAAGCATTTTATTAATTTGGCTTTGAAGAAGGTTTTATATTCTCAGCATTAACCATTCGTTCTAAATATTCTTATTTCTTAGAAGATATAGACTACATTATTACGTATGAAGCATTAACTATAGAAACACAGACCTACACCACACACACACACACACACACACACACACGCACACAGCCTTGGATGGGATATTCAAGAAATACTGAGCGGTGAGACCAGGGAAATGATGGAGGTTTTTACTTTCTGTTTTCTACCCATCTGTATTGCTTAAGTGTTTTACTCTGTGCAGGTATTACTTTTGTAATAAAAGGAAAATGGTAACAGCCATGAGAATCCCCTGCTAATATCTATATACTTCAAAATGATTCACATTATCAGAGTTATATTTTGTCAGAATATTCCAGGCAGGGTTCCACTGAGTCATACTATGAAGCAGAGTTTTGAGGGGCTTGGCCGTGCCTTGTGTGCGCAGAGCAGAATGTTTGCTGATTGCTTTTGAACATCCTGTCTGCTAGTTAGTCAAGAATAGACAGGGAGACCACACTTTGTAATATACACCCTTGTTCCAAAGCTCTCATGCCAGAAAGTGTCCCGATCTGGACGGCAAATTTTGCGATCACTCTAGTTACGGACAGCCTTTTGGGCCGTTCGGTGGGCCTGTCATCCACTCTTGAAAACCATAATTTCAGTTTAAAAAGTCACTATGATGGCTTCTTTATAGGCACTATTTAATTTTAATCTCAAATAGATTTTTGAGACAGATGGAATTTTTTAATGATGAAGAAATGGGTCGGGAACGTGCCCATGATTTTGTTTGAAACATTATCATGTTGATCATCTCACCCGCCGATTTCACGAACTCAGTCATACCCTGTCATTGATTATGTCTGGCCTTTAAAAACATTCAGATACACACAAACTCCTAAAGTCCGTGTAATCCGTCCCACTTACTCCTAGCCTCTTCTAATAATATCCTACTACAGCTAGTAAAGTTAGTGCAGATTTCAGAAATAGGCCTCATCTTTGTTTTCAATTCAAAATCTGTTTGTCTTTGGGAAGTTTCCTTGTCCCCTTAGCCTAGATCACTTTTGCTTATTGCATACTTACTGCACTCTCAAAGCCCCTTTCAAAGGAGTTATCAGTTTCTAAAGATCTTTCTTGATGAAGGCCTCTATCCCAAGTATTCTAAGCTCCTTGCAGGTGGACAACACTTTATTTTGCCTTACAATTATTTCTCCCCCAAGCTGATTGCGTTCATAGCACTGTCACGTTAATATCCACTCCATAAGTGTTGCTGGAAGACTCATTGGCGAGATCTTACTAGAACAGCCAGCGGAGGGGCACCGGCATCCCCCCATTTATTTTGAAGAATCCTGAAGAAACGGGAGGGTGCCTTGTTTTCTTCAGAGGGTCAAACCTGCACTCACAGAGCCAAAATGCCTCTCATTTTTGGAGGTGGGTGTAAACTCCTGCTTTAGGTCGACTGTAGGTATCACTCCTGAAAAAGTCCTCATTCTATCACTTCGTTTTGGTCCACCTAACTTTCTGTGGAGCTGGGCCCACACTGAAATCCCTTCTCATTGCTTAGCCACAGCACCAAAGTTTAGTCTTATTAGCAGTGATTTTGTCATATCATAATGATGGTAATAGTTTTATCACTGTGGGGCTTATGAATGTCAACCATAACACACACACACACACACACACACACACACACACACACACACACACACTTAAAACTCCTTTGAGAGAGCAGTTATTCATATTGAATAGTGGGGTAGGGGCGGGCATGATGGAGAGCCATCATGAAGTAGCAAAATGTCCCCACCCCCAATAGCCCTTTTTAATGTCCATAGTGGCATGATTTTAAGTGGTGTTCTTATTCCCATTTTGTAGCTGTATAAATCATCTCATATTGAAATAAAGGGAATGACATAAAGTAAATACCCTCAGTGGTTAGAGTTTTCCTCTCCTTTGAAATAGCCAACTACCTAAGGAAATGTTTTAAGTTAATACAGAAAACCTAATATTTCTATTTCAATCCTGACCCTATATGAGGGAGGTGTAGATGATTATTGCCCAGGACCAAAATTCCACCCAATTTTTTTTTCCTCTAACAACATTAGACTTAACGGTTTTTATTTTATTATTTTTTTTTATTTTTTAACGTTTATTTATTTTTGAGACAGAGAGAGACAGAGCATGAGTGGGGGAGGGTCAGAGAGAGGGAGACACAGAATCCGAAACAGGCTCCAGGTTCTGAGCTGTCAGCACAGAGCCCGACGTGGGGCTCGAACTCACGGACCACGAGATCATGACCTGACCCGAAGTCGGCCGCTCAACCAACTGAGACACCCAGGCGCCCTTAGACTTAACAGTTTTTAAAATAGGATGTTTTGGGGGGCTCCTGGGCGACACAGTCGGGTGAGCATCTGACTCTTGATTTCAGATCAGGACATGATTCCAGGGTTGTGGGATGGAGACCTGTGTCGGGCTCCATGCTGGGCATAGAGCATGCTTGAGACTCTCTCCCTCTGGTCCTCCCCTGCTCGCGCTTTCTCTCTCTAAATAAATAAAAATTACAAAAAAAAAAAAGAAAAGAAAACAAAATGGAATGTTTTTCAAAACTTATAATTTTTAAACTTTACAAATCTGAATTTTTTAAATTACAACTACACCTCACTTTTTTATCGGTAATGACAACGCTGTGCACAAAGGTATGTGCCTAATGAAACATTTTTGTTTGAATTAGCTGGTTTTATATTTAAAGGCAGAAAACAAGGACATAAAGCATGGGTGGTTCGTGACATTGTTATTAGATTTGATTAATCCGTAGGGATCCTTTAAAGCTAAGGAGTCAGAATTCTCCTGCAGTTCAATTAAGGGAGTGATATGAAACAAATACATCCAGTGGCTAAAACTCCTTCTTCCTTTTCAATCATCCAACTATTTACCTACGCAAGGATCTCCATTATATATGATTTGGTGCCTACCTACCTCAGCACCTTTTCCTTGTGGGGGGAAAGAGGTAGAACCTAGTAATTAAACATGTATATTTCAATTAAAAAAAAAACCTATTGCTTTAGAAAACACAAAGAACCTTGTATTTGATTCACAGATGGACCACATTTAAAAAAATAAAATTCTTATTATTTACAGTTTTCAACCCTCAGAGAGGACGTTAAGTACGCAAAGAAAACAAATACAGTCTCTGAATTTAATTCTAGTTGCATTATCTCTTGTTGTTCTTATTTGTATGTCACAGCCTGAAGCTTCGACGTTGTTTGTATATTCATCTATCAGGCAGAATGTTTGGGAGAAAGGAATCACAAAGACCCATAAGAAAACTCATTCAACTACTGAGACTTGTAGGTTAATTTAATGCAGGGAAAAAACTCTATTTTAAATGTGATGGCATACTAAAAAATGAGACTGTTTAGCATTGTATTTTCCCTCCAGCAAGGCAAAAGGGCACTTGGTCCTGTGTTTCCATTTCTTTCCTTTCTTAAATTATTATTTAAATAGGGCAAAAATAATGTAGTGCAGAACAAACGGCATTAACTCCAGAAAACTAAATAGCCAATGAGCCCATTTCAATCAAATGCCTAGGATTCTTTTAATCAAGTATTTATTATTAGCAGGCCAGTGCTATCTGGCGTCTAGAAACTACCCTTGGCCCCTTAGGAACGTTTATTTTACTTCTCTTAGGGATTCTGTTGCTTCTGTGTACTTTTGTTCTATTGATGTATACAAGAGAGAAACTGGCTTAGGTGTGTGTGTGTGTGTGTGTGTGTGTGTGTGTGTGTGTGTGTGTGTGTGTGTGTGTTTCTATTTTTTGCCTGGTTTTCGCACTGGATTGGCAGTGGCCCAGAGAGGTTAAGTGACTGACTAGCTTCAGGCATCCTAGGAGTTGGGGGCTGGGTGAAGAATTAGAACAAAGGAAACTGTTGGCTCCCACTTTTTCCTTCATCATGAGAATGTAGGTCTTGGCTGAAGATCTTATCAAAAGAAACTGAAAAGTAATTATTTCTTAGCTTTGAACTGTGTTAGATAGAGGGAACTTAAACTCATTCCCGGGGCCAAAGTGTCAAGCCGGTGTATTATCCCTGAAGATGAACGGATTGTTAAAAGATTTCCCTAATTGGCAAACACCTGTGGTAAGTGTCCCTTCGCCCACAGCCAAAGATCACAAAAGAGACAGAAAGTCCTTTCGGGCTTAAAGGGGTGCATCCAGAGACCTCAGGTGATCCCCAGATTCCTTCCGATTCTGGTTGTGACCATGTCCTCATCTGTAAAGAGAAATAATAATATCTACTTCACCTAATTGTCGTGAGGACCAAACTAGACAAAAAATCAGAGGCCAGCTAGAGAACCACAGTAAGGTCCCAGCTCTCGGCAATTTGCAAGTGTTAAGTCAAGAAAATGGGGACCCCTCTGGAACTGCCTCTGTTCATATCCAACACCGAACCATGGCGTTTCCTTAACAAAAAAAAAGGCAAAACCAAACCAAGAAAAAGTATTATTTTTCCTTAGAAGGAATTCCTTAAGCATCTTCACAAAGTATGCGATGTCATGCTGTTATTGGCCAATAACACACTAATTAATTCAACCCAACCACACTTCCCCTATTCTTCTTATCTGCATTTATTAAATGGAAACCACCTTCCCCTGCTCTCTCCCAGTGTATTTGTTTTCTTTGCTCTTTACCCTCCACCCTTCCCATCCCACAAACTACACCTTTTGACTTAAAAATAGATTTCTAAGCCAACAAAATCAGCATCAAAATCTCTCTTTTTCTAATGTCTTTCTTTACAAAGAAGAAGTACCCTCTCCCTATTGCTATATCTGGGGGGAAAAAAGAAAACTAAACAAACAGAAACAGACCCTTACCAATTTACCAAATTCACCCACCATTTATTGAGCTCTAGACACCATGCTTGGAGCTAGCCACTTCTCCCGTTGATTCCATTGTCTCGATTCACCTTACCCGGGCGGCCCTCCCATAGGCTCTGTACATGCTGAAGCCACTCCCATCCTGGAAGAAGACCGACTCCATCCTCTATTTCTCCTTGGTGCCAAAAGTCTAGAAAAGGTAGCCTCGATTTGCTACCACTTACCCCTGATAAATGAGCACAACTAATAATTCCTAGGCAAACTTTGTGCCTGACGTTTAAGCTTAACAGCCATACATGAAGTTAGCCCTGTGCTCATTTTTCAGATGAAACAACTGAGGCAGAGCAGTTGACTGGCATGCCCAAGTCTAACGACCAGTAAGTGAAAGAATGGGGTTTCAAACTCAGTCATTCTGGCCCTGAGATCCTTTCATTAACCAGAAGCTATACATGCTGCCCCTCAATTACTAATGTGAATGCTGGGAATTTCCTAAATTCTTGTCTAAGTTTTTTTTGTTGTTTTTGTTTTTGTTTTTTTTTAAGAGAGACAGCATGAGTGGGGGAGGGCCAAAGAGAGAGAGGGAGAGAGAGAATCCCAAGCAGGCTCTGCACTGTCAGCACTGGGCCCACCCCGGGACTCAGTCTCACGAACCATGAGACCATGACCTGAGCTGAAATGAAGAGTCAGATGCTTAACCATCTGAGCCACCCATGTGTCCCAAGAATTTCTTAAATTCTTGTACCTAGCTTTGTGCCCACCTTGTTTGAATATCATCAGTAACTTCAACACAGCTTCCTAACCTCAGAGTAGACAGACCCTAATTAATGTTCTTAAGACACCTACCTTTGTCTTTGCTTTACCATAGGTGTTTGAACTCTTGAGTTCTGGGGAAAGTTAGAAGGGATCATTGTGGGGCCCAGTGCAGTGACTTTCAATGAGGGGACGCAGCAGCCTTTGTGGGCAGTCCTGAGACAGAAGGAAGAATTCAGCCGATTCATTGTTAGGGGAGGGTAGGTGCACTGCAGGGGTGGGGGGATGAGAACGATGGTCTGGCTGGGTGGGATGAAAGCAGGGGTCATCCAGGCAAGATCCAGGCATCTCACTTGCTAGATGAGACGCGCCCAGTAGCCCTGCGGCCACTCATCTGCAGCCAGCAGGAATGTGGCCTCTGCCTTTAGTCACTATCCTGAGAGAATGCACCGTGGTGTAATGTGAACTCAACGCTCCAGGAAGGCAATCCCTTTCCTCACATCAAATACATTTAACGTTCACATACCCTAGGAAGGGATACTCCTTAAGCTGCATATCCTAACATTTAATCATCTCTAAATCCTTTTGAGTTCTCTGACACCTAAAAGGAATTTAGGAATAAAAACTTATGCTTAATCATAGCTCCTCGGGAGACGTCCCCGGCTGGAGGAAACATCACTATGGACTGCAAGAAAAAAAAAAGGGGGACTTGTTCTTGTTGTCTTTGTTACCCCACGTCCTACATGGAGGATCTGCTGGCGATGGGAAGGCTGGAAAGTCCACCTGGGACCTCTAGCACTAACTGGTTAGGAATGAAATCCATATATCCTTAACCATCACTGTGACTAATTAAGAAAATCTATGGGATGATTAATCGATTTAGCAATTGGCTGCGTTTTCTGTTGTTAAGATAGAAGACAGGGAGAAAAATAAATTTGGAAGAAAAAGTAGACCATAAAACTACAAATTGAAGGAAATTGCATTTTTAAGAAGTGAAATGAGTCTACTTTCATTAGTTTAATTTCCAAAGGTCTGTAAGATATTCAGTGGACAATATCCTGTGGAAAGTAAGAATTATAGACTTATAAGGAGGGTAAGAGGTCAGGGATGGAGATGTCAACCCCATAGAGAGCATAATTGAACCATGTGTCTCGTTGAAAAATTGTTTAGGTCTCTAGTTCTAGCAGCTGTGAGAGTTAAAATTATCCTCCTTATTCCACTCAGTGTATTTCATTATTTAGACATCATATATTAGACATAAGGAAGAACGTCTTGAGTGTAAGAGTGATTAAACACTGAAACAGACTACCAAAGGAGCTTGTGAAATTATCGACTCTAGAACATTTTAAAAATAGAGGCAGCCATCTGTCTTCAGTGATTTGGGCGGTAATCCGTCTTGGAAAAGGAGACCGGACAGAATAAACTTGATAGGGGAATATTAAGTAAATAATTTCCTGGACATTTTTTTTTTTCCTAATTTGATGGCCTTATAGATACATGTATTTTATATCGGTTTGTTTTTTATCGTGAACCATTCTGACAAATAACTCTATATCATTGTTTACAACTTTAGATTACACACTACTTTAGGACTAGTCTTAGTAGAAATTGCTACATCTCCTATGTTTCATGTTTCATATTAGTTCCCAATACCTGAATTTTTCTTAGAGAACACTACGTGCTGCATACAATACATAGACTGTAGGGAAGTGAATGGGTTTTTTCAATAATTGTGATAATCAAAGCGTGGTAGGATAAGCACCTGGATTGGGGAGACAAAACTAAAAAATGAAAAGGAAGCAATGGATAAAATGTTATGCCTAAAAAAAAGAGTTATTGAATCAAATATAATTCTAACCTTGATGTATAACTGGAAGAGACCGTTTTCATTTGTACCCCCAAATCTCTTTAGCCAACCCTTTTCCCCCCCCAGGGCTCTTGACCAAGAAACCATGTACATAAAAACAGTGCCAAACAAAATGGGAAAGAAGTACCAATTCACGAATAACTCTCCAGGGGCCTGATGCCACCCAAAAGAGGGCTCCGTGGAAGAAACATCAGTGAAAACTATAGCTTCAGCCGAAGAGCTACCTTCCAAGAACCCACAGCTTCCGCTATCTTAGCGGAAGAGAACAAACTTGTCGGATTTACCTCCCAGTTACCAATGCTTGTTTCATAACAGAAAGTCTTTGGCAGGTCTGCACTGGGGGGCCAGACCCTTCCCACCTTGGGGAAATTCTTTGAAAAAAGTAAGGACAGGCAGTGTGCACTGGACATAGACCCCGGCCTTTAACACACAGTGACCCTTCCCACTCAAAATGTGAGCCAATATACGTCTTGGTCTCGGGGTGCCTGGGTGGTTCAGTCGGTTAAGAGTCTGACTTCGGCTCACGTCATGATCTCACAGTCTGTGAGTTTGAGCCCCACTTTGGGCTCTGTGCTGACAGCTCAGAGCCTGAAGCCGGCTTGAGATTCTGTGTCTCCCTCTCTCTCTCTGCTCCTCCCCTGTTCATACTCTGTTTCTCTCTCTCTCTCAAAAATGTATAAATATTATTATTATTTTTTAAATGTCTTGGTCTCTGGCCTACCAGATTAACAATTCCTCCTCCTTTGGGGAAAACAGTGGGATTCCCTTTCTCACAGACGAGAACATGGAGGTCTAGAACAAGGGTTCATTGGCAGAGAATCCACGGAAGAATTTCGTACGCCAAGCTGGATTTTCAGGAAAATATTTCCATTTACTTCTCTCTAATACTGTGAAGTTTTGCTACATGTGGGGAAACCACAAAAGAATACCAAAAGTAAAAATTAACTTTGTTCCATTTTGCTTGTAAGAAATTATTGTTCTCCAAATAAGTATAGGTATGGACATGATATGCATGTGATCACAATGCTGTGTTGTCGAAAATATTTTGATGGAAATAATCCACCCTTATTATTATTATTGACATTTCTCTTTAGTTTACACTAAGTCTGGCTTATCTAATGCGATTGTAAAGAAAAACAAACGCAATGAATCTTACGTATCTTTCATTAATCTGTGTTGACAAACATGTTGTAACACCCAAGCCTCCATGTAGCTTATGTAAAAAGTTTCTTGCTCATCGAAACATCAAACCAAAGAGAAAACTACAGTATTTCTATTACACACGTAGTATAGTGTCTACAATCAGAAAGAGTCACCATACCAAGTGTTAGCGAGAATGCAGAATAACGGAAACTCTAATACATGGCTCATGGAAATGTAAAACAGCAAATGCACTTTGGAAACAATTGGGCAGTTAAATGAAAGTTGAAAAAATATACCTATGTTATAACCTAGCCCTTCTACTCCGAGGAATTTACTTTGGACGAATGGAAGCAGGTGTCCATATAAAGTCTTAGAGAGCAAAGTTCATAGCAGCCCTATTGGTAATAGTGAAAAACTGGAAACAACTCAAGCACCCATCAATAAATGAATGCATATAGAAATTGTGGTCTATATGCCATAAAATACTACTCAGCAATAAAAAGATATCACTTACTGATACGTACAATATGGGTGAATCTCAAATGGATGTCAATTATAACCCAATAAAGTTGTTTACACACACAGATAACAAAAGTCAAGAAGACCCTTATATGTGGTCCTCGTTAAATACAACGGACCGTAGTGCTCCCTTCCTTCCTCTCTCCCTCCCTTCCTTCTTTCCAGGAGACATGTTTTTAAAAAGGCTGGAACTCACTCAAAATGTAATTGGTCTGATTTCAAAAGCCTAGTCTTGAAATACTGTACAGGGTTGCATCCCAAAGGCCAAATCTTAAAGAACAGGCATCAGTTCTGTTTGCTTTAGAGAAAAAGAGGCCCTGCCTAGAACAGTCTGACAGGAAGGAGTTTGTTCCTGACTTGGGTATTTGGCTGATATTTTCAGCTATAAGAATGAAGTGAAACTTTTGACTCAAGTCTCTGAAGCTACTATTTTGGATACTGCTGAAAATCTACTGTCTTTTGTCCCAGCTGCCTCTCTGGAAGGAGAGATTGGAAGTGGAGAAGAATGTAAACTTTTCAGTGTGGAGGAAGCATTTCTGGAGGCTGGTGTCAAAAGTAACCTAGTCTTTCAATTTCTCAGCGGGCAGAAGTCTGCAGAACATTTCTGAAGGTTTCCTCTGCTCAGAAGGCTTTAAATTGAAACGCAGAACTGTAATCCTTTTGCCGTTAACGCAGGTGGTCTCCATGCTTCAGCCCTGACCACAAGGTCTGCTTTGACTTGGGTCCAAACGGAACGATAGGCCACGGATTCTTACACCGCTTCACAAACCCAGCCCCCATCCGACAAAGTTCGCCACAGGAGTTGGGACTCGTTCTGCCCCTGCGTTCGTTTTGTGAGTACCCGTTGTCTTCCATTCTCTCAAAGCCAGAATCCTCAATCAGTCGGCTTTCAGAGATTATGTGCACGTTTCCGGTTATGACACAATCACTTCTTATACAGAACCAAACAATGAGCCTCTTCATCCAAAGTTGTTCTGGGCAGAATTGCAGCGTATTTTGTTTTAGTCGCACAGTTTGGAGCCATTTCCATTTTACGATTAGTAAGTGATCATTATGAAAATCAAGAGTGGACGTGACCTGATGCCTCAGAGGATTTTCCAATCTAGCTGTGTAGTGGAAATGAGCAGGGAGTGAAGGGGAATGAGCCGTCAGAAATACTTGCACATGCATTTATGTGTATTTTTTTCAGAGGTCTATAGGCTTCATCAGCTTTTCAAAGAGACACTCAACCCCAAATAGTTTAAGAATCATTGGCCTGAAAGCAACGTTGCTTTGTTAGGAAAAACTGATGAGTGCATGGTGCAAAATTTTCACTTGAAGTGATGACTAGATCCTCAAATGGAAACGTGTGGTACATATCACCATATGAGAAAAAAAAATTAACATTACTACAAAAAAAATGTTTAAAGAACATAATATTTGATATATTCTAAGAAATGTTGAAAATAAGAAAAAAAACAGACCTCTCTTGCTACTGTTTATTTGGATGTTTTACTTTGAATGATACTGATGGGAAGGGGACCATACACTTTTCTTAATGCGGCTCTCCCACTAGGCCATCGAGTGATCACGTGAAAATGGGGAAAGGGATTGGCCCTGGGGATAAAGATCTGGCAGTATATATCGACTGATGCCCTTATTGACATCATGGGAAGTATTAACAGTAACTAATAATTTCTTTCCAGTTTTCTTATTGATGTCACATTAAATCCTTAGGTTCCAAACTAGAATTAATTATGATAGAGTCAACTTCTAGGAATCTTGACACCGTGGTCATTAAAATAAATATAAGGGTTATGGATAGCTCTGCAGGAGGTTTTCGTTTTTATGTAATGAAATTGATAGTAGCTGCTTTGATGCTTCCATTTATTGGTGAATTCAGAAGTGATAATCCACCTAATAAGGCAGCGGTTTCCAGGTGTCAGAGGAATCCTTTTGGTTCCTTCATTCTAGTCCGAGAAACCATGCCACAGCTGAAAATAGGAAAACTTACTCTTTTTGCAACCTGTGAATAAGCATGAAGAATGAGATAAAGTGTGAATTATCTACATGACCCAATAATTTAAGTTTTTTGTAGCCACTCGGCTAAAATTTTCTATTTAGTTTTAATTCTTTTCCAAAAAAGAAACTGCCATGTGTATTTAACAATTAAAGCTAACACTTTCAAACAATTATGCTTGAATTGTTGAATTGTTGAGCCGATGTCATCAAATCAATGGTCAGTTCTTGAGTTTCATATCATCTGACCTTTCCTCAGGATTAGCCCTCCCTTTTACGTCTCGAAATGTTTTCTTTTCTTGGTGTTGCATACAAAACACCCCCCAAGTTTTCTTTCTGCCTCTCTGGTCACTCTTTCTTGCGGCCCTTGGCTGGATCATTTCTGTCTCCCAGATCTCTCAGTGGTGGGGAGCCCCTGAATTCCTGACTTGGTCATTTTCCATTCATTATCTATGTCTCTATTTAAGCAGCCTTATGCAGTCCATGACTTTCAACGCCATTGATATATGGGTGATTCTCAAGTCTTTCTTAGTGTTGATCTCTCTCCTCAACTAGACTCACATATGAAACTGCCTTTTAGATATTTCCATGTAGGTAACCATTAGACATCTAAAACTTAATGTGGCTGAACCAAAGTATTCCCCCCCCACCCTCCCCACCAGACTTACAAAAGATGCTTCTCCCAAAGTTTTCCCCCATCGGGGAAGCTTGCTTAGGCTATAAATGTCCCTCACCAAACTTGATTCCTCTCTCCTTCATCTTCCAATTTAGTAGAAAGGCCCATTTCTCTGTGTTCAGACTATCTACATTGAGTCTCCTCTTGAAGTCCAGGCCACCATGATCTATCTTCTGAGCTACCTAAATGCCTCACTGTTTTCTCTGCCCATTTATAGGCTCACTCCACCTACCTCTTTAGTCTGCATGATTTTCTACTAAAAGTAGAATTCAATCTAACACCTCACCATTGTCTAAGCTTTGCTATTCAGAGGGTGGTACGAGGACCGACCACCCGCGTGGGCTTCACCTGGAAGCTTTTTAGGAATGCAGAATCTCAGGCATAATGAGTCAAGCATCGTTTTCTTAAGATTCCCCCCCAAGGGATTGGTGTGTGTATTAAAATTTGAAAAACATGAGTTTAAAAGGCCCTATAAGATACAGTCCTAGATTTCCTCTCCAAACTGATATTCTTTCCTCTTTTGTCTTCTCCCACTGTCCTCAGCCACAGCAACCTTCTTCTTTGAGTCCAACACAACAGGTGCATTCTATCTTGAAGAATCTTTCTTTGCTCATCCTTCTGCTTACAACTCTGTTCTCCCCAGTCTCAACACGACTGAATCCACCTGTCATTCGGGTCTCAGTTAAGATATCATTGCTCAGTCATTCCTGGCTACTCAGGCCAGAATGCTCCCACCAAGTTGTCTGATCACATTGCCTATCTCTTCCTAGACTTACAAAGTATTTGGAAATTTCTCACTTACTTGTTTGGCTTCATGACTTTCATTATCACTAGATTATAAGCACCTTAAAGACATGGGTTTTGTTTAACTCATTTAGCAATTTATCCTCAGTGCCTAGAAGAGTTCCTGAGAAAAAAGTAGATGCTCAATTAAAATTTATAAGTGGCTGGCTGTTTTTCTTTTTTTTTAATTTTTAATCTTTTTTTTTTTTTAGTTTTTATTTTGACTATTTTTGTAGACTATGAAAAATAGATACATGTATTGTTTTAAAGAAAATAATATAAATACCTATTTATCTCTAGACCTTTAACATGGGATAAATATTCTCCAAATCTGATGTAGAAGTAGCTGATATTTGGGGCACCTAGGTGGCTCAGTTGGTTAAGCGTCCAGCTCTTCATTTCAGCTCAGGTCACGATCTCACAGTTTGTGAGATCAAGCCCCACGTGGGGCTCTGTAATGACAGCACGGAGCTTGCTTGGGATTCTCCCCCTCTCTCTCTGCCCATCCCCCATATGCGTGCTAAAGTGTGCTCGTTTCTCTCTCTCTCTCTCTCTCTCTCTCTCTCTCAAAATAAATGAACAAACATTTAAAAAAAAGATTTAAGAAATAGTTGATATCTGGTTTGTAGATGTGTTTTAGAAAGCTCAATTATTTTGTTAATGAGTCAATGCTTAAAATAGGAAGATTTTACCTAAAAATCCAGGTTTTAGGCTTCTTTAAAAATCTTGGACATCTGGCAGCATTCAGTCTGCCTTTCCTCAGAGCCACAATACAGACGAGTCTAGTAACTGTTCATACGTTCCTTGTATTCAGCCTACACTAAACCCGACTTCCATTCATTCCTAGGACCTATTAAATCTATGACCCCTGATCACAGACAATGAGTAACCTTCCATTTGTACCTTTTTTTTTTTTAATCAGAGCCACGCAGATGTGATATGTGCATAGTTATGGAACACTGCGCTATGAAACTTTTGTTTAAATATTACCGGGGTGACCTGCCTATGATTCAACATACATTGATCTTTCTGCTAAAGAATGGCAAATTCTTACCAAAAAAAAAAAAAAAAAAAAAAGCACTCATTCTTTAGGAAAAAAAAATTAGATCTAGTCTTACTATTTAGTGATGGAAGTCCCTTAACTGTAAATTCAATTTACTCATGTTAAGTCTTTCCTAAACTGTATTTGCAATGGACCTAAGCATGATGCTAGATTTAATCTTAAGAATGCCGGGCAACTCTGGGCTTCTCCCTTTGGGAGTAAAAGACATCAGCCCTCCTTTTTATATCATATTCCTCTTTATCTTTTATCTGCTAACAGATCTATATATTATCTTTTATTACATTTCTGCCTGTTGAGGGAAAGTTTTTCCTTTTTTTTTTTTAAGTATTAGCATATCTAGGACTATATTTTAATCCTATTTAAATATTCCTTAACAGTTGCCGATAAAATATTTTAGTTGGTCGCATATTGCCTAATTGATATACCACTGAGTCTCCCTGGAGAAAGAGCATTGTGAAATAGCTTGCCATTGGTTTCCTCGATAAATCAGTGTTCCTGTTGTGTTGAGACACACTGGGAAGAGGGAAAGCTGCAGTTTTGATTAACATAGAGAAATCCAAAATGTTTCTCAGTTTTGAATGTTTCCGTTAATCACTAATTCAGCTCCAGAGTTGTCAGAGAAGGTTACAGCAAAATCCTCTTGCTTTCTCAGTTCCAGATAGTTGGCCCTTCTGGAAGGTCATATTTTTGCCAACCTGCTTCTAATTTTTATCACCTTAAGAATGACACTGCTGGGGGCACCTGGGTGGCTCAGTCGGTTGAGTGGCCGACCCGAGATTTCAGCTCCTGTCACAGCCTCACAGTTCATGGGATCGAGCCCTGTGTCGGGCTCCACGCTGACGGTGTGGAGCCTGCTTGGGATTCTCTCTCTCCTTCTTTCTCTGCCTCTCCCCTGCTCTCTCTCTCTCACTCTCTCTCAAATAAATAAAATAAACTTAAAAAAAAAGAATTATATTATCTCCAGTGATAGATCCAAGGAGTGACTTTGATATCTTTCTATTGGTTGTTCACAGCTAAGGGTCCTTCTCTTGTAGGCACTTCTTGGACATTGTGGGTGCCACCAAAGTGTTGTGCTAAGGAAATCCCAGTGATTCTCCCTCTGTCATTCAATAGAAGAGATGTTAATGGTATTCCTCTTTAAAGATTGCTTTTTGTTAGGAACATTTTTAAAAGGACAAATTGTTGATCATTTTAGAGGACACCATGTAAAGACAATTAGACAAAAGTGAACATATGAATTTTAGGCAAAAAATTTTGGGTATTGCCTAAGTTACATTTATTCTATCATCAAAAGGCCAATATTTAACATATCTTGCTTTTATTATTAAAGAAGCATAAAGGAGAAAAAATAAGAAGCCATCAAAATAGAAGAGATTATATCTTGCAATCACACAGCCATGAAATTCTGACCAGAATAAAAATATGAGTATAAAGGGAGGAATCATTTGCTTATTAATTCAAGGAACAATTTGCCATTTTCCATGTATTATGAAAATAAGAGATTACAGGACTCTGTTTTTTAACTATGTGGGTTTTTCAAATATATATACAGTAATCTCATTATACCTGTGGTGCAAATTCAGATGAAAACACGTTTTTTCTGTTTTGTTTTACATTCACTGCCCTTTCTTAAACACACACACATACACACACACACAAACCAGTGGACAATTTAACTACCTGAAGCCTTTCATTAATCTCTGTTCTCTCAGTGACCAGGGTTGAAAGGCACAAGGTAAAAGGTTATGTAAACATCCAGGCAGGGGCAAAAACAGCTAGTTATCCCCCCGACCCTAACAAGCACATGAGAGGACTATTTCTGCCACGTTACGAGAGAACGAAGGCATCACATTGAGCGGAGATGCCTTAGTCAAAGGCCTCATTATCTCAAGGCACCCCAATTGAATGAGCATACTGCTATTCCCTTCATTATGAGCAAACAACAGAGATAGCACACAAAGAGAGAAGGTTCCAGGGGTTCACGCTGTAATTATAAGTGCCACATTCAAAGACAGGACAAAAGCAACAGCGGGACACTGTAAACTCAATGGTTAAGGATGGCGAACAGAGAAACTTGTTCAAAGGCCACAACAAATTGCAAGATCCGGTCCTTTGTCACAGGCAAATTATTAAGCAAAAAAGAGGTGCTGGGGCACAACTGGTCACGAGTAACATAATTTGCACACCTCCTCCTACCGTCGAAATCGTCCTGTTTCCTGTGCTACTGGATTTGTACACACAACAAGACTGTTGGTTGCTTGACGCATAGTTTGTCCTTGTGTCATGTAACCAGTAGAGCCCCCATTTTTTACCTCCATGTTCGTTCCATTTGGGCAAGCTTCTTTGTAAGGTTTGGCAAGAAATATCTGTGTTAGAATAAGATCATCTTTTTCTTCTTCTTTTTTTTTTCCATCATAAGTATATTCTTTAATCCCCATTCCCTCTTTCCCCCACCACCCCCCCCCCAAACTCCCCTCTAGTAACCATAAATTTGTTCTCTCTAGTTAAGAGTCTGTTTTTGACACAAGATCATCTTTGTGAAGGAAGAATTTGAATTAGTTGAGCATATGTGTACAAAATTAGACAATGGTTTATTATAATTTCCTAACATTTATCTACCTAGGAATTTGTTATTTATTATTTTGTATGTTTATCTATTGTAAAAAGGTATTAACTGTCCTGAACACATCGCGCAACTCCAGGCCTATACCATTCAAAGTAACTTGTGTCTACCCAGGAATTCCTTCCCCATCCAGAATCCTCTGTCCTCCAGACCAGAGGGACGCCTCTCCTGAATCTTATATTATCTTCCTCTTTCCTCTTTTTCCTTTCGAGAAAAGTGTGTATTAAAAATCATAATTTTTAGTTTGGGTTGTTGTTAAAGGTATTGCACAGTTAGGCTGAACGTAATCTCTCACGACTTTTTTCATTAATGATTTCATTGCCAAAATTAACTCACATAACTCCTTGTTGCCATGATGTAATCATTTTGCCTGTTGTATAATATTCTGCTGTGTGAATATACCCTCTGCAAATTCGTCCATTTTTCTACTATGGGCACCTGGGTTTCCAAGTTTTTGCTATTGCACGTAATGCTGTGATGAACAATCTTATTGACCGGGTCTGCCTCTAAAATTTGGGGTCTCCAGAGTAACAGTACAAATGGAATGCTATAAATCCAGCCATACCCCCTGCCTGAGTCATGTCCCCATTCAAAGGCCCAGAGCCTGTTCCTCAGGAATGAACCTGCACCCCAAAGGCTAAAGGAGCTGTACTGTCCCCTAAGCCACCATGCATCTGTGACCTGAGGGGGCAGAATAAACAGAAGCTACACCTGTGCCCCATATCTGGGAGGTGACAGGGCCAGACTGAGCCCAACTTGAGAGAAAGTACAGTTTCCCTAGCAGCAAAGGCAAGAATTCTTTCCTCGAGCTCCTGGCTTTTCTGACTTGAGATTTCCAGGTGGTTCTAATCATCTCCCAAAACTCTACCTTCCCAGCAGGAAGAAGGCAGTATACAGAACTTGATGGGCAGACCCAGGTGCTGGGGTCTGGGGAGGCAGACATTCTTTCTCTGGTCTTCCAGGGCTGTGGCTGTGATCCTCTCACTGCCCTCACATCTACACACGCATACTTTCTCTCTGACATGCATCCTTGACTTGGGGTGGGGACCCCGGTGGAATGGTGGGTCCCTCATCTATACTTCTCATCAGCTCTGTTGTCGAATTTTCAAGAAAATGTGTTATGCTATCCAAAAGAGAAAGCAAAACAAAAACAAAAAGAAAAGAAAACAAACAAACAGAAACACACAAAACACAGCTTGTGTTTCCATGTTTGTGGTTTGTGGGATCCTCTCAAGGTTGGAGCCCAGGCAGGGGTCCCTGTGGCCTTGTTCTAAGAACAGGACTTCTGGAGCACATGTGTGAGAATTTCCCTTGGGCATGACACCTGAATAACTTCCTAGGCTTTGCCGTAACAAATTACCACAAACCGGGTGACTCAAAACAAGAGAAATCCATTCTCTTCCAGCTCTGGAGGCCAGATGTCTGAAACCTACGAGTCGGCAGGGCCGTACTGTTTCTGGAGGCTCGAGGAGGAATACCCTTTCATACTTTTTCTTCTAGCTTCTGTTGGCTCTAGCAATCTTTGGTGTGATCATCTACTCTGGGCTACCACAACAAAATACCACAGACTTAACAACATGGTAGCTGAGACAGTAGAAATTTATTTTCTCACAGTTGTGGAGGCTAGAATTCCAAGATCAAGGGGCCAGTGGGATTGGGGTCTTCTAAGGCCTCTCTCCCTCACTTAGATGTAGGCCTTTCTGCTTCTCCATTAGATCCATTAGACCATACCTCTATGCACACAGGCCACTAGTGTCTTTCTTTGTGTCTTAACCTCTTCTTGTAAGGCTACAATTCAGATTGGATTAGAACTCACCCTAAAGGCGTCAGTTTAACTTCATTACCTCTTTAATGGCACCCTCTCCAAATACATTCACATTCTGAGGTACTGAGGGTCAAAATTTCTATTCATTTTGAGGGAAACCAATGCAATCCATAACACTTGGCATTTGTTAGCTTGTAGACATTCAATCATTTCAATGTTTCCCATCACCTTGTCTCCCATCACCTTCTTTTCCATGTGACTTCTTTTCTGAAGACCCTTGTTGTTGGATTTAGGGCCCACCCTAATCCAGGATGACCTTATCTCAAGGTCTGAACTTAACTGCATCTATACAGACCCTTTGTCCAAATAAGGTCACATTAGTTAGGTTCCCAGTAGACATATCTTTGGGGGCCAAAATTCAATCCACCATCATACCCTTTATATAAAGTGAAAAATAACAAAAATCAATCAGTATTTTAAAAATGGAATCGCTAAGTCAAAAGATTCATCAATACTCTACAAGATAAAGTGTTTTCCAAAGTAGATGTACCAATTTATACTCCCAAAGCAACATAAGATTCTGTTGATCTACATTCTATCACTTGTTAAGAAGTGTTCCTCATTGAGTACTTTTGCTAATCAAATGGAGGTAAATGGCATTTTATTGTTGTCTTGATTTGCATTTTTTCTGGTTCCTGCTGAGGTGATTGCTTTTGAAGAGATTTTTATTTTCATTGTAGTTAGTATTTCCAATCATCATTTGTACACAATTTATGCCAAGATTTTTTTTCAGTCATTAGTGACAAGTTTTATATCAAGTGTAACCTTGACATGAAAATTCTACATCATCAGCCATTGAAATATCCTTAATATATGCCAAAACCATCATGTGAGATGCCCCACAAGTCATCTACTCTCAAGTACTGTTCCTCTCAGAGTTTAAAAAAGGAACAAGGAGAGAGAGGGAGAGGGAGAAAGGTGGAGGTACGAAGCAGCAAGATTGTACTAGGCATTCCTTGCATGGCACTTCTACGGTTAAGGGTTCCGGTTTTTAAAGCGTGCGCTTCAGCCTCTCTGGTCAGCTTTCGACACATAGCTACCCACCCCAAGAGCTTGCTACCAGCCCTGAAGAAAGACCCGTCTGAAGAAGACTCATGTGTCCACATATCATTGTTATATTTCAGCTTAGTGCCTGTGCCCCATGGTGCACATGCTCTGGATCACCAGCAGCGTCTTCTGCATACTAAAGTTAGAAATACAAAAAAAAAAAAGAAGAAGAAGAAGAAGAATCGCAAGTTCACAATAGGACCAATCAGTGGCTGCTCATTCATCATGCAGCCTTCAACTGTGTTGCCTAAAGGAGTATCCGAAACTGCAAATATGAGCAGTGCCACCTGCTGAAATGGCTATTTCCTCCTCCTCTCCAAACGTTTATTAGGGATATAACCGGGCTATCTGGATGAGTCAACATGAAACTCCTAGGAAATGAAGAGGCTCTTAATGACAAAATGCCATCGTTGTTGAAATGATAGCAATATTCATTTACTGACTCTATATGAAGCAGTAAAACTTTCTGATTTTCGGTGGAGACAATCAGCTGATCTTGCAGATGTCATGATGGGATAGTCGAGAGCGAAAAACTCCACTTGAACATCCTGATACCTCAATAATTGTATTGTTGGAGGGTCTAGTGAAGTGACGGATATAAAAGAGAATTGTAAACCTTAAAGCGTGATTTAAATATTTAATATTTTATCAGCCGTTTCAGTTAGCACTGGTATGCTGGTGCCAGAGAAATCGATACTCACGTAGGAAGAAGAAAGGCAAGAATACCTTCGGCACGCTCTAGTCTGTCCTTAGCCTGAGCGGTGATTACGTTCAAGAAGAAGAGCGAACACAGCTCCCCGGAGCGTGGAAAATGAGTCCCTAAATGTTTCCTCTCAGGTCTCGGTAAACACGATAGGAAATACCATAGAAATAATGAAATATTAAAGGACTTCCCATCCAGCTAGCACCTACTGCATGCAAGGAACTAGAGAAGGTGCTTTGATAAGTATAAAGGAACATAAAGACATAATCCCCGCCTTCAAAAATCTTAAAACCCATTGGAAATAAAATCATAGAGAAAATATGCTTTCAGTAGTAGCTTCAGAAGAGAATCCGCCATCACTCATAAATTGCATGAAAGAAGGCTAGAAATAAAGATGACTTCAACTTTCCTCAAGAAAGTTCTCTTGTGGTTCGAGCTTTGACTTGCCTGCACCTATCAGGGTGCAGTAACATGGTGGTCTTCATTAAAAGATGGGAAGGTCTGCGTTGATACTGGAATGATCTTTAATCAAACAGACTGACTCCTCTGCTCCCAAACAAGCATTTACAAAGGGGAGAAAAACAGGGGCGCCTGGGTGGCTTGGTTGGCTAAGCGCCGACTTCGGTTCAGGTCATGATCTTGTGTGGTTCATGAGGTTGAGCCCACCTCGGGGCTCTGTGCTGACAGCTCGAAGCCTGCTTCAGATTCTGTGTCTCCCTCTCTTTCTGCCCCTCCCTGCTCGCATTCTCTCTCCCTCTCTCAAAAATAAATATTAAAATTTTTTAAAGGTGGGGGGGGAACAACTCATCAGAAATGTCATGGCATATAGAGAAAAAAATTAGGAAGCATTATACTATCTTTCAAAATATAAAAATTGTCTCCTTATCATTCCTTGGGAGGGCACCTCAGTAAATCCCCACCATCTCACTTCACAGAGTACTTTTCCTGCTTTGAGCCCCACATGGGATTTCATTTGGGCCCCCACAGATCACATACAGTGGCAAGTCCAAAGAGTACCCCCACTCCTAAGAGTCCAAGCAACATATGGTCAACCTGACTGGTGCCATGGCCTCCTCAGCTGCCCCATCCTTCCCACGAAACATGAAATGGAAACACAGAGGACCTTGTGACCCTACTCTGGCCCTGGCTAATGTTGTTGAAAGGAAATATTTCCTGAAGAATTTTTTAAACAATGTCTTGGAATATATGGCATATTAAGATTTTATTCTAGAATTTGAAATTCTGCTATCTATCTATCTATCTATCTATATATCTATATAATGAAAAAGTAAGAATGATTCGTGCATAACATTTCATCACCCTACATTTTAATAAAAATTCTGGTCACAGTAATGTGGACTAAGTTCTTGTCTCATGACCCAGGAGGTAGTATAGAATTAGCCTGTGACTTCTGGATACAAACTTCCTGGGTCCAATTTCAGTTCTCTGTGACCTTAGAGAGTTACTTTATGTGTGTGTACACCAGTACTTTGTAAAATGGGACAATAAGACTACCTCATATTGTTATTGTGGAAGTTGATTTAATACATGTTATTGTACAAAGTGTCTATTAAGTCATGACTTATTACCATGGTATAATATAGTCATGTAATCTTAGATTCACCATGTGTCCTGGGATCACTTGAGATTAAGAATACAGGACTCATGGTGGGGGCACCTGGGTGGCCCAGTCGGTTAAGCATCCGATTCTTGATTTCGGCTCAAGTCATGATCTCACGGTACTTGGAATTGAGCCCCATGTAGGACTATATGCTGACGACTAGGAGCCTCCTTCCGATTCTTTCTCTCTCTGCCCCTCCCCTGCTCACGTTTGCTCTCTCTCACTCTCAAAATAAATAAATAAATAAATATTGGGGAAAAAAAAAAAAAAAAACAAGACTAGGATACAATGGTACATGCATCTACAAAAGTATATGATAAGCAGAGAAATACACAAATGAGTAAGAAAACAAGTAAACCTGTATAATATAATTATTGTAAAATCAACTCTTCTTCTTAAGCATAATAGAAAGAATATAAAGCAAGAGTACCAGAGAGTACTAGAATAGAATCAAACTCATCCTAGAAATGGTATTTTTGGAACATTATTATAATCTAATAAGTGGTAGCCTAATTGTCCAAAAACAAGTTAGCAGTTAAAATCTTTTGATAGTATTGGGCCTGTGGGACTTGAACATAAGTTGAATTTTTGACTCAATGTTTCCTCGGGGCAATTTTTAACTCTAGGAATGTAGAATTCATTTTAAGATTGTATTTAACTTGGACATTCACATTATCTTTTTTCATCAAATGACTTGGGGTTGGGGAGCTACCGCTCTGAGTCCCATTCACCCTTTTCTCTTCCTTCCTCCGTCCCTCATCTTGGTAAATGCTATGACCACCCACCCAGGCGCTCCAGCCAATACTCTTGATTTCAAGTCCTTTTGATTCTAACCTCCAATTACATCCCTCATCCCTCTGCCATTATCTCAGTCCAGTCCACCATAGTCTTCCACTTGGGTTTCCTAACGGGGCACCATGGGGCCAGTCTTGTCTCCCTCTATCTGTTGGAGCAACCAAAGGGATGTAACTGTCTGAACAGTCACTTCATGCCGTCTCATTTCTTGTGAAATCAACCCTACGCTCCACACCACGTCTCTGCCTTTTGCTGTGCCACTCCAACCAACCCAGCCTGTGACTCTTCAGCCACGCTTTGTTCTTTCAATTCGTCAGGCTCTTTCTGCCCCAGGACTTTTGCATATGTTCTTCCCTCTGCTGGGAATGCTCTTTCTAAATCCATTCTGTACAACTCGTAGGTCTCAGTTATATATTGGGTGTGTGTCTGTGTGCGTGTATATATACCCACAGATGAGAGGGAATATTGTGGTCCAAATGGACATGGAGAGAATTGTATCGATCTGGTAAAAGTCTGCTTCTGAGCACGAGTGGACCCAGTGCCTCACATGTAGTCCCCAGAACCTGATCTCTCATCTCCACTGCTTCTGCTGTCCTCTCTGTAGCCACCAGTCACACACAGTCCTCATTGCGTGTAGTAAGATGGTTGCCAGTTTGATGTGTCTTCTCGGCATCTCCAGTCATGGGGTGGGGGGAGCACTTCCCCCCTAGTCACTAAGGCAAGAGGCCTGAAGACCTCTAATGAGATCTGATGGGCAGAACAATTTTAATCTAGTACTGTGGCTTAGGAGTTGGAACAGTCCTGTAGGCAAGACCAGGGCCATTCCCTGGATCCCGGGGTAGAATCCACTCGACATATAACACTTGGCTGAGCACAAAAGAAAGATAATTGCAGCTGGCAAAGGCGAAGGTGGGTACTAGGCCTCCCAAAGCACGAGTAAAATGAAATAAATCTGCCCAGGTACATACAACCAGATGAGCTAAGTAAGGTGTTCTCATCTTTCCTCGACTCTTCACTCCGATGGAAAGGGCCCACGTTCGGCTAGGAAAAGTCACAACTTGATCTTTTGCATTTTGTCCTGCCTGCTTTGGGGGCCATTTCCCATCTTTTCTAGCAAGAAAATCCCTGTGCAAATACTGCCAGCCACCTTCATCTGGAACATCCACTGTTCTTGAACATCAGTGCTGCCCAAAAGAACTTTCTTTGGTGATGGGGATGTTCTGTGTCTGTGCGGTCTGGGATGGTAGGCCCCAGCCACATGTGCCTACCGAGGGCACTGAGCACTAAAAATGTGACTAATGTGACCAAAGAGATGAGTTTCTCAAATTGTGTTTAGTGTCAAGGAATCTTCATTGTGGCCAATGGCTCCTGCCTTGGCTGGCTCCAGAACTTTCCTGCCATCTATCCTCACAGCAGAACTTTTCAAGGTAATGGCCAAACTCATCTGCCAAATCAATTCTTTATTAATGAGTGAAAAATGACTTAATTTAGTAATACTTCCAAATTAATTGCTTATATTCTTTCAGGAATTTTCAAAGCCTTACAGGGAAAGAGTGACACATGGTCACATTTGGAACATTTGTCTTTGATGCAAGAGTCTTCTAAGGACCTCTCAAATAGTATCAGATGTGTTGCTGCCTAAAAATTAAATATTCCCAGATCAATGACTGCGCAATTGCAACCGGGTGGGTGGGGTGGGGACACATCTAACTGGTTATTGACCCTGATTAGCAAGCTCTTTCGATTTTATAAACTCTTATTCCTTTAGAGTTAAAATTTAGCCTTGATAACCCCAATTTCTACTTCTTAAGAGAGAGAGGGTAAGCATGCAAGCTAGAGAGTCCCTTTAGCGGGCTGCGCAAAGGACCCTTTACGAGATGAATGGGCACAGCGTTAAAGTAAACATGCATAATTTGAAAATAATTTGGGGAATTTGCATTGTTTTGACAAATTGAAATCTGCCCCTCTCCATGAGGTTCCAGGGAGACCAGATGGTAGTGTAGCGTATTGGAGGGGGTCCAAAATTGCTTTTGTGTTAATTGATACAGTGTGCAAAGAAAGGTCTCTGGGGAAAAGTATCCCCAGGTAGTTGATTGCTTTGGAAATCCAGCAGAGACGAACTGTGTCAGATGAGAAGGGAAACATAAGTTATTGAGGACTAATGCCTCAGATTGGACCGGCTAATTTTATCACTGGGAATTCAGGACAATGTTTCAAAAAAAAAAAAAAAAAATCAAAAAGATATTTCTGGACAGGAATAGGAATTGGTAAAGAACTGAAGTAAATTAGCAGCATGCAGGCCCAGTTTGACTTCCCTTTGGTGTGAGCAAGTGTGTATAGAGCTGTGACAAGGGGTTCAAGGGCTCCGTTTTCTAATTTTAAAGTGCTGACCCTAATCAGCTGAGCGGAAAGGGAGTGGACGGGGACGGAGCCTGACATTGCAAAGGCTCTTAGTAGTGCCTTGGAAAAGCGTTTGCTATTTAATTGGAACATTCACACCTGCTAAATAGCAGTTGTTTAAAATGACACATTGAGAAAGAGATCAACCGTTTTGGGGTTTCCAAAGAAGAGGAAAATTCCTGCACCAGCTCATGCAACTCTATAATTTTACCTAATGGGAAGTCAGGGTTTTGTTTTGTCTTAGGGGAAGGAATGCTCATGCTTCAGCCTGCTGGGGTTTTATGTGTTTTTGCAAACTTTTGCAAAAAAGAGGGTGGGAAGGAGGGAAGGAAGGAAGGAAGGAAGGAAGGAAGGAAGGAAGGAAGGAAGGAAGAGGGAGGGAGAGAGGGAAGGAAGGAAGGAAGAAAGGAAGGAAGGAAGAGGGAGGGAGAGAGGGAAGGAAGGAAGGAAGAAAGAAAGGAAGAGGGAGGGAGACAGGGAAGGAAGGAAGGAAGGGGGAGGGAGGGAAGGAAGGAAGGAAGGAAGGAAGGAAAGGAAGGAAGGGAGGGAAGGAAGGGAGGAGGAAAGGAAGGAAGGGGGAGGGAAGGAAGGAAGGAAGGAAGGAAGGAAGGGGGAGGGAAGGGGGAGGGAGGGAAGGAAGGAAGGAAGGAAGAGGGAGGGAGGGAAGGAAGAAAGGAAGGAAGGAAGGGAGGGCAGGGGGCAGGTGGGTGGGGGCTAAGGAGGTAGTGTGAATGAAGTGCTTAAGAGGAGGTAGTGGAAGGAGGGGAGCTTTTTTATGAGCTCTCGTTTCTTCTAAATTTACACTTTCAACTGTTTTCCGCCTATCCATTTATTTTCCATCTACTTCTTTTTCCTTAAGGTTGGATGGAAATGCTTGTGCTGAAAAGAAAATAAGACACGTGTTTTTTTTTCGTAACAGTCAATGAAGAGGGCTTTTTTCCACATGGCTCCACGAGCTGTTTAATGCCATCGCCTAATGCACTGCCTAGGATATATTGCAGTTTTTTACATTTCTCTTTTAGCCCTTTAAAAGAACAGTTGTCTGACCTTTTTTCCAGGAGGTTAATCAAGAATGCACAGCCTCATAAGGCTGATTCAATTTCCTTTATGTGAACATGCCGCGTAAGTGATCATGATGGTGCTTGTCTGGTCCGCCAAGCTTCGTCTTGCAGTGACCAGCCTTTCATACGAATGACCACATATGTTGTGCATTTGGCCACGTAAGGTGAGAAAAAGCAAAATAGATTTTCCTGAGCGTTCAATCAAATTTCCACACAATGGACGCTCTAATGTGGACTTGAAATGTATCTGGTCATATATTATTTAGCCGTACTGTATGTTGTGTTTTAAAATTTTCTACCCCATATTCAATTTTAATAAATGCATGAGTAGATGCAATATTTGAGCTCTTTATCTTAGAAATTCAACACTTTCAACAGATTCTTTTGACTTCAAAGAATTTAATATTAGTATCATAAAAGGTCTTTTGAAGAATAATACTGGAACATAAGAAAAATGACTGCCTGAGTGTGCCCTATCATTTTGAAAGTGTTTTATTGCTTTAATTTCCTGTCTTAGTAAAGTAACAAGCGGCATAATAGAAGATATATTGTTACAGACTTTGCAATTTATTACAAGGCTTGAGCTAGTTGAAGACTTTATGTGAAGCGAAAAAGAAAACCTCTATTTCGCTGAAAAATGGAGAGGAACCACAACATCAATGTTGCAGCAGCTTTAAATGGAGTCCTATCTTTGACTGATAAGTTATCTCTACACGCCCTGTATGTTTGCATGAAATAAATCCGTGGGCACAAGCCTCATTCCGTGCTAGCTGTGTGTCATTAGGTTCCTAGAAACCTAATGTTCTTTCATTTGTGAGGCGTGTATAAGATGACTGTTGCTATTTGGATTCTATAGCACAAAGGTGCTATTAAAGCAGAAATGACCCATAACATACATTTTCATTCATTTATTACATTTTTTGCATGCGTGACTGAATTTTAATCCTCAGCTTTGTCAACCTAGTATAGTTGTATTAAGCTTTTTAACCCAGTTTCATGTACCTGACTTTGCTGTGTTTTACGCACTGGCATAAAAGCATCGGAGAGAAGGCATTTATCCTGCGGAAGAACAGACAGACAATTCATTTCTGCTTCCAAAATTGTAGAAATGAATGATGGACACTCTGACTCACCTGTAACAATATATTGTGAAATCGCCTCGTAATTAACCGCAGGGAAGGGAACACAGGGGGTTTAGCAGATTTTGTTTTGTGTTGTTGATTTGTTGTGGAGGTTTTAACACACAGTAGGTACTCAGATACACAGACGGAGCAGCACTCCTAAAACGGAAGCCACACGTTTAGCAGGGCAGAGCAAAAAAGGCAAAACTCTGAAGGACTTCTCAATGCTGTCACCGTCCCCCCATCCCAAAACTGCAAAACATCCGTTCCTTAAAGATCGTTTGCTTTTTTCTACAAAACAGAACAAAATGGGACATGCTGTCATGTGGACAGCTCATTTGAAAAGACCAAAAGGCCCATCTCATGTTTTGTTTAATGACAATCATCTGAAATGTGTAGGTTTCATGAGTTAGGGAGTGATCATTATCACCCTTGATGGTGTTTTGAACACATCCTGAACAATCTGCTTTGTCCCCTAGGAAGCTAAACTCCTTGGCTGATGGCGTCTTCATGTGACGAAGGTTTTATGACATTTAAACTAGTACGTCTATAAAAACCTCACCCATTTTTAGGGAGCACATAGCTAGGCTACCTGCAGGCTGCCAGTTTAATACAAGAGCGTGGACATTTCTGGTTTCCTCTATTATCTATGTTCATCTTAGAAAGAATAATGATTTCCAAGCTTTATTGCTAACTGAAGCACAAAAGATTTCCTCTGGGCTTGCCACAGACAATCCTCAGGCACATTAGAGGAGTCAACTAGAGTTAGTTCAAAGTGAATTACTTCATTTTAATCATGGTGACTTTACCAGCTCAGTCAATATGCTGTAATGGCATATTGTCAAGCTTTTCTTTTCACCTCCTTCTTCTTCTTTTTTTTTTTTTTTTTTTCTTTTTCTTTTTCCTTTCTCCTCTTTAAATGATACCCAGGTCACTTTATTTTCAGGCATATTGTTGAGTCTGTTCAAGATTTATGGACTTAACAGCACTTCCAAATGACTCATCTTGTGTTACAACATTTGAAGTCTTGTTTGGTAACTCTTTTTCCTCCTAATCCTTGGCTAAAATCTGTTGAGGTTTTTTGTTTGGTTGGTTTTTTTTTTTTTTTTTTTTTTTTTTTTTTTTAAACAACCGAATGAGTCCTTAGTTAAGAGGCATTGCCAATTATAGAGTTATAATGAGTGCAAACTTCAAAATGCAAATATGCAAATAAATAAGACATTGCACCCAGGATTACTAGTGACTAAATATTTACTTCACCCTCATTCATTCACAAATAGGAGGCTGGGAGACGTAGAAAGCAGACCCATATGCATATAATAGTCATGTGACCAATTAAAAGAGACATGTTAACATTTGAAATGCACTGTAAAGGCTGTGTGACGTCACTCTGAAAATCTCTCACTGTGGTGCTGCGTGTTGCTATCAGGCACCGTATATCATGCATCTTTTTTTTTTTTTTGTCTTATTCAGTTATTATTTACTTATTGTCATGAAGGTTAAATGATAAGTGGCTCCTCTACCTCAAGGAAAAAAAACACACTCTTTTCCTGACGCTTCTCACGGACCGTGCATTGTTTTTCCATTCCTTCTGGACGGAGCGCTCATTAGTCCCCAAACCTCCAGCCTCTCAAGCACCAGTGGAGCTCTGTGCCATCGTTTCATTCATGATTTCTGTGTGTGAGGACCCCCTCGCCCAGCACACGAAAGCGCTATAATTACTTTCATTTCTTGGTTAGCATAGGTCATAGAAATAGTGTTAATAATAATCTTTCCCTCTGGACTTCTCTGTATTTATATATCTCTGATGCAATAACCGTCGGGACCATAGAGGTGTATTTTGTCTTCATTTCCATCCCCTTGGTATTGTTTTAGCCCAGGGGGAAAATCAAATGAGGTACAGAACATGGTAAACTCACACAACTCTGAGGTCATTAACACCTAATTAGAAACAGCTTAGAGATCGAAATGAGTCTTTGGTTAAGATGTGAGGGAGAACAAGAGAGATCAGACAGTATTTAACTTCTTCACTGCCAGTGTGGTCTTTATCACCCATGGCCAGGCGGTGCCTCATTGTCTCCTTTCTGACTTGAAGAGGGAGTTTGTGTGTGTGTGTCTTTTCTTTTCTTTTCTTTTCTTTTCTTTTCTTTTCTTTTCTTTTCTTTTCTTTTCTTTTCTTTTCTTTTTATTTGATAGAATAAGCACTCCGTTGACATACTGAATAGCAAGAAGATTTTGCCCAAAGGCCCAACATCCTCATTGATTTTTCCTTAACTGAAAGTCATAATATTCCTTCAATTCAGACCTACATAACCTAAAGATAAAGTGGTTTTTTTGGTCTGTTTCTTTGTTCTTTTAATATTGTGTGACAGGAGGCATATTACTTGGCAAAAAAGAAAAAAAGACACCCATTTTAGGGAAGTTATAATCATATTTTGTCAAGATGAAGTAAATATTTATTTCTAAAAGCATTACAGCTGCATATCTTTATTACATTTTTAATAGATTTTACGTTTTGCTACAGGACATCTTTTAAAAAGTTTGTCCCATCCTTTATAAACGTATAGCCATTCTAATTTCTACCCTGCTATTTGGTACATTAAAAACCGCTGAAGGTGGGGGGCCTGGGTGGCTCAGTCGGTTAAGTGTCTTTGGCACTGGTCATGATCAGATGGTTTGTGAGTTCGAGCCCCACACTGGGCTCCGCGCTGACAGTGTGGAGCCTGCTTGGAATTCTCACTCTCTCCTCTCTCTCTGCCCCTCCCCTGCTCATGCTTTCTCCCTCTCTCCCTCTTTCTCTTTCAAATACATGCATACATACACACAGACCACTAAAGGAATCCATGTATTCACGTAGGGTGGTCTACTGAGGGCCTTTGTTTTCTCGAAAGGATCAATATGGAAAAGAGAGAAATGAGGGGTACCTGGGTGGCTCATTCAGTTAAGCGTTTAACATCGGCTCAGGTCACGATCTCGTAGTTTGTGAGTCCGAGCCCCATATCGGCTCTGTGCTGTCTGCACGGAGCCTGCTACAGATCCTCTGTCCTCTTCCCTCTGCCCCCTCTCTGCTTGTTCTCTCTGTCTCTCGCAAAATACATAAATAAACTTTACAAAACAGACAGAGAAATGAAATGTGGAAAACGCTCCTGCCCCGAAGGAGGGACCTCTTCCTCTCCTTGTTCCCAGATCTACAACTCGGCGCTTTAAGTATTCATGGTGTGCCTCCTACCAAAGGATTCCTTCACCCTCAGGAGCTGAAGCCACACTGGTAAAGCTGAGTTGGTCCAGTGGAAGCCCAGGAGCCCCCTAGAGGAGTGTGGAGGGGGTGGGGGAACCCGGCTGCTCTGTCTCCCCCCCCCCGCCCCCAGCCACCATCACCGCGCAAGCCCTTGCTAATGAGTGTCATCATCATGGGAACTGTCTCAGTGTTGGAAAGTTTCTGCTGCTGGATGTGAATGGAATTGTCTGTTGAGACGACATGGCTAGTTGCTTGCTGCTTGTATGAAGCAGCCAAAGATCCCCAAATCAGGGTAAAAGTCATCCTTGTTGATAAATTGGCTCCAGACTCACCCTGTTCTGCCTGCGGGAACTCGTAAGGGCCTCGGTCCATCATGAACAGAGACTCCTTAGATGAGGAGCCAGCCACACTCAGGAGAAGTAGATGTCAAAACCTCAGCCAGTGACTGCGAGCTAAATGCTTACTCTGGATGTCCTGGGAATACGCCTGTCCTCGGCTTTCCCAACCTAGAGGCAGTATAACATCAGGGTCAAGGTCTAGGGTGCTGACATTAGACTGTTGGCTGTAAGTCCAACTGTGACTTCTATGATGCCTCTCTGTCCCAGTTCCCACAATTGTAGAATAGGGATAATGAAAATAGTATGTTGCTCACAGGTTTGTTGTGGGGGTTAAATAGTATAAGGAGCTCAGAACTGTGGTGTCTTATTAATAGAAGCCATCTGTTCTCACACTGTGGTGGAGTCGGGGGGCCTCTGGGAGGGTCCTTGAGATCCTACCTGTGGGTCCAATAAGATCAAAACTCTTTTCATAAAAATGCTGAGATGTTATTTGCATTTTCACTCTTATTTTCTCATGAGTGGGCTTTGAGGGTACAGAAGCCACGTGACCTATGGTTTCACGATAGATCGAATGTAGAAGCAGGTAGGAGAATCCAGCTCCTTCTGTTATACCAGACAGTAGAGATTTGCCAAACTGTAGGATGATGCAATTCTTCTCACTATAGGTTTGGTTTGAAAAATATCGTTATTTTTCATTAAAATCTGTTATTTTTAACATATAATGGATCTATTGTTATATTAATTTTTTATGTTTATTTGTTTTTGAGAGAGAAAGAGAGACAGAGCACGAGTGGGGGAAGGGCAGAGAGAGAGGGAGACACAGAATCTGAAGAAGGCTCCAGGCTCTGAGCTGTCAGCACAGAGCCCGACACGGGGTTTGAACTCACGGAACGCAAGATCATGACCTGAGCTGAAGTTAGAGGGTTAACTGACTGAGCCACCCAGGGGCCCCTGGTCTATTGTTATTTTAAATGTATTCATAAATATATTTTGAATTTCTAACATGATAAATATTGATAAAACCCACATTAAAGAAACTTTTGTTTGTTTTATTTTTTAAATGTAAAGGAGGTCTAAGTCCAAAGTGATTAAGAACCACCAAAATGAACTATTACTGTCAGCTTCTCCCATCCTTCCTATTTCGGCTTTTACCCTGCAAACCTGCTGGGACCAGTGGAGTAGTGTCTTCACTGCTTTCCCTTTAAAAGAGGAGCTGATCCTTTGGGGGAGGGAACAGTTCTCTTTTTTTTTTTTAATTAGCAAACACAAGGAACCAAATTTGTTTACAGTGCTGATTCCTGGGCTCCCCCTCCAAGAGTTCTGATTCCCAAGTTTAGGTGAGACCCCCAAATCTGGATGTCTAAGTAATTTTGAAATGTTACCACATTTTTTTAAAGAGCAGTATTGCCCATGGAACTCTGTTTTCATTCCGTCAGATTTGACACAGTGTCTGTGTTCAGCTTTTGCCCTTGTGCTTGGGGCTTCTCACCTTTTCTCAGTGAAGGTCAGCCAGACCTGTGGTCTTCTCCGCAGAAAGATGGAGTCATTGTGAGCAACAGGTGGTTCACAGACGTCTGTGGCTGGTTTGTAACTCTGAAGATGCAAACAATAAAACAACGCTATGTGCCAGTTTTCAGGGCCTCTGCATAGCTCAGCAGTAACTAACCTTGGCGGGGGAAGGGGCAAGTAGCTCCTTCACTTGGGACTTTCCAGCGGCTAATTAAATTGAGGATTATGACCGAGATGCTATGGGGAAGGACAGGCTGTGGTGAAAGGGCAGGTAAAGGTGGGTGGGGACTGAGCTGGTGGATGGCCTTGAACCATGCAGCTGGCCTGAGGTTTTCACAGTCAGGCTTTTGTTTATCTTTTGAAGAAAGCATGGAGAAGGGAGCGCACAGCCCACAGCTCACCGCTGGATGTTAGGTGTCCTGGTTTGTAACTGTTGATTGCTTGTGGAAATTTATCTTTATGTTCCTCCCATCGCTTCTCTGTGATCAGAGAGGCATTATCTGCAATGCATATGTTTTCAGCTTCCCAGAACTGGGGCGTGAGAGCCTGGGACTTCAAACCCGTTCTCCAGTCCAATTTTCTAACTAGCAGCTCTCTACAATACTCTGATTTGTTACTGGTCGTGAAAGATTCGCTAGAGAAAGATGCATTAACCCCAGATAAAACTTACAAAAAGAATCCTGACCACAACTCAGTACCTTTCAAAAGAAAAATGTCATAAAGCCGACTATCACTTAATGAACACCCCAGCCTCTTCTCCAGCCTCCATGCACGACCCCCAACCTTCACTCGCTAAAATTTTCTCTGCATCAATCCTTCAGTTATAACCATGTGCCCTTGGATGTATTACCATTTTTATTAAGTATTTTCATGATTCCATTTAGAAGGCAAATGAATTATTTCAGAGGAAAGCAAAACAGAATGCGTACATCAAACATCCAATATAAGTAACTCCCAGCAGCTCAAAATACATTCTAAGGGCTTTATATACCAGCCGTGCTCCTACTAAGGCTTAGAGAGAATTTTTCTCCTGGTTTAAAATATACTATTAATTCTACAAGGTCAGAGGGTACCTCATGAACAAAATATGTTAGTTGATTGTGTTCATAGTGATTGTGGCAATGAAAAAGACATAAGAATGTAAAACCTTTCAAAAATCTGCCCGTAGGGAAGATATTTTACCATCTACCAGGGACTAATACTTCTTATTTTGAGAAAGTCATTTTATTACCCACATAAAGAGGGAAGTTTACTGTGAGAAAATTGAGGCAGGAAAATTGTAAGTAGTTTTCTAGTAACCAATGGTAACTAAGAGTCCCATTTCCTGTGTTAGTTTCATGGTTATTAGGGCAGGTCTTCTTGATTTTGGCTAAGAAAGTGAGAATGAGAGAGAAAATGAGGACTTCTGTTTTTTGTTTCCTTCTTCCTTTGGCAACTAAACATAAATAACAACATGAATAGACATCCATGGTGACAAGTTTTTTCCAACTTGGTTTGGGGATTAGGTAATTTCTACTATGATGCGAATGTATATAGAGAGCAATGTAATGGCGGGGGGGCACCCCTATTAACCCCTAGATTAACTCTGAAGAGGTAGAACTTCAGAGACCCTGGGCCTGGAGAATGAGTCGGGGAGGAAGTTTTCCTGCAGTGAGAATAGGAAGCACGATGGTCCCGCCTGGGCAGCACTGTAGATGGAGGGCAGACAGAGTGTGAGAGGAATCAGACACAAAACACACACTTTGTCCGCCATGATTATGGTGTTGGCGATTTCTTCTCTTTACGACAGAAAGCCTTTGAAAGGTTTAAGCTGGGAGTGACATGATTGTCGCTGAGGGAGGGAGCAATGCTTACACATAGGAAACACCTGGTAACAGTTGCACTAATTACCCTACAGAAGAATCTCTCCTTCCCTACCCCGCAGCTTGTCTGTGGGCCTGTAGAACCATCATGAGTAAATGACATCCTCTACCAACTTCCACTCGTAAAGCCAATAACACCATTGAAAAGGATTCCTACAAAAATATTTACATCAGCAAATGAGAGCTCATTTGGTGGACTGGGAAATAAAGATTCTGTGGTTCTGTAAATAGTGGCAACAGCCACAAGCCAAAGGGCAGCCTCTTTGAGTGCACCGTGTGATCGAACCTGACGTCCTGTATCAGGATTTGCAGCTTCCCTACCCATGCACAGCATAATCACCATGAGTGGTGTCATCTTTGAAAACGAAGTACAACAATATAAAGCTTGCAGTCACCGGCTTAGGTGTTGACATCTACTTCCCCTGAGTGTAGCAGGCCCCTTATCTAAGGAGTCTACGCTTGTGACAGACCACGGCCCTTATGAGTTCCCGCAGGCGGTATAGAGTGAGTTGGGAGCCAATTTATCAACTTGGATGACTTACTCTGATTTGGGGCCTCTCATGGCTCTTTTGGCTGCCTCAACAGCTAGCAAGCAATTAGCCATATCCCCTCAGCAGACAGTGGCATTCAGGTAAAGCAACAAAAACCTTCCAAGACTGAGAGTTCCATGGAGATAGGACTCATCAGCAGACATAACCATCCTATCGCTTGATTGCTTCTGGGAAGGAGGTTAGGGAGTGTTAGCCTATCAGCAGCTGACCAGAGGGTGATTTATTTCTCGGACAGTGTCAGTTTTAACTGCCTACAAGTTTGCTGATGTCTGCAGCTGCTATAGGAATCTATTTTTGGCCAAACATTTTGGAGGCAATGGTAGTTTTGAAATGCCTAAGGCTTCTAAGCCAATTTGGAAAATTCAGGGGATTTGAATTGAACAAAGTTCTATAGATAGAACTCACCCTACAAATATTTTCATTGCAAAGGGAAGACTTAAAACCCATTTCAACAGGGCTTTTCTTGTCTGGAACAGGTAACAAGTTTTTCATTGGTCTGACTAGTGTTTGTGAATACAATTTTTACATGAGCGATCTCAGCAATATGAAATTGGTTAGGAGTTTTGGGGTGAGCCTGGTTCCCCCTTCAGTGTTTTGCTTCTGGAAGATAGAAGACAACGACAAGAGAATTGATATCGTTTATGGAAACCAACTCAACACAGAGAGTCAGAGCCGAGAATTCAAAGCAAGGCAAACAACTACTTGTTGTGATGGATGTTTTCTGATCTACTCACTTCCTTTCTGTACCCAATTTGGTGTCCTGGAAGGCCGACCTTTATAGATTCCATCAGCAGGTTCCCTTGATCCCTGGCTTCCAGCTGGGTTTAGCCATTGAGAAACCAGCAGGAGATCAGAGGGTTGGGATCATTATTCCCCAGACTCCTCCCAAGTGGGCTATGGGGTAGCACCAGCCCTCTGCTAAGGCCACAGCTACTTTTGAGTGGCCTCTTCTATACTTTCAGCTACTTTTTCCAGATGTCACTAAGGACCCCCTCAACCTTTCAGGCCCAGGATGGGTTTCTCTTGACCCTGCTCATACCTTTCTGAAGAATCCTTTCTCAGATTTCTCAATTGTGCTGTTGTCTATTTGCATATCACATACATGTAGGTTATTCTCGCTAAAATAAACTATGGCTGATATTCGCAAAGGAAAAAAAAAATTAGATTCAAGACCTCAGAACTCAATGTTCATTTTAAACAGGTTGCTCTGCATGTACACCTTAAATTACACGCCAAATACAATTGGTAGACTGTCAGAGTCCTTTGAACAGTGAGAGGAATCCCAGCCCAAGGCACATCCACCCTGGACATTGTACTCATTCACTCTCTGTCAACAGCCATATTCCTTGTGTGTTGGTCAGGAGATACAGCTTTAGGCATTTCGCATCCTAACCTGATAGTTTCTTACCTATGTCAGCATTTTACTTGTTTCAGTGACCTTTTAGGAAGTTGATTTGCAATTTTTATTTGATATATAACACATTATAATTTTTATCACTTAAAATAGGTAGAAATGGGCTCTTAATGTTTCTGGGCAGAAAGTCTGTTTTTCAGGGAGAGATTCCTGACATCATGCAGGTAATACCTACATGAAGAGGAAAGAAATAGTTTATAGCAACTGAACCTCTAAGACTCAGTTTCATCATTAAAATATGAGTAATGATACTGGCACCTGGGTGGCTTAGTTGGTTAAGCATCCGACTCTTGATTGCAGCCCAGGTCATGATCACATGGTTTGTGAGTTCCAGTCCCACGCTGGGCTCTGTGCTGGTGGTGTGGAGCCTGCTTGGGATTCTCTCTCCTTCCTTCTCTCTCTGCTCCTTCAGCGCTCTCTCTCTATTTCTCTCACAAAATAAATAAATAAGCTTTTTTTTTTTTTAAATATGAGTAATGATAATACTTAACTTATACAATCGTGAGAATTAAAAACAAGCAGTGTATGCCTGGGACACATATGACGCTAACAAATGTTAGTTGTTACTTATCCCAATTGGTTATTTTCCTAATTTGTCAAATAGAAATTTTTATATTACCATTTATGGGAAAACAGAAAATATTTGAGGATGCCTTAGTAACTTATGGATGGCTATTGTACCTGTGAAATAAATAGAGGTCAGGTGTCCTCCTGATTTCTAGAACTAGTTAACTTATTGGGCATAGACTAATCTTGAATCTTTTTAACCAGGTTGTTTATCTATGTGAATATTAAAGAGACGGAAGGAATAGGAGAGAAGGAAAAAAAATGGACCTAGTTTATGGTAATCAAAGAGGTCAAATTGCCAATAGAGCCAAGAAACTATGGTTGAACTGTAATGTGGATGAAATTATTAACAAAAGACTTAATGTCTTTTATGTGCAATGAATTCTTCCATAATCAGAAACCACCATTGTCAGGTAAATTTCCATCCTTCAAAGTGCTTATTAAATGAATGGGCCACTGTTTATTATGCGTTACCATCCTGTTTAGGAAGGAGGATAAGGTCAAGGTCAGGGAAAATATTTGTTTAATACCTTTGTCATAAATGTATCTTCATTTGTTTTCAGTTTTGGTACATAGAAGAGCAATTTGACAAGTTAACACTCATTTTTTTTCTATATTTTAATGCTACAACGCAGAGAACAATAACATATCAATTAACTTTAATTGCCCTCTGGCTTGCTTCCTCAGATACCTGCCATTGTAAGCAGTGTGCTTTATGAATAGCCTCCTGGCAGCGAAAACCTCTCAAGGTCTATAACTTGTTCTACAATTTCTGTCCGGGGTCTCACAAAAAAAATCATTTAATATATTCTGTATGTTGTCTCATTTCTCCAATATTCTCAAAAGTCAGAATCTTACCATTTATAACTGGATATTAAAGATAGACTCGGAGTCAAGAATGGAACAGATCCAACAACAATAAAATGAGCCCTCGTTGCCCATGCAAGGAACCGTGCGTTCCAGCAACTCCTCAGCCTGTACTTAAGGAAACAGTCGAAGGTAAGAGGTTCTGTTGGTCAGGCTTATGAAGCTCAGGCAGCTGAGAGCCCTGAAGGCCAAGTGGGTTCTTCTCCGGTTCTCCTATTTCACATCAAACATGCAGTACCTTCCATGTTAAGTCAGCCAGCGTATGCAGACATTAATTGACATAAAGTGTGAACAATCCGTATAGCGAGATGAAAACTACCCCATGCTGGGAATTATATCCCGTCTAAGGTGAACTTGGATCAGTGCTAGACATGGGATCAATTCGGGGCGCTGGGTGGCTCATTCAGTTAAGCATCTGGCTCTTGGCTTCAGCTCCGGTCATGATCTCACAGTTCTGAGTTTGAGCCCCACATCGGGCTCTGTGCTGACAGCACAGACCTTCTTGGGATTCTGTCTCCCTCTCTCTCTGCCCCTTCCCTGCTCGCTCACTCACTCTCTCTCTCTCTCTCTCTCTCTCTGTCTCTCAAAAATAAAGAAACTTAAAAAAAAAAAAAAAAAAAAGACATGGCATCAATTATGTCTCCGTTCCTGCCCCTGATGGGCTTTTCCAAGACAGTGATTTTTGCACAGTAGCCTGTCCATAGATGTCCTGTGTGGTCAACCATCTGTGTGGAGACCGGCTGTAAAGACCAGCAGTGCCTCCCTGTGTGTGCACACCTTCTCCCCTTTCTACCTCATTTCCCGTTCCCTCACTCTGGCCGCTCTTGGATTGCACTTGCCAAATAAAACACGAGCAATCAGTCAAGCTGTGAAATGTCAGGCATCAAAACATGTTCCTTGAATCCTTCTTCTTATAATAAATGCTGTCGATTGCAAGAGCTTCATAGGATATGGGAAGAGATATTTTCTTTCAATACAGAACAGGCCCCGGGGCCAGGACATATAAACTAGGTTTGCCTTTGGTGCCCACCCTTTCACACTCCCATTCTTTGATACTTTTCCATTTTTGTTGAATCCCTGGCTTTTAGCTACCTTGTGACCTCATTTTGCCTTTAACTCTCCCAGGATTAATTTGTATGTTATCACTCCTTAATAATTTTAATAATTTAATATGCATTAGTAACTCAATGAGTTACCCCTTGCAGTAGTAGTTTTTTAATGTTTATTTATTTATTTTTGAGAGAGAGAATACAAGCAGGGGAGAGGCAGAGGGAGAAGGAAACACAGAATCCAAAGCAGGCTCCAAGCTCTGAGCTGTCGGCATAGAGCCCGACACAGGGCTCGAATTCACGAACTGTGAGATCGAGACCTGAGCCGAAGTCGGACGCTTAGCTGACTGAGACTCCCAGGTGCCCTGGTAGCATAACATTTCTTCAGAAGAACTAATAGAAAGGACAGTGATAAACCCCAGTGGTAAAATTGCAGGCCCTGTAGTACATAAATCATCGTAGTTCTATGTTTGGATGAAAAGAAAACTTTTTGATGCCATATAAATCATACAAGCTTGATTAAAAAAATTCAAGTTCTGGAATGCACCAGACCTGGGCTTAAGTATTAACTCTGTTCTTCACAAGCTGTGTGATGTTAGACAAATCACTTAACCTCTCTGTGTGTCTTCTGAAAGATGGTGAAAATAATACCTGCCTCATAGGTTCATGGTGTAATTAAATGGTATCCTCAGGGGAAGGAAAAAAAAAAAAAAAGAGGTTAGAGTGGGAGAGAGCCAAAGCATAAGAGACTGTTAAAAACTGAGAACAAACTGAGGGTTGATGGGGGTGGGAGGGAGGGGAGGGTGGGTGATGGGTATTGAGGAGGGCACCTTTTGGGATGAGCACTGGGTGTTGCATGGAAACCAATTTGACAGTAAATTTCATATATTAAAAAATAAAAAAAAAATAAAAAAAAAATGGTATCCTCAGCCATAAAGGCTGTGTTGTTACCCCGGAAAGGTCCCATAGTCAAATGGAGGAACAGGTTTATTTCACAGAGCGATGTGAGTACTTCCCTAGTAGGTGGAGGGACAGAAGCTAAAGGAGCAAACAAGATGGTTAGGCTAAATGTTGCTTATGTGAAAATGGAGTAGTTTTTCCCCCTATTTTACAAAGCTATTCTGTTATCAGTTTCTGAAACAGGCAGTGGTTCACAGGGCCCATAAGGGTAATGACTTCTGACACTCAGCCTCTTTATTAAGACCCCTGATGTGCAAGTCATTCTTAACGATCTGCAGAATCACGGTTTAAAATCACCAACTCTCCTGTTCGGGAGCCATTGCTAAAATTATTCAGTGCTATGAGCTTTCTTATGCTTTGTAAACAGTTATTTGTTATATTCCTTGGAGGTTAAATATAAAGGTACCAGCAAGAAGATTTCATGTACAAGCAGTAATTTTGATGACTCCAGGATGTAGAAATATTCATTTAGATGTTAAGCAATTTTATATTTGAGATAGAAAGTTAGCTTAAAAGTGAAACATGATGCATAGGAAAATGTCTACAGTCTTAATATTTGCACAGTATTTTATAGGACAGAGTGATAGAATGCCTGTAGTTCAGTGTTGGTCTTTTATTCTTTTCAACAAAGGAATTGCACTTGGTCTCTTTTGAGAATAGTGTTCAAAGAGGAATAAATTTGTCTCTTAAATATTCTGAGTGATTTTCCTTTTTTGTGTGTGTGGGGGGGTGGGTGGTGGCGGCAGTTTTTTTGGCAAAGTAAGTATCTGCCACATAACGAGCCTAGAATCTACTACTTGAGCATCTCTATCTGGCAAGATAGGTGAGTTAACACCTCGGTAACAACCCCCAACTCTCCAGCTATGTGTTCATCTCAATCCAGCTGGAGACTCTGGCTTGTCTTCACTACAGGGTACAGGCTGATGGAAAAACCACCATCCAGAGTATGGCCCCGGTAGTATACGAAAAGAGAAAGGTCAAACGTGTCTGGTCACTCCCTGGCTCTTAGGGCTTCCTCTTGACTTCCAGCAGCCAAAGTGAGCCCCATGGCACACCTCACTTAGAAGAAGCAGGGAAGGGATGTTCAACCATGTCCTAGAAGAGACAGAGAGAGAGAGAGCGAGAGCTGGAAACAGGAAGGAACAGCCTCGTGACTGCAATCATAACTGCTTTCTCCCCTTTTCACTCCTTGTGCTTTGCTTATGAGCTCATTTTCTCTGATTGGGCCAAAGACCTGTAACATCACATCCAGGATCTTTGTAACAAAAGAAGCATAAGACACCCAGTAAAGCGACTCCATGAAATTAAGGGTAATATCGCATTCAGGATTCAAAGGCTTCTAAGTCTTGGTAATATCAGATGGCATTCATTTGTGCCTTTCTGTATACTTTTTCCCCAGGCATCTATTGCTGCCTCATACGCCACCCCAAAATGTGGTAATGAAAACAAGTACCAGTGATTTATTCACAATTCTACCGTTTGGGCTGGGCTCAGGTATAAGGTGGCCTCACTCATTTCTGACCAAAGGTCTCAGCTGGTAGCTTGACCTCTTTCTCCAAGATCTTTCCTTCCTCAAGGAGTCTGACACAGTATGCTATACTTCATATGTAATCTCAGGATACTAAGAGAGCAAGAGGGAAAGCTGGAAGCCATCTTGAGGAGAAGCTAGGATGTCCTACAGCAACATCAATTTCGTCGCCATCTGTTCACCAGACTATGTCCAGGGGACAGCCCCATTCAAGGGGAGCAGAGAGGTTCTTGATGGGAGGGCTGTTCCATTCAAGGGGAGCTGGGAGACTCTTGACTGGGGCGGGGAGGGGGGGCTTGGTGGCAGAATCGTGTGACAAAGGAACATGACCCAGGGATGGGAGAATCATCGTGTCCATCTTTATGAACAGTCTAACCACACAGCAGCACATGAGGGTGACCAGTGGCTTTACGGGCTGCCCGGAAAATATGCACAGAGCCTGGAAAAGATACTGCGATTTTCCAGAGATTTCTTGGTGGGTTTGTTTCGGTTACGAGCGAACGGCGGTCTGGAAAATAACTGAAAGATGCAGTTTCCATTCATGGGAAGTGAGAAGCTTTTCAGTTGATTGTTGTCATGTGTCCTGCCAGTGAGGAAGATGCTGTTACAGCAGTTCGGTCTGCCCTCCGTGATCTGTCCTTGGCCATTTCCCATTCTGTTTTGCTTTTGTATTTATTTCTTAGGGTAAAACCTCCTTGAAAATTTTGTTAAAGTAGAGTGTGAAGAAAATCACCACCGATATGGAGATCAGTGCCACATATCTCGAAGACTTTTACTGTAGACATTTCTAAATTCTCCACGTATAAACTTTATAATGGTTTTCAAGAGTGTGCCCTTGGGGTGCCTGGATGGCTCAGTGGGTTAAGCGACCGACTCTTGATTTTGGCTCAGGTCATGATTTGACATTTGGTGACTTCCAGCCCACGTTGGGCTCTGCACTGACTCTTTGGAGCCTGCTTGGGATTTTCTGTCTCCCTCTCTCTCTGCCCCTTCCCCACTCATGCTCACTTTCTCTCTCTCTCTCTCTCTCTCTCTCTCTCTCTCTCAAAAATAAATAAATAAACTTAAAAAAAGAAAATAATCAGGTCAGAATAAAAACATAGAGTTTTGTAGAATAAGTGAAATCTCTCAGAATTACCCAGATCCAGGGTGCTACCACCTGGGTATATTTTACATCATCAATATAGACTGTTGCATTCTACACAATTGCTTGAGGCTTCCAAATGATCTTTGAGCATATTAAGTGAAATATTTTTCAATACTCCAATTTGAGTGTACAGAAATATGGGAAAATGGAATGAGCTCTATATTAAATGAAAATTCAGAATCTGTCTTAAAATTATGTGAGTAACATGATTTTTAACTGATCTTCTCGTGGGATTGGGGATTTTGCCCCAGTAGAAATCATGCGTTATCTCTACTTTGACTGATGTTTATCTAGGGTAGTATACTATCCTTGTGTTGCCTCATTCTTGGATTTGACCTCCCACATTCCCTGAATGATGCCTTACTGAGGCCTCCTCCATTTAAAAAGAAGTGATTCAGGGGCACCAGGGGGCTCAGTGGTATTGAGGGTCTGACTCCTGATTTCAGCTCAGGATGAATGAATGATTCCAGGGTCATGGGTTCTGCACTGAGCATGGAGCCTGCTTAAGATTCATTCTCTCTCTCTCTCTTTCTCTCTCTCTTTCTTCCCCCCCTCCATCCCTTCCCCCCCCCCCGCCCCTCTCCTCTGCTTATGTGCTCTCTCTCTAATATAAGAAAAATTTTATAAATACATACATACATACATACATACATACATAAATGGAAGTGACTCAGGCCATGGCTTCATGTTGCCATGGCAGGCACCCTTTGGAGACAGAAATCTTAAACCACAGCAGACAATCTTAGTAATATAAATCTTTAGTAATATTCCTGCAGCTCATTGGACTAAGCGTCATCTTAAGATTATTCTCTTTTTCTGATTTAAAAGTTAACTCAAATGATAAATAACAACTTTAGGTGAGGTCCTCTCTATCATAAAAAAGTACTCTCAGAGTCCCATCAGGAACTCCTTTATCCCCCAAGAACTAGACCAATCCCTTTTCCCATGGCAGGTAGGACCTCCAAGTAAATTCATGCTGATCCCACTGTATGGTTATTACTATTGTGAAGTTGCAGAAAGCAAAGATAGGGCAGTTATCTATCAATTTGCCTCAGCAGCAGACACAATAGCTCACAGCAAATATTGTTGATTCATTGATCAATATTTAAAAATTCAAGGGCACATTTCTGAGGATAGCCAAGGGATAAACTAAACAAGCCTAAACCCGAAGTCATAGTTGTGAACTTACCATAGCCCAGAGCTAATCCAAAATGTCTCTTCATCTGATTTCGTCCAGAGCCTGAAGTTACAACTATTTGGAGATATTTGAGGGAAAGGGGGATTCTACAGACTCAGAGTCAATGTCTAAAAGTACTAGTAATACCTCCGTTTTCTTAAGGGATCCCAAAGATGCTCTGGAACGGGTTTTGGAAATTTATACCAGGGACACAGTAACACATGACACATAAATTTGGCTCAGTGACTTTTGTTTCCGCCCACAACTAGGCTTAGCAAACCATTCAGTTGTGCACTTTGGGACGCTACATGGATTCACGTCAACTTCTGTAGGACACCAAACCAGTGGTCTTTATCGATTCCTTTGTGCAGTGTGCTAGTTTATATTTAAGGTCATGCTGCCATTTTATTCGGAGACATTGAGGAAAATACATCCTTTGCTTTCTTCCATATTTATGGTTTGCTCTGAAGCACTTTCTTCCTCGTTTCAGCCACATTGATAGCCTCAGTCTGACACAGTGATGGTAGGTAGCATTTGGCAGTGATCACATTCAGTTAACAGATATTCTATCTTGTCACAATTTAGAATGCCTGATGTTTGGAGGAGCCATAAACCTTATTTACATATTTGCCTTTGCCAACTGTAAATTTCCCTTTTATCGTTTTCGGCCTTATGGGGCTGTAAACATTTGCCATTTGCTCTTTGAAAGTTCACCCTGGATAAGAAATATTGAAGTAACAAATGTGCCTTTGTTTCTTCAACCCTTTGACAAAAATTTTGGTCTTCTACAAAGGATCCATTTTCAACGTAAAGATGTCTAATTTTTTTTTATTCACTTTTTTTTGTAGGAGTCCTTATTTCCTTTATAGCCATTTATAATTGAGGGGAAAGGTGTGAAATACTTTGTTCACACAGCCTACCTTGCAAATGCAAACCATATGTTATCTGTTTTCCTATGTATTTTGTATTGCTAGTACCATATGCCCCAAGTGATTGATCTTACCGTTGTGAGGAAGCTAAAGATACATATATTTTAAGTCTCTCTTGTAGTAAGTAAGATGTTCCTCTATTGCTCTTTCAGATTAATGTGCTAAAAGCCTCTGCTCGTGTCTAATGGCTGATCCATAATTTACATCAAAATTTCAATCACTTTAAATTAATACAGCCATTTCCTTAATGAATCTTGTTACTAGAATCTCAGATTTTCACAAAACAATCCAGTCATGGCTGTTTACCATTTTTTGTTTAGCATAAAATCTGAGTATTCAGAGTATTTTCCATTTTAGTTTTTGAAAATAATTATTAAGTTACTTGTGTTGATAGTAAGTATCTTCCATGCACCTTTTGTGAAAAATATATTCTATTATCCTCACTCCCTTTTCATCTTCTTTGGGATTTCATAAGAATGAAAGATATATATATATATATATATATATATATATACACACACACACACATATACGTATGTTCTATTAACAGACATAAACATTGTGAGACTTGTCTCTGAAAAAAAAAAAAGGTTTTTATGTTTGGGTTTTTGTTTGTTTATTTGTTTTGTTTTTTTTTTTTCTTGTCGGAGCCCATAAGAGATATAAGAATAAGTCACAATGATTCTGTTGTGATTTAGGAGTCAAAATTTTCTCTGCATCAGATTCTAGAAGGGATGTATTAGGCATAGCAAAGGAGAAAGTTGAAAAATGAATGCCTGTGACATAATTTTTTATTGTAATTGTTGCATAATGACTATTGCACCTTAATACTAGTTCAGCCAACTATGGATATAAACATCTGGTGTGTGTTTACTCCATGGTGAAAATAAACACTGAATTACTAATCATAACTAACCATGGGTTTGAAAACTAATCGTTTTTCACAGGAGACATTGGACTCCATCTATGTCAAATGATCACATTGCATATAAGAGAATATCCCCATATGTATCGATATTGAGGTGGAAAAATAGATCCACTGCTATGCAGCAGAGGTGACCTTGGGTGACCAAAGGCCTTGTTTACATCAGAAGAGTGGGCACACACAGCTGAGCCTCAGTGTACCGACTCCCCACCGAGCCTGTTAACGGGATGCCTTCCATGTACGGTGGTTTCTAAACTGGGTTCAAGGAGCCACTGGGTCACTACCCGGGGAGATTCTAGGGGCTGCAGGTGGAGTGGGTACGAACAGACCAGACTAAGCCTAGCACTTCTGCTTTCCTGAAGCACAGATCTTCTTTTACCTGTTTTATATATCAGTCTTCTTCATAGACTTTCCTCTGAAGAAAGGACTCCTGAGCATTAAGAAAACTATTGCAAAACACTGTCATAACATAGTATGTCGATGAAGTCAAGGTATTCTAAAAATGATAAAATCGTGAGAGAAGGGTCACAGTCAGGAAAGAACATAATGGTCCCATTCATATGGGAATTGAGATTAAATCACATTACATGTGCTCTCTCTTCCCTGACAACATGTAGATACATATATATAGTATATATACACACATATACACATATATTTGTACATATGGATTAATAGGTATATGCATGTGTGATCATAGATTCTATATGTGTATATATGTGACTATACATATAAATGTGTAGGGAGTGTATACATAATATAAAAATCACACATACACATTCATATGTATACGTGTGTGTCTGTGCATGTGTGTGCATATGTATAGGGAGAGAGAAATGTGGCAGCACATATTGCTGAACATGTATTATATTCCAGGGACTGTGCTAAACACTGGACCTACCTAAAAGAACCAGAAAGACAAGGAACATCCCTGCCCTCACAGAAAGACGAACAGGAAGCGAGTCAACAGTAAACAAATGAATTGAACAATGATGGATGTTGAGTGCTGGTGTAAATGAACAGAGAGATGTGTGGAGAATCACAGAGACAGAGGGACGGGTTAGATAGTGGAGGATAGAAAGGAGCATGTCCCTTGAAGAACCAGAGACAAGTGCCAGTCTGAAGTCTTTAGTTCTAATCCTAGCCCAGTGTGGTCCGGGCAGCAAAAGTATGTTGAGTGACATGAGGAGGGACAGAGTTCGGGGTGGTCTGCACTGTATGAACTCGTCTAAGTAGATCTAACTAATGTGGGCAGAGAAGTCTTCTTTAAGCACCTGAGGAAAAAAAAAATGAAATTATGACTTTGCTAAGGGCTGGGATAGTATCTGCAGAGACACAAATGTTGAAGTTTCCTTATATCCTTAGCATTTCTGGTCAAAGTCAATGGTTCAGATATCAGTCTGAAGACCAGTGTTAGGAGATCATTTGGGCAGGTAGGAGTCGCAAACTAAGTGTCCCCATATACGGGGCTGGTGTAAGATGAAGAAGCCAGCCAGGGTATGGAGCAGGATAGCCAGAGAGAACACGCCCTTTCTAAGCACACAGTGGGTCCTCACTACATGGGAACTCAGGCACACTGTTGCCAGAAGCTAGGATTGAGAAGGAGCTAGAAATCCAAGTGTCCCTGTAAAAGTCCCTCCTTTTTATTGTTGCCAACTAATAAAACGATCAACACGGGGAGAAGTATCTTCAGGTTATGGAACTTAAGTTCACACTAATGTGTTCAACAAATTAGTTGCTTAGCCCCTTTTCTTATTTTCCAACAAGTAAGAAAAGTACAAAGAGAGTGAGTGGCTTCCTTGGGTACAGACATGCAGCGAATGGCAGAATTAAGTCTAGATGTTCTCTGATCTCATCTAGGACTTGTTTCCCGAGTCTTTCCACCAGTTCTGGGGAATAAGTCTACAATGCATGATCAGGGAACAAGTATCCAATCCTCAGTTTAGTAGCCATCTCTGACTTTCAAAAAATGAAAAAAAAAAACAGAACAAACTACAACGAACTGAACTCCGTGAACAGCAAGACACACGGGAAAAAAAGCAATTGTGAAGGATGGCCTTTCAAGACTTGGGGTCTCACTGGATCATGGAGCAAGGATTGGAAGGAATCAGAATAGTTCTGAGCTTGTGCGTTTTAAGTTCAGTGTGGAAAATTTCAGACATCTGTTAAAGTAGAGAGAATGGTATAATGAACCTGTACGTATGCATCCCAAATTTAATCATCGTCAACGATTTGCCAATTTTGTTACTATTCATGCTTCTACTTTTCAGTGGAATTTCACCTATGAATACTGGTCCTGAGGTTTTAAAGTTGGTGAGCCCAGTTTCGGAAGAAGGGCAGCCAGGGAGAGATAAATGTTTTTGTGTGTGATGGGAGGAGAAGAAGACAGCACCGGGGGGGGGGGGGGGGGGCGGGGAGAATATCATGACATTTATTTGGGGGCATGAGCTTGAAGTGGGAGATGTCTGGATTGGAGCAGAGTATTCAGAAATGAAAATCACATTTGGGGAGTCCATTCATAGCGATGATATTTGAAGCTTTGGAAATGGGTAAAATTATCAGAAGAAAATGTAGAGAGGAGAGGAGAAGAGAAAAGAATGGAGTGGAGGACAGAGGAAGGGAAGGGAGAGGGAGAGGGAGGAGGAGGAGGAGGAAGAGGAGGTTGCCATGACAGTCAAGTGAGGTTGGAGAGGTGTGACCATTTCTGACACAACCAGAAGAGAATTCCGGCTCCTATCACAACATCCACCAGCTGTCTGTGCCTGCGCCAGACTTTCCTGTCTCATAGGGAGAACTGTGGCAATTCTGTAGCAAGGCCACCCCCTGCACCTGCTCAGGGTCTCATCCCTCCTACCGCTGCCTCAAGGACGGTTCTTCATCAGATTTTCCCTCCTCTCCTGCTTCGCGAATTTGCCCTTCTTTATCTTACCATTAGCTCATTGACAGACTGCTTTTTCTTCCACTGGCTCCCTCCCCTATTCTTGTCCCCTTCCTTTTAAAGCAAAACTCTGTTGAACGAATTGTCGATATTTGCTTTTCAAATTCTCCGCCTATTCCCTCTTGAACTCCCGAGAATCAAGATTTCACCTCCATCATTCCTGTCCCTAATGTTTTTGTCAGGCACGAAGGACCTGAATCCAATTTTTGATTTTCAGTTCTCAGTCCTTACTTGACCTACCAACGTTATTTGAAGCGTTGATCATTCCCTTCTCCTAAATGTACTTCCTTCACTCGGCTTCTGGGATGTCAGACTCTCTTGGTCTCCTTCCCATCTCTCTGGCTATTCCTGGCCAGTCTCTTCTGCTTGCTCCAGCTGTGGCTGGCTCACTATGAGGTCTCTGGGCCACAAGCAGTCGTCTGGGGCAGCAAAGGTAGAAGTGAGGTGGAAGACAGCCTAAGGGACAAGCTTATACTTGTTGACTTTATCCTACTCCCGTTACCTAGCCTTTGAGTTCTGTTATTACGTAACTTCTTTAAAAATTGACTTACTCAAATCTAGGACATGGATATCATTCTGGGTAGGCTGATGGTTGATAATAGAATCTGCTCGTGGCATGTAGCCTACACAGTGCCCTGATTGAGAGACCCATAATAGATATCGGTTGCATAAGTAATGAAATCATGGATAGTGGGGCATCATGTTAGGTTTCCTTCAGCATACACACTTCTCTTTTGTTCCTTAGCAGTTACGTACAAATAGGGCTGTTAATGTTTTGAAGCTGCTGTTATGTAGAAGAATACCTAACGTCGCTCAGTGTTTGGGGATCACCAAGTATTTCTCTTAGAATTATAAAAATCATCAGTGCCATTGTTTCCATGTTCTTTAAAAAAATTTTTTTTAATGTTTATTTTCGAGAGAGAGGGAGAGACAGAGTGTGAGTGGGGAAGGGGAAGAGAGAGAGGGAGACACAGAAACGACGTAGGCTCCAGGGTCTGAACTGTCAGCACAGAGCCTGACACGGGGCTCAAACTCACAGACCCCGAGATCATGACCTGAGCCAGTCAGACACTTAATGGACCCAGCCACCCAGGTGCCCCACCCGTACATATTCTTGCTGTCACCATTATAGCGTATCCCACTGGTAGAACAAACCCAAGCCAGAGGTTGACATCCTGAAATTCAAAGATCATTGGTGTATCTGTATCTTTTTGCAGTTTTAGAACGTCAAAAATCCGGCATGGGAATAAGGATATTTTCTGTTTATGCTATCATGCTCCATGTCCCTTTTGGTAAAAATGCAAACTTTCCTGGAAAACAAAATGACTCAATTGCAATTATCGTCATGGTTTAAGACAGTATAGTTTGTAATGTTGCTTTACTGAGAATCACCAAGTATAAAAAATTCAAAGATTCATGTTCCAGAGTGCCTTGAAATCAGCAGAGGTGCACCTGCAAATTTTGATCTCGTATACAAGAAGAGGGCAATCAGCTTCTGAATTAATCCATGTATTAATCACTGACATTTTGTAGTAGCCCAAAGGTCATATTGAAAGATACTCTCCAATAAAACTGCAGAACTTACTCTCATCACACGGTACCTCATGTATTCACGTATCATCAGACTGGCCACATCATTAAATACAAGAGTGGCTTAGAATCTGTTTTGTTTTATATTTTTCTGATTGTTTGAAAATACTTCAACTATATTTCTGTCATCACTTGTGTTTGTACTGAGATAGCAGAAAGCCCTTTTGAACACTCTACTAGACATTGGGAGCAGTAAGCCAAGGAAAATGACGTACTGGAAAACAAAATAGGCCCAGCGAAAGGGTAACCAAGCATAATAATCCAAATGAAATGGTAAACATCATCATGGCATATTGCATTTAGAGGCATTTTATTGATTCACTGAGAATTTCTTTCATAGGGAAAATTAGGCTCAGTGAACCCTACTTATGCAAATGGTCAGTCTGCTGGTGACCATCCAAGTGTAGCACCGGTGCATTATGTCCTTACCTTTCTGGGACCTTGTCTTGTTAGGACTATTTCTCCCATGCTCTGAGTGCTCCCCTTTCCTTGGCCGCCATGATGCTAACCACTCCTGATTTGCATTCTGCCTCTCAGTCAATGAGGGCAACCATGCCAATGAGGCTTAAGGTTGCAAACCCATCCTGGGTTTGCAGGTCAAGCCTGTCATCATGGGTTGTACGAGTATAGTGTCCTGTGTTTTACGGTGCTTCTTGCCATTTATTTTATGTTGCACTGGATGTTTTTTATAGGGTCTCCAGGTGTGTCAGGCCCCAGCAGCACACAGATGGTACACACCAAAGGTAGCAGCAGGTAGAAGAGGGTGGGCAGAGTTGAGAGAAGCCAGTAAAGGTGTCAGTGATTATTTTGAGGTCCCCGCCCCAATAGTATCAACGTCACTTGGGAACTTGTTGGAAATGCAAATTCTCAGTCCCTACTCCGGAAGGGCCGAGTCTGAAAACTTGGGATTGGAACCCAGCAATCTGTGCGTTGACAAGTTCTCCAGGTGATTATGGGGCACCCTCAAGTTGAAGAACCACTGCCATAAAGGATAATGAAGCATTCTGGGCCCAGATATAATTAGAAGGTGCAAAAGCAGAATGAAAAAAAAAAAAAAACATGCTGAAAGCAATCCAGCAAGAAATGGAAATGAGGGAAAAGACTACAGACTCCAGCTGTGGCTTTTGGTGGAGGACGGCCAACCTGTGGCCTGGCACAGAGGAAGCCAGGCCTCCTTCTTATGCTGTTCTCCACTCACCTGCTGGCGTTCCCCATTGGCTCAACCCAATCAGAAAGGAGCCACGGAGCCTAGGCAATGCAGGGAGCACACATCAGGGTGGAAAACGATCTCAAGGGGCAAGCAGCAAGTGGTAATGCTGACCTACTGAAAATACTGACAAAATTTTATCTAGGGTGTTAAAATGGAAGTTTTATTTCAGTTGAGGCCGCTTCGGGGAAGTGGTAGAGGAGATATGAGGAAAAGCCAAGCAAGTAATTAAGTGGAGGCCTGTGGACAAGCATCGGAGCAAAATCACCACAGCCTAGGAGGGATGACTGTCAGTTCTGTGAGTCAAAGTTGGAAAAAGCTATGGTGAGAGGCCTGTCGAGAATCCCATAGAAGCTGCGATATGAAGCCTTTGTATAGCACCAACTTACTTTCTTTTGCAGGGGTGGACGGCGTCAGAAAAAAATTAAGACAGGTGTGACAATAAGTACACAAGTGATTATATGCATCACTAAGAGAGTCTTTGTTTTATCAAAATATTGAAACAAGGCTTTCTTTACCTAACGTTCCTTGAACTGCTGTGAAAGATTCTCTGTTTTCATTTGGTATTGTTAACTGCCAAAAAGAAACAGGTTTGCCCGTGAGAAGAATATTGCCTTTTTTGAATTTGTGGGTGCAGAGAAAAGATTGTTGGGAATTTCTGAATACACAGAAGTAAAGTAATTCTTACTGAAAAAAAAAAAAAAAACTATAGTCTTTAGCATAGTTTTTGGTGTTGGCGACAACCAGTAAGTTCCCTCTGTCACCAATAGGGTGCTTCTCCTTTTTTTTTTTTATTTTATTTTTTTTATTTATTTTTTTTTATTTTTTAATATATGAAATTTACTGTCAAATTGGTTTCCATACAACACCCAGTGCTCATCCCAAAAGATGCCCTCTTCAATACCCATCACCCACCCTCCCCTCCCTCCTACCCCCCATCCACCCTCAGTTTGTTCTCAGTTTTTAAGAGTCTCTTATGCTTTGTCTCCCTCCCACTCTAACCTCTTTTTTTTTTTCCTTCCCCTCCCCCATGGGTTTCTGTAATTTAACAGGATCCACATAAGAGTGAAAACATATGCTATCTGTCTTTCTCTGTATGGCTTATTTCACTTAGCATCACACTCTCCAGTTCCATCCACGTTGCTACAAAGGGCCATATTTCGTTCTTTCTCATTGCCACGTAGTACTCCATTGTGTATATAAACCACAATTTCTTTATCCATTCATCAGTTGATGGACATTTAGGCTCTTTCCATAATTTGGCTATGGTTGAGAGTGCTGCTATAAACATTGGGGTACAAGTGCCCCTATGCATCAGCACTCCTGTATTAGGGTGCTTCTCTTGAAATACTCCCATCCCAAGAGATTTATGTATGTTTTCTCTATTTCCTTTTCTTTCATTTTTTCATTAATCCATTCTGGATTGTCTTTGGTCCTCACCACTTCAATGAAACTGCTCTCAACAGAGTTCAATAAACCTCATGGGGCCAACTCTAATGGACACTTCCAGGCCTCATCTCTGTTAACATTTTATCACCAGATTTGTGGCAGTGTTTGTCACTTTCTTCTTCTAGAAGCAGATTTTCCCTTGACTACGTTGACACTATCTCCTAGTTATTGTGTTCATTTCTTCTTTTCTGATTTCTCCTGCTTCCTCCATAGCCTCCAAGGTTTGTCTGAAGACTTTTTTTTTTTTTTCTCACGTTACAACCTCTGCCTATATAACCTCACCCACACCTATGGCTTCCATTGATATCTAAATATTAAATGTTCTCCCGTTCATATCGCGGTCATTATCCTCTGGACCAAGACTTGGGTCCCACCAACATGTAAGAAGATGATAGTAGAAGAAGAAGTACCCATAAAAGACACTCTAAAGAAAAAGTCAGAAAATTAGAAGAACAAGAAAAACAAGCCATATCAAAGCGAATGTGGAAAAGTAGTTGATGGTATAAAAAAAAAACTCTGAAAATCATTCAAGAGATTTCTTTTTGAGAAGGTATAGTACTTGGCGGGGACAGAAGTCAGCAATCAGAGGTGAATTAAGTGTAGGTAATAAGGAAGTATGGACTGTTCTTTCAAGGATCTAGTCTGTAATGGGAAGCAAAAGGTGTAGCAAAATACAGAGAGTGACACAGGATCAAAGGATTGTATTTTAATTATAGAAGACACTTACCGTATTTATCAGCTGTACGGAGTAGAAGTAATAAAAAAGAAATGATGGAAATTATAAGGTAGAGATCAGGTATCAAGCAAGCTAGGTCTCAGGTCCAGCAAGGAAAAAGAAGGTTCCATCAATGTTCAAAATTACTTTCCATAAACCAAGCGCTCATCATAATAACGAACATAATTGGCATCTCCCCATCTTATTCTATCATATTTTGTTTACTTGGGTTATCTTTTATTGGTTACTGAATTATTTTGGATTAGTCATTATGACTGTCATCATCTTCATCATCACGGACATCCATTGATGGCTTATAGTATGCCAGGCATCATGCTAACCCTGTGTCTGCATTGTCTTTAATTTTCTTAATAAACATGCAGCGTAGATAGCTGTTATTTTTATCCCACTTTAAAGGAGAAAAAATTGAGTCTTAAGAAAGGTTAGAAAATTATCCCAAATTCACACAGTTGGTAAATAGAGGAGCAGTGTTTAGAATTTACTTATGTTTGACCCCTGAACCTAAGCTCATAGCCACAATTATATGCCACCTCAAATTACTGCTATCATGAGTAATAGTGCTTAGAATATCTTTGTGAAAAGTTCTTTTAAGATGATACATTTGGAGAATTGTGAATGCTTGGCTGACTTGACTTCCTTTATTATAACTCTCTTCTCAGTTACAACTTAAGATAAATTCAGGCTACCACAGCTCCCCAAGAAAAGCCAAGTTAGGGCCAAATCCCATGATCCCTGCAGGACTAGGCTTGGCTGAGCCTTCTCACTTTCCACAGTTTCAAAAAGTATCCAATGTATATGGGATGTGGTCTTTGAGATGCGGGATAGTGTCCAGTTATGTGGACGGAGAGACCGATTGGTTGTGGTAGTTGATGGACCTGAGTAGAAATTCCTGAGTGGTCTAAGGACCAGACTCATCAAAATAGAGCAGAACTGCACAGAGGTGTATACCAGAGTAGAGCCAGAGTCAGGGTTAAATCAACAAAATATTATTGGGATAATTAGGTCATTTAACTGAGTGCCTTGTAAGAGAGTGTACATGAAAGGAGGCTTCCTTCCATGAGTTTAAAGTTCTGTAAGTGCATTGCAGAGATGTCCAGGGTGGGTAGGGCATGCTGGGTAGAGATTGACATGGAAAAAAAAGGACAGAGGCTAGAATTCAACAGCTGATTTTGGTCAGTCCCTACTGCCCATAAAAGGGGGTTTCCTATTCTGCACAGCAGATAGCTAATGCTTGTTATTTGCAAAGTAGAGCTCTTGATTATTTTTGAGTATGGGTAGAAGGATGAATATCTCAAATCATATCAGGTCATGACATGTCAGGTCTTGAGGAAGGGAAGATAGAGAAGGAAACTGTGATTGTCCACAGTTCAGGATAACTGGAAATATTCAAGGGCCCCACATTGCCTCCTGTCTAAATAGAACAGCATTCAAAAAAAACGAGTCCCTTATCAAAAAAAGTAATTACAAGGGCATTTCAAACCTCTTTTATCTTTTATCTTTTTTTTTAATCTTGTGAAGATAAAAGATAATGGTATTCCTAGCTTACACTTCAGCAACCTCTTCTGTCTTTCTCTGAGTGTCTCACTTATGCCCCCACTCTCCCACCAAATGTAAGGAACCTAGATATCAAGTGGCTTCTCTGTCTACTCTTCCTCAGATCTTTAATGAGTAGTTGATCTAGTCTTTTTAATTATTCTTTCCTTCTTTCTTTCCTTCCTTCTTTCCTTCCTTCCTTCAAGCTCCCTTCCTTGTCTTTCCTTTCTTCCCTTCCTCCTTTCCTCCCTTCCTCCTTTCCTTTTCTTTTCTCTCTTTAACTTCTTACCCAGATTCTCACCCACAAAGGTGATTCAGGAATGGACTCAGCAAGAAAGTCTCCTTGTAGTCCAAACTGTCTATATCTGATCTCTGATTTTATAAGCCCTGGAATATGGCTAAAAAGGAAGGAGATGTCCACCTGAAGGGTCACTGAGAAAAGCCCTTGAACAGACAAGTCAATATTCCTCCTTGTGGGGGCACCTGGGTGGCTCAGTTGGTTAAGCTTCCAACTCGGTTTCAGCTCAGGTCATCATCTCACGGTTCATGAGATTGAGCCCCACATCGGGATCCGTGCTGACGGCACAAAGTCTGCTTGGGATTCTCAATCTCCTTCTCTCTCTCTGCCCCTCCCCCCCCCAAAAATAAATAAATAAACTTAACAAAAAGGATTCCTCCTTGTGGAAAATTTGGGAGAGGAGAAGAAGTCTGTGAGGACTCAGAAATTTAATGGGTGTTGCCCCTGAAAGTATACATTGTGGATAACAAACAGACATTTGAGTAGTTAATGTTGTAGACACCTCTGTAAACTAGGACAATTTTGTTAGTAAAAAGATTACAAATGGTCAGCCCAGAGTTGAAGATTCACAGATCATCACATTTTTCCAGGGCAAAAAATATTTCTTCAACCAAGAATCTCCAGAAGGTAAAGAACTCTGGAAGCTTTTGGAAACCTTCTCTACACAATCCTGACCTTAGGCCTGATTCATCTACCTTGATCCTTCCCCTCCTCATAGTCAGCTCCTGGCATGATCCCCAGTATTCCAGGAAGGTGGCTACTGCAAAGAGTCAATGGCAGGTTGCCCGTGGGCTCACGAGGAGGGAACTGGGCAGGGGCTCCACTGGGGCTCCACTTTCTACCCTCCTGAGCACTTGGCTGGGGAACATTCGGTCCTGGGTCTTCCCACCTTTTTGGTTCGACACTATTCCAATTTCTCGTTTATTCTTAAAATTAGTGCCAAGCTTGAGTTACCCTTTGCTATCGTTGAAGGTGAAATGCTTTACATTATAAAGGTGAGGGCATGATGGACGAGCTCAAAAACATTACCTTGTAATAAATCATCAGCTAGGTGGAACTCGTCCAAGCAACATGAAGGAACTATAGAATGAAGTGGCCGTGCTACTCACAGAAATATGTCATTTATCATTGAAAGCAGCCGCTGAGCTGGAAGACTGGAAGGCTGCCAAGGTGATACCCATCTTTTTAATAGGACTAAAGGTGATCTCAGAAATTATACATCTGCGGGCTGCATATTGACTCGAAGAAAAATGCCTTTACAATTAAAATGATCTCCCATAGAGCCTTGCACATAGTTTATAAAAATCACTTGGGCGACAAAATTGTCATTAGGGCTGGAAAATGTGCCTTTGCGCCACCCACGTTATCTCTCACAGAATCCACTTCCATGCACACGTCCAATAGAGGCCGAGATCCCCCCAGGTATAGACAACCTATGGGCACACACATTTGTGAGTTAAACAGGCCGGCACAGGTTAAGTCCCGGGCGTAGCGGAGCGTGGCCTGGCACAAAGATGACGTGTAAAGGTGTGTGGTGTTGCTGCTGTGTTGTTATGAATCATATACACAAACACAAAAAGGTACATGAGCAGTTTTGTAGGTATGCTCGTCTGTGCCCCCTCTGCTTTTTCCCCTGCTCATCTGTGCCATTATTAGCATTTCCTTCTCTTCCCACCCTGCCATGCTATGCTTGTCATCTTGGTGTCTTATGTGTTTTATAACTGGAAATTTGTACCTCTTACTCACCTTTACCTATTTTGCCCCCGCCCCCGCCCCTCTGGCAGCCACGAGTTTGTTCTGTTTAGGAGTCTGTTTCTGTTTGTTTGTTCATTTGTTTCGTGTTGTGTTTTTAGATTCCGCATAGATGCGCTATGTGTCTTTCTCCGACTTACTTCACTCAGCATCATTCGACCTGGTTCCATCCACGTCGTTGCAGTTGGGAGGATCCCATTCCTCTTCACGGCTGAGGAGTATTTCATTGCATATATATACCATATCGTCTTTGTCCATTCATCTATGGATGAACACTTAGATCTTCTATGTCTTGGCTGTTGTAAATTATGTCACATTAAACAGAGGGGTCCATATATCTTTTCGAATTAGTGTTTTCATTTCCTCTGGGCAAACACCTAGTAGCGGAATGACTGGATCATATGGCATTTATATTTTTAACTTCCTGAGGAGCCTCCTTACTCTTTTCCAGAGTGGTTGCACCAACTTACATTCCCACCAACAGTGCATGAGGATTCCCTTTCTCCACATCCCAACCAATACTTTTCTTTTCTTTTCTTTTCTTTTCTTTTCTTTTCAGAGAGAGAGAGAGAGAGAGAGAGAGAGAGAGAGAGAAGGGGAGGAGGGCAGAGGGAGAAAGTGAGAGACAAAGAGAGAATTCCAAGTAGATTCCATGCCAAGTGTGGAGCCTGACGTGAGGCTTGATCCCGTGATCCTGGGATCATGATTTCTGAGCTGAAATCAAGAGTCAGATGATCAACTGACTGAACTGCCCAGGCACCCCTCGAGTCTTTTTATACTCCCCATTCTGATTGGTATGAGGTGATATCTCACTGTGCTTTTGATTTGCATTTCCCTGATGATGAGTGACATTGAACATATTTTCATGTGTCTGTTGGCCATCTGTATGTCTTCTTTGGAAAAATGTCTGTTCAGGTCCTCTGCCCATTTTTTATATCAGATTATTATCATCATCATTTCTACTTTTTTTTTTTTTTGGTGTTGAGTTGTATAATGTATTTTGGATATTAACCCCTTATCGAATATATCATTTGCAAATATTTTCTCCCATTTATTAGGTTGTCTTTTTGTTTTGTCGATGGTTTCCTTTGCTGTGCAAAAGCTTTTTATCTTAGTGTAGTTCCAATACTTTGTTTTTGTTTTTGTTTCCCTTGCCTGAGGAGACATATCCATAAATATACTGCTAAGGCCGATGTCCCAGAGATTACTGCCTGTTTTCTTTTAGGAGTTTTATGGTTTCAGGTCTCACATTTAGGTCTTGAATCTATTTCGAGTTTCGCACTTCCTTCTTTCATCCTGCATGGAGGATAAGGAAATTTTATCTGACGAATGAAATACAGCATGACCTGGGCCTGGCACTATAGTAATCTAGAGACAATTGCTGCCTCACAGGGTGTGGTGATCTGAAGAAGCAAAAGGTGAGAGGGAAGGAAGACCTTTGAACTCTATTATGTGAAAAAAGGGGAATGGGAGCCATTAAAATGATGTCCAGACCATGAGGCAAGAAGCGTTCTTTTTCATTCCACTGTCATTAATTTTACTCAAGCCGAAATCTAAGCAGGGGAGAGACTTCGTATTTATTGAGCTGCAGCTGTTGTCCCATTAATTCACCTAAAGATCCTAGGAGAGAGGGCATCATCTCTATTTTAAAGATGATGGAATTGAGGTGGCAATTAAGTGGCTAGCCTAAGATCATCATGACAATAGCTAGGATATATACCCAGATGGGCTCATGCCTTTTGCACTACATCAAACTGCACACTCTAAGTACCTAATGAGCAGAATGACAGTTTCTATAACACTTGACAAACTTTCTGAGAGCTGCAGCAGCAGTGGAAAAGAACTCCCTGAATATAATTTATTTAAACACTGGAAAGTCTGATGATATGTCCTCTCAGTAGAACTTGTCAAGGAAACTGAGTCACAGAGGGTATTCAGAAATTCTGTTGTGGATTAAATGGACAGGGGAGAACCTCATTATTTTTCAGTGGCAAGTTTTCATCAAGGAAAGATCGAGAGTGAAGGGGACCCCAAATGTAGATTAAGCATACATAGTTGTATACCCTGCCTATATTGATGACTCACAAGACAAGGGGAATATTAAGTATCAATATTTGCTGATGATACATTTTTAGGGTGAGTTAGGAAAAGGAAATATGATGAAAGTCTCCAACGGACACGAAATGCCAGCCTAAGACCAAGCAGCAACTTGACAGATAAATTAAATTTTGTACAGACAAGCGCAAAGCAACATGTACATTGAATATATTTACGTGCACATATGCATTTATTTGGTTTGATGGAACATTTAATAGTTCTTTATCCGTGCTGAATTCCAAATTATCTATCAGCCTCTCAAGACAAAGACACAGGATTCAGTTTTAAGAATTGAGTAAAAATATCTATTTCACAAGCAGCAACTGGAGGGGAGATGTGTACATACAACGTGTTAGCTAGGATTAGACCAGACCCGTTAAGAAGTGTACCAAAGTGTTACAATGTGCATCATAGTGTCATGGGCGGGTTTCTAAACCTGTTGTGTGCTCACATTTTGAGCTTAGGTTTACTTTTGTCACTCATTTCACTAATGAAGCAGCAGCAGGAGAAAACAACAACACAACAATTCAGGAATGTGTTGTGAAATTTGCAAGTACTGTGAGCCAGGAGTATCTCCTCCAAGAAGAAAGACAAGAGCCATGAATATAGAAACGGGGGCAGGCAAAACGACCGCTGTAGGGTGTGCTGTGGGAAATAAGGAGTGGTGTTAAGAAAAAACGCTAGATGCCCTTATTTTCTTTTCTCAGTAGCAAAGAAGCAAGGAAAGAGCTCAGGAAAACCAAATGGCGTCAAATCTGAAGAGGGAGAGGGCACCAGATTCTCAACATAGTGTATATGTTGAGGTGCTTTTTCAGTTTCCACTGGATTCAGACTTTGCAGGGGGGGGGGGGTTGAGAAAAGGATTCTGCATTGCTGTGAGTAAGAATAGCGCTGGCAGTTTATTGCCAAGGACAAAATTACAAGGACGCTCAACTCCACTGCTTCAGGGCACACGCTGCTGATCACCAGCTGGGGACTGGGAGAAATGGCCCCCTGTAGTCTTGTGTTGCACAATTAGGTGTATTACAGGGGGTTTTACATCTTCAGGACTATGCAGCACCGGAGAGAGGGTACCAGACTCCCTGCTTCATTGGTCTGTTCTGGTATGGTAATTATAATGTCTGCACGCCAATCTTTCAGGTTTTACAAGTTTTTAATTCACAAGAGTGCTGCTAAGCGCTCCAGTGGAGATATGGCTCTCATCCCATTAGTGCTACAAAGTTTGCATAACCTGCAAAGAAAAGTTGGGTTTCCTTAAAGGGGTTTCCCCTGTCCTGGGGTAATGTTGCCTGTTTCATTCACTGCCTCCTCCTCTGAGCCACTAAACAGATTCACGTTTGACACACTAACTCTCCTGCACTGCCACTTGCCTTAGCAAAGTCCTTTGACGGACCAATGCCTAGTGTTGTCAGACAGAAAACAAACAAAAAACACTACTGGCTTTTGTACACTGTAAAATTGCTACCCAAATTCTGTTAGTTTCCTTGAATGAGCTCCTATAGTTCATTTGGGGAGTCCCCATTCTTATTGCCCAAAGGATTCTGATTTACCAGGGGATGCGGCAGGAAGCTGGATGTTCTTAGTTCTCCTTCTGTCTGGTTGAGGGCATTGGACTCTCAAGGGAAAATCTTCACTCTCCACCTGTTACCCAAACCAGGTACACCGCTTGGTGAGTGTTCAACCGAAAGCCACCACCAGGCCCAAGACCAGGAAAAGAAAGGGTTTGAATTGCAATAAGTAAAGAAACACCAGGGATATTTCCTAAAGCAGTGTCTCCCCTTGGGGTTAGTGCGGGAAGCTTTTATTCAGCATGCCAAGGAGGCAGGGGCAGGAAGCTTGAATTGCATTAGAGAATTGACCCTTATTCTATTACTTAGGCATCTAGGTTAAGTGTGCATGCTCAGGGGCACCTGGGTGGCTCAGGGGGCTAAGCATCCAACTCTTGGTTTTGACTCAGGTCATGATCTCACAGTTTTGTGGGTCTGAACCCCATGTTGGGCTCTGTGCAGGCAGTGTGGAGCCTGCTTGGGATTCTCTCCCTCTCCCCCTCTCTCTGCCCCTTTCCCACTCGCGCTCTGTCTCTCAAAATGAATGCATCAACTTAAAAAAAAGGTGCATTATGTCATACGTGGAAAATGGTGGAATGCCCTGCCCTGGGAGCGAGACTTTCGTATACTACACTAAAGGTAGGGCAATGCTGGGAGGCTTCTGTGCAGGTCCTCAGCCCCGATCTGGCTCAAACTAGTTCTGTGTTAGCTTTGGTATCTGCACCTGAATGCTACTTGACTCTAAGAGGGGTTTTGGTGGTGGTTTAACTTTTCATGTGGCTCTTCTGACTTGGGTACCTGCAAAACATCTCATGGAAACAACCTTCTGATCCCTTATAGATTGTGTTATGCCTTCAATGCCAAACTCCCCTGACCGTGGCCCTCTCTACCAGTGACACACCTAAGGGAACTAATTCTATGCCCGTGTCCTTCTGACAGTAATAGGAGTGTTGGTGCCCATTCTGATTAACCGCTGGCTGTGTTACCAGGAAAAGGGCCTGAGGCAAGATCACCCAACGAGGGTAAATCCAGACCCTGCGACATTGCAAGCCTAGAAGTTGGTGCACAAACATGGACAGTTCAGGAGGACAAGATCAAGAACGATACAGTGATTATAAACAACTGGGAAACTTTATTCACATTCCTAAAACACTTCGTCTTTCATCAACCTTTCTTTTACATCCTGTCCACTTCAACAGTTCTCTTTGTCTGTCTCTCTCTCCCTCCCTGTTTTTGGATGGGAATCTGATGGTTACTGTGGGCAGTCCAAGGCCTTTGCATTTAAGTATTATTTTTAGCCATCTCCGCCTCCATTTCTAGCAGAGAAGAATTTTTCAATCTTTGAAAATGCATCAGGCTGAGTATTTGAATAAATGGTTAACTGCTGTGTGAAAACAGTTTTCATTGGCTCCCTGTTGCCAGAGCTGAGCCTTTTTCCTGTCAATTATTGAGGCTGGTGATTACAGTGACTAATGCGAAGCCTACAGCCATTCTCCCCTACGCGTCCATCAGTGCAGGCATGAGACATATAAATGGGATCAGGTGGGAAAAGGCAATAAGTCATATTTGATGGAAGCTTCTTTTTTTTTGTTTCTCTGAGTTATCTTCTAAATGGCTACTTCGATGTTGGTCCAGACTGGAGATATAACATAGCATGAGGCCTTGTGGATTGACAGATTTGTGTAAGTGTTCGTATTTCTTGAATCCTTGGCCAGATATATCTTTAGGGAATGGCTGCACAAGAGTAAAGGTCATTTGGATACCATTTTGGGGAGCCAGTTGAAAGGGGCGGATACGTTTTTCCTTGCAGAAAGTAGGGGAAAAGATCGAAGAGTAACGATGTGTTTGTTTGATACTAGCACAACTTTAGTTGAACGTGAAAAATGTATTTCAGTACCACTTGGTAAATTTCATTCATTTCCGATCACCTGGGGATAAATAATGTTTGACAGTGCAGAAACCGGGTGATATTTTATAATAATATCATTGTCTACAGTCCCTGTTAAGTACAGCTGTTGTGGTACAGAGATAATGTGTCATCTCAATCAACTTGGATGTAGAGTGGGTTTGGGGTTCTTAAAAAGTTGTACCTGGGAGGAAATAATAGGTGAAATTGATGGAGTTCTGGTAGGAGTGATTATCATTGGGTGAGGGATTTTGAGAGCAGAGACAAACTTTGTTTTGGGGAAGTCGCTCATCAGACAAGTCAGGTAGACTTTTCCAAGCATGTGGGCTTCTGATTATAAAAATCCGAGCAGGTTTGATAACAGGAAAGGAATACCTGTCACTCAAAGATTATGCATGATAGCCTCAAACAGGCATATCACTCTGGCTGGTTTTAAATTCCCAGGACATTGCATTTCCTACAACAGATTTACTAAAAGTTAAATCTGACACGTACATGAGTCAACAAAGTCTCCATTGTAATGCCAACCATTCGAACCTCCTAGAATCCACTCCAGATGGTGTATTCAGAACTCAAATTATGGAAAGAAATGTAAAGAAAGCATGTAGGAAACCAGTGCACATGCTCATATTGTGTGTTTCGTCATTTATTGTGTTCTTCTGTGACACAGGAACAGTTCAGGTCTTGTTAAGCCTTTTCCACGAGCCTAGAAACTTCTACTTTGGAGCACTCCTTACCCCATCCTTATCCTGTGAAAACTGGATGTTCATTATCCATTTTCATCCTTACTGTCCCCGTTGTCATGGTTACAGTCACTTTGCTTCCTTATCACCTGTAATACTACAGCTCTCCATTACCAGTAGTTGTAATATATCATTCTGGCTTAACATGTATAGGAAAATATATAGTGACTGAGTAGAGTTTGTGAACCCTGGATGTCATTTAATGCCATTAACTGAATAACAGAAATCTAGAACTTTCTTTAAGAAATACAACAATAGAATGAGGGGTAAGACAAATGCTGGAGAGAATGATGGCACATTTAATGGTGTTCATGGGGCAAATGTCAAATTCCTAGTTTTAAATCAAAATGTTATATAGTATTTGGAAGCATAGCATCCTTATATTTACTTTGATTTATATTTGAATTCAAACATATATTTTGCAAGCCTACAAAAGGGCAATTTATTGTTTCATAAACAACCATGTAAGAGTCAATGTTTCAGTTCTTTGTTCTCACTTGCAATTCCTCAGCATATGGGGGATTTCTCCTGCCTTCTAACGAGGCTGATGTGTGCCTTCCTGTCCAGAATGCTGAAAACGTTACTGAAATTTTAGGAATAGAAAAGATCAAAGTGAAAGAAAATACTAATCTCTGGTTAATGAGTGCAGAATAAAATCTGAAACTCCTATTGGTGGTATTATTTAAAGATTGCAAAAAGGAACATGGATGTCAGAATTTAAGTGGAAATTCATGAGAATTGTTGTCCAAAACTAACCTACGTAAGGACCCCATTTTGAATAATAATCCAACGTCATAAAGAGCAGCGATGTATAGTTTCAACCTGATGTCAAAATTTTTGTGACTCATCCTAGATATAGAGGACTCTATTAGTCCTGTGAGTAGATACAAAGAACAAACTGACATCACAGCTGTCACCAAGTAACTTTGAGCTTTTAGAATTTGCAGAAATAATGGGATTAAGCTAGTGTTGTGTCTCGTGTTATCTGGGTTTGTTCTGCAATAGCTTACATTACAGAAAGTTTGAAGATCTATTCCAAATATAATTTTCATACAAATCAGACCAATCTGCCTATACTGTACTTTAATTGGAGAAAGAAAGAAAGAAAGAAAGAAAGAAAGAAAGAAAGAAAGAAAGAAAGAAAGAAAGAGCCAACAAACTGTTACACAAATGAGCCCAAGTCATTTTGATTAAGGTTTTCGCCTTAAATATTTTTGTAACTTTTATGTAGAGATGAGTTTTCAATGTCCATTTTTTCATTTGAGTACCGTAGTTGTTTGCCATAATAGTTTATATCATAGGCTATAAAATCATTATTTAGCATTCCTTTGGTTCTCTTGTGCATAGCATTAAATTGTTGCCCTTCTTTCAATCCCATGTTTCCCCCTTTTGGCAAATTATAAGCACTTTGAGGAAAAATGAAAACAAGAACCTCAGGATGTTGTGGTCTTCTATGGGATATGGTTGAAGGAAGCCCATAATTCATTCTGACATTTCTTCAAAGGGGAAGGTTTTCAAAGTCATCATTATTGGACCAGTAACAACACTGCACTTTGCAGAAGTCAGTGAGGCCACACGAAGATACACAGACTGCTCTAAACATTTTGACCCTTTTCATCCACATCTTCTCATCTCCATCCCCTGCACTCTCTCCACAAAGGAGCATGTCTCCTGCTTTAGGAAGACCAAAGCCAAATGATGTGACTGATGGTATCATTCTTCAGTTTTACCCCCAAATTTCCCCATATCTTATTTATATTGCATTTCCAATGTCTAGCACAATGCTTAGGCAGATAGAAGATATTTCATATTAACTGAACAGCATGGTTCCCATGTTGGACTCCTGCCATTCCAGCATTGTCTTATGAATTACTTCTTCTTTCTCATGCATCTTCAGTATGTCCAGCGATTTCTGTGGCTTTGTTCAGTCCCCTGGGCTTAGAAACATATGGTCAACCTCCCAATCCTTAAAACTCAGAAGCAAACCCAAAACAGCAACAAAAAATTACTTTGCACTCTGCTAAAATTGAAAAACAATCAACATTTCCAAAAGCAAACCAATTCCCTTCCATCCCCAGACAAACAACGGATTGAATAATTCCACAGTTTCTAAAGTCTGAAGCCTTGCGTTCACCTCTCTATCAGCTATGGGATCTTCACCAAGATTTTTAACCTGTCTAAAATTTTTCTCTTTTGTGAAAAAAAAAAAGAGGGGGGTGTCTGGGTGGCTCAGCCAATTAAGTATCTGACCCTTGGTTTTAGCTCAGGTCATGATCTCACATTCATGGGTTCAGACTCCCCATCCAGCTCCATGCTGATAGCATGGAGCCTGCTTGGGATTCTGTCTCTCCCTCTCTCTTTGCCCCATCCTGCTGCTCTCTCTCTGTCTCTATCTCAAAATAAATAAATAAACTTAAAAAAAGAAAAGAAAGAAAGAGTGGCGCCTGGGTGGCTCAGTCAGTTAAGCATCTGACTCTTAATTTGGGCTCAGGCCATGATCTCACAGTCAGGAGATCAAACCCTGTGTCAGGTTCCGTGCCGAGTATGGAGCCTGCTTGGGATTCCCTCTCTCTTCCTCTGCCCTCCCCCACTGACACACACACACTCTCTCTCAAAATAAATAAATAAAACCATTAAAAACACTTTGAAGAAAGAGAGCTTACTTCAGTAGGTTGTTGTGACGATTGCTGTTTCATACACATACAGTTTAGCGGACTTAGCTACCAGAAATTGGTAGCTGATATTACTAATTCCCTCTGCAGTTATTTATCAAGTGCCTATTCCAGGCCAGGCACTGTACTGGACAGTACGGATGCAGTGATGGATGGCACTGACTGGCGTCCTGCTTTCGTGGAGCATTTAGTCTTGGCCACTGGTTTTCAAATGTCAGTATGTTTCAGTATCACCGGGAGCATGTGTTAAAACACGGATTGTTGGGGTCTACATCCAGAGTTTCTAATTCAGTAGGTCTAGGGTAGGACCCAAGAACTTGCATTTTTTCTTTTTTCTTTTCTGTTCTGTTCTGTTCTTTTTTCTTTTTCTGTTCCTTTTATTTTTAATTCAGAAAAGGGGGCATTACTGGGATTCAGTTGGTTAAAGAAGAACGGCTGGAAGGGAACCTATTAGAAATGAGCTATGAACGATAGTAGCCACCTCATAGTTTCCTTGCAAATACTAAGTGGGCTAATGAATTTGAAGTCTTCCCACAGCATCTCAAACAGGGTAAAAAAAAAAAAATCAACAAATAGTATCTATGACAACAGTGATGGTAGAAGAAAGATGAGAGGCAGAGTGGGTAGGTAGACGGGCTGCTGATCTTAATGTAGCAGAAGGCATCTGAGCAAACAGGAGATTTTAGGATAAGCATGGCATGATGGAAAAAGTTAAAACTGAGGACTCATTCTGAGGACTTGGAATAATAGAGAGGGAGGTGCATGGGAAGACTGAGGACTTTGAGTGTCAAGGCTGATGCCCTGAGACTTACTGATCTTTTCGATGTGCCCTGAGGAGCCATTGACATTTGACGGGCTCTCTGTTGCCCTCTACTGGAACTTAACATCCTCCTGCCAAGACCTGTACAACACGTCCCTCCCCGTCCCCAACATAACACAGCGCAAAGAAAGATTCAGGCAACCGAAGGATAATTTTTACCTAAGGTTGTGTATTAAGTGGATTGACAGTTTCACTCTCAAACAGTTACTTTTTCTAACCTGTTATAATTTGCATTTCTAACAAGTCAAGAGGAGCTGCTGGTGACAAGGGTTCAGGAATCACTCTTTGACAATCACTGGTCTAGTCTATTATTTTCATTGTTGTCACGGTCTCACCACCTGTCTCTCTTTTGTTGAATAATTCAGCCTGGAAAACTGAAGAATATCCCTTATTCCTTTTACTTTCTCCCTGCCACCCCCGCCCCCTTTTTGAAATCTCTTTCTGGGAATAATATGAAATCTTTCTAGCTAGTCTGTTTCTTTTGCATTTTTTCCTACATGCTGCTTCCAGATTAATATTCCTAAAACAAGTTCAAAATATGTCAACTCTCTACCCCAAATCCTTTTCTGATTCTATCTTGCCTTCAGGAAAAAACCTCTGAATTCATGACCCGAGACATTTCAGGCTTCAGTGATCTGGCCTCCATAATTACTCTGCTGGAATGAGTAAAACTCCACAGAGTTTTGAGACATTTGAGCTTGATTGGAGGAAAAGAGCATTTCCAGGAAATGAAAACGGTGTGTGTTCATTGGTGTGAAATGGCATGATGGATTCATTTGGGTTGCATCAAGAGGTTTGTTTTGGCCAAACCATCATTTCTCAGTGATCCTCAGATCGTTCACTCATGTTTGTCACAATGCAGATTCCTTGGCTGACTAACTCCCCCTGACTCTGAGTCATTGGGACTTAACAGACTTCACTTTCAACAAGATCCTTCAGTGGCTCCTGGGTGGCTCAGTCGGTTGAGTGTCCCACATTGGGTCGGGTCATTATCTCACTGTCTGTGAGTTCGAGCCCCGCGTCAGGCTCTGTGCTGACAGCTCAGAGCCTGGAGCCTGCTCTAGATTCTTTGTCTTCCTCTGTCTCTCTGCCCCTCCCCCACTCACACTCTGTCTTTCTCTCTCTCTCGCTCTCAAATAAACTTAACAATTCATGGGGCGCCTGAGTGGCTCAGTCGGTTAAGTGTCCGACTTCGGCTCAGGTCATGATCTGGCGGTCCGTGAGTTCGAGCCCCGCGTCGGGCTCTGTGCTGACTTCTCAGAGCCTGGAGCCTGCTTCAGATTCTGTGTCTCCCTCTCTCTCTGCCCCTCCCCCGTTCATGCTCTGTCTCTCTCTGTCTCAAAAATAAATAAAACGTTAAAAAAAAATTTTTTTTTAAATTTAAAAAAATAATTCAAACAAAATTAAAAAAATACATGAGAAATTCAGGAGAAAAATTAAGTTCATATACCCCAGTGTTTTCCTGATTTATTTGGTCATAGAACTACTTTCATACTACCTCTTAGAATAAGATATCACATGATTAAAAAAACTTTTTTTTTTAATGTTTATTTTTGAGAGAAAGAGAGAGCATGAGCAGGGGAGGGGCAGAGAGCGAGGGAGACACAGAATCCGAAGCAGGTTTTGGCTGTCAGCACAGAGCCCGACACGGGGCTCAAACTCCTCAACCACGAGATCATGACCTGAGCCAGTCGGATGCTTACCCGACTGAGACACCCAGGCGCCCCAAGGTACCATGTGTTGACAAATATTTCAGGAGATGGGTAGAGTCCAGGACTAAGTGGCACAGTGGTGAAAACTCGAGTTAAAACAGAGCATAGCCCTTCTAACTAAACATCCATCGGCGGGAGTGTAAGGTGGAAAGACAGCAGCCAGTGCCTGAATTACACGAAGCCTGTTCAGGAAGGACGCAGAAATGGTTAGCGAGTTACAGAGTTACCAGCTACGGAGTTAGCTCTAAGCAAAGAGCCGTTTTTCATCTGCTCTTGAGTATCGGTTTGAAGGTTTCCCCTTAGTCTCAGATATTAAGGGAGTCGCAACTAAACAATGCTGTGTTGACTGGGTAAAACATATTTCCTTTTTATCACCTTTTCCCCCCAAGTAGTACCGTATTGAGTTACAGCCTTATTCCTCGCTTCTTCTACAGAAAGACATTTTGAAAAATTGGGCCTTTGTAGTAATATTGACAACAAAAACAGGTGCTGTCACCTCCCATTAGCATTAATTTAATCGGTGATTCACTAAAATAGACATCGAATACCGCCCTGTGGTGGGCCTTCCTAGGAGAAATGAGGAATAACAGAAGTAAACACCATCGCGGAAAACGTAGGGAGACAACCTTTTTGGGAATGTGAAACGTAGGCTGTATAAATATTTGTTTTCCTTTTATCAGCAGTGAAAAGTTCTTAATTCATTCTACACGGGGAAGACCATTGTGGGGGTATGGTTAATTGGTCTTCAAAGACAATTAATATCCGTCAAGAACACATACAACACACACAGGTTTTTCAAACAGTCAGTCCCTTTGCCCCCTTCTTCCCTGTTGTTCTGTTTATTGTGCCCAGTTAATGTGCTCTTTTGCCATAATAATCTCCAGCTAAATGGTAATTGCTCTATTGACGGCATTACTGTACATTTTTGACAGATCATTATTCATACTTAACCACTTGACCTGGAATAAATGTTAAAGCAATTACCACTGAGAGCTTTTCTATGAGAAAATTGAGGCAAAGTTTAGAGATAATCAAAATGCAAAGCTGATCATGATAGCAATTGGAAAAATGGCAAATCCTATTAAACAGATTTTTATTAGCCAAGTTGATGCCAGTAGATATTATCTGGTAATTTAGTCTTATTAAAAAGAAAATAAAGCAGCTAATTGTTTACTATTCTGGAACTTATTCCAGCTTGCAATTTGCAACTGAAATTAGGCTTTATGTGGCTCATCTATTTTGTCACATTGAAATATGAAATCGTTTGGTACAAAGCACATCTGCTCAGTGCCTCTTACATTACTGGAAAAATCCCTCATTCAATATGTTTTGTACCTGTTGAGGCATTATGGATGGATTAATTTATAGCAACTAATATAAAAGCTGATATTCAGTGTATGCCATAGTATATCAAATGTTTTAAAAGTCTCTATTTCTCAAGATTAACTAGTATCCCTGCTTTATCTGGCTTTGTATTCGAACATTGACACAAATGATTCTATTTTCATCAACTCAGAAGGCAACAAGCTTCTGAAAGCACCACAGATGTATGTCCTTCTCAATAGAAGTAAGAAATCAAGCGTGGACCCCATGTTTAAGTATATAAATGGGGGAACATGGTAACTTTTAAATTCTATGAGCAAAGCACTATATTAATTATGTAGTGATCACAATATTTAATGACCTAACATGGATTTTAACATCCATGGTGACAATTCTTTCTTTCTTGATCTTACTTTACACTTTAAAATCAGCACATTCTCGTGAGTTGGCTCTTTAGAATGAGCAAAAATGAAATCTGTAACTTCTCATTTCATGATCCAAATGGCTCATGGAGAAGCAAACTTACAGGATGACAATATTTGGACAATTGCCTTTGCATGTAATCGTTCCGTACTAAGTTGAGAAATTCCGTAAGACAACACTTGACAAAATCCCACTTTAATTTCTGCACAGAAATGCCTCCCTCCCTATTTCTTTTTTTTAATTTTTTTTTAACGTTTATTTATTTTTGAGACAGAGAGAGACAGAGCATGAACGGGGGAGGGGCAGAGAGAGAGGGAGACACAGAATCTGAGGCAGGCTCCAGGCTCTGAGCCATTAGCCCAGAGCCCCACGCGGGGCTCGAACCCACGGACCGTGAGATCGTGACCTGAGCTGAAGTCGGAGGCTTAACTGACTGAGCCACCCAGGCGCCCCACTCCCTCCCTATTTCTTAAAGCCTGCTTGGTTAAAAGTTTGGTGTGACTCAGGGTCTCAGACTAATATCTGGAACAAAGCTCTAATGAAAGACGTGTACTGAGAGAGAGAGAAATTCTTACACGGAGAACGTACCATTTTACTGGCCCCTACTGAATCATGAGCCCTCAAATCATGTTTGAAAACTATCATTAAAATTCAGAAAACTGATTACTGATATGCTGATATTGTCATCTTGGGAGGTATAGTTACCAGGGTCTCCTCCGGTTGGTTGCTATAGTTTCTATATTAATGAAGGGTTGTTGTTGTTGTTGATGTTGTTGTTTGGTTTTGTTTTTGTTTTTGTTTTTCCCCCACAGTTAATAAAAGGAGAGACTTTGTTTTAATAAGTCCATAAAACATTAAGTAGATTTTTCCCTCTTTCTTCTGTCACTGTCTTCTCCCAAGAGGGCCCTTTGGAAAGTTCGAAAGGTACACATTTAGCAGTTTGCAAAAACACTTGTTCTGCTTTTGGGCATGGCTTTATCTGATTGACAGTGTTTAAGATAATGAACTCTAATTGTTTCAGAATGTTTCATATACTAACATCACTTCTTTTTAAACAGACGTTACCACGAGTTTCCTAGGTGTTCTGAAAGGCTAGTGGCCAGAAAAGCAAAGAGTGTGACAGGATTGCAATTCTCCTAATGTTATGTTTGTTACCTTAAATTTATTCATGATACGATATGTTTATTTCCACATTCAAATGGAGCTTTTTATCCAGTCTGGCTTATCTGTCCTGAATTATTTTACTTTCGATATCGATACAAAGCTAAATAAAGTTGTGATTTTTCCCCAACATTTTTATTTAATGCTGGCTTCGCATGATATATCGCATAAGTGGGCTAAAATGTCTGAGTTATTTTCATGTGATTTTGAAAACCTGAAAAAAATCCACAGGCCTTCGTACTCGAATGTATGTAGACCATGGACTGTGCTTATTACTGTAATTAATACCATATATGTTCTGCAATCATTGCATTATTTCATTACTTCTTTGTACAGCTTTTGAACTAACATCCTTGTCCCTTTTCTCTTGGATATTGACATCTCAGGAATCTGAGCGTGGGACTTTCTTTCTGACCTTGGCCTGGGCATAGACCCAAGACTCTATTCTCCCATTAGGGCATCATGTCATGAATTTAATGTATGCTTTCTACTGAATAATTTTAGTCTTGTGAAGACCCAAGACAATTGAACCATATGTGTCTCGTGTCAGCCACATAATGAAAGGGCTAAGTCACAGAACAATAAACAACTAAATGCTTTATATTTTTCTCCTTGAAGGGTTTTACACATTGATTCTGCCCAATTTAGTCTAAGAGGCCTTGTTGCCCCCTTAGAATTACTCTTTTACCAAACTCTTCTATTTTCTATTAACACAGATAGGGTAGGAAAAGGATGAAATACTCAGCTGCTGACACACAGTATTGGTAGTAAATGGCCATACACCAATTAAAGATAAAAGATCAAGATTGAAACCTAGAATAGTCTTGGAAGGCACATAGATCCTAACCCTAGAACCCAGCCCGTACTCACAAACTGGCCAGCAGGCTTCTGAACAATTTGTTTTCCTGTTTTCTATTTTTATGTTTCTATTTTTTTTTAATTTTTAAAAATTTTTTTAAATTATTTTTATCTTTATGTTTCTATTTTATGTTTTCTGTTTTTATGTTTTCTATGTTATACCGGATCAGTTTTTAATTAGTGAAATTATTTAAAACTTTGTTTCTGACTAGATCTGAAAAAATTATTACTAGTTATTGATGACCTAGTCAAACGAACGTTCTGCTCCGTGGACATTTTCCAGGGGGTTGGACAATATTCCACGTGGAAAGCTTCATCTCTCAGTCCCTGAAGCGCCTTCAAGTTGTTTGGTATTCTTCCTAGTCCAACTCGGTCCACAGGCCACTGGTTGGTAGAAATGGAGGTTGGCTCTCTCCTGGGTTCTGCATGTTCCCTTACCCAAGGACCACAGCAGCAACTGCTTGAATTTCTCCAAATGCACATGGATTGGGGCCAATCGTGCATTCTAATGTAATGGTGTTAAAAATTCATCGAAATTATGGCATAAAGAATAGAAGACGATGCAGTGTTTTCTTCAAATTTGTTTTTCTTTCCTTCTCTCCACTTGTTGATCCTTGATCTCTCCTAGACATCTCATGGCCCTTATGTCCATTCTCATCAATGAGCTTACAGTTTTTAGGGGAGAGATACTATAAAATAGAGTTTGGGGAACACGAAGTTGAGGAAGTTAATTCCAAATGGGGATATTGGAAAAAGGCTTATGGACCATTGATTTGTATCTTAGCTTTAAAGTCCCATATGATTTCAGCAAGCAAAGATGGGGAGAACATCCTTCAAAATTAAGGGACCACATTTGCAGAGTGAAGTTTAATTCCAGCATTCCTCTCGTGGCAGGAAATGCAGGATGGAAAGAAATGCACAAGGGAGCGTAAGCTCTTTCTTGATCCACATGACTTACGACTGCCCCAGTCATTGACAGACCCGCCTGCCTGCCTCAGCTTCTAGTGTTTAATTTCCCTGCAACCCATTTTCAGTTATCAATGGCATCTTCTGCCTCCCTAGTAATGCTGTCTGTCTTTCCTGATAAGTTCAGTGTTTTACTCTTTTCCTCCGCCATTCTCCTCAATGACTTCCATTGTCAGGTAGATGGTATTTCTGATTTTTTGAACATGTAATTCCTTGGTGTCACTCAGATAATTTAGAATCCTGGTGAAGAGACTGATGTCTGCAGTTGGACCACTTGGGCAAGCTTCTTGCTTTTTCTTTACCTCGGTTTCTTCGTATTTTTTTAAGGATAATAATTAGCACCTACTATAGACTATTGCGAGGTTTAAATGAATTAAAACATGAAAAGTGCATAGAATGAGAACTTGTACTAGCTGATACTATTAGCATGATAGATGTCTCTGCAGGTTCCCAAGTTCACTATTCAGCTTCTGTGCTTGGCCGTGCCTTGCCCACACAGTGCTTCAACAGCTAAAGGTCTGAAAGCCAGCATACGCCCCCTCATTTTCAGCCTCCTTACGAGACTCCGCTGCCCATCATGTCAGTGGTACCCTCTATACCTCAGCAGTTCCTCAGGGTACTTCTCTTTTCACCATGCTGCCCCCACATTCCCCACGTCTTTCCCCACCTGCTTTCCCCACGGCTGCTGGAGACACCAGAAGAACCCCTAGGTGATGTAAGCGGCTTGTCCTCTATACAGTTGGGCAACTCATAATTCTTACATTCTCCCAAGGACCTTAATTATATATTTTTTTTCTTTTTTTGAAGTGAGATAATCCTACTAGTAGGTACCATTAAGAGTGCCAGTCCTGTTCCAAGTATTTGATGGAAGTTAACTCATTTTTTTTATTTTTATTTTTTACATTTATTTATTTTTGATAGAGACAGAGCACAAGTGGGGGAGGGGCAGAGAGAGAGGAAGACACAGAATGTGAAGCAGGTTCCAGGCGCTGAGCTGTCAGCACAGAGCCTGACGCAGGGCTCGAACTCAAGACGGTGAGATCATGACCTGAGCCAAAGTCAGACGCTTAACCGACTGAGCCACCCAGGCACCCCGAGCCTGACTCATTTTGTATTCCGGTCAGTTCTGTTAGGTAGGTGCTACTCTTATTGCTATTTCACTGGACAGACAGTACAGCTCAGGTAGGGGAGGCCGCCTCCAGCCCACATCGCAACAGGTGGCCGAGTCGGGTTCCAGACTCCACTGGAGAGAGCCCATCACCTACACTCCTCATCACTACAACGTCGTCTCCTTTGTAACCTTCTGGGCAAGTACCTGGGACTTCACAGCCCTTAAACATTAGCTCATTTCCTCTTATAAATTAAACTAGTCTTTAAAATGTTACCAAAAGAATATATAAACATTGTTTAAAATGCAAACAGAGCAGAACAATGACAGTGAAAACTGAGTTTCCTTTTCTTTTTCTCCTAATTCCATTCCCTAAGAGAAAGATTCTCTGATGCTTCCTTCCAAAATGTGATACACGTATTTCAGCATTAAAACAAATAGGTGTGCATTTATGCCTGTAATATTAATGTCTATATTATGTGCGTCTACATTTGTTAAGGGATGAAGTAATAAACACACACACACACACACACACACACACACACACACACACACACACTCTTCAGCAGAGAGACATAAAAAGCTAACACATTTAACACCAGAAGATAATTTTTAAATATCCACCTTTATTTTGGGTAATAATCATAAGATAGAAAAGAATAACAATGGTCAAGAAATACAAGATGTGAAGATGCATATTAAACTCTCTCTATATAAACTTCATGTGTATGTATACGTATATATATACACATACATATGTATAAAATGTGTATGTATGTATATATATATATATATATACACACATGTAAACCATGCCTATAAAAAAATTAAACATAAGTACAATAAATATTGTGGTACATAAAAGAAAAATAATTAATTAACATTTTAACTGCATATATGTTCTTAAAAAAAAAGAACAAAAAAGAAAAAAAAACCCACCTTATCCCTACTTACTGGTCTGTCACAGTAGTGAATAACTCCATTTCCAGCATTAACTTTTGGGAAATTATCAATGATCCTGTACTGTCAGGTTTAATTGAAACTATAGCCAGACTTAAACTATCTTCACTTGTTGTTGATTGAAGTACACTTTTTATTAATTTTAATCTTGAAAAGTATCCCTCATATAAGACAATATATACTCAAATTAAAGAAAGTCTTATATGTAGGGGGTCTGGCAGAGATCTATAAAATCCCATTTCACAAAAATTCCAGAATGTACAATCGTTTACATGTCTTTTTTTCCCCCCTTAGGGATAGATTTTAGCATCTTTCAAATATATATACAGTCAAAATTATCCACTAAAATATCCTCCCCAGAAAATTCGTTCTAAGTTTCTACTGCATTCTGTAAGAATTTCCAAAAGTCATAATGGTTCAGAATTATTCAAGTTCTCTTTGAAAGCAGTTTGTGCCCCAACATTTAAGGAGGAGATTCAAAATATACCTTGATAGCACAGTGACTGAAAAGATGAAAAAACAGAACTTGAATTCTTAGTCTCCAATTGGACACACGTTGCTGAGTCAGGGGTCACCTCTAACACTGGAAGTTCTCTGAATTGACTTCTAAAGAGAACATAAGATTTATTACAGGATAAGTAATAAAAATGTACTGTGCTTAAGTTCACATATGTATTGTCAAAACTCCACTGTAACTACAGCCATTGTTTCAGACTTTGACCAACAAACTGTTTGTTTGTTTGTTTTTTCAGAGAAAAAACCATTTAAGAAATGTCACTGCACAGTGATAATGAAATGCATATTGGATATAATTTCTTTCATGATTTTTTAAAAAGTTTTTAAGTTTACTTATTTGGAGAGAGGGGGAGAGAGACAGAGAGACAGAGAGACAGAGCAGGGGAGGGGAATAGAGAGAGGGAGGCAGAGAGAATACCAAGCAGGCTCCACACTGTCCGCTCAGAGCCCAGTGGTGGGCTCGATCCCATGAACTTTGAGATCAGCCGAAATCAAGAGTCAGACACAACTGATTGAGCCACCCAGGCACCCTCTGATTGTTTTAAATTCTCTATAGAGAATGCTTTTCACTATTGCCCACAGTGGAGGGGACCTGCTCCCCACATCCTCTGCTTCCACACTAGTCCCATTTCATGAAGCAATAGAGAGACCTTTCCAGATGGGTACATAAAGATCTACCTTGTTTTGTTGTTGTTGTTTTGTTTTGTTTTGTTTTGTTTTGTTTCATGACCTCGTATTATCCCACTGTGTAGACACAGTCATACTGTCATGTTTTAGTGACCACTAAAATGTTGATTAGTACAAAGGAGCGAAGTAATGTACATTCATACACAGGCATATTTGCACACATCTGTAGAAAATTTTTGGAAGGTTGTTTCTCCCTAAATCCCATATTCTTCTACTACCCAAATTGCTTACCACCCAAATGCTCCATCAGGAAATCACTGTGGCTGTGTCCGCCTAATAATTTTTGCTTTCAGACTCTCGTTTTGTCCTTTTCTTCATTTCTTCTCATCCTCTTCTGTCCTGCATGTCAACACCAGATAGTTCTTCTAGTCTTTTCATCACATGACTCCTCTGTTCGAGAATCCATCGCCACTGCCATTGGTTTATGACATTCACTCACAAACAGTCCTTTTCAGAGAAAGCTCTACAAATCTGGGAAGAAGCTGAGGACCTGTCACTGGGGCACTGAGGCATAAGACCGGCAGTTAAATAGTAACCACTCACCCTCTGTCCACACTCCCCACCCACCTCTTCTGTGGAACAATTTTACTTTTGTTCGTCTTATATTTCTTACACAATGTCTATATATTCTACTTAATAGTTCATATGAAGAACTAATTTTTACTCTGTGTGTGCATGTGTGTGTGCTAGAATACAAGCACCACAAAGACAGTTTTGATGTGTATGATAACTTCAGTTTGGACCAAATGTATCTCATTGTACCATGTACAGTCATGCCTGGCATATAGACAGTAGATGCTCAAATATTTGTTGAATACACGTGCACATGCACACACATGCACGCACACACACACATACACTTCTGTCTGGCTTTTGCATGCCTACACAGTTGTTTCCAGGCTTAGACGTCTTACTTTTTAAAATCTGGTACGTTCCATCTTTATTCCAGTGTTAGTTTGCTCGGGCTGCCTAGCCAAGTATCACAAACTGAGTGTGTTAAACCATAAATTTATTGTTTCGTAGTCTGGAGGTGAGAAGTTCAAGAACAAGGTGTCATCAGGCCATGCACAAGAAGGTTCTGTTCCAGGCCTATTTTCTAGCTTCTGCTACTTCCCAGGACTATGGAAGCCAGAATTCTAATCTCTATGTGGCAGTGTATCTGTGTCCAAATTTTCTCTTTTTAAAATGACATCAGTCATATTGGACTAGGGGCCCACCCTACATCACCCTAGGGGCTCACCTCCTCTTAACTAATTATAACTTCACAACTCTTTTGCACATAAGGTTACATTCTGAGGTATATGGTATTAGAACTTTAACATATGGATTTTTGGGGAGTAGATACCAACCCATAACAATTACTACTCCTTGCCTTTGCTATCTCTGTTTCTTCTCCCTGGAATGCCCTGTTCACCACTGCCCCCCCTTCCCGTCCCCCCTATCTGTCACTCAAAGACTTCAACTCTCATAATAATCAGAAAGTTAAATTTGACTTACACTTTAATACCTTGATATCTTTTTTTTTTTTTTGGTCTCTTCTTGATAGCAAGTCCCTTGAGAACATAATCCTAGACAGACAGAGAATAGATGGACAGGCAGAAGGAAAGAAGGAAGGAAGGAAGGAAGGAAGGAAGGAAGGAAGGAAGGAAGGAAGGAAGGAAACTCATTGCCTAGGAAAGTGTTCTGCTCAAAATACCACAAATAACAGCTAAGTGTTGAGTAATCAATGCTTTCTCAGAATTTAAAGCACTGTCAAGAATGAAGAGGATGTCTGAGAAACATTTGGCCAGTAAAAATCTAGCCCTGTTTAGGCAGCAAAGGCTTAAATCCTTCACATTGCCAAGGATATTTGATAATGATAATAGCCAAGATTTACTGGAGACCCATGAAATGCTGGACATTGCTCTAAACTCTTCACATACTAATGCACTCAATCTTCACCATAAGCCTGAAAGTTAATATAATTATCATCCACCTTTATTTGATGAAGGGATTCCCAGAGAGGTTAAGTAACTTGTGCAAGGTCCTATGCTACTTAATGATTTCTTGGGAGTTGTACCAAAGCTGTTTGGCCCCAGAGACCATGTATTCCAAATCACTATTCTAAATTCCCTACTTTTAAGAAGATAAAAAAATAAAATAAAATAAATTTTAAAAATAACAAAAAAAACATACCTCTAATTCACAAACCCTTTAAGGGGTAATATTTGGATAGAGTCTACTCAGGAATCATGGGGGAGGTGAAGTAAATCTTTTTCATTCATTTTTGCCACTTCTCTCCCATCATCTGCTTCCCGGCTCCATATTTCCCCGCACCTCCCATTCAGATCTGAGAATCCCTCAGGCTGAGTCAGGCAGCTCACAAGCAGATGAGCACATGAGGAACCTAAGAGGACTGATGGCTTATGCTTCCTTTCTGACTCGCAAACCTGGAGGCATGTCTATTCGGTGCCTGGCACACCAGGATGCCTCTTTCAGTGGGTCAATGTCACCTTGAGTTTGGAGACCACAGATAAAGCCCAGTCCATCTGAGAATGTTACAACTGTGTTGACATTCTTTTTTGATAGGAACTCTAGAGAAAAGCTGAGTCTACATCCACCTGCTGAAATATCTCAACACAGCCACATCAAGCCGAAACCTGCATTAAAGAGAATGTAAAAGATGGCTTTATTAGAAAGCCATTAATAAGAATCATTTTATGATTATTCTGTGAAAAAGCAGTTTAAACTTTCTCATTTTAGATATGAAGTTTGCTTTTCATAGATTATCCAAATGTATCTCTTAGCCAAGAAAAATGTAGACGATAAACAGCTTATAATATTACTTCTGGAAATTGATCTCCACACTCAAGGTAAATGGATCACAAGTATTGATTAATACTTTGGAATGAATACCATTTCATAATTTTTAATTAACCACAAGATAATATTTAATGGAAACTACATAATGTAATATATATGAACTTGAAAAATGGGAAGGTAAAAGCGTTCTGTCCCTTAGTCCCATTGTGGTAAAAAGTAATTGCCAGGAGTGACCAGTTTGTTATTGTGTTTTCTTCTCTGATAATTCTAGATTATTAATGTCCCAAAGCACCAAGCGATGCTGCTGTATTAATTCTCTTGGCCTTGATGTGATCTATCACACAGTTTAAGACCCATGCATTTTGTCGCCATCTAAAATGGATTGTTTTTAACTCAGCGAAAGAAAGAAAAAAAAAGACAAGCTTATGGAACTAGAGAAGAAATTCACCTCTTGGTGTTTTCTTTTGAAAACACCAGCAAGACTACATAATATTAGTTTTGCCAGCTATACATGGCACCAAAGTAGGAGGAGAAAGATTTATACTTGGTAGCAAAGCATTAAATACTTCAGGTAGAACATCACTGTGTTGCCTTCCTGTAGAAAAAGAAACAATAAAGGTACAGCCTTCGCGTAGAGAGGTATTAGAAGTAGTGTGTATGTTGCAGGAAGAGCCCAGAATTTAAATGAACCATTTATGCCTCTGCTGCCCTAGGGCAAGTACAAGGTACATTAATAATGCAGTGTTTATTTGAAATATTTTATTATAACACACATTTATTACTAAAAATATCTAAACAGCAGAAAAAAGCCACTGTTGCCCAGGTTCAGCATTCTGGACAAGTTATTTTCAAAATAGGATTCCTGGCAAATTATATCATTTCTTTCAATACTTCACCTGTGACACTATAAATAATACATATTTATTTAAGTAGCGCTATTATACACTGCTTGTGTTGTACATAATTTATAGGAAATGATCTACCAACACGGGTGGGTAATGTTCTCCATGAAAGTAAATGGTTGGAACTAGAAAGTAAATGAGGAGCTCTAAGAGGTGCCTGATATTAGCTGGCATAAATTAGACTCCTTAACGTGTTACTTCATATTTTCCAAAAATTATAATCAACTTGCCTTCAATGATAAACACAAAGACAGTTATTATTGGAGTTTGCCATGGATAAATGGATCCACTTTCCATCTCCTATCTGAACAATCATACCCACCTCACAGAGTCATCGGGGGAATGCAATAAGGGACACTATGCGAAACTGACTGCCCAGTGCTCAGCAAATGCGGTTCTATATCCTGCAATGGCCCTTTGCATGGAGGAAAGGTACTTATTGACCAGCAGTTTAGTACCTGACTGTCCATTCATCTTTCTCAGCAAGCGGGTTATTCTTAGAAAGGAAATTTTACCTCCTTCATCCTTGCATTCCCTGCAAAGCGCCCGGCACCGGGTAGTTATGGTTCACACATTAATACAATTCTCTCTGATGTCCTCTGGTGTCTTGGAGAGAGATTCAGTCTTTGGTCTGGCCCAGGAAAGCAGTTCTGGCATATCTCTGGCGCATGTGAAGGATTGCACCCTAAGATGGAGTGCGTTTTATCTTCTTCCTCTTGTTCTTCTGTTAAGAAGATTATTTACTAAGAAAGATATCCCTTGAAACTTCTTAGGTTTTTACTTAAGTTGCAGAATTCCAAAATAGCTTATTTTGATAATACCTTGCAATATTCGCACCCCCCCCCCCCCCCCGCCTGAGAATCAGTCATCATATTTGCATATGCGGAACATCCTGCAAACATTGTGTGCACTTTGGTAGTAAAAATGCAACGAGAGTCTATCCAGGGGACCCTGTAATATGATAAAACCATCATGCAAGTTTCCAGACCCCCTTTCTTAACCATGTCTTTTAACCTCCCTGAGCTTTATTTCTTTTTCCTGTGAAGTAGAGAAAATACAAAATCCACTCTAACCTTTAAGTGAGATTGAGTACAGGACAGGCACTCTAAAAATGCAAGGTCGGCTTTGTTATTTCCTTAGATAGTACTAACACCAGTTTCCAAGAAAAAAAGAGGAAAATTAACACTGATTAGGCACCTTCTGCCAGCCAGCTAAGGATTTTTTCAATATTATCTCATTTAAACCTGTAAGAACTTCTGTAAGTGAAATGATGTTAACTCCCTTTATTATCCAAGGAAACTGCTAGGTGAAATTACCTAGATTATAGAGAAATTACCTAGATAATTAACCAAGATAATATAATGTGTAAGCAACTAGGCAGGTTTCAAATGCAACTGTCTTCTCACCTGTCACATTGTATAAAAGGCTACTTCGGGGCGCCTGGGGGGCTCAGTCAGTTAAGCATCCAGCTCTTGATTTTGGCACAGGTCATGATCTCACGGTTCATGAATTCAAGTCCTGTGTTGGGCTCTGTGCTGACAGTGCAGAGCCTGCTTGGAATTCTCTCTCCCTCCCTCTGTCTCTACCCCTCCCCTGCTTTCACTAAATAAATAAATAAATAAATGCCCCTCCAAGTGAAGGGGGGAATTCTCTAACATTATGGTGTGTTATCATAATGATTATTGCTAACTTTATTTTATTTCTGTGTCAGTTAACAAAAGTGCCATCACATGTATCATAGGTCCTAGCGATAATTTCCTCTTTTATGTGCCAGGAACTGTGCTAGTATTTTGTTTATGATGTAATCAGTCTTCAAAATAAATGACACGTTGACTGTGAGGCTCATTTTATGGAAATAGAAAGTGAGGCAGAAATAGCTGGGTTCTTTGCCGTTGTCGTGGGCTCATAAGCGATGGGCTGGCACTCCTGGTCGGGTCTGATGACCACTCTTTCTGCAGCTGCCTCTGACATCTACATTAGCTGTGTCAGCTTATTCTGAGCAACACAATAAGCCAAAGGGTAGATGACATAGTCTCCATACCACAGACAAGGATGACATCAAAACTCAGAGAAATATCCTAAAAGTGGAAAAAAATAAAAGCTAGAACTAGAACCTAGGACAGTCTTAGATGACACAAAATGAGCACTAAACCCTTCGTTGTAGAAATCCGGCATATATGACAAGCTCATAAATTCCCTTGCTTAAGCCGCGTGCCTCTTCTCTCAGCATAAAAGACCAAATCTGTTTTCTATAGTGCCACAAATGTGTTTCCAGAGGGCATGTGAGTCTTTCCATATACTATAGATGTGTCTATAGTCTTTCAGTCTGTTAACTTTTTTTTTTTTTTTACACTCATGTCTGCACTAAAATGGCTACCTCAGCATATATGTCATATAAGGCCTGCCATTGATTTTAAAACCCATATATCTGGGGTGCCGGGGGGGTTCAGCCAGTTGAGCATCTGACTTCGGCTCAGGTCACGGTCTCACAGTTCGGGATTTCGGGCCCCATGTCGGGGTCTGTGCTGATGGTTCAGAGCCTGGAGCCTGCTTCGGATTCTGTGTCTCCCTCGCTCTCTGCCCCTTCCTTGCTCACACTCGTCTCTCTCTCTCTGTCTCAAAAATAAACATTAAAAAAATTTAAAAAACATATATGTGGGGGCGCCTGGGTGGCTTGGTCGGTTAGGCATCCGACTTCGGCTCAGGTCATGATCTCACGGTCAGTGAGTTCGAGCCCCGCGTCGGGCTCTGTGCTGGCAGCTCAGAGCCTGGAGCCTGTTTCAGATTCTATGTCTCCCTCTCTCTCTGCTCCTCCCCTGTTCATGCTCTGTCTCTCTCTGTCTCAAAAATAAATAAACGTTAAAAAAAAAAAAACATATATGTGTTCTATATTATGTGACAGCAGAGACATGCAAACAGCAGTGATCTAGTATGCACCAATTAAAATGGCCAAAATCTAGAACACTGACAGCACCAAATGGCTGGTAAGACTATGGAGCAACTGGAATGCTCGCTCATTCCTGGTAGAAATGCAAAATGGCCGCAGCCACGTTGGAGGACAGTTGGGCAGTTTCTTACAAAACTAAACGTGCTCTTACATGGGGCGGCAGTGCTCCTTACTGTTCACCCAAAGGGGTTGAAAATTTATGTCTCCACAAAAAGATGCACGCAGATACTTATAGACGCTGTATTTACATTGCCAACCCTCAGAAGCAACAAAGAAGTTCTTCTCTAAGTTGAGTAGATACATAGATAGTAGTACATAGAGACGGGGGATGCCATTCAGTGCTAAAAATAAGTGAGCTGTCAAGCCATGAAAAGAGGTGGAGGGATGTCAAATACCTATTACTAAGTTGAAGGAGACCAATCTGAAAAGACTGCATGCCGTATGATTCCAACTCTGTGACATTCTGGGGAAGACAAAACTATGGAGACAGTAAAAAAGTCAGTGGTCGCCGGAGGCTAGTGGGAAGGAAAGGATGAGCACAGAGGATTTTTGAGACAGTGAAACCACTCTGGATGGTGCTGAAATGGTGGATACGTGTTATTAGACATTTGTCCAGATGCGTAGAATGTACAACACGAAGAGTGAATTCTGACATGAACTGTGAACTTTGGGTGGTCAGTGTAGGTTTGTCGGTGCTAGCAAAGGTACCATTTTGGTGGGAGATCTTGATAATGGAGAAGGCTACCCACGTGTAAGGCAGAGGGAATGTGGGCCATCCCTGAACTTCCTGCTCAATTTTGCCGTGAGCCTAGAAGTTCTCTAGAAAATAGTCTATTTTTTAAAAACCTATATATCTAAGAGTAGAACAAAAGGTCACAGGAAAGCAAGAAGTTCAATAAATATTAATGGTTGTTGACAAGAATTATGGAAATTTTATACAGTCTCATCAATGTCATCATAATATATTGGACATCTGCCGTGTACATAACATAGTACTGAGAGGTGGGGGAAAGAGTGGTTTCAAAGAAGGTGCCTGCAAAGAACTAGGAATGATCTCATTTTACAAGAAAGACCTCCAGAATGTACTATTTCAAAGAAGCAATTTACTACCAACAATGGCTTTTAAATGGGAGGAAGAATAAAATAAATGTATTGTTCCTTGATATTATTGTTTCTTAACATGTAAAGGTGCTGTCATTCAAGTTCACTGTTGATTCAAAATCTCCTGGTTTACACAACTTTCCACAGGGAAATTTTGACCAAAGAGGTGGTGGCCATCTTGGAAGAGACGTGTGTGTGTGTGTGTGTGTGTGTGTGTGTGTGTGTGTGTGTGTTAGAATCACAGAAAAGGAGCCACATGATTGGAGCCCTGTAAATCAACAGCTGCAACTCGAATACTGCAGTTTCTACCCAGCACAAAATAGAGATTTCACAATAAAAGTAATAATTGTATCAGTGTATCTAGCTCACATTTTCTTTTTTTTTTTTAATGTTTATTTATTTTTGAGACAGAGAGAGACAGAGCATGAATGGGGGAGGGTCAGAGAGAGGGAGACACAGAATCTGAAACAGGGTCCAGGCTCTGAGCTGTCAGCACAGAGCCCGACGCAGGGCTCGAACTCACAGACAGCGAGATCATGACCTGAGCCGAAGTTGGCCGCTTAACTGACTGAGCCACCCAGGCGCCCCTCTAGCTCACGTTTTCAAGACTGGAGTCTATCAGGATGTTGGTAAATGGCTGATGAAAAGAACTGTTCCGTGTTTCATTAAGTTTGGGAAATGCTGAGTTAGGCACAAACGGGTTCCTTTTGTGCAGGACTTCTCAGAAACCTTATTAAGCCGCATACTGAAATTCCAAGAAGATAGTTCAACAGGCAGCATTTCATAAAATTACATGAACATGTAACTTTTTGTTCCACAAGCCCTCTTTCAAGTGTCCCCCAGAACATTACGTTGCAAATGCAAATGCTGACTTGGAAACGTAGACAGTTAAGGCCACTGATGAATTTCTTGGACCAGAGTTATTGTGAGCAAACAGTATGATATTCAGCACGTCATTATGCATAACCTATTAGTGTTTTGGACCACGTTTAGAAGAGCACTCTGTGTTTCCAAAATTTCTTGCTTTTGTTAAAATCTGATTACCAGAAATCATATTGAAATGTACAGTAGGGACCCTTTATATATACTGCATAGTCATCACATTTTCCCAAATTACTATCACATATTTTTTTTTTACTCCAAAATTGAATTAGGAACAGATTCTGTGTCTTTAACACTGCCCCATAAATCACCTCCAGCACCTGGTTCAGTGATTTAGACACAGAAGGTGCTCAAATCAAAGCTATTTGATGATAATGACTTATGGTCCTAAAAGACTTCTCATGTGAACTACTTGCTAAAAAGCAGGTCTGGGTCTGCCTATCCTGATACACTCGCCTGAATCTAGGTTTGTTTGAATAGGACTTATTTCCCAGAAATATTATCAAATCAAAGAGCAGATAGAATGCCCTTTTGGAAACATATAAGGCTTATATTTTATGTGGAAGACAGAGCTTTTTTTAAAGTCATCATTCATATTTTATATTGTGAACCATTTCCTTGCAGTTTGGAAAATGAGTTATATTGGAAGAATTGTGGCTTCTAGGTGGTAATAAATATGAATGTTTTATATGGCCCTTTCTATTGTTTCAGAACTTGGCAATATACTTAAATTTTTTTTCGCTAATATGATTTACAAACTTTTCTTATGATTAGCCCTATCTGTCACAATTTGGACAATAAACATTCATTAAATATAAGGCGAGATGGAATTAAAGGAAGTGTAGAATTTCAAAGTGGGGCAGTATATTTTATTATCTTTTTAACAGATGTGCATTCAGTGTGCACCGTGCCGGTCACTCTGATGGGCACTGCGAGAAATGACGTGGCTTGCACGTTCCATGTCTTCAAAAGGCCGTCAGGTTAATATTGCTCTGATGTGTGGCCATAGAGTAGCAAGCCTGATTTTCATGTGCCACGTGAAAATTGTTATCATTGTTTACAGTTGCAGCGAAACAGGTACACATCTTTCTCTGAAAATAATTTTTTTGCATGCAAAATGAGGACAGAATTGGCGACGAAATACCATTGGACTTCTCCAGCTCAGTGACTTCAGATTCCACATTAACTGCTCCAATTTGAGTTGGGTTAAATTGGTAGGTCTGATAATAAAAGTCCCTTAGGGAAACAGGGAGAGGTCTTCTGCAGAAAAATATCTTAGAAGAGAGTATAAAAACAACAGAAATGTTGCATCATAAATCAAGTTTCTTCCTCATCCACTGACCCATTTTCAATGTGTTTTCCAACGAAACCATTACTAATGAGCTCTTTTCAAGCCCTATGGGGCCTTGGGGGGAGGGGGAGGATCTTCTTTTTCTATAGTTTAGGTGATAGACACCATCTTTCCGGGGCACTTTTGAGCTTCAAAGTGTCCTGTCAAATCTGTATAAAGACAAATTCACAAACAATACATAACAGGAGAGAGAAACAGTGGTGAAGGGGGAAAATAACTCATGGTTGGAAAACCTGGCCTCTATTTTAGACTCTGGATGAATGTAACCATGGAAATGTGACTGGACTCCTTCTTCCTCTTGTTTTCCTCATCTTTAAAGTAGGGTTTGGACTAGGATAGATCATCTCTTTCATTACGAAATTTGATGAATCTTTGTCTCAGTGCAAGCCAGAGATTCCCATCAACTTTAGAGATCACAGATATGTTAAAATGGAGATACAAATTTTCATTTGGTTACGTGTTTAAACTGTGCCGTACTAGTCACTGGTAACAAAGCCAAACACTTCTCAACACACCGTATCTGACGTGTGCCCCAAATAGTCACTGTAATAGCTCTCCCTAAAGTGACCAATGCCTTCCAAACCATTAAATCTGGGAGGCACGTTTTAATCTTATCGACCACTCCTTTCTTCCTGAAGTGCTTTTTTGCTTGTTTTGTTTTGTTTTGTTTTGTTTTACCTTGGCCTCAGTAACACAACTTGCTCTCCTGGTTTTACTGTATATATATATATACACACACACATACACACACACACACACACACACACACACGCATGCACACACCTCTGACTGTTCTTTCTCAATGCTTTAAGCTTGGTATTAGCATTCTTCCCTTATCCTATATTCCCTTCACAAGGGAACCAATCTATGTCCATTGCTTTCTTTACCACCTACTATCCATGATTCACACACTTTATCTCCAGTTCTCACTTCTCACTTTCTGACTCATGTATGCAACAACCCCCTGTCTTTCTCTATTTGCATAACTCCACACGCACCTAAAATTCACCACATTTCAAACAAACCCTTACAGCTGGTCTTCTCCAACCCTAATCTTCTTCCAGACTTAACGTCCAGAGGATGGCATAGTCATCATCAAGCTGTTGAGAAAGAGAGACTGTTCTTTGAAGTGTTTCCTCCCTCGCCTCACATTATCCAATCTGGTCACAAGTCTTCTTATCTTAAATGCATCTCCTGTCACATTTCTAATGCCTCTTCCATTGTCTCAGATACCCCTTTCTGTTAGCTAAGTGACAACCTAGATTTATTTTTTTTCTTTTTCTTTCTTTTTTTTTTTTTTGAGAAATAGAGAGCACACAGGGGCATGCGTGAGGGAGAGAGAGAATCTTAAACAGGCTCCATGCACAGCATGGAACCTGAACTCATTTCCTGAGCGGAAATCAAGAGTCAGATGCTTAACCGACTGAGCCACCCAGGTGCCCTGACAACGTCGTCTTCTAATTGTTCTATTTTCTTCTATCATGTTCTCCCCAAATTATCAATTTTCATCCTGTGGGTGGAGTGCTTCTTTAAAAGTTCAAATGTTGTTTAAGTTTCTCCCCTGTTTAAAGCCAGGGTCACTTTTCTTTGAACATTGAAGATGCTTAAATGATCAATGAGACCTTTTGTGACCTGGCCCCTGCCTAGCCCTCGAACACATTTCACATCTCTAACCTCCTTTTTCTGAGATGCAGACTCATTAGTCTTATTCTGGCTCCTTGAATAAACTGTACTTCTTCCCACATAGGAGTTTGCACCTATGATTCCTTCTGCATTTCTTTCTCCGCCCACTCACTTTATCTTTTCTTTTTCTTTTTTAATGTTTCTTTATTTTTGAGAGAGAGAGGCCCAGAGCACAAGCGGGGGAGGGGGAGAGAGAGAGGCAGACACAGAATCCAAAGCAGGCTCCAGGCTCTGAGCTGTCAGCACAGAGCCTGACGCGGGGCTCGAACTCACGAACTGTGAGGTCATGACCTGAGCTGAAGTTGGACACTAATTAACTGACTGAGCCACCCAGGCGCCCCTCCCACTCAATGTTTCTGATCCCCTTGGTCAACTTCCCTTTCACATGGCCTCATGACATTTCTTTGGGAGAATTTATCCCAGTCATATAGTTATTATTTTAGGCATTATTGTGTGCACACATTTATTGAGCACCTATATGTGCTAGGCACACTGTAAGATGATAGTAAACGTTAGTGAACAAAACAGACAAATTCTATGCCCTTACAATTCCACGCCCATTTGTCCACAAAAAATGGACAACTATACCACAAATAATGTAAATTTTGAATTGTAATGACTTTTTTAAATTTATTTTTATTTGTTTTAATTTTTTAAATGTTTATTTATTTTGAGAGAGAGAGAGAGCATGAGTGGGGGGGGGGGGCGGGGGGCAGAGAGAGAGGGAGACACAGAATCCGAAGCAGGTTCCAGGCTCTGACCCGTCAGCACAGAGCCTGATGTGGGGCTTGAACCCACAAACTGGGAGATCACGACCCGAGCTGAAGTCAGAAGCTTAACCGACTGAGCCACCCAGGTGCCCCTGTGACAACTTTTTTTTAAAGCAAACAAAGTTCAGCGAAAGGGAAGAAGGGATTTGTGGGGAGGCCGGCTTTAAGGAATTAGGAAAGACCTTTCTGAGAAAGTAGGGTTAATGTTGAGATTTAAAAAAATATGAAGGACTGGGTAAGGGGGTATGTGTTAAAGGGAAAACACATTCATAGCAGAGGTGAGAGTAGTGAGAAGGTATCCAGGCAGAAAAGAATTTGGTATAGCTAAATACCATAAAGGGGGCCTTTTTATGTCTGTCTCTCCCTATTGAACATAAGTTCTGAGAAGGAGGCAGAGTGTCTGTTTTGCTCTTTACTGAAATTAGAGTGCCAAACTCAGTGACTGGCATATAGTTACTGAAAGAAAATAGATACCCAGATATAATTCATCTTACAAAATGACTTGGCCCTAAAACAAAATGCATGATTTGGATTTCAAATGAAAGTGTCATTTGATAATTATTTAACAATTCATTAAGAAAGCATGTTACTTACCAAAATACTTTGTTAGATTGTTTTATATGTACTTGTACTAAAGAATATATCTGCTTATTTTCTTTATGATACCTATGTCTGTGTCCATCCAAATGATCTCTCTTACGCTATTTGGATGGAAATTTTCCCCGGAATGTTTTAAATAATATGAAAAAGAGAAGATACAATTTGGGTTAGCATTTTCTACCAACAATGGCTGCAAATCACAGCAATACGGTGATAACACCAATAATCTCTTTTGTATCACAACACTTCTCAGTAGTAAATTATAAACCTTCCTTCTAACACAATCAGTTTAAAATAAAATTTATGTTGAGTCTTACCTAAAGATCCTTAAAATGGCAAATTTCAAAAATCAAATGAGTACAAACAAATAAAATATATGTTTGATAGCATCTGAAATATTTATATGGTTTGAATTACTGTTCTAGATGGAAATTCCATTAAACTGATAGTTTTTCAAGCTGTTTTTATCTAGGCTAAATCATTCTGGAAACAACTCATCTTCCTCCTCTAGAAATGTATATAAATATGTGAGATACTGATTTAATTCACTTTAAAAGTGGTGTAACTTCCTAAAGTATCACAAATTAAAACATTGGATTAAGTATATTATTGGGGCTGAATTATACTAAACCGCATATATGTTAGAGTAATATAAATAATACATCAGACTAAGTCTCTATGTAGAAAACAAAATGGGAGTTTGTCCAGATAATTTAAACATTCACTTCTGCATTATTTATGCAGTTAGTTCAAAGTAGGGTTCAGGCAGGATGAGACTAGAGATACAAATCATTGTCTGAATCTCCCAGCTTGTTTGACTGAGAAGACAGTTTTACCTGGCAAATTGCTCAGGTATATCATGATCATGTCTAATCAATTTCCTTTCCAAAATTGTATCTCATTGTTGTAAGTACCTAAATCTATAAAAAGTGCCAGTTGTAGCTCTCAGGTACACCTACCTACAGCTTACTGGCACACTATATCATAGATTCAGACATTCTGTTTGATACCTGTAAAATTAAACCTGTTTCCTCCTAAAACCTTATTTCTGGGCTAATATCCTCCAGAGATATATCTCAACCCTATGATCTGTAAATTAACTGCTTTACCCCTCTCTCTCTCTCTCTCTCTCTCTCTCTCTCTCTCTCTCAAGAATGTAGGCTATAAATAATAAATACTTCTAATACAATAATTCCTATGGTATTTTCTGTTATGTTTTTATAAAAATTGTTCCAAAGAGTATCCAATATTTAACTCATCTTTCTAAAAACATACGATTCTTTTAATCACTTTTAATTGCTCAAAAACATGTTTTAAACTGAAATTTAATTGCTTCTGTAAATAGGCTAGAACACACCAGTCATACTACAGGTCGATAGAGGGAAATCTCCACTAGGGATGTCGTTGCCAAAGCAACATGGCAGACCTAGGTCGGTCATAGCCCTTACCTACCAGAGGTCCATGACATTTGTTGGTTTCCTCATGACACTTTTTTTCCAAAAACAAAAAAAGAAAAAATACATCTCCACGTAGCCACAGGCGAGTAGTGACTTTTTTTTTCTTTTTGAAGAGCATTAAAGATAATTCAGATGGCACATAAAGTATTAATAGCTACAATTCATGCTGATGGATTTGACCGGAAGTCATTCCTTGACAACTCATCAGGATACGTTGATGAGAATCGTTTCTTATAAAAGAGCGATTACAAAGCTTTTCAAATGATGATAATAAAAAATGTGGAGGCAAGTGTTACTGCCACCAACCACCCTGTAAACTTGGTCTATTGTTTGTGTGTTTTTAATCTGTCAGGTTGTTTCTCTGTCTTGCCTCTATCTTTGAGATCTTTACTATGATGTGCTCTACCTTGTAGAATGACTTTGTAGTTCAAATAACCAGCCAGGGAATCATAAAAATAGAATAACTGCAGATTGTAAAGATACCATAAGTTATTCTAGTTTTTTCTTTCTGACTACAAAGTTTTGTCATGAGGAACCAAGGTGTTCAGTTCTGTGTAAAGTACTAGATGGGTATGAGATATTGTTATTACTCAGTTCAACCTAAATTGTTCACTTTTACAGAGGCATCCTTAATCCCACACAATCTAAAATGATCATAGACTTTGTTTTCCAAAAAAGCGCTTTCACCTTAGTTATTCGAATGATTATGTCAATTTTCCACAAAGAGAAATACTAAATAACGTGCAGAGGGTCTATGGAAACTGGGGCATCCTAAAAGCTAACCTGTAAGGCAAACTGGATTATTATCTCTCTGTCCCTTTTATTTGTTTTCCATGGAAACTTGTAGGCGTATAAGTAAACTTAACACATTCCGTTAGCTTATGGGAGAAGTAGTATAGACTGTGTCCAAGATAAACTCATTCTGGTCAAGGGGAAAGAGTTCATGTGCAAAATTTCCAACCCCTGATGGGACAGAGATAAGAAGAGAGAAAGAGGACGATGCATTTGAAAAATACTTTGCCAGTCAAATCCTATAGTCTGCCAAGATTGAGAAGTGGCCTAATTGAAATGAGTAAAGAGATTATTGCATTTTGGCTTTTAAAAAATAATAGAAAGAGCAGTTCTATTTTTAACATTTAACTGGACCTTGAGATTTCCATCTCTCTGGAAAAAACCACTCGAGTGATCATATGCAGGTGTAAAGAACACCAGAGACTTTTTCTCCCTTGTTCTCAAGGCATTTATCACTAAAATTGCTCAATTCCGGAAAGCCTTAGGGTTCCAGTTGGCCATTACTGTGTGAGTACTGTTTTTACTATCCACAACTAGCAGGTATTTTTTCTTTATTGCCTAGATGAGATCTCCTTTCTTCATAAGTAACTTTACAATAAAGTCAGCCAGTGCTCACTTTGTCTAGTCCAGAAATTTTCTTCACTCTACCAAAAATATTACTTCAGCTTTAGGATAATCATGATTCAAGAAATTACTAACTCATGACTATCTATCAAGTAAATGCTCTCCATTTCTGTGACAAGGAAATACGCATGTAAAAGTTGGGTTGGGGCATAGTTCCCACCCCTTTGGTACAGATGAAATACAACATAAAGCAGGTTCTTTTCTTTCTTTTTTTTCAAGGTTATTTATTTCTTTTGAGACAGAGAAAGCGTGAGTGGGACAAGGGCAGAGAGAGAGGGAAAGAAAGGGAGAGAGAGAGAGTCCCAAGCAGGCTCTGTACTGTCATTGCAGAGCCCGATGTGGGGCTTGATCTCGCAAACTACAAGATCATGACCTGAGCTGAAGTCAGACTTCAGCTTAACTGACCGAGCCACCCATGTGCCCCCAAAGTGGGTGATTTTTCTAAACATCTTAAAATATTAGTATTAAAATTAATGTTAATTTTTAATATTTTAATTTCATGATGAAACACTACACATACATTAATCATTATTTCCAAAATTATCTGCACATGTGAGATGTAGTTTGAATGGCTTGTTGTATTCTAACTCAGTTAATCATGTTCAAGTGAAAGCTGGATGCCATTTACACAACATGTCATCTAGAGAGGATCAACCGTCCATTTTAATTGAATTTAAGAAAAATATATTGTAACAATATTGCACCGGTCTTGAAACCTCCTGGACATGGAATATCACACACTTCACAATGACTGGTACTGAGGGCCCTAACGTGGAACACAATATCATTCAAATCGACGATTAACAGAAAGAGAATTCAATAAATGGTCCAACAAGAAGTCCTTGTAAGCAAGTGTTCTGTCACAGCCACAGAGGCTTGTTTCTATCGTTGAACTAGAAACCTCCTGAAACCGGCCAGAGCCTTTACTTTGAATTTCCCTTTTTGTGGAGATCTTCTGTTCAGCAACAGCCAGTGTTTTCCAAGACATTTTCCCTTTGTTTTCCCCTTTAAGTTTGCATCTGTAGGCAGCTTACCAGTCATTCAGTGAAAAGTATGAAAAAGCCGTTGTTTCACCCAGTTGACTGGTTGATTGTTAACACAGTCGATCCCGTGACCTTCCTACATATAGACACTGACGTTTTGTGTGAACCTCGGACATGACCTCTGTTATTTAAAATAAAAGTAACTGGACTTGCTTTTGGGTTGGATTCAAAATATCATTGCCCCGATGGGGAAAGAAAGAAATATATATACACGTACATACATGCACGCACGCGTGAGATCAACTTGTACCACATCTGATATGACCGGGCTTTTAAATGACCTTGGTAGATGGGAAGAGTAGTCAGAAATAAGTACAGTAAAATTACATAAGAAAAAAAAAAAAAAACTCCATAGGGAAGTTCACTTGGGGTGTGTGACAGGGGAAGAGTGAGCACAAACTCTAACCAGACGCGATTAAGTGTTGGAGCTCAGGTGGACGAAGGGCAGGATTCCCTGCCCTTCGTGTTGTAGCGGGCACCCAGCATGGACTCCCAGCTGCAGGGGAGTGGGCAATCCTGAGATACCGAGGGTGACTTTCAGAGATTCTTACAATAGAAAGTCAGAGGAAAAGTCAGATAATGGTGGCTTATTAGAGAACAGAAGAGGCCCCTTCAAGTTTTAAGGCTTTATATTTTATAATGGTCTTCACCATCATTATTTTACTTGAACCTCATGTCTGTTCTCTAGGTAGATAGGACGGGTATAATCACTTATTCCCTTTTTGTAAATGGAGCAAGTGTGGTTTAGAGAGCTTAGGTGACTTTCCCCCTATGGGGGTGCAGGAGAGTGCAGAGATGAGATGTGATCCTTACCCCCTTGTGTCCGGGCTTTGTCTCCGGCATCTGTGTGGTCTCCTAACAAACACTCACTGAGCTTCAGCTCCTCAGCCAGAAAAGCGAGATCGTCGGAGGCGGGGCTCCCTGGAAACAGGAGCCGGGACAGAAGTCAAGAGTTCATGGTTCATTGGGGGATGTTCTTCCAGAAAAACCTGTCAACAGGATGGGGAAGGAGAAAGAGCTGAGCAAAGATGTGGGCTCAGGCAAATCTAGTCTTAGCCAGACCTGCAGGTGTATCTAGAGCGTAAACCAAACCTCTGCACCATGGTCTTCCCCTCCTCCAGTCTGTAGGGCCAGCCTTTTGCATCCCTGGTCACGGTCAGCCCCTGGATGGTCAAGGTGACCCACCTCAGAAGAGGGCGACTGTCCCAAGAATGGGGCAGCTGGGAGCCTCACGGCCGACACAGCGGGCTGCTGAGGGAGTCCTTGAGGATCCTCCACACCTACCGCAGGGGCTAAAATCAAAGCTCTGCCGGAGTAGAATGAAGTTACGGCAGATGGTGCGGGAAAAGTGTCAAACCTGAAATGATAAGCCAAGTGATCCCATGTGACAAGTGTTGCGTGAACTAGGCACAATTTATTTTGTTTGTTTTTGCTTTTAGTAAAGACACTATGCCGCTTACGGTTATTAAGGTCTTTGTAAATGCAATCAGATTTTTAAAAATTCATCAAGTATCGACCAGGCAGAGTTAGAGAGGACAGATACTCTAATGAGAAGATATACAACCGGGGAAAGCTCGAGGTCTAGAGCAGATGTAGATACGAAGCGAATTATAAGACAGCGTCAGGAACATAACAATAAAAGTAAAGGGGTTGGAAGTGGCAGAAAGAAGGGAGTGATGGGCTGAATCTATTAAGAGAAAAAAGTTCCACAAGTTTTCCCAAAAGAAGTGATTTCTCTGCTTTGGTTTGGAATGACAAACAGAAATGTCTCTGGTGCAGGGACAAGACTAGTGAAAGAAGGAAAAACATTTCAGAGAAAGAGGCAGCAGCCCAGAGACAGGAGCTGCAGGTCGGGGTACGTTTGAGCCAATACAGGGAATTGGACGAGGATGACATTGAAAGTTGGATGTAGGGAATTTCCTGCCGGAAATAAAGTTAGAGAATCAATAATCACAAATACCATAATAATCCCTACTATGTATTGAGCACTCATCATATGCCAGGCATAAAACTGTGGTTAATTGATCGTCACGTAGAATCTGTTAAATAACTCATCCCCATTTTACAGACAAGAAAACTGAAAATCGGTCGTGACCCGACCAGGGTCTCAGTCATTGTTGGCACGAAGATGCACATCAAGCAGTCTGACTCCGAATCTAGCACTTCTATCCACTGTCCTATGCACACTCCTAGGTTGTAATATTCCTCGAATCTCTTGCTGCACACCAGCGGCTCTCAGACTTCAGTGTGTGTCAGAATCGCCTGGAAGTGTTACTAAAATGCCAATTGCTGGCTCCATCCCCCAATGTTTTAATTGCTTCTCTTGGGGGTTGGGGCCAAGAATTTGTGTTTCTCCCAGTTCCCAGGTGACGCTGATGCTGCCGGATGGTCAGACCACACTTTGAGTCCCTCCACCTTAGAAAGCAGGGAGCAGGTAGAGTGATTGAATCAGGAGATGTGCTGTGGTCGGATGAAAGATCCAGTTATGTGTCCAAGGCAATAGTCCGGCAGAACGGAAGGACGTGTGATCCCAGGCCTTAAAAGTAGGAACGGAAGAAGAGTCTGCCTGGTGACAGACCCCACTCTGGCTGTGACACACAATACAACATGGGCGTTAAGTGCCCGTGTCATGACTGAGGTAGGTTCTCCCCCGCCTGGGTAGACCTTGAGCACACAACTTGATCGATTCCTTCCTTCCACAGGCAGAATTTAAGCCTAATGCCTTCTTCATAAAGTTCCTTATGTGAAATCAAATAGGTTAAACCCATAAAGAAATTATCATAATGCCTAGCACGTGAAAGCACTTAGCAGATATTGGTTATTATTATAGGAGAAACGAGTCTGGGGTAAGTCTAGGCAGTTTCTGGCTTAGAAGCCCAGGTAGACTACTTTGCTCAGAGTTCCTCGTGTACTCCGTGCAGGCTTCTATTTCTGGGTCTTTGTTTATGCTAACCCCTGCCTTCCACGAGTACACCCCCAATTCCTTTCAAGATTTTGCAAGGATGTCTGTGGGAGGGGAAGTGAGGATGGCTGAGTGAAAACCAGATCGGGAGCCAGAGCCCAATTCTTTCATAAACATAGTAGAGATAAAGAAGTTAGGCTTAAGAATCCACCGTTTTTAGAGAAATACACAAGCCTCTTCCTTCTTGCTGCCTTCCTATTCTTCCACCCCCACCCTCTTCTCAACGTAAAAAGAAAATAAATCCTGTGACTTTTAATCTGATGTTTTCACATCTTACTCATTTGCAGGGTTGCTTGAGAATCTGTGTGAAAATGTAAGGAATATGTGTTATTTATTTTATTTAATTTTTAAAATGTGTATTTATTTTCGAGAGAGAGAGAGAGAGAGAGAGAGGCAGAGTGCGAGAAGGGGAGAGGCAGAGAGAGAGGGAGACACAGCGTCTGAAGCAGACTCCAGGCTCTGAGCTATCAGCGCAGACAGAGCCCGATGCCTGGGTCGAACCCATGAACCTAGAGATCATGCCCTAGCCGAAGTCAGACTCTTAACCAACTGAGCCACCCAGGAGCCCCAGGAATATGTTTTTAAAGAAAATGAAAGTGGTGATGTCAGTGACATCTTCGGCAATCCCTAAATGCATGAAAACATACACTGTGCATCCAGAGCTATGCATCATGGGTAATCTAACTCTACCAGCGGAGTCACTGTTCTATAGGAACGGACTGATTTCAGTGATGTTTTAAGATGAAGGAAAAGAAAAAGTGGTGTAGGCAATCCTCCATTCCTCTTTGGGGAATAAAGGACATAAACAAATGCTTATTTTTTTTAAAAATAGTCAGCTAAGAAGATGCTAGGAGACCATTAAATGTGTGAAATGTGATTCAAATCATTTCTAGTTTTCAATGTTTCAGTATGCAGTATTCCTCTTCTGGTGAAGATTTTTATTTGTCGAAATAGCATGTGTTGGTCATCTAGATCTAACATTACATAATTATGTCCCATTAATGGTATATTTCCAGAGCAAAAGTTGAGGTGAAACTTCAGGTTTCAGAGATTCATGGCTAAAATTCATGCCCACAGGTGCACAATACATTATCGCAGATACCTATGCGAGTTGGTTGGGACTGCTGTAAGTACAAACAAGAGGTTGATGTCACTTCATTAATTTCACTGCATTTGTAATGTTTGATTACATCTGCATCCAGGGGGCATCTGGGTGGCTCAGTCAGGTGGGCTTCCAACTTCGGCTCAGGTCTCGACCTCACGGCTCCTCAGTTCGAGCCCCACGTCGGGCTCTGGGCCGACAGCTCAGAGCCTGGAGCCTGCTTCGGATTCTGTGTCTCCCTCTCTCCCTGTCCCTCTCCCGCTTACACTCTGTCTCTCAAAAATGAATAAACGTTCAAAAAAATCCACATCCAATTACTCTAGGCGCATCATTGATTTTTTTTTCAATGTTCCCAGACACATTTCAGAAGTGATATCTCAACAAGGTGGTTAGAAGTTTTCACATTCACACTCACAGATCATCGTGTGAGAAGATCTCCAAAAGTACAAGACTAATCCAAACTGAATAACATGTGAAGAGCAAACCAGAATCATGTCAAATGATGAATTCCCACCCTGCCCCCCCCCCCACTCACCCCACAAATGAGTTTCTGACTTGGCAAATGTGATTGAGTGCCCTCTGTTGCTGGAGAGGCAGCATGTAATTAATGGTAAGTCAAATTGTTTCCTAAAATATATAGAAGTTTTTCAGAGATTGCCAGTGTCGGAATCGCTCTATGAAATCCCTGCGCGTTTTCTCATTCACTAGTGGGTGTTACTAGGAAACAGATTTAACCGTAACTTTTAAAATATTGATCTCAGGGTATTGGTTAGTATTTGTCTGTATTGCTCTGACATTTTAGCCGTAGAAGGAGTTTTGGCATGGGAGACAAAATGCAGGCTGGCAAATGAAAATCAACCAAGTTGAACCCATATGCATATTCTTCTGAGTCACCATGCCCTTTGCTGAGCTCTGGCAAACTAGTTTTACTCATCTTTGTAGGCGAAGCACAATAAACAATGACTCTAGCACCGATGGCTTGGAAGTCCGCAGCTGCACATAGTAGAGTGATTCAAATACCAGTGTGTGGTACCCACCACCCTGACGGCATAAATACCAGGGAACAAGATCTCCCTGCTAAATGTTTTAGGATCATCCTCAACTTCTCAGCAGAACATTTTCCTTGAGATCATGCCTTATTTCAGAAGGATACTATGGAGATCTCTTTTAGTCTGTTTTTCAAGCAGTGCCACTTAACTTTCGTTGAGCGAGAAATATTTTTCTTCTTTTCCCTCAGTGAGAAAAACTAAAATTGCTTTTCCTACGATAGAACTTGATATTTCAGGCTGTCTGGTTTTAACATAATTTAAAGGACAAAAGTTCCCCATAGCCTTCTTCACTTCTTCAATAAACATTTATTGAGCACAATTATGTGGAAAGCTCTATGCTAGATTATGGAAATTTGCAGATAAGTAAGACATGGCTCCTGGTCTTAAAAGATTTTACAGTTTAGCAGAAGAGGCAATGTGTGTGCGGACACATTAGAGAAAGAAAGAGGTGATTTTATAAAATTAATGCACCTACATTTGTGAAGTAGTTGTGTCCTCTTATTATTTCGTCCACTTATTATCTTTTATGGAAACCATTTAGTAAGTCCCTTTTTTATTTTGATAACTGCTGTAATTTTTTAAGTTAGAAAATTCACATAGTTGTCTCTATAGTCTGAGCAAGGATAGCCTACAAAATACTCTACTGAAAATGCTTCCTCATCTAGAACAAACTAGATTTATTTTTTCTACCTCTTTTGAACTTCATTTTTTCCATTCACTAAATGAATAATTGTTTTCTATAAAAAAGTGATCTCTGCTTCACTAATCGCTTATATGCTGCTACTCTGGTCCTTCTTATTAAAAGAAAGAGAAGCATAGCGTTTACATATGGAATGAGTTTTAGAAATATGCCCCGTCATGCCAAATTAGTGATTTTATAGAGCTTCAAAATAAAATTTTATTAAACCACTTAATAGTCATATAATGGAAGAAGAATACCAATTTAAATAAGGCTGACCATTACATGTGTTAGTAGAAAGACATTAGGGCTAGCTGTTACTGAAAATGACTATTATTTAGTGGTTATTTTGTTCCTTTTTTGCCTTGTAATGAAACTATTTAATCCCACTCTCTAATGACTAATCTGTGGGGTATATAGTGATTTCCATTTCATCAAAATTAGCTTTGCCGTGAAGATCACATAAACTTTTTTAGAAACTCAAAGTAGCTGGTCTCCTTTGTTCTCCCCTTCACAGCTGCATATTTGTAATAGAAGCTGGCCTTTCTATTATTTTCCTAAATAACTTCAATAAAAAATTGCAGAAGTTTCCTCAAGGCTTGTTTTTATGTATTTGTCCATGCCACAAGGATGTCACCAGCGTGTGCACATTGGTGATGACTGTTGACCGCTAGCTTATGCAAACCATTGTAGACTCTCCCAGCCTAGGTGAAGGTCAGGAGGCATGTCTTGCTCGGAGTGGTGTTCAGAGACTCGACCCTGAATTATTTCATGTCAGAAATTCCCATGAAGCCATCACCTACTTGGGATGGAGTTAGGACTTTCCTCTACCTAATTCCTGAGTTACCGCTAATATCTGATCAGCGGAGGCTATCGTCAAACAGTAGGCCACTCTGAGACCTACCCTTTGTGTTTCATTTGACTTAACTGTTCATAATATTTTGACTAATACAGTCTTTCAATGTCCCACAGAACCATTAGACATCTTCTATAAATAAAACTAACAAACATACACTGAACACTTACGATGTACTACTGTAAATTGAGCTCTTGTGAGTGATTTACATAGGTTAACCCACACTCAAGAAAGCAAAATAATCATCTTCTGGTCATTCTTCAGTAGCTGTGAATGAACTCCATAAATTTTTGACATATGAGTGTGCTGGCGTACAGGGACCGTTGCAATCATCACTGTAATCACTTTCATACAATTCTTGCAAAATCGTCAGTCTTAACAACCCGAATAAATGTACTCATTAACCCACAGTTGAACATGATTGTAAATCTGTTCACTGGGGAAGCTTCTTCACCTAATTCTAATTCTTCCTTAAAATTTCCATCTCATTCCACTTATTTCACAAAAGAAATTTGATTTTTTTGTACGTAGATAATCACTGGGGTGAGGGGGGAAGAAAAATCAGTGCTTTGGGTGCAACCCACGTCAGCACGCTCAACCAAGTTAGGTTTTTCTCTAGATAGAAACCGATTCCTGTGCTATAGTCTGTTGTTAAAAAACTGGTTTTGATCTTGTTCAGAGTTGGGCCCTAAGGGTTTTGCCAGTAGGTGTCATTGTGTCTCATGTCCCCTACTGTGAAAATCAACTTGCATCTGAATGTGCATCTTGACCCATAAATGTCACTGTGGTCCACTGGGCATCTGACTTCAACATTTCCTGTTGTAAAATGGACAATGGGAAACTTTTTTTTTTTTTTTCTTGAAAAGGCATCCTGTGACAAAGTGTGTGTATATGTCCGTGAGTAAGTGTAGCCCAGACAGGAAAAACTGCAATACTCAGGGTCTAAGTGCATGTCTTCAACTATTGAGCAAGATGATGCAAGACAACAGAGTTTCTGAAAAATACCAGATTGTCGTTTCTGTTTCCAATTCGCTTCTCCCTTTCACAGGATTGCATTCACTGCGCTTACCCTTGGTCTCTAGCTTAACACTTGGCCCCAAAGTGTGGATATATCAAATTCTGTCTTCCACCTTCACTTCGCTGCTTTCTCTTCGCTCTCCTCACCACATAAATTTTATTTACCTTTAAATCCACATGTATAGCCCAATGCAGAGAACTGTAAGGCTGTGTTGAAGAGCGAATGAATGAATGCACATGAATACTGCAGGACATAGTGCTGCCCCCATACATTATTCTTTCTATGGGTGACTAGTACTTGTTTTTAAAATTCCACTTTCCAGTATTTTCTGTAAAGAATCTCGGGGTTATATATCACTACTTTTGATAGAGCAAAAGTCATCAAAAATTAGAGCACATAGCTGTTTTGTTTTTGTTTTTTGTTTTGTTTTTTTTTTACAAAATCTGATTTCTAGAGGTGATTGCTTTTATCTAACTAAATTTGATATTTGATTGATCAATTGATTGATTGGTGAATATCTAGCACTTATGTGACCCAACTAGAATTTTTATCCAACTTGGAAAAGCCATATATGGAAAGATCATTTCTCTTTTGGGTCTTCAGATCCAAAGGCACAAGAAAGGAAAGATAATCAGCTTTTATTGAGCCCAGACTCCATACCTAGGTATTTCCCCTATATCCAGGGTTCTCTTGACAATATTTATGATTCTAGCGACGTGGTGCCAGGGGAGGCAGGTGGAGTAATGATCACAGTCAGATTACTCAGTGGTGGATAATCCAGTTTTTGATAAAATTAAGGCATGGTCTTCCTCTACTCTATTTAAAAATGGACTCCTTGAGGACATCCTCCTTTCAGCCTTTCACTAGAGAAAGGACAAAGTCAGAGAAGGTGAATGAAAGTCACGCAATAATCCATAAGGAGCTTTCATGGGGAAGGCTTGATGGACTAAAAGAAAAAAAAAAAGAAGCTGGCTAAATGTGTTTTGTTGGTGGTACACATCCCACAACTAAGGCAAGTTGACTGATTCCATAAGAAACATAAGCATTAGCTACATAAATGTGAAAAGTTGAGGTAAAAATTTTTAGTAAATGAAGGGAGAAAAAATGTGGAAGGTGTGTGGTAGAGAAGCATTGTCAACTGCCTTCAGAAAGATTGCCATGTACATATTGGACATGGCAATCCAAAATAAAATGTGATTCCCAGGCATCTAATATGGCAACAGAGTCTAGTTGATGGGGCTCATTAAAGCAGTTTAACACATCTGCTTCCCCTCTTCAAAAGACCAAAATTCAGGGACTAATGTGTTAGTCATTCACACAGAGGGCAGGCCTGTTAGCATTTAAGAACCAGCAGGAAAGCCCACACACGTGAGTGCATTCACCCAAATACTCACTCACACACACACACACACACACACACACACACACACACACACACACACACACACACAATTTAGCACTCTCTCACATGAGGAAAGAAGACCTCAAGATATCTTGTGGTCTTACATCACTCATACCAGGACCATCTACTTTGTGAAAACGCTCTGTGATTGTGTGATATCACTGGCAATGACCATTGTCACCACATCTTGTCAAAGCAAAGACCATTTGTTTCTGGAAGAAAAGCTTGGAATGCATAACAGAGGTAGACAGGGATTTTTTTTTAATGGAAATATAAGCCTTTAAATAAATAATTGTCTTTTCTAAGCACATTAAAAAAAATATGTATAAAAAATCATACTGAAAAAATTTATACTCAACGAAATTGTGACACTCACTCATCTAAAAAGCTTTGCTCATTCAAACCAGAGAGATTAATCACAGAAAGGAGATAAAAAAATTCCCTGAAAGAGAAGGGAAATAATTTAGCAGTAAATCATAGAGCAGGGCTAACATGAATCACAGAAAAAGGTACCAGCTTGTATGATTTAGGTGACATATAAAAAATAGCCCTCCGTGGATTGACAGTTATAGGTATAAATGATAAAATTATTCAGCAGTGGTATGTTCTCTTCTTGCCATTTGTCATTTTGCATCTGATTACTCCTAAGAATTTAATTAAAGGGGCAAGAGGACCATATAGACCTTTTGTGACTCTAACAATTGGATACCTCTTTAGGCCTTTTTATAGAAAAATATATGACCGCTCTATCCTTTTGCTCTGTCTTTAGTAAATACTCCATGCATCTTCATGCATGTTATTTTTTTCTTTTGTATATAATTTTAGGTTTGCAAAAAAATTATTGAGGAAACACTGAAAATGAAAGGCAAAAGCATCCACTGTTATTAACAGAGAAATTATTTTAACTTAAATATGCTCCGAGGGACAATGATTAAGAGCAGCTGCTTATCTGATGCCTCCAGATTTTATTTTTGAACGAAAAATCAAACATAATTATACTTTTCCTCTCTGTCTCCTCAACTCAAAGGAATGAATATGAGCTGTGTGTGTGTGTGTGTGTGTGTGTGTGTGCGTGCCCATATGCATGTGTGTGTGTGCATGCCACACACACACACACACACACACATGCACAAGACCACACATTTCATATCAACATTATAGACATTTTTCTCTAACAGAACTATAAATCAAAAGCTATTGTTTAAGATAGAAGGTAAATGACATCTTTTACAAGTGTGTGTCAAAACGCAGTTTTAGCAAAGAGGGGCCCTCTCCATGAACTGTACTTTAATGCGTCTTAAGTGGAAGGTGTGTGTGTGTGTGTGTGTGTTTTCCTACTATGTATTTTAATAGCATGTCAAGTGTCTTTATACAAATAAATCCCACAATAAAACATTCACCATCAAAATTCTTTTAAGGGAAATGAGAATTTCAAGAGCTATTGTGACCATTATACAATGTGCCCAACCAAAACGTCCTTAAAAATATACCGGTGTGTACATTTCACTCACCGTTAAGAACTGTTAATACCACAACTCCAGTTCACCATCACTTTAAAGTTTTGCTTCAAACAACTTCAGTGTTTTAACTGACTAAATTAAGGCTTTTCTGTGCTTCCCCCATCTCCCAGAGCAGAAATTAAATCAGTTTTAATTTATTTTATTTGCTAACACTGTGGATATAATTATTGCTGCTGAGTCTTTTTAATTGTTTTCAACTAGGTGCTTGTCTTTAAGTTGCAATAGACTTCTAATTCCACATTGTTGATATTCCCTTGTTAATTCTGACAAAGCATCATAAATCCAGGTATTTAGGTTTATTGAATTTTGAAATGAGGTGATTAGTTGGTGCATGGATGAATGAATTGATGCAAAGCAAAATGAATTTTATGATTTACTATGGTTTACAAGTTCCCTTGGAACCATTATGTGCAAATTGTAAAATGTATTAAGAGGTAAGATATCACATTTATAATCAACTTGGCAAATTTTTCTCAAGTAAAGATATTCAAGCATTCCGCAAAAGAGTCACTGTTGAATAAGTGTTTGGCATACACAATTAATTTTTGCTGTGCGGTCTTACACTCTATCGTTTATACGTCTGAAAGTCTAATGTGTACGATGTCAGAGGCTCTGCGATCCTTGCGGAACACCACACCGTGTCATGTTTTAAGGTTTAAGGGTGTAGTCTCATGTTCAAGGTAATTACCAGATCAAAGTTCTAGTAAGATTGCTTGTTAACTGAGCATTGCACCTGAAAACAAAAGGTTCATCACAGAACCGTGCACTGATGGAGGCCGTCGGCATATGGATTTTACTTTACTGCTCTTACGACATATAATCCGTGCATTTAGCTTGGTATTACAACCCTTGTGAAAATGTGTGCCCTTGTGTCCATTACCACAGGCAATTTACGTGGGAAATATTAATATATTGTCATGGTAGTATCAGAGATATTAGGTTCGGATCCGTGGCTGGACCAGGTAGGCAAGCATGTACAACATGATGTAAGGGGCATCAGGGGGTCTTTGCTGCTACTGAAATGCTATTATTAGTAATTTGCCTCTCTTCTTTTTTTTTTCACCTCTCTTCTTTTTACTTAATAATATTATTAAGCCCCTGAGGTAAGATTTAGCCTCCCATCAGCTGGCTGAGATCAGCTGTGCCAATTTGCCATAGAAGCTGGAGAGGGTAGGACATGGAAACTACTTGAGGACTTGAGTTCTCGAAGAGAAACTGCAGAGGAGAGCTCTGGGTAGTTAGCAATTCCTTCCAGGGCCAAGGGAGAGGTGGGCAGACAGAGGAGTCCTAAAGCATCATTCTCCTTGTCCCCACCCCACACCTGCTGTTTTGCTGGCAGATCAAATGTACCAAACCCTTCCGTTTCAAACAAACTACAAGGTTTTTTTCTTTTCTGTTTTTAATTTGTTTTTTTTTTTGTGGGGAGAAGGGGTCCGAAAGAGGGAGAGAAAGAGAATCCCAAGTAGGCTCCACACCATCAGTTCATGCTCCCCGCCGAGGTGGGGTCAAACTCACAAACTGTGAGATGGTGACCTGAGCCAAGGTCAAGAGTCAGACGCTTAACTGACTATGCTACCCAGGCATACCCCAAACAAACTACCGTATGTAACTATGTTAACTGAACACAATATGTAAACTGCACTATAGTTAAGGGTGAACTCGTCATTTGAAATATCCTATGTCAGATGTGTACAGTTGTGCTCACTGGATTAAAAGCCAAAATATTCATTGTTCTGTGACTTGTCTGAGAGGCTTGTCAAGCCTTCAGAGGTGACCTGTCACGTTTATTTGTTTCTAATCAGATCCATCATCCATAATTTTTATTTCTTTTTGTGTGCTAACTACCACTGACAGTTCGTTCCTTAGCCACCCAGAGGAGATGGCCCAGAGCGCCTGATGTATGCTCATCACACATGACTGAAACGTGTAGCCAACCAGGAAGAGTGCTGTTAAGTGGTCTCCTGACTTTGACTTTGGAAAAGAAGCGGAGAGCTGAATTACTTTTGTTCTCAGGGAAACAAAAGGAATCTTCAGGAGTCCTCATTTTGCAGCTCCGGGAGCTCAGAGTTCGGGAGCTTGAGTACAGTCCTGTCGTGGGAGTCTGGGCAGAATTACTCAGCACTCTCTCTGAGAGCTCACCACGGTGCCTCGTTCGGCATCAGCATGGTTCCCCTGGAAATCCTATCTTTAGGCAGAGGGACTTAGATTTGCTTCCCCCCGCATGGAATAGAATGAGAATTTTTCACATGTAATAGGCACCCGTGGAAATCTGATTGGCTGATTAGATCTTCTTGAGCAAACCTACGCTGGACAGTGCTATTTTATTAATTTGTATTCTATTTTCGGAACGTGATGATATTCTAGGGTGATCCAAGTATAGTAATTAAGAGCACAAAGCCTATAGTCAGAGTGCCTGGGCATCTTGAATAAATTATTTAATCTTTCTAAGCTTTCACTTCTTTATCTAAAAATAGGATAATAATAATACCTATCTGTAAAGATTATTTAGAGTATTACATGTGATTATTCTATTGTGCCAAACCCTTATGACAGTGCCTACAATGTGGTAAGATTTCAGTAGAGATTAGCTGTTGTTATCAGGGGGAAATAAAGTAAAAATTAGTTAGTTTCTGACCTCTGCATGCGTGTGTACGCATGCACACACACACACACACACACACACACACACACACACACACACACACTCAGCCTGTATCAGAATAAACAGAGATTTGATCATCAGGTCCATCAGATCAGCTATAGACTCCAGGTGTCGCTATAAAATAGCAAATACATTTATCAATTAAAGTTTTAAAAACTTTATTCAAGTTTAGTGCCTAACTATGTATAACAACACAGACAATTACTGAGCACCCACTCCTGTGTTAGATCTAAGAAAACAAGGTGAATGAGATATAATCCTTACTTTTAAGGAGTTGGGGATATCCACAAGTAAATAAATAATGAAGATACAGTGTTGAAGTAGAGGAAAACTTGGGGTGTAGTAGAAGCATTCGTGTCACCCCACCAAAGGGGAAAGATGACCTTGGGAATGAAATAGACACAGCTTTGCTTTATGGACTACCAGTTTGCTCAACCCAACCTTCTCTCTTACTCATTTCTTGTTATCTGTTTAGAGAAAATACAATGTTTATCACTAGCTGGTTTGTGATTTAAAGAGTTTGCCATTCTAGAAAGAAGAAAATTACCCTCACCTTTAGTATTATTCTAACTGCCTCTCTGTCGCCTTAACTTCAAAACCAAACTACTGCAAAGTCGATGATATGCTCTCCATACTCTTGAACCCAACCCATCAGTAAGATGTTGGTCAATTAACTTGATGTTGTTTCTGTTGTCAGCACTTTGCTCACTTCGGAAAACATGGAAAATACAAAAATCAGTGAAATGATCATTTCATATCATTCTATTTATGGTAAATAGCCAGTTATTTTCAACCTGCTGGGAAATGACATTTGCTTAATAAGCAATTTTGCCAGTAAATTATTTGTTCTATTAATTACGTAATTATTAGAATAATCTGATCCCCAAAATGTCTGGGAAAAACACATAGCTAAAGATGGTCTCTCTCTCCCTCAGACTCCAACATCATCTTATAATCCAGAATTTATTTGAAGACAATTTAGCAAATAGATTCAACTCTTGAGTAATAGACCCAAGGGATGGGAGCAGTGATGTGAACAATTCAAAACCTCGGGTAATCCCCAAATCAATTAAATGTAGCATTCAAATGTGTTTTTATTAGTTACTGTATATTTAAACAAAGTATTTCTAATATTTTGGGATTTCACAGAAGAGCAAGCAAAATAATGAAATCTTGAGATTTTAGTTGATTACTCAACTTTGCTTTCTTTCCTCCCGCTGACATATCCCCTCCCACTCCCTATTATATGTTCAGAGAGGATGATTTTACTTCCCATACTGATGCTGAAGATAGAGCTGCCTTATACATTTGCTTCCCCGTATCTTCTTTGGGACAGGGGGATAATTGCTTTCATTGGAAAGACTTGTGGGTTCTGAGCCAGAATAGGCAAAAATCCTTTTATGTTAATATAGTAATTCGGTAAGCAGAGTAGGTAATTTTGTAGGTTAATAAAATTTATCTATTTTTGAAAACTGTTTACCAGGCATGTAATGGAGACTTGGCCACAGCCACCTGCGAGCTTGATCAAGAGAACAGACAGTTTACGCCAGGGAGAAGTCAGTAACACTGATTGTGTTGTTTTTACAAGCTAAGCACTTTCTTAAGGAAAGATTTTTTTTTTTTTTAAATGTAGGGGGTTAAAACGGCACTTCGATGCAAGTCTGAATAATATTTTTTGTATTCTGAAGATTTTGTTTAGAACAATAATGGAAAGAAAAGCCATGTGTAAACGAGCTCCCTGAAGCCGGACATGTATTTGCCTTTCCTAAGACTATCATCTTGGCATTTCATGACAATGCGACGTGGTGAGTGATGACTGGTGGGCTTACCTTACAGGTATCAGCGTGCATTAAGAACTAATACAGTGAGGCATTTTAGCTGACACAGTCATAGTTTTATAGCGTGTGTGGTAGCAATCTTCTACAGATAAAACATGTCACTAGTAGGGTCATAGCACACAGTGGAGAAAGCAACAGCTCTTAACACTGCTGCCTCACCGGCCCCTCCCTTGCTTCCTCATCAATACTTCCTTTACTACCTGACATTTATTCACCAGCGTATTGAACAAAGGGGAAGTTGTCTCCCAAAGGCCGTAGTAATAAACTGTGCACATGAAGAATGTATTAGGAATGCCCTGAGGTGCCTGGGTGGCTCAGTCGGTTAAGCGTCCGACTTCAGCTCAGGTCATGATCTCACAGTTCATGAGTTCAAGCCCCACATTGGGCTCTGTGCTGACGCTCAGAGCCCGGAGCCTGCTTCGGATTCTCTGTCCCTTTCTCTCTCTGCCCTTTCCCTGCTTGCGCTCTTTCCCTCTCAAAAATACATAAACATTACAAAAATTTGAAAAGAGGAATGCCCTCTAATCTTATCAAGAAGCATATTAACCTGAAACATTGTGTGCTAATAACACTACAGATTTAGATGCCTATCGTTATGTGCCACAGTAGCTCATATGGAGCACTTACCTCTTTTCATGTGTTCCTGAGAAAAACTTGGCTAGGTACACTCCTGAAGTAAAAGGCCAAATCTGATGCATTTTTATAACCTCAATGCCTAGCACGGAGCCTGGCTCGTAGTGCTGGACCACACTCAGTAAATGGCAAACCAAACCGAGTTATTATGAGTTTCATTTTATGGTTCGAGGGATGGAGGCTCAAGAACCTAGATGCCCAGGATGACAGCTAGTGAGTTGCAGGGGCAGAGACGGAACTCAGAATGTTTGGCTCCAGCCCTCAGGTCTCTTTGTACGTCAGCACCGCGACTCCATCGAGGCACAGAGGGAAAAGTAGGAGTCAGAGTGGCATCCTCAGGATGCCGGAGAACAGGGAACAGTGTCTGAAACAAGGGCAGTATCAGAAGCCAGATTTCATCTTTTTTTTCTCTCTCTCTTTCACAAATTTTGGGGGATCCACTAACTTCTCTCTTTGTGGCTCACCTTCCTGACTCTCCTCTCCCACTGATTAAGATCCCTCGTTACTAATCATTATCTGTGTCCTGTTACTGAACATTTTCTAAGCCTGGATCATGACGTCAGGCATCTTCAAACAGAGCTCTGTGTAGACCTTGGATAGGCCTGGTCTTTCGTTCCGGCCTGTGGAGTTGTAAGGGAGGTCTGCAGGTGAGGACGTGGGTTTTCCTGTCATACCTGGCTGACGGAACCAGGTTTGGGGTTCCCTTCACAGCTGTGCCCTTCACAGCTATGAGATGCGTGAAGTCCATTACTGCAAAGTCATCTTTTCCTTGCATCTGTATTATCAAACATAGTTAAGTGAGATGTGCAGTATAATGAGATTTCCCACTAGATTATGTTCACTGTAATGCTAATTTCTAAGAGGAAAGAGAAGGAAACTAACAACTATTGAATGTCTACTCTGCAAGGTACTATTTGTCCTAATCATAAAAAAAAAAAAAAGACAATAAAAGCCTTAAGATAGAACTTCATATGTCTTCCTTTGGGAATAAGGACACAAGGGCTCAAGGATATAAATAGGGTGTCCAAGGCCAAAATATAGCAAAGGACTGTCGAGATCTAATTCCAGACATCCTTGATCCTCTCCATGGTCTATTCCAGGTCTTAAATTTTTTTTAATTTTTTTTAATGTTTAATTATTTTTGAGACAGAGAGAGACAGAGCATGAACGGGGGAGGGTCAGAGAGAGAGGGAGACACAGAATCTGAAACAGGCTCCAGGCTCTGAGCGGTCAGCACAGAGCCCGATGTGGGGCTCGAACTCACGGACCGCGAGATCATGACCTGAGCCGAAGTCGGACGCCCAACCGACTGAGCCACCCAGGAGCCCCTCTTTTCCAGGTCTTAAAGATATTTCTAAGGAACTTACCCATACTTAAATTGCCCATAAGTCATGTACTGAGAAGCTTTATTTTAGGAAACCCCCCTGGCATACTCCACATATGGAACTGCACTGCATTATAGTAGCCATCTCATTCAGCAGCCCTATGACCTTAATAAAATTATATTTTTGCTTTCAAGATTCTGCACTGAAAGGCAGTATGGGACAGAGACAGAGTATGACCCTGTAATGGAAGCTAGCGGATCAAGATTCTGATCTCAAATCTGCCAAAAACTGGCAGTAAGATCTTGGCACATCACCTAACTTCTTCGCACCTCCATTTTCCTTCCAGTATAATCAAGACGATCTTGACAGTGGCTTCCAGTCCTAGGAGTTATCTGTACATCTTAACGAGCTGTCATAAGGGAAAAGTCATTTCCAACTATTTATTACATACACAATTAACTGTACCTTCCTTGTATTTATCCTTGTATATATTATACATACATATCCTTGTATGTATCCTAAATACCGTACTTGTATTTAACTTGTTTTGTTGAGAAACGGAGCTTAGGTAAAACTCATTTGCTGCAGATTAAGTGATGGGAAAATAAATTTGCCTTTAGGTAGAAGAATAAAGACTGTTGGGTTAGAACTTTAAAGTGTCATGTGAGGGCCTGAGTGGATCAGTGTGTCGGCCCCAGTCTCCATCAAGCTTCAGGCCTGTGGGCAAGAATGATAAGAAAATACTGAAGCTATATTATTAACACATCGTTATACAACTTACGGAAAATAATTAGCTGAGGACTTTTCATAGCTGAGATAGATGCAAAATATAATTTCCTTTAAATTGAGAAGGGAATTTAGGCCAAGCGCTCAAAGTGTATTTAGTTATGCCATTTCATTTTTAAGACTTTGAATTAGAGCTACATCTCCTACCATCATCTCACACAGACAAACTTTTGTTTCCTTTTTATAATAAAGCAACTCCTTATAGAAACTATTTGAAGTTGAATAATTGCAGAAAGAAAATTGGATATGCCCTATGAGACAATTAGCACCTTGTCGTTTAACCTCCACAATTAATGAATGGCTGCTTAACTAATATGTACTTAAATTCAGGGGAGCATTAACAGTCAAGTCTTCTGAAGAGGAGTTTTTTTTTTTCTTGAAACAAAAATGATCATTGACAAATGAGAGTGTAGTATCTTAATGAGGTATGTCTGTTGGTTTTGTTTTGTTTTAATCTTCCTACAGACTTCTCTAGCCTCATACACAAACCCTCCTGAAAAGTTTAAAAGTGACCCTCCAGGGTGACTTCTGTCATTCACACTCTGAATCGGTGAAGATTTCCAATCAAGTCGGCATTGACCGGGTAGAACAATGTTGCTACACTGGGCCGAATGCATGTGGGAAAATAAAAATGCTCATGAAAATTGCCCTCCTTGAAATGAATGTCAGCAGTTCTAGGTCTGACTTTTATTTTATTTCAGAGTCATTTTTTTTTTTTCTGCAAGAAAGCATTCCTAATAGAAGTTAGTGACAAAAAGAAGTGTAATCTTTTGCTTCTCAGAAATACATTTATTTCCTAATTTTAATCAAGTTAAAAAGAATCAATTGCATCTTAAATGAAGCTGTAAATATTCCTGATGCAAAGAAAGATTCAGTCTGCTAAAATTGGTGGGATATGAGGGGAGGAGGAAATATATTTTGTATGCGATCTCATTAAGCCTTGACTTTGACATTTCTTCTTAGTTAATACAATACATTCAGTTCTCATCTCATTCCATTGTTACTTACTTGCTCTTGCCTGTGTGCCAACTGAAACTGAGTACTTGGGAGAAACCTAGAAATCTTGATGAAATATTTAATGTCATCCAAGATGATCACCTTCCCCCCACTACCTGTATTCTTTGTGATGTATTTCTACAGCCTCAAAAAAAAAGGTGAACTATTTTGGTCACAAGAAATATAATTTTGCAGGAAAAGTTCACTTCATGGTAGCAATTACTATCTTTTGTTCGGTTTGTCATTCTGCAGGAGGAAAGTTGAGCGAATCACCTGATCAGTGTGGACCACAAACTTTAATTTTGAACTCTTTATTTATTTGTGTATTTCGTCACATAGGGAATAACGCCCGTGTCAAATTTCCAACTTGTATACTTTACACATTGAAGTAGAAACCGTATCATCTTTTGTTTTTTAACTCCATCTTTTGTCCAGAGGTGAAGGCAGCGTCATTCCATTTAACTGCCTACCTGCAGTTCATTGAGACAGAGGAGCATGGTGAAGTCTGACCGGAGCCTTGGTAGGAGCTCATCTGCCAGGCGCTTAGCTTTCCCCTTGACCTTGGTAAAGGTAAAGGGGCCCAGACTTGGGTTCAGCGAACGCACTCTCGCCAAGGAGGCTGGCATGACAAAGTCATCGGTGTGTGTCACTTTTCATTAATCACACCACTTTCCTTTTCATGAACTACCGGCAGATAATTGTTACTAAATGCGATTTGTAACACTCCATGCAGTTGTGGAAGAACCCGAAATCGGCAAACAGATAAAAACATTGTTTAGCTTCCAGGCAGCAAGTGTCTGCTATTCAGAGGTACATCATGCATAAACATTGATTTAGCCATGAGCTGACACTTATAAAGCTTTTGCTGTTTCCAGAAAGCCCTGTGGTCAGGCTAAGTAATAGCCAAGGGCAAGCGCTTTTACCTGTATGGCAAGGTTACATTCTATTTAAATGGCCTGATCTGAAATAAATCAGTTTCCCTAATGTTAGACCGGCTGCAAGATTGCCATAGGTGAGAATCAAGTGCACTAAGTAAAATGTTTGCCTTTATAGTGAAAGACTCCTAGAGGGCGGTTTGTTGATTTTGAATAAATATTTCATTAAGTCCGAGCTGCTGCACGTAATGTGGAAGCTAAGCGTTTATTTAAATCAATGTAGATTTTCAACTTTCTTTAATAAATGGGTTGCATTTATGCACGATGAACAGATTTTTTTTTTTTTTTTTTTTTTTTTTTTTTACTTTTCCCATCGGGGCTTCCCAATTTTTAACACCTCCAAAGTGACCCAAAGTTCCGTCAGTCGCTTTTAAACGTGCTGGTGGGTTTGGCACGGGACAGCTCGCGGTTCTCCCAGCCCTGAACCCACTACAGCAAGCAGTGTGGTTCTGTGTGGTCCTGCCACAGCGATGGTCCCCTGTGCAGAACGTATGTTCGCAGCGCGTCCCGACTTTATGCTGTGGCTGTTGCCAGGCACAGGATGAGGCAAGTCAACAGAGCAGCATTTTCTCCGCGCTGTCTGGTGTTACTAACTCCAGCCTGTCTGGAAGCTACGATGGCAAGAAGAGGGAGGCTTTGATGTGGAGATCCACATAGCAGGGGCGCAGAACCCAGACTCTGCCAGTGTTTTCAGGCTACTCCTCTCTGCCATTGGCCTTCTTGGTCTTTCTCTCTCTCTCTCCCTCCCTCTGTCTCTCTCTCTCTGTTACTGAGATTTCACAGAAGTTCAAATATGCGTGACTTTGCCTTACTTGATGTTCAAATACATAAAGTTCCAGAACTGAATACTAGCCATATGCATTACCTACGAAGAGCGTTTCTAGGGGCACCTGGGTGGCTCAGTGGGTTGAGACTCAGACTTTTGATTTGGGCTCAGGTCAAGATCTCAGAATTGGTGGGATCCAGCCCCATGTGGGGGCTCTGTGCTGAGCGTGGAGCCTGCTTACGATTTGAGATTCTGTCCCTCTACCCCTCTCCCCAACTCGTCCACTCCAGAAAAAAAAAAAAAAAAAAGAATTTCTAGAAGGTGAATTACAATAGGATTTTGTTGTTGCTGTTAAAAGAAAAAGTAAAGGAAATGCTGCTATCGAACTGAACTTCCCAAAATTTTCTCAGCAGATAATATGTTTGTCCAACAAAACCGTGATACTCAGTAGAAAAGAGAAAAAATCATATTTTTATAGAAAAGAAAAAGTGATTTGATCAGATATATACAGATTTCTTATTTATAGAAAAGTTATTTTCTTACATAAAATCTATTTTGCAAACAGTTTGAGTCAGAGCAAGTGTTTTCACAAAATCCAACCAGTAATGCATAGTAAATCTTATAAAAACACATTACACTTACTGCTAAAATGAGTTAGAGTCCCCATGGCATAAGCAGGTGTAGTGTTCTGTTTTTATGAATTCTATCATGGGTTCACATTTTTTCTTACGATAACTTCTATGATCGTTAATCTTTATCTTAGTGCTTTAGCCATTGGTTACTTGAGGGCATTTAGCATGTAATGAACCTAACTCTCTATGATGCAAAGTGTGAATTACCCCTAACCAATATGAAAAAAATAGCTAGTGCTTACTAAGACCTAAGTGTATTCTAATTATTCGACCTGTGTTAACTTTATCCTTGCAGCACTGCATGAGGTAGGAGATACTATCACCATTTACAGACGAGGAAATGAAGGTTGCCGAGGGCTTCGGTATCTTGACCAGGATCGTGCATTGGAGCTGCATTCAAGCCCAAGCAGAGCAGCCAAAGGCCGCACAGTCAGTCACTAAATGACACCGCCCCCAAGCACTTTTACACATTCCAAGCTGACACGCCATAGACCCGCCAGGTCTCCCTTGATTTCAGATGTGGTAGTCATACATATCACAGACTGTGCCTGTCTACTGTGAGAGAACCTTCTGTTCTCTGCTAAGTGCTCAGGGATTTGAATAGTTTACCCTCAGGCTTGCTTTCTTACAGTGTAAAATATTATTCCTAATATCCGTAAGGTAAAGTTGCTTAGTTTTAACATAAAATGGATGCATGGAGATCAGAAAGGGGAAACAGAGAAGACCTAGTAACTGGGTGATAGATGTTGTCCTTAACAAGGTGTGATGTTGATGCATTAGAACGTTCTTTTTTCCTCTCCCCCCTGTGACTTTTCTCCCCAGACTCAAACCCTATCAGGGCCACCCTGTTTCCTGATCTCTGCAGCAGAGCAAAGTGCAGACGCCCTTGTGGGGTGGTTTCGTCCTTATAACAGCTGAGCTGGCGAACTTCACGTTTCCTGAGTGAAGCAGGTGGAAGCGATGTCTGTCTGCCTAGCTAAGCTAATTTTCCTTTTCCTCACGGCATCCAGGACTTAGCTTCCTTCCTCTTTAATGGAGAGACATTCTTTGGGGAGTTGTTTGGGTTTTTTTTTCCTTCCTTGTGTAAGTATAAAGAAAAGCAGCCTAATGTTTTCTTCAACTTTATTAAATTGCATTTCACCGTTGAAAAACGACCCATTGGTTCACTGATTGCTTGGGTGTGAAAATGACAGAGTACTCACATGCGTACAAAGTCTTGTCTCAGGCATCCTTGTCCAGAGTCGGAATCACACAGAAAGACAGAAAGACAACACTCTTCTTGGTCTTCTCTGGATGTACCATCTTCTGCTATATGGTGGACGGATGTGGCCATTCAGCCCTGCAGAGAACCCAGGCAACAATAAGAACATCAAAATAATTCAGATCCTTCCCTCTTACCGCCTGAGGCTGTACGTTGGCACATCAGCCACCCCAGTGGCAACTCCTTTTATAATCTTCCGTTCACTGGCCCATTTATTACTCTCCCACTCACTCCCCTTAGCCTCCTCTGGTCCAAGAAGCAAGCTTTTCCCAGCTGCAGGCTGCAAGTCTAAATTTCCTCTTCTTCCTGATCCCGGTATACAAAGTCCGAGAACTAAATCTGGCCCAGGAGAAATGTTGTCAGTGGTACAGATGGGTAGATGAAGAGAAAAACAAGAATACTCTTTAGCAGGTTGGGGAAAGGGAAAAGTTGGTAACTCTCATGTTAATACATTTTATTTCTCACAAGTAGGTCACCTCTTTTCTCTTCCTTCCCCCCATCCTCACTACAACCCCCAGCCAATCTTGTAGAGATCAAATGTGAGAGATAATAATCATTTTTTCCCTCCTGGTAGACATGTAAACTTACAAACTGAAACTGAAATAATAACTTCTAGCCATATAAGAATTCCCCCACTTTGGTAATTATTTCCTGAAAGTTTCCCACCGTATAATATTTACTCGGAAACTGATTTGATTTCTTTCTATATGTTTCTACAATGTGCCACACCAGGTGGTGGGATTTTAACGAAAAAAAAGAGAGAGCTCCGTCTCTGTCCGCTTTGGATTTGAGGTGGGTGGATGGAGGGAGAATGATCATCACATAAATTAACATCGCCATAATAATTTTATTCAAGTTATTTTAAGAACCCTAAGAAAAAGTGTGGTTTGCAATTATAGCTACGAGGTGAAGCTTCACCTAAAACTAGGGAGGGGGTCAGCATTTACTAACATTTACTGAACAAGTGAACTAAACACACGCAAATATACACATTATACAAATGTATGCACATATACATTTGGAAAATTTTAATTTATTGGAAAATCTGCATTATCTTTTTTGTGTTCTCTTTTTGAGCCATTATTTACAGTGTAGAACACTCCAAAGATAAAGCTTGGAAGTCGATAGCAGGACAAATGTTATTTAAATTTGAGCTCACTGCTGTTTGAACCATCATTTTCATTGACAAGAAACGGCTGATTGCTGTTTCATCCCTGTCTTTCACTTTGGTTGATAAGCAAAGCCAATGCAATTAAACATTAAGATCTTTGAAACTTTGTTGTCTCTGTTTTTCAAGCTTTTTTATGCATGCCTACCAATAGTCATGTTAAACTATCTCACCATCTGAGAGAACGAAGCAAAAAAGTAAACAGCATGGCCCCATTTACAGAGTAGAGCCACCCTGTGCTCCAACCCCACACCAGCCTTTACTGGTCTTGTTGAATATAACTTGAAATCATTGTATTGGTTTCTTAGGGCTGCCGTAATGAACTACTACCGTCTGAGTGGCTAAAACAACAGACATTTATTTTCTCGCAATTCTGGAGGCCGGAGGTTCGAGATCAAGCTATTCACAGAGTGGGTTCTTTCCGAGGCTGAGTGGCAGGGGTCTGTGGCTGGGCTCTCCTTTGGCTTGTAGACGGCCATCTTCTCTTCGTAACTTTACATCGCCTTCCCTCCCTCCCTGCCTGTGTCCAAATTTCCTCTTCTTATAAGGACACTGCTAATACTGTGTTACAGCTCTATCTAATGAGCTCATTTTAATTCATTTACCTCCGTAATGACCCTGTCTGCAAATAGGAGCTCATTCTGAGATACTTGGTGTTGGGATCTCAGTTATGCATTGAGAGAGGGCACAGTTCAGTCCATAGCAGCCATCTTCCTGAGGTGCCCCCACAGTCTGGGGCAAGTGGCGCAGCACAGACCCTCTTTGCAGAAAATGAAAGTCACACACAGCAATGTTATCTAGATAAATACAGAAAGTACATAATCGTGAGATTAGAATTCTGTCCCATTCATGGGTGGTATTCCCTAGGTAAGTACTCCTCTATATTTAAATAAGATGAACATTAAAGTGTTTTTAATAATATTATCTTTAGTAAATGTGATAAACTAGAATTGATTCTGTGTTCATTAACCTCACTGCACTCTGAGAAAAAAGGTAGGTGTCTCTATTTTTGAGTTTCTAAGGTCTGGCAGCATCATAAATAAGACCCGAATTCTAAGAAGAGATAGAGAGAGAAATGAGTAGGCTTAGGTTTCTGACTTGATCTTCCCCATCTTGAGGCCATCTTAGGTGCTCTAATATTTGTTAGGCTATTCTTCCATTGATGGCCATTTCATCTGGCTACTGATCTCCAGGGTGCAAATACCAGCAGACTTCCCTCTCGGTGAGACTGCCAGCCTCCTTGTCCTGGGAGTTTCCAGATAAGGATGTTCAATGGGTTTTACTTCTTCATCTCCCACAAGTGAGAATCTGATTGAAGTGATAGATTGCAGACCGTATCAATATGTTCTCCAGGAGATACATTAGAAAGTGCTTTGCAGCCGAATGGGTAGGTGCTTAGGATGCAGGAAAAGGAACCTGCCTTTTTCTACTGTTCTGGCTGTTAGCTTTGTTTGACCCCACATTGAATCACTTGTAGAAGTAACAATGTGTGGAGAAATTAAAAAGCAAAACAAAATGGATGCGCTATCATAAATCTGGAAGCAGACGGCTACTTTTTCGTTCCTGTTTTACTATGTTCGAATCATTATTTTCTGCTAGACCCATCTTTTCATTGGAGGTTGAAAGAATCTGACATTTCAGAGACAAATGAGCTCAACATGTTGTTGATAAGGCAGAAAAACACAATCTTTGGAGGCTAGTTTGAAATTCCTATATAGATGTAATAATAAGTAAAACACTAGAATAATGAATCTAGAGTTCTTGGTAAAGTTACTGTCCCTTTGTAGATTGGAGTTTTCTTATCTATAAGATGGGCTTTTGAAAGTCCATGGCTAAATCTAAAAGTATAAAAATTTGTCTGTGGTCCTCTATGCATTACTAGTTTTTCTATGGAGACAGCTGATACTTCCCCCATGGTCATCAAAAGTGTCAGTAATCAAAAAAAAAAAAAAAAAAAAAATCTAAGAAATATCCGGACTAGATGCCTTTTAACTAACAGTCAACAATTGTACGTTCTATATGATTTACCTGCTTTGAACCTTCCTCTAAGCCATTGTTATAAGGATTCATTAGTCTAAATATTGTTAAGTACAAATTCAAAGTTAGTAAGCATAATTTGCTTTGGTCTCCCCTGGAGTTTAATGGATCTAATAGCTGGTACATAAAAAGATAATGAAAAGATATATTATAGAAAAATTTATGGGATACAGAAGCAGTGGGCATATACATAGTCCTTTTTTTTTTTTTTTTTTTTTTTGTCTCTGACAAAAAATTCATTAGCAGGACATGTGTCCATTGGTGTCTTCAGAGCTATTTAAAATTCCCAACATGTTAACTGTGATTTTACTTTTCTTTTCATTCTTGAAAGTATATTACAGTGAGTGAAAAACAGTGGTATTAGGGCCTTTATACTGTGAAACTGTTTCTAAGACATTGGGTTAAGAATCTAACACAGCATTATATACCATGTAGTAATCCTCATGTATATTTTGCCTAAATATCCTCGTCTAATTATAGCATATATTATTTGTTCTTCAGCCCTAAATGGAATGGTAAAATGAATGAATTGTAGATAGATTTTCAATAGACCCAGGTAAGATACAATTGTGTTTAAGAAAATGGGAGGCTTTTAATATTTTAAATAATATTGTAACTTACAGATCTAATTTGGTATGACAATAAGTAGCATGTTATTGCCTATGTCAGATAAGAAAAGCTGGCGCTTTTGGAAGTGTGCATAAATTGTCAGTTTTCCATCAGAACCAGATAAGAAAGAACTTAGTTGAATAAGTTCTATTGAAAACATGAACATGAATTCAACCTTCAGTTAAAAACAAAAAACAAAAAGTTTTTAGTTTAAAAGCTGTTTTGTTTTTTGTTTATTTTTTTTCTCTCTCTGAAGTAACCGAAGAAGCTCCTTACATCACCCATTTTAAATCAGTACTCTTAGGGGGCGCCTGGGTGGCTCAGTCGGTTGAGCCTCCGACTTCGGCTCAGGTCACGATCTCGCGGTCCGTGAGTTCGAGCCCCGCATCGGGCTCTGTGCTGACCGCTCAGAGCCTGGAGCCTGTTTCAGATTCTGTGTCTCCCTCTGTCTCTGACCCTCCCCGTTCATGCTCTGTCTCTCTCTGTCTCAAAAATAAATAAAGGTTAAAAAAATAATAATAAATAAATAAATCAGTACTCTTAGGAAAATCTGTTTAGTCTCCTGATTTGTTTTCAGTTTGGCTGCACCTCTGAAAAAGGCTGATACCTGGATCCTATCACCAAGATTCTAATTTGATTCTAATTTGGTCTGGGGTGTGGAGCCTGAGCATTGGGATTTTTCAAAGCTCTCCCCCCCCCCCGATAATTTTAAGGCAGAGACATGCGTAAGAGTCACTACCTGAGAGCAATGAGCGTTCTTAGAGAATGGCTGATTCCAGGTTTGCAGCTAGCAACATCAGGATTGACCTAGAACATCTCGTGTTGTTACAAAAGCAGGGATATTATCCAAACTACCTGGGACCTGGCGAAAATGTAGAAATAATTCAACGTATAGGAATTTCCAAAACTGATACAATTTGAGTATCAAATAGAAAACAAATAGTCGATTGGAATAAATAGAATCTATGAAAAGCACGAAGACCATAATAATACCAATGCATGCACAGGATGGTCATAAATGTAAAACCTCTAAAAAGAAAGATATATTTAGAATGATATTTATAGAAACTACTATAGGTACATTAACCCAAATTTTTTATTCAACATTTTCTACTTTCTTTATTCCTCAAGTATTTGAATATCTGTGATATGCCAGATAATGTTCTAGGCACTAGATGTTAGTGTACTAGGCACCCATCTAGAGTTATGTTGTTAATGTCAATAAAGTCCTTGACACCGAGGAGATTAAATTCTATTTGGGAGAGATTGGGGGAACACATAAGAACACATTAGTAAATGCTATGAAGAAAAGTAATTCAGGGTAAGGGGATAGAGAGAGGGGGCAGAATGGGACCACTGTAGAGATTCATGTTGGGAAAGTTTCTAAAATGGTAATGTTGGAATAGAGATCTGAACAAAGTGAGGGAGTGAGCTAAAGGCTCATGAGGGACAGCATTCCATGCTGAGGCACAGGAAGTGCAAAGCTCCTGATGTGGGAATGCCATTTCAGCAAAAATGCCAGCCCGACTGAAGCAAGAATTTGAAGCCGGAGGGGCAACCAGAGGCCAGATCACTTAGGACTTGAGCATGAGACGGAGATGGTCTGCTGCTTTGTGCATGTGGATTGAAGGGGGGAGCCCTCGAAGCAGGATGCCAGTTGGGAGAGCAGATGAGAATCTAAGGCTTGGCAATGAATAGGTGGAAAGTGATTAGATTTAAGATGATTCTTCTTCTTCTTCTTCTTCTTCTTCTTCTTCTTCTTCTCCTTCTCCTTCTTCTTCTCCTTCTCCTTCTTCTTCTCCTTCTCCTTCTTCTTCTTCTTCTCCTCCCCCCCTCCTCCTCCTCCTCCTCCTCCTCCCCCTCCTCCTCCTCCTCCTCCCCCTCCTCCTCCTCCTCCTCCTCCCCCTCCTCCTCCTCGTCCTCCTCCTCGTCCTCGTCCTCCCCGTCCTCCTCCTCCTCCTCCTCCTTGTCCTCGTCCTCCTTGTCCTCCTCCTCCTCCTCCTCCTCCTCCTCCTCCTCCTCCTCCTCTTTCTCCTCCTTCTTCTTTTAAATAGAGCCAAAAAGAGTTTTTGACTAACTGGGAATAGATTTGGGAGAAGAGAAAGAATCAAGGATGAATCTAGTTTTTTTTTCCTTCAGCATTAGGGTCAAGAGCAGTGCCATTTATTGACATGTGGAGCCCAAAGAAGTATATTTAGGGTGGGAAAGGAAGAATCAGTCATTTACTCTAGATATATTAAGCTTAAAAGGAATATTAAATATACCATCTTGAGGGGGTCAGTTTAACATTTGGTTGTCAAGCTCAGAGACACATTGATCCTCATAACAGAATTAGGGAACTGTCAGCACATAGATAGTATTTGATGTCATGGTGCCCAATAAGAAGCTAGAGAGAAATCATTGAAATTGTTTGAGAATGGAACCCTGAGGTATTATTACTTAGAGGTCAAGAGGAGTCATAGAAAACTAAACAAAACAAAAGAACATGAGATCAGGGAACCAGTAATGCACAAAGAAAACCATAAATGCGTTCTCTAGAAGTCAAATCACAATTGCAAGGAGAGAGTGGTAAACTTCATAAATACTGCCAAGGGTCTAATAAGATGTGGACTGAAAAACACTGGATTTGGTCACATAAAAGTTTTCTTTTATACACTTGATCTACAGCTGAAGGGGGTCATAGCTGAAGGGCAATATGAGATGTCAGGGAGGGCCATCTAAGGTGGCAATCAGACAAGGGTGCTTGTAAATATAATGTATATTGTCTACTAAATTTAAGTAAATACAGTCAACTCTCACTGTTCTCAGAAATTATGTTCTATAAAGTTGCCACAGACACTGAATTAATGACTACTGAACCATTGTACCTAGAGGAAACAGGGTTAAAGTTATGGAAACCTGTGATCACATCTCTTACAGATAAATCTTAGCAAGTAGGTGAATTCATAAATATGAAATCCACAGATAGTAAGGATCCCTTTGTGTATATTCGAATAAATGATTATGTCGGGATAGAGATACCTCAACACCAGCTAAAGAGAGATAGACAATGAGGTTTATAAAATGAAGAATAATAGGAACCATGCTTAAATTTTTTAACGTCATTGACACAAAGAATGGTTTTTCACTTTATAAATAGTTAAATGTTTGAATATCAAAATTGCTCCAAAGTTATTCATTGTCTGAAGACAACATCCATTGAAAAATATGTAAGGGCACCTGCGTGGCTCAGTTGGTTAGGTGTCTGACTTTTGATCTCAGCTCAGGTCGTGATCTCACAGTTTGTGAGCTAGAGTTCCGGTGTCCGGGCTCCGATCTGACAGTGAGGAGTATGCTTAGTATTCATTCATTCTCTCTCTCTCTCTCTCTCTCTCTCTCTCTCTCTCCCCCTTCCCTGCTTGGATGCACATGTGTATGTGCTCACTCGCTCTCTCTCTCTCAAAATAAATAAAAAAAGAAAAAGAAAAATGTGTAGAACTGGGATAGGATGGAACAGTATACACTACCTTATCTGTGCTAGAAAAATCTCCTTGGGTGGAAACAACTAGCAACCCACGTGCTATGGCTTACATATTCTATCCGACCAAAGTGGTGGCTACCGTGGGTTGGTCTGTCTGACAAGTGACATGCCATAAGAACTAATATAAATGGTTTTGAAAGTATTACAAATAATTAGAATCTCCTAGAAAAGGGGGAAATACGGAAATGCCATCCTTAAGCCAATAAGTCACATGTTAGTTTCAACGCACTAAGTGCCTTCGTGAGAACTGTGTACAAGGACATAGAAAGACTCTGTCTAAAATTCTGTTGGGTTTGAGTCAGACCTCATGAAGCCAAGAATATTATTCTTAGTCCCAACTATTTGAGGAGCGACAAGATCTGTCTCATTTCTTAGATCCTCTGAATCTGAATTAAATAGAAACAATACAATCCTATTTGACATTTTTTCTGAAAATTAATATGAAATGAGAGGTCGCAGTCCAAAAATAAAAATTCAACAATATCATCCAGAAAGTAAATGAAGTATTTAAGACCTCTACTTGCTGGTATACAAACTATCAAAGTAGGGGTGCCTGGGTGGCTCAGTAGGTTAAGCAACCAACTTTGGCTCAGGCCGCGATCTCATGGTTCACGAGTTCGAGCCCTGTGTCAGGCTCTGTGCTGACAGCTCGGAGCCTAGAGCCTGCTTTGGATTCTGTGTCTCCCTCTCTCTCTGCCCTTTCCCCACTCGTGCTCTCTCTCTCTCTCTCTCTCAAAAATAAATGTGGTTTTTTTTTTTAACTGTCAAAGTTAAAGGAAACCTAACTTGGCAAACACCCTCCATCCGTTCCTGTTCTCAGTTTTAATTTTTTTTTAAGTTTATTTATTTATTTTGAGAGACAAAGAGAGAGAGAGAGAGAGTGGGGGAGGGCCAGAGAGGTGGGGAGAAAGAGAGAATCCTAAGCAGGCTCTGCACTGTCAGTGTGGAGCCAGAGGCAGGACTGGAACTCACGAATGGTGAGATCATGACCTGAGCCAAAACCAAGAATCGGACACTTAAACAACTGAGCCACCCAGGCACCCCTCTCATTTTTTTTTAATGTTTATTATTTTTGAGAGACAGAGAGAGAGAAAGCGAAAGAGTGCACACAAGCAGGGGATGGACAGAGAGAGAGACAGAGGATCTGAAGGGGGCTCTGCACTGACAGCTGAGTGCCCAATACAGGGCTTGACCTCAGGAACCCCGGGAACCATGGAATCATGACCTGAGCCGAAGTCAGACCCTTAACCAACTAAGCCACCCAGACGCCCCCAATCCTCTTCTCATTAAAGGCATTGCGGTGCCACAGCTGCATGTATGAGCTAGAGCCATTTCCCCAGGTTCAAGTTCCACCTTGGCTGGATGGCCAAATAGCCTTTGTTGATTGGCTGTATGCGGTGGGTGCAAATGGCACCTGTCTCACAGGGCCATTTGGGGATTGTATGCATGAATAACACACACTGCTTAGTTAGAACAGAGCCCGGTACTTGGGAAGCCCTGCGTAAATGTTTACGGCATCGCCATTATTTTTGGTTTTGGTGCCGCTGAATAAACAATCACCAGCTAAAGTATTATGCGTCTTTGTTTTGTATTAACAAGTCAAAGGAGAAAATATTTCATTACTACCACTCACCCTCAGACTTCCCATCATTTCAGAATTAAAACCAAAGAGAGGAGCATTGTCTGAGGCCCGTAATTTTCATTGCTCGTGTAGATTTTAAGGCCCCTGGTTACTCTCTAACCCACATTGATTTGTTCTCTTCCTTAGAAAGCACGTAAGTATAGTAAGACAGTGGTTTGTTACACCAAAGTATATTATGCAAATATCTTAGTTTATCTTTCTCATCATTATAACTATATCTCTAATGCAAAAAAAAAAAAACCCAATAATCAGAAATTGCAAAAATCTCTCTTAAAGAATTATGCCATTGTCAGTGAGAATGATTTTGGCAAGTAACAGGAGCTTCGACTAAAAGTGCCATGTGGATTAAAAAGAGAGGTTTTATTTTTCTCATGTGACGAGAAGCCTGAATGTAGGGGAACTTCAGAGATGATTCATTTACTAATAACATCATACAGGAAGCAAGTTCTTTCCATTCAGCACCCGGGATCTCATCATCACTATGAACATTCAGAAGTAGAAAAAATGAATTATTATTATTTCATACGGTGTATGCCTATTTTTAACTTTTTTGAGGAACCTCGATACTGTTTTCCACAGTGGCTGCACCAATTTACCTTTGGTGCAGGTAATGTTGTTACCCAGCAACATTGCACAAGGGTTCCTTTTCCTCCACATCCTAGCTAACACTTCTTTCTTGTATTTTTGCACAGTAATCATTCTGACAGGTGGGAGGTGGTATCTCACTGTGATTTTGATTTGCGTTTCCTGATGGCTACTAAGGCCGAGTACCTTTCCATGTACCAGTTAGCTACCTGTAGATCTTCTTTGGAAAATGTCTACTTAGGTCTTTGCCCATTTTTTAAACAAAATATTTGCTTTTGTTTTTGTTTTTCTGTTGACCTGTATGAGTTTGTTATATGTTTTGGATATTAACCCCCCGCAGATATGTGGTTTACAAATACTTGATCCCATTCTGCAGGTTGCCTTTTTGGTTGCCGACGGCTTCTCTTGCTGTGCAGAAGCCTTTTGGGTTGAAGTAGTCCCCCCACATATTTTTTCAGCTTTTGTTGCTTACGCTTTTGGATTTCATTTTATGACATTTTGTGGCCGCCATAAAATCAATGCTAAAACCAATGTTAAGGGCATTTCCCCTATGTTTTCTTCTAGGGGTTTTATGGCTTTCAGTCTTACACTGAAGTCTTTAATTCATTTAAAATTAATTTTTGTATGTGGTGGAAGATAGGGGTCCAATCTCATTCTTTTGTATACAAATATCAGTGTTCCCAACACCACTTATTGAAAAAAAATGCATTTTCTTCTTAAGCATTTTTGACTGCCTTGTTAACTATATGGGTGGATTCATTTCTGAGCTCTTGATTCTGTCCCATTGTTCTATGTGCCTGTTTTTATATCAGTAACATGTTATTTCGGTTACTATAGCTTTCTCAGGATTGCTTTGGCAATTTGGGGTCTTCTGAGGTTGCATAGACATTTAGGGCTCTTGCAAAAATATTCATAAAAAATGTCATTGAAATCTTGATAGTTATTATGTTGAATCTATAGATGTCTTGGCTACTATTGGCATTTATCAAAATTAATTCCTCTAGCCCATGAACACTGGACACTTTTCCATTTATTTGTGTCTTCCCCAATTTCTTTCATAACTTTTAATTTTCAGTGTACAGATTTTTCACATCCTTTATTAAATTTATGCCTAAGTATTTTTTTTTGCTTTTGATGCAGATGTAAATGGGATTGTTTTCTTTGTTTTTCAGATGGTTTCTTATTAGCATATAGCAATGCAACTGATTTTTGTGTGTTGAGTTTGTATTCTGTAACTTTACTGAATTCATTAAATAGTTCTAACAGTTCATGTCTGTGTGTGTGTGTGTGTGTGTGTGTGTGTGCAGTTTTTAGGATTTTCTTTTATTTTTTTTAAATTAATTTAGTTATTTTGAGAGAGAGAGAGCAGGGAAGGGGCGGAGAGAGAGAGAGAGAGAGAGAGAGAGAGAGAGAGAGAGAGAGAGAGAGAGAGAGAGAGACCCAAGCAGGCTCCACTCTGTCAGCACAGAGCCCGATGCAGGGCTCATTCTCAAAAATTGTGAGATCATGACCTGAGCTGGAATCAAGAGTTGGACACCTAACTGACTGAGCCACCCAGGCACCCCAAGATTTTCTGTGTATGAGATTGCATCATCCACAAATGGGGAAATTTTACTTCTTTAAGGTTTGGATGTCTTCCTCCCCCCCCCCCCCTTATTCATGTGACCAAGACTTCCAGTAATAAGTTGAATAGGACAGGTGAGAGTGATCATACTGTTTGTTGTTGTTGTTTGTTTTTTATCTTAGAGTAGAAGCTTTCACCTTTCACGACTATGTACGCTACCTCTGGGCTTGTTATAAATGGCCTATATTATGTTGTGGTACATTCTTTCCATATCCAGTTTCTTTAGAGATTTTTGTTTTAAGTTTGTTTGTTTATTGAGAGAGAGAGCAAGTGGAGGAGTGGCACAAGGAGAGAGACACAGAAAGAGAGAGAGAATTCCAAATAGGGTCCATGCTGCCAGCACAGAGCCTGACATGGGACTCGACCTCACGAGCCATGAGATTGTGACTTGAGCTGAAATCGAGTCAGGCGCTTAACCGACTGAGCCACCCAGGCACCCCTGTTTAGAAGTTTTGTCACGAATGGGTGTTGAACTTTGTCTAATGTTGTTTTTCTGCATCTATTGAGATGACTCTATGATTTTTATATTTCACACATCAATGTGGTATATTACATTTATTGACGTACATATGTTTGAGCCATCCCGGCTTCCCAAGGATAAATCTCCCAGGGATCATGTCTGATCCTTTTAATGTACTGTTGAACTTGGTTTACTAGTATTTCGTTAAGAACTTTTGCCATCTATATTCATGAAGGTTATTGGTCTGTAATTTTCTTTTCTTGTGATCTCTCTTTGGCTTTGATATCAGGATAATGCTGGTCTGACTCACAAAATGAGTTTGGGCATGTTCTCTCCTCTTCAGTTTTTTGGAAGTGTGAGAAGATTTAGCATTAATTCTTATTTAAATGTTTGGTAGGATTCACCAGTAAAGCCATCTAGTTCCAGACTTTTCTTTCTTGGTAGGTTTTTGATTCAGTCCCCTTACTTGTTAGTGGTCTGTTCAGATTTTCTATTTCTTCATGATTCATTCAGTCTTGGTATGTTTCATGTTTCTAGCAATATATCCATTTATTTTAGATTGTCTAACTTGTTAATGTGTAACTTTTCATGTTAGTTTCTTATGATTCTTTATATTTCTATGGCATTAGTTGTATTCTTTCCTCTTTTATTTATAATTTCATTTATTTTATTTTCTCTTTTTTTTTTTTCTTGGTGAGTCTAACTAAAAGTTTGTCAATTTTGTTTTCTTTTTAAAGAAACAGTTCTAGGGGTGCCTGGGCGGTTCAGTTGGTTAAGTGTCTGACTTTGGCTCAGGTCATGATCTCACAGTTTGTGAGTTCGAGCCCCATGTCGGGCTCTCTGACGACAGCTCAGAGCCTGGAGCCTGCTGCGGGTTCTGTGTCTCCCTCTTTCTCTCGTCTCTCCCCAACTTGTGCTCTCTCTCTCTAGAAAGTAAATAAGTAAACATTTAAGAAAAAAATAAAGAAACAGTTCTGGATTTTGTTACTTTTTCTATTTTTCCCCTATTTTCTATTTCATTTACTTCAACATTAATATTTATTGTTTCCTTCCTAATGCTATTTTTGAGGTCAGTTTGTCCCTCTAATGTCTTGAGGTATAAAGTTAAGTTGTTTATTTGAGATTTTTCTTTATTCTTTTTTTTAACATTTTATTTTTTTTAATTTTTTAAGTAAAATTTTTAATGTTTATTTATATTTGAGAGAGAGAGAGAGTGCGCGTGGGGAAGGGATAGAGAGAGAGAGAGGGAGACCCAGAATCCAAAGCAGGCTCCAGGCTCTGAGCTGTCAGCACAGAGCCTGACCTGGGGCTCGAACCCACGAACTTCGAGATCATGACCTGAGCCGAAGTCAGATGCTTAACACACCGAGCCACCCAGGCGCCCCTAGATTTTTCTTTGGTCTTAATGTATGCATTTATCACCATAAACTCTCTTAGAACTGATTTGGCTGCATCTTATATGCTTATGTATGTTGTGTTTTCATTTTCACTGACTAAAGATTATTTTTTTTTATTTCCTTTTTTATTTCTTCTTTGATCCATTTGTTGTCCAGGGATGTGTTGTTTAATTTTCTTGTGTTTGTGAATTTCCCAGATTTCTTCTTGCTCTTGATTTCAAGCTTTATACCACTATGGTCAGGAAAGATGCTTGGCATCATTTCTTTCTTCTTGAATTTGTTGAAACTTATTTTGTAGCCTAACATATAATTTATCCTAGAAAATGTTCTTTGTATGCTTGAGCAGAATGTGTATTCTGCTGTTTGCGGATAGAATGTTCTATATATATTTGCTAGATACATTTGTTAGATACAAATATGCCATTTCCATATTGATTCTCTGTCTGGACCATCTATTCATTGTCGAGAGTGGGGTATTAGAGTCTAAACTATTATTATATTGCCGTTTATTTCTTCTTTTAGTTCTGGTAGCATTTACTTTATTCATTTAGGTGTGCTGATGTTGGGTGAATAAATATCTTCACTTGTTATCTTTTATTGATTAAGTGACCCTTTGTCATTATATAATGATCTTCTTTTCTCTTTTGGCTATTTTTATTTTAAGGTCTATTTTGTCTGATGCAAATATAGCTACACCCGATTTCTTCTGGTTACCATTTGCTTGAAATATCTTTTTCTACCCGTTTTTCTCTCAGTCTATGTGCATTCTTACACCTTAAGTGAGTTTACTGTGTGCAGCATATCATTAGATTTTGTGTTTTTTTACTCCCTTTTTACCTATGCAGCCTTCTATATATTTTGATTAGAGAATTAATGCATATACATTTAAAGTAATTGTTGATAGATAAGGACTGCTACTGCCATTGTATTCATTGTTTTCTGACTATTTTGTAGATTCTTCGTTGGGTGCGATTTGGTGGGGCTGGAGACTGATCTTTGTGCTCAGATGTGGTTGATGCCCAGGTTGAGTGGAGTCGAAGCCTATGCACCAAGATTGGGCAAGGTCACTACCTGGGCTTCCTGCTTGGGCGAGGCCACAGGCTGTGATCAGTAATTGGGCAGGACCATGGGTTGGGCTCTGCAGCTGGATGGTACTATAGGCTGGGCTCCTGGACTACCCAGGTTCACTGTTCTGGCTTTTGGGCTATACAGGGCCAAAAGCTATGCTCAACTGCTGGGTAGGGCTGCTGGCTTGACTCCCTGTCTGAGTAGGGCTATCAAATGGGCTCCATGAGGGCCCGAGTTCTCTATCCAGGCTCTTTGAAAGCACGGGACTAGAGGCTTCCTCAACAATTGGGAGGGGTTGCAAATTTGCTTCCCTGTCTAGGCAGGGTGCTAGACAGGCCGTATGGCCAGAATGGGGACCCAAATCAAGTAGAACCGCCAACTGAGCTTTCTGGCCAGACACGGCCACCTGCTCAGCCCTTCACACGGGCAGAGCCTCTGACTGACATCTCTGCTTAGATTCCACTGTAAACAGGAATGTGGTCTGCCATGATTTAAGCAGTAGACATTAACATTTATCTTCTTAGAGATTTTTAAACACTTTATGGAGTTTCTTGGACTAGATTCTCCTTATAGGTGATAAATATATTTCACTGTCTTTGTTCTTGATGATCCACCTCCTGTCCATTATGTTGTTTTTATTTCTTTCATTTTTAATGAATATTTATTGAGAACTATCTGTGCTTTAAAAAATGTAGAACAAAGACAATAAAATATATTTATGTCCCGTAAGGAGATTCTATTCTAAGAAACTTCACAAAGTGTTAAAAAAAAAAACTCTCTAAAATGATAAATGTTAATTTCTGTTGCCATTCTTAGAGGTGATGAACTCAATAGGAAGCAACAGATCTACAGCACTTTAAAAAATACATTCATAGGTAATTGTTTAAAGTATCACTAGCATATTCTAGATGAAAAAAGAACCAAGCCTTAGAAGATTTGCCTAATTTCTTTGCTGAGACAAGGTAAAGCAGGGTCTAGCATCCGTATCTTTAACTTCAGAGCCTGTGCTAACTCTCTTGTAAGAAGCTACCAGAGTCTTTTTACACATTCTTTGATAGAAATTTTGTAGTATTGAATTATTTTTTGGGAAACATAATATGGACAAGGCAGATAAGTTTACAATTTTCTTTTTATTTTATTTTGAGAGAGAGAGAGAGAGAGAGCATGAGCAAGCAGGGGAGGACGGAGAGAGAGGGAGAGAGAGTCCCAAGTAGGCTCCATGCCGTCAGCCCAGAGACCGATGCAGGAACTGTGAGACTATAACCTTAGCTGAAACCAAGAGTCAGACCCTTAACTCACTGAGCCACCCAGGCACCATTCCATTTATTTATTTATTTATTTATTTATTTAAGGACAATGCAGATAAATTGAGGTTAAGGAGGAAGAAGAAATTATTGTTTCTCTCCAGCTTAGTTTTTCTTTCTTCTTTTCCCTTTATCCCCTCTTGTCTCTAAAGGAGCTTTAGAGTTTTTGAAAAAAGTAATAATTATTACCTATAAAGATAATATAGTCTGAAATTAAAGTTTTTCTAAGTTCTTACATAACTCTTTTTGCTTTATTTCATTCTGTTCTGGTCTCTGTATGTACTTTTAGGTCATGCACCCTTGTTAAATGTGCATGTTTCCAGTATCATAGTGCCCTCTCTGTTTTAACCTCCATGATGGCTAGGTGGGGAGTTATAGTTTACCTCGCAAATTGAGGTTCAAACACCAACCACAGAAAGAAGCTCTCTGTACCTCCTTGGGGACTGAGGGCCTTGGCACTTTAATAGCATCCGTAAGAACAGAGAACCACAGCTTGCACATAAATAGCCTAGAATTTCCTGATATGTCTGATTTTTGAAGTGTGGGATTGTTTTGGTTCCACTTGATGTTTTAATAGAAAATTATTTGATTGTAAATTTTCGTAGGAGCTAAACAGTGGAACATGAAAGCAATTTGAGACTAGTACTGCATCGGTATTCTACCTGTAAGGAAAACAAATATAGTAAAGTAGGAGTAACTATTCCAAGTGATACAGTACATATTTCCTATCATAGTGAAAATTAACTATGTTAACTTTTATAGTCACTCAATCACATTTTGAAATAGCAGAAATGTAGTTCAGTTTGTAAGCTGGGAAAGCATGCATGCCAGTGTGTGAATTAAGGGGTATATTAAGGGGTATTATTTCTTTTCCTGAAAGTCAGTGATAATGTGCTTCTGATTTTTTTTTTAAATTTTTTTTAACATTTATTTTATTTTTGAGACAGAGAGAGACAGAGCATGAACGGGGGAGGGTGAGAGAGAGGGAGACACAGAATCGGAAGCAGGCTCCAGGCTCCGAGCCGTCAGCCCAGAGCCCGACACGGGGCTCGAACTCACAGACCGTGAGATCGTGACCTGAGCTGAAGTCGGACACTTAACCGACTGAGCCACCCAGGCGCCCCAATGTGCTTCTGATTTTTAATAGCTTGCTGATTTCTTGTGTTTTTTTAAAACTTTTTCATGTGTATAAAATGACAGGAAAGCTCTTCTTTAAATGATCTGCATACTACAATTAAAAATTGCTTAGAAAATGGCAGTTGGACTTTGGCCAGCTTTCTCTACAGTTGTTCTATAGAACATGGAAACATGTTATACAAGAGAGTTCCATCCCAAGGAAGCTTTGGGAAAGTGTTGTTACAAAGTTTGTGGGGGATATCTCTGCTAGTCGAGTTCTCAGAGCCTTTTACTATATATATAACTTTGTACTCTGAGTTTGTGCAGAGAAGGTAGTATATGGTATCTCTCAAATGCATTTGACCATGAAAGGTTCTGTTTGTTTGTTTGTTTTTCTAAGAGCATTCCAGTTTATATTCAGAATTCAATTTGGTTAACACTGATTTCTGTAAAATAAGGTATCAAACTAGGTTTTGCAATAGGCATCACCAACATTATTCTTGTTAAAAATTAATATGGTTATTATTTATAATAAGAAGGAAAACATGATGTGACCAAGGAAAACTAAAAACCATCTTTAATAAAATGCTTCGAAAGATTATTTCTTTCCCACAGAGTTTTTACTATGTATTTTTGAAATGACATAAAGAGACGCCATAAGTAGAACTAGATTTTTTTCTAATGTTTTTCTCTAAAGATATATTTATTTGGGACATTCAGAACAGAGTTAAAAACATCTGCTGTTAAGAAAAAAAAATTCTTACTAAATGTCTTGGGTATCAAAACTATTTTTATAGTCTTTATTTACATTTTTTGAAAACATAATTCTTAGTCTAAACCAGATTTATCAATTGTTGTCTTTTCAGAACATATTGTTATGTTATATAAAATTTAAAAAATTAAATGTGCCAGTGAGAGTTATATTAGTTAAGGTATTTGTCAGTAATTTTTGTCATGCTTATTCTATGTTCTATTTAATTATTTAGAGCATTAGTAGCTGTGGAAAAAATGAGTAATTATTATATAATAATTTATTAAGTACCTAGTATGAGCTTAAGCACAGTGTTAGGACCTGGAGGGAATTTGGTCATATGAATTTTTATCTGCTCAAAATAACTCACTATAATTTATATCCAAATCATTTTTTGAATCCTTATAGATATCCATTTTGCCCCCATTGTTTTTTTTTTTTTTTACTCTTTTAAAGAATTCTGTATCTCTACAAAAGTAGAGAGAGTATTGAAAGGGATTCTGTAGAGTTTATGCTCCTCTAAATTATGTAAACTTGTAGTTTAATTTGCTTTGAATTCTCTTATTTTATTTATTTTTATTTAAGGATAATATATAGACAATGTGTAATTCTATCAGGTCATATCTATTTTCATTAAGGCCACAACCATGATGATCATCACCTGAATTCATTCTTTTATCAAGGTTTTGCCAAATGGTGATGCTCTTTATTGACTAAAATACTCCATTAAGAGAAACTTTCTCTCCTTAATTATTTGGTTGCCCTAAAATAACAATTAGCGCAAGAAAGATTAAGTGTTTGGCTCTTTCCCTTTACAGTTTTCAGGATGTTTTAGATGAATTTTGAGCAACTGCAAAGACAAAGTTTTTCTGTGTGTTAGTTTGGTATCATTGTGAAATGACATTGGGCTTTTAACATATATAATATATTTTAATTCATTGCCATTATTATACTTATTGATGTTCAGATTGTTTCATCTTTGGTCAGTAGAAACCTGTTTGGTTTGGCTGAGTCCCTTGGACATTATCACAGTGGTCTTTGATAGTCTTTCCTTGCTTCTGGAAGGCTGGACTTAACCTAGTGCATTTCCTGCCCCACCCCTGAATTCAGTTACTTCTCAGGGAATTCAAGAACTCAAGTTTCTTTTAGTGGGAAATGGTATTTTGAGATCACAACTGTGTTCCATGGATCTAAATGGTTGGCCATTTGTTTCTGGGCCTTTTTGTGGACAGCAGTTAAGAAGTTTGTTTTTTTTTTTTTTCAGGAAGACATATATCTAGTTCATAGTAATATTGTCAGTTTAAATTTAGAATTACACTGTTTTAATCTAAGTTGCTTGATTTTGTATTTGTATCTCTTTTAATGAAATTCTAAATTCCTAGTGACATACTCAGTTACTTATTTCCTTGATCCCCTAGTAATATCAATGCAATATTACATAGTTTGAGAATACTGACATCAGTATTATTGGTAACAAAATTATTACTGTAAATAATGTAGGATGTCTTTGCCATTGTTTTTGTTCTACTTAGTTATACCCTAATAGAGTACAAGTTACTATGCTCTAAAATCACTAGGAATAATTCTATTTTATTAATCCACCGACTAAATATAGTCTTATTTGTTTCATTTTGTATTAAAAATTTTTATGTATGTAATATGATGCCAAAGTCAAATCTACGACTCAAAGTATCTTCAGAGAGGTCTGGCTTCTGTGCCTGCCTCCTTCCCCTCGATTCTTTCACAGTTAACCGTTCTGTACAGTTTTATTACCTGTTATTTATGGACTGGTTTAATCTTCTCTCTTTAAAAAAACACATAAATATATATGTGTAATGTAATTATATATGTTTGTATCTTTATTATATTCTCTTCCTATGAAAAACACTAGGACAGTGAATAGCAATACTTTTCAACTCAGCTGCAAATAAATCACTGGGGGCGGAAGGGGGGTGCTTGTTAAAACACCGATTTCTGATTCCTACCCCCAGAGTTTCTGTTTCAGTAGGCTTGGGACAGCCCCCAATTATTTGCATTTCTAACAAGTCCCCAGGTGATGCTGCTGGAGGTGATCTGGAGGCCACACTTTGAGAACCAGTGCGATGGGTAGTACGCTCTACTTCATTTCTCCACTTCAGATTATATTCTGGAGGTCACTCCGGCAGTAGAAAGAGAATTGTACTTGTTTTTTTTTTTGGCGGCTGCTTAGCATTCCATTGGGAGGAGATACCGTAGTGAATTCTGGTTTCCTAATGGGAACATTTGAATTGTCTCCGATAGTCGGTACTACAAATAGCAGTGCGATGAATAGTCTTGGGGATACTTCTTTTAATATTTTTGTCCAGTCTTTCTAATCAGTCATTAGGACAGACTCCTAGACATGGGAATTCCAGGATGTAGGGTAAACGCATATGTAAATGTTGTAACTTCCTATTAGCTGGAAATTTTAAATATTCCATCCGTTATATATCTTTGAAAAAAATCCACTATTCCTCAATTTACTTTTCCCTAATAATAAGCATTCAAAACTTTAAGATAATGAGATCCTACCCCAAATGACAAAATGAATGCTTTCCTATGCTTTCAGTGGACAATACCAAAGACACTAATTGGGAATAGAAATCCTTTAAAAACAACAACAAGTTGTCAATATGTAGCATTTAAAAATATGTTGAGATTGGATATTTTAAAATGCATTTATATAATATGTCATATATGTTATAATATATTATAAAATTTATATAATTTATATGAAAAATAAGATATTTGTTAGTACATAGATTAACAGATTTTTTTTAAATTTTTGAATCACAGATGTTGACCTTGAACACTTAAAATACATTATGTTACTTAAGCCTCAGATTGTTTACCTGTGAAATAGAGATGAAAAAAAAAAGGTACCCACTTTCTAAAGCTTGTGATTTTTAAAGATAAAAGTAGTTAATCCATATAAAGAATTTAGCCTAGCAGTTCTCATCCTTACTAGAACCATATCCCCTTTATTAAATTAATTTATTATAATGCCCCCTTACTCTCTGAAAAATAATTTATGCCTAATATAACCTATTACATATAAAATTTTTAAAATGAATTAATCCCCTAACTCTAATTTAAAGGACAAAATAAAAGGAAAGCGGTTTATAATAAAGGAATATTTATTCAATGTGTAAATGACTACCCATGACCAATCTAAATAGCATACGAAGTAATCAGATGCTTGTGGTTCATCTTTAATATGGCAGGTACAGTAATATAAATACAGGTGTGCTAAATTTACACCAAGGTGTGCTGAACTCTAATACCAAGAGCAGTGTTGACACCAGTGATGGAATTTTCTGAAGTGTTCAACATCTTTTGTAAAGTTCTGATCAAAGTACAGCCTTTCCTTGATTTTCATGGCAGCTGAATTTCTGGAAAACTCAGTGCATATTAAAACTGTGTGACAAATATTTAGTGTTTTATGTAAGGTTTTAGGCTGAGCTGATTGGGCTGAGCTAACTTTGAAATAATATTTCATCTATGAGAATATCCAGTGGCGTTCTTCATTGGGCGGGATTGACCCAAGGCTTCTTGTCCCACCGGTGTCCTTTGGGACAGTCAAAAAGGGACCCACAAATTTCCAAAGTGCCCCCTCGTGAGCAGCATCAACCCTATTAGGGACACCGACTTTACCCAATGACTATTGTAGTGTATTGTAAGTTCTTAACAGATGTCAGTCATATTATTATTTTTATTTCTTTTTTTTCAATATTTATTTATCTTTGAGAGACAGAGAGAGCATGTGTGTGGGGTAGGGGGCAGAGAGAGAGAGGGAGACCCAAATTTTGAAGCAGGCTCCAGGCTCTGAGCTGCCAGCACAGAGCCTGATGTGGGGCTCAAACTCATAAACCATAAAATCATGACATGACCCAAAGTCAGACGCTTAACTGACTGAGCCACCCAGGTGCCCCATGATTATTGTTTTTAATAACAGCTCTGCAGGTAACAGTTGGATCATATTTATTCCTTGTGCTGATGGTCTTGCTCTACTCCTCTGTTCCTCAGTCATCGGGTCACCAAAAACCTATGAAAATAACTAATGTCCTTATAGTTAGTTTACAGGGTGGTTTTACATAGGTTGAGTTTATGTTTTTAAGCTTAAAGAGATTATATTACTCTAAATATGTAATAAATTAATAAAACAAAAAGTAAAATGAAGGAAGTGTCTGTTTGAGCTAACATTCATTCTGATTTTTAAAAATTATTTGTAAGTTTATTTATTTTGAGAGAGAGAAAGAGAGAATAAGTAGGGGAGGGGCAGAGAGAAGGAGAGACAGAATCCCCAAATAGACTCCTCCCCATCAGTGCAGAGACCAACGGAGGGCTCCAACTCACGAACTGTGAGATCATGACCTGAGCTGAGATCAAGAATTGGAAGCTTAGGGGTGCCTGGGTGGCTTGGTCGGTTAAGCGTCTGACTTCGGCTCAGGTCATGATCTCACGGTCTGTGAGTTCGAGCCCCGCATCGGGCTCTGTGCTGACAGCTCAGAGTCTGGAGCCTGTTTCAGATTCTGTGTCTCCCTCTCTCTCTGCCCCTCCCCTGTTCATGCTCTGTCTCTCTCGGTCTCAAAAATAAATAAACGTTAAAAAAAATTAAAAAAAAAAAAAAAAGAATTGGAAGCTTAACTAACTGCACCCCCCAGGTGCCCCTGATTTTGAAACCAATATTGCAGACTGGTTAAGAGTCCAGACTAGAGCCAACTTGAAAAATACGATGTTAGTCGAGGAGCACTTAGGAGGCTCAGTCGGCTGAGCATCCATCCGACTTCGGCTCAGGTCATGATCTCACTGTTTGTGGGTTCGAGCCCCACATCGGGCTCTGTACTGACAGCTCAGAGCCTGGAGCCTGCTTCGGATTCTGTGTGTGTCTCTCTCTCTGCCTCTCCCCTGCTCGCGCTCTGTCTCTGTCTCCCTCTCAAAAAACATATAAACATTACAAAAGTTAAAAAATATATATATAATGTTAGTCACATATGTAATTGTAAATATTCTGGTGTCCACATAAAGTAAAAAGTAAAATGAAATATGTGAAATTAATTTTAAGAGTATGTTGTATTTAACCGAATATATCCAAAGTATTATCATTTCAGCCTGTAATCCACAGAAAAGTTTTTGATGGGATGTTAATCAGGAAAAATATTATTATATTCCTTTCCTTACTAAGTGAAGTACTGTGTATATTTTACACCTATAGTGCATCTGGGGTCAAATCAGCCACCCTGTCTTTGCTCAACAGCCCTCTGTGGCCATGGCAACCATACTGGTTAGTACAACTCTAATCACACATAAGCCAGTCTTCCTGGATTTGAATCCCGGACCTAGCACTTGCCAGCTATGTAATCTTGGGCTGTTTTCCTACCCTCTATGTACTCCAGTTTCATCATCTATAATATCCAGATCATAAAAATAAAGTCTCTGTCAAAAGGCTTCGTGGGAATGAGATGAGTTAGTGTATGTAAAGTACCAAGAACAGACACAAAGTAAGTTCTCAGTAAAGGTTAATAATATCCTATAGATTTAGGTTTTTATTTTTTTTTTAATAGTGGAAAATAGTAGAAAAATGTCAAAAGCTGGGGGAGAAACAACAAAAAATACCTTCGTCGGTAGATATTGTAACACATATGGAATCTCTTTTCTCCTCCTCACCCCCCACCCTCAACGCACACACACACACACACACACACACACCCCTACCCCTCACAAACAGAAACTGTTTCTCATACTATTTCTTTCGGTTTGGGATTATTAGCACATATTCTTGCCAAATTTGGTGGATAAACAGAAGCACAGAATGTACTAGTCTTTTAGCCACTCCTGATACTGAGTCTTAGAGCTTTGATTTGATTTTGATCCCTTACATATATCATGTGTTAAGGATGTGTAGATTTGAATCTTGAGGTTGCCTGCTGACTTCTAAGTAAACAGGAATTTATGCAGGCAAGATGACTCACATAATTATTTCATTGTTGGACCCCTTGCTGAATCATACACTGGAAGCATGTGAATGATCTAGTGTTTGAATGTGGATGCACAATTATAGACAAGTCACAATGTAATAGGAGTTCTTTTTTTAATGTTTATTTTTTGAGAGAGAAAGAGAGGGAGAGAGTGAAAGCACGTGAGTGGGAGAGGGGCAGAGAGGGAAAGAGAGAGACACATAATTTGAAGCAGGCTCCAGGCTCCAAGCTGTCGGCACAGAGCCCCATGCGGGGCTCGAACTCACGATCCATGAGATCATGACCCGAGCCGAAGTTGGGCGCTTAACTGACAAAGCCTCCCAGGCGCCCCTATAACAGGAGTTCTTATATTGTGCTCATGACCAACTTTTTCATGTCAGAGACAGAATTGCAGAAGACAGTCATGGGGTGTAAAATGTTCCAGTAGACCGTTGTTAATATTTTCCTTTTATTCTCGGCACAACGTTCTTCTGTTTTCAACCTGATGGTGCCATTTTCCGTTATTTCATTTTATTTTATTTTTTAGCAGTGGTGATAGACACCGTAAGTAAACCAGACCCTTCAAGTCTCTGTGTGCAAATTGCAAGAGCACATGATATGCCTGCCTTTACTGAGGTCTCACAGCCTAACCAACATGGTGTCTAAATACAGCTCCAGCAGAAGTTATAACAATAGTTTCTGTCAGCCTGTCTGAGATGGTTAGAGAATAGCGGTGGGGAATAGCACAGTAACCCAGAAATGTCCAGATTCTTCTGGCCCCTTTTATTGTGATAAATCTCCTGTGAACTTTGCAGGGAGGTATTGTTTGCGTCTGGTATATCTCTGTCTAGAATGTGGCTACGTGCACCTACTCCTTCTCGCTGAACTGTGTAGCACAGAAGCCGATTCAATGGTAGGCAAAAATAAAAATAAAAAGTAAAACCCCATGCGGGAAGAGACTGGAGATAATGTATTTGAATAAGATGAATTAAGTTCTTGCTATACCTTCACCATGCGAGACACGTACAAGGTTGTACGTGTAAAAATCTAAGTAGCGTCCTCTTGTTAGAGCTGAATAACTCGCACGGATGTTGGTTTATTGCAAAGTATGTCAGATAACTTACTACAAACTGAGAAAATTGGCGCCATGCATTCTACATGAAACTGTGTTGTTTCTTAATAAAAGAACTAACAGGAAGTAATTACCATAAATACCGGCAAAATATTACATTCAATTAAGTATTTCTAAATGTGTATTTGAAAGAAATTAGTGAGAGCATAAGATCATGGAAGAATATATAAGCTTGGAAAGACGGTATGGATCTTCTATGAAACAGCATTTGAAGCCTTTATATGATCTTGGAATTTGGTCTATTTTCCTTCCTAGCGGGCAACCTCCATACTTGTTTGCCTTTAGATCACATGCCATGTAGACTCCCTTCTCCGAAACTTCCTTCAATCCTCACAGCCCAAACGGCCTCCTCCCATCACCAACACTGTCTACCTAGTTCTTACAGGGCACCCGAGGTTCACCTGGCGTCCTGTCTCACCTACTAAGTTTTCCCAAACCCTCATGGCTCTCTCTCAACTACACCTCCTTTTGCTTCTTACAGTGTTTCAGACTTATTTGAAAATCACCTACTGTATACCCAAGTCATGCAGCTAATAAGGGATAAAGCCAGGATTTGAATTCAGAATGAACCCAAAGCTTATCTAGGGTTAGTTCCCAATGGAAATTGCACATTTACGTCCACAAATGTGCAAATGTCCAAAATGTGTGATGCAGTCAGTTATTTCAGAATTTCAGGCTTCATTGAGCCAGCCACTCATCTGATCCCATGTTGTTTATCTTTGTTTTGCTGCATTACATTATAACAGAATATTCTTAGCTGCCCCACTGGACATGCCTGAAGGCAAGGATTGGATCTTACTTTTCATCTTTTTATACTCAGCTGTAAGAAACTGTAGCCCTTAGCTAAGTGTTCAGTAAAAGTTTGGTGAAATATATACTTCTTATGATATGACCATAGTTTCTCCTTTATTTCATATAAGTATATCTCAGGTATCAGAATTCTCCTTGAGAAAAGAGTACACCTATACCAAAAACAAAGAAAAAGCCCAAAGTCACCCTGAAAAGACTCAGACACCAAATATATCCAAGTGTTAAAAGACAACCCACTATTTTGAACCATAGTCTGTATAATAAATTCAACTTCGAATTTCAATGATTTTTTTTAATGTTTATTTATTTATTTTGAGAGAGAGAGTGTGTGTGTGTGCGTGCGTGCAAGCAGGGGAGAGGCAGAGAGAGAAGCAGAGAGAATCGCAAGCAGGCTTCATGCTCAGCACAAAGCCCTATGTGGGCCTTAATCTCATGACTGTGAGATCATGACCTGAGCTGAAATCAAGAGTCAAATGCTTAACGACTGAGCCACCCGGGAGCCCCCCTCAGTGATTTCTTAATGTTCATTGAAATGAAGTCTCAGGGGCGCCTAAGTGTCTCAGCTGGTTAAGTGTCGGACCTTGGTTCAGGTCATGATCTTGTGGTTTGTGGGTTCGAGCCCTGTGTCGGGCTCTGTGCTGACAGCTCAGAACCTGGGGCCTGCTTTGAATTCTGTGTCTCCCTCTCTCTCTGCCCCTCCCCACTCGTACTTTGTCTGTCTATCTGTCTCTCTCTCTCTCTCTCTCTCTCACAAATAAACATTAAAAAAAATTTTTTTTAATAAAATTAAGTCTGAGATCATGAAACCAATGACCATCAAAGTAACTTGGGGTCACTTTACTGATTCACTGCTACCTCCCTTGATTCATATTTGGTATTCAATTTCATAAATCCTCATTAAGCGCCTACTGCATGCATTGTGTCATTTGTTTTATATCCATATGGTGCTTTTACTGTGTGACATTCTCAAAAGATCTTGATACTTTAATGTGTTAGGTGAATACTTCCTAAGGACAGCTCTTCATCAGGCTAGGGAGTCTATCCATTTTAATATTTGCCATATAATTTTATTTTCAAATATTCCAGCATTGAGCAATAAAACTTCTAAAGCAGTATTTCTAAATTATTTATTTTTTCTTCTTTCAAACGTAATGCTATTCATTGAGAGAAAATACTAATGACAAATAATAGCTTTCATGGCAAGATAATTCTGACATTAGTATAAGAATCAACATATAAAACATGGATTAGACATCCATATTAGTATTGTTATGTTCTTCCCATTAATAATTTAAGCCTATATTATAATGTTCTCCCAAGATATTTCTATCTGATATCATTTTTTATTCATTGCATTTCTTAATGTGCTTATTTCGATGTGTTACAGTGCTATATTCTGTGTATGACTTTGCATGCTGCATTTTTTAATCATTTTTTCTTACCCCCTGATTTGCAGCATTTATATATGATATCAGTCTTCTAAAATTGAGAATTAGCTTAATTTTTTCATTTAAAATATGCATTTTTATTGATTTGGTGATTTTTTTGGTGGAAAATGTATTGGAAAATATGTGTACCTTTAAAACTATAATTCTACAAGTACCTTGACTATTTTTTTTTTAGCAAACATTCAAGAGTTCTTACATCTGATAACAGTCTTTTAAATATTCGCAGTGGGAAGAAGTCTTTGTCCTTTGAAAGCATATTTGAATTTTTTGAAATAGCCAAAAGTTATTCAATGTCAAGTCTGTTCAATAATTTTGGTGATCACACTGGGCAATACCACTTTGAGCAAAAACAAAGTTGAGCCATAAAGATAAATTTTCTTGGGTGACTCATAAAGCTAATTCTGAAGGAAATCTCTCCAGAGGAGTTCTGACGAGGGATACATCATTGAAACAAGGTGGGATTTCCAGTGGGATTGCCTTGCAATGAGTTTGATAAGGCTCTAAGAGAGGGGTATTAAAACAAGGCGTGATGCAAGACATAGGTTTGACACCTAATGTAGCCTAGGATAAAGGGGAGTCAGGAAAGACTTCTCTGATGGAGTAACTCTTGAATTCAGTCAGATGAATAGCAGTTAGATACGTAGAGTAGGGTGAGAGAGAAAGATCGTTCCAGAAGGGTGGAGCATTATGTACAAAGGCAGAAAGGCAAGAGAATATGTAAAATCTAGTTCTTTAAGGCTGGAGCATGAAGTTAGTAGGAGGTAATATTGAGGAAAGAGGCAGAGTCAAGGTGAAAAAGAATTATGAATGCCCTGGTGGGAAATTTAGACCTTATTTTGAAGGTAAGAAAGGTCATTCATTTAATAGAATCAAATTTGCATGACAGAAAAATCAGTCTAACAGTCCTGTAGAAATGGAATGAATAGAGTAAGATTTGGGGAGTGGTAACATTAGGGGTAGTGATGTAGGCAAGGAAGATGGAGGTCCAACCGAGGTAGGGATGGAGAAAAAGGAACAATTGCAAAGAAATCAAGAAGGCAAAATCAGTACACTTGGTAGCTAAATGTGAGTGATAAGTAAAAGTAAAAGTGAAAAGTGCAAGGTAGTCTTCAGCCTCTTAGTTTGAAATACAAGTTAGATGGTGTGTCTGTCACCGAGTTAGAAAATATAGGGTAGGAAAAAATAAGATTTGTTTTGGTTAAATAATGAATGAAATTTGGAATGTGTTATATCCATGGTACCTATGGGCCGTACATGTGCAATTCTCACTAAGGCTGATCAGTATTTGGTCTGGAGATCTGGGGAGCAATGTGACAGGATATTTAAAAAATTTTTTAACGTTTATTCATTTTTGAGAGACAGAGAGAGACAGAGCATGAGCAGGGAAGGGGCAGAGAGAGGGAGACACAGAATCTGAAACAGGCTCCAGGCTCTGAGCTGCCAGCACACAGCCCAACGCGGGGCTCGAACTCACGGACTGTGAGATCATGACCTGAGCTGAAGTCGGACCCTCGACCGACTGAGCCATCCAGGTGCCCCATAAATTTGGAGTCAACAATAGACAGTGAAGGAAGCTGCGTGGTGAGCACAATCTGTGACTTCAAGAATTTGTAAAATGAAATGGAGAAGAAGATGATGAAAAGTCTCTAGGGAGCCACAGATTATCAGGCTTTTGTGGCGACTCTCAGAGGACACACAGAAGAATGAAAGGGAAAAAACAAGAAGGGATGAACAAATGAAAGGAGAACTGGAGACCAGGGTGTCATGGAATCCAAGGTAAATGAGTGTTTTATGAAGGAGGAAGTGGTCAGTGGTGTGAAGCCTAGGTCAAAGCATGGCACATAGTAAGCACTCAATGCACACTGGCTGGATGAAACTCCTAGATGAAATAAGAAGACTGAAGAATATCCACTGGTGACATTTCCAGAGTATATTCTGTGGATTGTATGGGCAGAAGCTATAGTGCGATGACATTTGAGAGTGATGGGAGGGTTGGAATTGGAGACATTGATTGTAGACCACTCTTTCAAGTAAACATAATCATAAAGGGAATGCGAAGGAAGGCTGTCACTAGAAGTTATCATTAGGATCAGAGGAGATTTGTTTCTTGAGTAGATGTATTTAATATACTTTCTGATTTTGAAATTAATGCTTATTTTTAGTAGCACATGGGAAAATATGGAAGGATACAATTAATAAAATTAAAAGTATTTATAATATACTAACATATTTTGTTGTATACGTATTTTATCCATATGGTACATTTTTTAAAAAAGTAGTGATGATAGCATATACACAATTTTCCATCCCTTTCTTCTTTTACTATTTATATTTCATTTGATTGTTTTTCCTCAATTTTCCTCAAAATCTCAAGCTTTTAAAAATATTCCTTAAAATATGATATTTAATAGTAAAGAATATTCGAGGACACACTGGCAAATTCATTGGGCAAAGCCCAATAGGTGAGTTCTGATAAGCATAAGACTCATGACATGAAGGGCATTCAGAAGGGCCACCATGGGCCAGGCTACTAGCTGTTCAGTGAGAATGCCATCAGGTGAGAGAGTTTTTCTGTAATTTTTTATTTTTATTTTTTGGTGAACTCACTATGGCCAACCTCTATGTGACTAGAACAGAATACTGCCTTGGTAAAATGTGCATATTCAACTAACTTAAAGCAGGGACATGGAGAAGAGAACAGGAATGTCACCAGCAAATGCTCAAGACAAAGTATAGATAATAACGTGGGGCAGACTCAGCCAGGCATCGTATTCTTAATTAAAAAAAAATTGTACAGGGGCGCCTGGGTGGCTCAGTCGGTTAAGCGTCCGACTTCAGCTCAGGTCACGATCTCGCGGTCCGTGAGTTCGAGCCCCACGTCGGGCTCTGGGCTGATGGCTCGGAGCCCGGAGCCTGCTTCCGATTCTGTGTCTCCCTCTCTCTCTGCCCCTCCCCCGTTCATGCTCTGTCTCTCTCTGTCTCAAAAATAAATAAACGTAAAAAAAAAAATGTTTAAAAAAAAAAATTGTACAGTGACATGGGCTTGTTAGTGAAACCAGCCCTCGACATTTTCTTTTAAACCTTGGCAATCCAGACCCGTTACCTACTATGGAGCTGTTAGGAGCTCCATTTGTTATGCTTTGAACCCTTGATGCCTTTCTTCTGTGTTGGATTTTCGGTTTCTTGGAACCCATTTCTTCATTTTCTAGATTTATTTTTTCTCTCTTATTTCAGTAGAATATATTCTCCAGTAGCTAAATCAGAAAGGAACATGAGAAGTAAAGTTCTTATTTACTTTACATATCTGGAAATATCTTGATTGCATCCTCAGTTGATAGTTTAATTAGCTGGGGATAGAAGTCTAACATGAAGTAATTTTCCTTCAGAAGTTTGAAGGCATCGTTCCATTGTCTTCTAGTTTCCAATGTTGCATGTAAGAAGTCAAAGGTTATTATACCTTTGTATATTAACTTTTTGTCTCTCTGAAAACTTTTTAAAGAATTTGGCATAGCCACAAGTTCGGAAGTTTCACAGTGATGTGCTCTGGTGAGGGTCTATATTCATCAAGTGGACTAAGGACTCATTGGGCTCTGGAAATTTTATTAAATTATTTTATTGATGACTGTTGAAAGACGGTTCTCCACGATTTCTCAGAGTTTGGACCTGTATAGTGTGAGCATTCTAAGCAGAGGACATTTTTAATAAGCAGTTTTAGAAAGTAGAGATAGTGTATCACGCTAGAAAGATTTAGGAGTACGCTTCCCCAGAGATGTTCTAGACTAGTAAAGATTAAAGCCTTCTGCTTTTCCCTCAAAGTGTTTGCTTACATTCCAGGATAGTGCATGATCTCTTTCTTCCTGGGAGGAGAATGACAAGGTAGGTCAGCACCCTATAAAAGCTTAGTGTTCTAAAATTTGGGATGCCTCCTCAATGCCACACCACATGGCTGGTGCACACAAGTTAAAATCCAGCCCTCATTGTGTTGGGCGGTGGGGATTGGGGCATAGGGAACCAACCCAAAATGCTGTTCCTGCTGCTGTTTTTGCTTGGAGTAATAAATAATTTGTATTTCTGATGGGGGGCTATTGTGTCTTCTATCCACATATGTTTATAAATTTGTGATAGACTAACTTGTTAACTTTCAAGTAGAGTAAAATCTTGACCTCTTCACTATTTCTGACTTAATGGTTATGTATTGTATTGTCCATTTTCTTCATTTTTTTTTTCCTTTTAGCAATTATACCTCCTGGACTGGTTCTCTATTATTGTATTGTCTATTTTCCATCGTAGGCCACCTCAACTTTGTTTTCCAATGCTTTGTCAAATTTTTCATTTCTTCTGCCATGTTTTTACTTTCCAAAAGCTTGTTGTTTTCCAAACGTACTTTATTTTTAATAACATCCTGTTTTGTTTCACAGGCACAGTAATTTTTCTTATCTCTTTGAGACAATGTATGTATTTCAAAGCTTTCTTCTTCCTGGATAGTGACTATTCAATTTATTGTTGTTGTTTTTAATTTGTTTCGATCTGCATCTTCTATATTAAAACCTTCTTTAGATTTCTGGTCACCTTTGGTTGATTGTTTATATTTAAAAGCTGGGGATTCAATATTAAGTGAAGATTCTACTAATTTAGGTAGAATGTGTTGACTTTGGCCTTGATGTTAGGGAGATGTCACTGCTTTTTATTGCTACGTGCTGTCAGGTATTTTTCCGATTTCTTCTTGAGCCAGTCAGAATCCCCAGAAAATCCTCTATTAGTGTTCTGTCCTGAGGCTAAAGTCCAAATTGCCAGTTTTCAGGGAATAGAGAAAGGGATGGGAAGGGGAGAGAGAGTCTCAGCTTTCAGTAAATACACATTTTTTTAAATTCTCATTTGGCAAATAGTAACTCCATCAACTGTGTCACTGTCCCCCGGTCTAGAAACCCTGTGTTTTATTCTCAGGAGGGTAAATCTCCAGACTCAGGCCCTCGTGCACAGTGCGGGACAGAACAGACCGCTTTACAGCTTTCTCAGCTGTCAGCTTAGGTTCTAGCTTCCTTAGTCCACTAAATGCATTACCACTCCTCCTTTGCTATTCTCTTCTTTCTCATGCGTCCTGTTCTTCTGGGTTTGTGAATACATTTTTTTTTCATTGCTGTTTCAGGGGATCTTAGGAAGGGAAAGTATTAAATGGATGCATATAAATTGCTGTATGTCTCTGAAACCAGGTTTACTTCTTTATTTGGATTTTTAACATTTACTTTTTTAATACATTTGAAATTGTATCGGGGTCCCTGGATTGCTCAGTCAGTTAAGCATACAACTTCAGCTCGGGTTATGTCCTCACAGTTCGAGAGTTCAAGCCCTGCATGGGTCTCTCAAGCCCACTTTGGATCCTCTTTCCCATCCTCTCTGCCCCTCTTCCACTCGCACTTGTGCAAAAATTAAAATAAAGTAAAAATAAAATAAAAGCTAAGATCTAGTTCAAGACTACCTATTGCATTTCATTCATCATTTCACTCAATTCTGATATCAGTACCATAGGATTTTAACGACGATGCTTCTAGCAAAAAACTTTGTATCTTGAATTCCAAGTCTCAAGTGAAGGATGCCATTGTTCTCAATTGCCTTTCAAAAATATATAGATTCTTAATAGTGTTTAAACACTAACAGGAAAGGATCAAGAAAGAAAGAAATGATAATAGAGAATGAGAGCTTAATATTTTAGAAATGTATTTAGTCATTCAAATCTAAAATTATTTACCTAAATTATATAGTGTAGACAAATAAATGTTTTACAAAATTACCAAGTTTTGTGAAAAATTACAGAATATAATTATTTATTGGAAAAATAAGAAATAGATATTTTTAACCATCCACTATATGCAAAATAAGGTTTCTGGGAGGGTGAAGTGAGTAGAATAATACCAGTTTTCTTCCCCACTGTGTACAAGTATCACAGGGCTTTATGTGCGATGATTGTCTTCTGTTCTAGGTCATATCATGAGTATTTTACATGCAATTTTATAATCTACTCTGTATATTAATACAGTGTGTAGGTATTTCTCATCCCAGTCTTTAAATACATAGAAACTGTGGCTCAGAGGGGTTAAATAACTTGCAGAAATTCATACAGCCATGAAATATTAGTACTGAATTTCTATTTTATGTTCTTCTAGTCTCCCAAGGATAGGAAAAGTTTTTGAGAAAAAAGTTTGATGATTGTGTGATGTAATACTATCTAATCTACATAATCTATTTAAAAGCATGGTTTTCTTTTGCCTCAGTGAAAGGTAGCGTTTAAAATATTAGAGAGAGAAGATATTTACCATATTTATTACTGAAGTCATATTTCACATTAGGTTACATTCAAGTAAGAGCATTTGAGAACTGAGTAGAAAAAAATCTGTAAGTGCCTTGCTAAGCCTATTTGAGATCTTTTCTTTCCAGATCCCAGACTTTTAAGTAATAGGAACAAGTCGAAAATGTTTTCTGCATTTCCAGGTTCTAATTAGACTGGGAGTCAGCTAATAAGAACCACCTGAAAACTCACAGTTTTGATGGCTAGCCCTAATGTTAACTTCAGAATCAATCAAGAATCTACTGTGCCTTAATTTGGTAGGTGACACCTGATTTGATCTTATAAAGCCTAGTAAATAAGATAGCCAGTGAGTAAATATCAGACATGATTTTTAAAATGACTTATAGATTTTCCCACCAAAATCAGATCAGTCTGGTCTTTGTGTGATTACTATATAATGTAGCGAGAGTTTGTAGTGGAGTCATGTTCTTGCCTTTTAAAAATTTTATCTAGTACAGTTGAAAAGAAATTATGGTGTTCGGTTTAAAAGACAATCACGGTTCCCATATGATAGTCAATTCAATTAATTGTGTGTAATGGAATGGCAGAAAATACATCATTATTATTATTATTATTATTATTATTATCCTTGTCAATTTATATGGCTTCTCGGTTAGAGTAAAATGTCTTTTTACATCCAGGATACATTATTATATTATTTCCTTAAGCTTAATAGATGTTTTATAACTTACTACATGAGAATTTGTTTATTCACCGTTATAATCAACATATACTTAAGTTGCCTCAAGTACCTGCAAAACACTGAATTCTACAGTGATATGGATTGGGTATATATTCTTCATTGAGGAACCTTGCCTTTTCATAGAAAACAAAGTTTACATACATGTAATTGCAATAAATGCAGGAAAGTCCCTGAGCACAGATACAATTGTGTGGGCATTCAGAAAAATGAAAATTTATTAACCTAGTTGGAAAAGTAAAAATAGCATCTCTGGAGGAGGTGGCCTCAAAAGGTAGTCAGGAGCCATCGACGTTATCTGAACGATGAGTGGAGAGTGACAGGATTTACCTGTGCTTCTCACGGTGCCTCTAGGATCTCAGCCATCCTCTCCTTCCTGCAAAGAACAAATGCAAGATTATAGCTGAAGAGAAGCTTCTGTTAATGGAGGCAGTCTAAAAAATGGAAGTCCATAATGTATTCTTCAGAGGACTGTGAAAATGCCATCGGGTGGTTTTTACTAGCTTTATGTTATAAAGGAAACTTTTGTGACCGTATCACTAACAGATATAGTAGGGTGAAGTTTACGTTAAATTAGAAAGGAACCTCCTAGGCACCACATCGTAAGTAATATAAGATGTATTCTTCTTTCATGCAGCAGTCAGCTGGTCTAGGCTGGCACGGTGCCTGTTCTCCACTGGGTCATTCTGGAAGCATGTGCCTCCCTGTTGTTGATGTGCAAGCCCACAGGGGGGTTATTTTCATTCTTGGAGCTAGTTCAGGGTCATTGCTATGTCCGTCTTCCAGCCAGTGACAAGAGTGGAAAAGCCAATGTCCAGAGAAAGGTGACTGTTCACATTCCATTAACCTGATTTTAAATACATGGCCACACTACCTTCGAGAGGCTGGAACGTTGTTTTCTGGACAGACAGTCATGTCCCCAGGAAGAAGGGGGAAATCGAATGGGACATAGTAGGAAACAAGCAGTCTGCCACAGGTTTTTGTTGCTTTCTTTTGTTTTGATAATTTCTCAGGATTTGTAGAAAATTGACTTGTTACACAGTTTTTATGCCTTCATCATTTAATATAATCGAAATCTTATGAACAATACAGCAGGCCACATTCTGTAATTACATGGTAACTATGAACAGGCTTCTAGTGTAACTTGTCCATGTGGCTAACGCAACTTCCGAAATTAAGCTGTGAGATGGAAGCTCTTCAGACAGCGAAGTAAAAATGTGACTCATGCTCTTTTTATATGTTTAACAAAATAAGATCTCTGATTTTTTTTTAATTTTATTTAAATACGAGCTAGTTACGATATAGTGCAATAATGGTTTCAGGAGTAGAATTTAGTGATTTATCACTTAACGATAACACCCAGTGCTCATCCCAACAACTGCCCTCCTTTATGCCCATCACCCATTTAACCCATCCCCCCAGCCACCTCCCTTCCAACAACCCCCAGTTTGTTCTCTGTATTTAAGAGTCTTTTATGGTTTGTCTCCTTAGTTTTCCTTCTCTTCCTGTATGTTCATCTATTTCGTTTCTTAAATTCCACATATGAGTGAACTCACTTGATATTTATCTTTCTCTGACTTATTTCGCTTAGCCTGATACACTCTAGTTGCATCCACTTTGTTGCAAATGGCAAAATTTTATTCTTTTTGATCACTGAGTAATATTCCATTGTGTGTATATACCACATCTTCTGTATCCATTCGTCAGTCGATGGACATTCGGGCTCTTTCCACACTTTGGCTATTGTTGATAGCGCTACTCTAAACATTGGGGTGCATGTGCCCCTTCGATACCAAAAGCATTTTGGTATCTTTTGGGTAAATAAATACCTAGTTGTGCAAGATCCGTGATACTTGCATTTTTTTGACTGTTCCCAAACAACAGTTTTCAGTGTGCAAAATGGAAATTTCTGAAGATGGCATAAAGATTATAAAAAATCTGTTCTAGTTTATCAGTTGTAGATGACCCAGATAAAAGCATGAACTTCATGCATGTTATGATTATTTAAAGTGTTTTTTTTTTTAATTTTTTAATGTTTATTTTTGAGAGAGAGAGAAAAACAGAGTGAGAGCAGGGGAGGGACAGAGAGAGAAGGAGACAAAGAATGCAAAGCAGACTCCAGGCTCCAAGCTGTCAGCACAGAGCTCGACACAGGGCTCAAACTCACGGACTGCGCCATCATGACCTGAGCCGAAGTCGGACACTTAACTGACTGAGCCATCCAGGCGCCCCCATGTTCTGATTACTTAAATTACTTCTGTACAAATGATCTGAGAGAATTATAACTTAGAGTGCACGGAGTCTTTAACTCAGATTGTGTCCATTTTGTGATAAGGACATAAAACCGTATCAGACATGTTAAAAAAAAACCTGTTAAGTGTCAGACTTTGGCTCACATCGTGATCTCACAGCTCATGAGTTCAAGCCCCACGTCAGGCTCTGTGCTGACAGCTCAGAGCCTGGAGCCAGCTTCCAATTCTGTGTCTCCCTCTTTCTCTGCCCCTCTCCCACTTACGCTCTGTCCCTGTCTGTCTGTCTGTCTCCCTCTCTCTCAAAAAGAAATAAACATTAATTTTTTTAAAGTCCTCTATTCTTTCATGAAATGGACAAATATTCTATTTATAGGAATCTCTGCTAAGTTTTAATATTAATGAAGATTCCTTTTAGTAAGTAAATATCTGAGTAAGTCATTATTAAAAATATTATTTCAATATTGTTTAATAAGGGTGTATTTTATAAAGTTCAGTTCAATGTAACAAGTATTTATTGAATACCTACCCTGTGCGAGATAGTGCGTGGTTTTAACATGTTGAACTAGGATGATGTCAGTCACATGGGCTTGATTTTTCCGAGGGTGGTTGATGAAAAGAACTGAATGTCCAGTTCTCTTTCCTGGGCAGACGTATATAAAATAAAGTAAAATTATTACAGTCCACTGTACTATATATCAACAAAGTAAAGAGACAAATGAGCATTATTATCAATAAACTTTGCACTGAGCAAGATTGTTCTGGTGATCTAACCTCCCTGGGCACTAGAGTCAGTTCTGTGACTTAAGGGAGTATATAAGATGAATGGGATATGGCCAGACTGTATTTTATTTATATATCAATCTCTAACTTACATAAAAACCTCAAAGGCAGAAGGAATCTAAAATTAAATGGGAAAGGAAGAAGAATATGAGTCCAAGAAAAAAAATTCTCTGCATATCTTTTACTTATCAGACACAAAATTAGCTGTCAGATTTCCCTACTTCCTCTTCCAATTTGCTTTAATTACAGCCTGAGGCAGGAAACCTAACAGCAATAGCAATGGACTGAGAGTTGATTGGATGGGTGGGTGGTGGGAGAAGGGGCTAGAAGAGTAGATGAGATATATGGAGGAAAAGAAGCACACCCAGCCACCTTGGCAAGAAATGACCTTGAACTTGGAAATTACCCCCCCCCCCCCCCACACACACACACAGAGTAAGAGCACACCAAAACAGGATTTTGAAGCCATGTAGTAAAAGGAAAGTTTCACCCGTGTCAACACATCTGACGGCATCCCTCTATTCACTTAATTCAGGTTATTTTGGTTTTATTTCCTATGACAGTTTCTTAAGTGCAGGAGTGTGCGAAGTCTTCATTTCTTTCTAAGATTCTAAACCAAAAAAAGAGATGAAATAAAAGCATCATGATTCATAAAGTGCTAAGTAGCCATTGTTTTGAAAATCCACCTACCCCACATACTCTTTGCATAAATCAGGTGAACTGTAACTAGCACAGTTATTATATTTACACAGTTATCAATTGTGTTTCTCATTAAAAAAAAAAAGCTTTCCGTTTGATATTTGCATAACATTTGCACGGGCACTGTTGATATGTCAGTACCAATTAAGAGAAAATTGGAGAGCAAACCAAGAGAAGGGGCAAAAATAATGGAATGAGTCTGTGCCTCAGTGTGACAGGAACTTGTATTTTGAGGTGGGAGCAGGGTGGGGACAGCATGGGGGTGAAGTGAGCAGATACGTGTAGTGAAAACTTGACTCAAAAATAAAACAGAACCCATGGAGCGTCTTAAGAACCGCCAAATTACTTTCAATCCATTTGCAGACTATTGTATAGGTGTTAATTTATTTCCAGGAGATAATTTTTGTATATTAGAATTAAAAAGTCAGCTAAGACCCGTTGTTGCTTTATCAATTATTGATGGAGACGGATGTGAAGGAGGAGAATGGACACAAATTAGAATCGCCTAACTGTTCTGAGAGTACCCTAAAGTGTTGTGATTTTATATGGCCTGAAAATACAGAGGATGATTGGGGCTTGCATTTCTGTCCTTGGACCTCTGGAATGAAACTCATTATGCAAGCAGTTTCTTCCTGCTTCAGTTATTGCCATGGAGGGAAGGTAGAACTTTATTTTTCTTTGACTTCTAAAGATAGATACATAGCTAAATATTGATAGATGGAAATCGATATAAAGGCATAATTAAGTCTAATCTTCTGAAGTCTATTTATGTTAAAATATGACCTTAAGATGGAGTTCTTTTACCGAGTCTTCTTTATAGTGAATTTAGGTGTATCTTTGGAACCCTTGGAAAGTTTACCTATCTTTATAATAGGAGCTGTTGCTTCTCTCTGGAGACTAGCGTCATGTTTTCTGTGATCATTTTATCAAGAAAGGGTGACTGAATTCAGAGTCTCAAGAGAAGTCGCTAATTCATGCATGCTTGTATGGTTTTGTTTTTAGCTTTACATACATACACTTAAGCACTTTGAGGTCCATGGGTCAACATCACTGCTGTCCCAGAGGGCCATTTCATTTTGTGGGCATCACGTGTAGTTATTGGGATGTTGTGACCAGGTATGAACTAGTTTGTAAAAGGCGGAAAGAGACTGAATCTCTGAATATCTTATGGGGCAGAGGGAGAAGTAAAGAGGAAGCTCCAGAACTGAGATCAAAACAATCGTTATCTTACTGTTTCAGGCACTTAGAATCTCTAAAATAGTTATGTTGTTGAATATTTTCATCCCATTCTTTGTTTTTCAAAATCTTTTGGATTGTGCTTGAATAATTATTCAAGACTCCTTACCATGAAATTCTGGCATTATGCATTTAAAAAAATGTAGAATCTATTAAATACTAATATGCTGTGTCTCAGATCTTTGAACGAAAAAGTTCTTTGTTTGCGGCTTGGAACCTGCCATTCTATTTTATTATTGCAGAAGTTCCCAGCAGGCATATTCACCCAGATTTAATTATTAAGCCATAAACGTATCTTTGAAAATTTCCTTTTATACTGAATGCCTAGAAGTAATTTCGAATTGCTTTTTCAATCATCTTATGTGGCAAATCAGACTTCAACACAAAGTATGTTTTCAAATGTTTTTGGAAAGTGAAAATCACCAAATTGAAGATAGTATCAGGTTGCCAAGGCTCATAAAAAAGACAAATGAGGAGACTGGATAAATGTATCGGGGTCTTAGGGAATCGTTGCATCTACACTTCTACTGAAAGGGAAGCTCAGTGAGGGCAAGGCTTTCACCTGTCTTGCTCATTACTTCATTCCCAGAACACTGCATAGTGCTGGGCACTTACATGGGGGCTAAATAAAAATTCATCATGTAAATACATGTGTGAAGGAACCGGTTAAGTCTCATTTACACCCCCCCCCCCCACATCATCACCACTCACACACATTTCTTAGACCGACAAAGGAAGATGTCAAAGAGTTTTACTTGGCATTGAACACATACATGCAAATAGACAGACATATATGCATATCTATAGCCAATTACAGACTTATTGTTTGGATGATGTTGACGCAGGAGATGACTTTTCAAAGTGATTCGTGTTTTATGTGAAAGTGTAACTGCTTAAATATGACCCTCCGTCTCAAGATTTTCTAGATCGCTGGAAAAAAAATCTTGTTTGTTTTTCTCCTTGATTTGGGTTATTGAGAATATGAAAACAGTGGATAGAAACTGTTACTGTTGATAGTAGAAATGGACCATAGAATAACAAGAAAGTTCTTTTAAAAATATCCCGTGATGTCCTGCGTATAGTTTCTATAGGGATTTTAAGGCAATGGCCTAATAACAGTGAAACTTTCTGTATACAAACACCGAATCGTTATATTGTACACCTGATTCTAATATAATGTTATATATCAATTGTATACCACAATGAAAGAGTGAAACTTTTCAAATGTCATGGCATTTATAAGCTTATTTGGAAATATTGACTATTTGGGGAATATTAAAAAGTTCTCCACTCTCAATCTTCTTTAAAATGAAATCATTTAAATTAATAAAAATGCAATTAATATGTGCGGGTAGTGTACATTACTATGCCTCTATGTATGGAATCTACATGAACACAGAAAGAAGAGAATCTATGAAAAAATATACTGTTTAAGAATATACATACACATGAAAAAAAAAGAATATAAATGAATACGGATTTGCCTTACTGTTTTTTTGCCAGTGTGGCTTCACCTGTGAAGTGTTTGAATAGTTTCACTAACTGCCAAGCTTGTTATTTTGAGGGACCGAAAATCTTTCATTCACAATTCACATCTGAATATGTTCTTAAGACAGTACATTAATAACTGCTCCCCTTTATTATTAAACTTGTGGAAAAGTTACAAGGACACAATCTGGTACATGAAACATTCAACACAAGTTCCTATTAGTCGACACCACTTACATAACCTAATGCCCAGGAAACTTTTGGAGGGGACTGTTTTCCCCCAACGATTTAGATGTCAAGAAAGTAACTAGAAACTAATCATTTTCCTAAGTCAGAATTGGGAAAAGGTTTAAAAAATATGAAGCTTACTACAATCCTGACATCAATAGTGGACTAAATCATCATTTATTTATTATTCTGTCTTATAAACATATCAAAGCAGAAAACCTCTAGGCTCATGTACAATAAAATATTTCAGCATTAAAACTAAATAATAAAACGTCAAAGATAAAAGACTGATAACCCACTCAGACATCTCTCCTCTATGGCTTAGGGAAAAATCTATCTAAACAAGTAGATTTTGCAGAACACTAGCCCAGTCTTATTCTCCAAAGCCACACAGTCTACGACTCTAGACTTGGTTTGTCCTTCCTTCACATTCCTCGGCTGAACTACTATCTGTAAAGTTTTTTATATGGAATCTCGTTAATAGAAATATGAAAATCTCTGGTAATGAGTTTCACATCTGATAATCTGAATTATAAAATAAACTCAGAATTGGTGTTTTCATCATTTAAAGGCTACTGGAAGTCCCCGTTTATAATTTAATGATACACATATTTTTGACCCCAATGTTGTATTTTAATGTCCATATTTTTTCTCACTATACAATATAAAAAGGAATTTATATCACTTCTAATATCATTTCTCAAAAAGGGTAGAGGAGGTCAGACAATAAACCTGTTGTTTCACACTTAATCACCAGTGATAAGACAACATAGAACTGGGTCATTTTATCGACAGCTTCATTATAGTTTGCCTTTGGATACGAGTCCCAGGAGTATAAAAAATGTGGCAAATTAGTATATACTAGCTTGACGGATTTCACTGAATAAATTAGCTAAATGTTCAAAAGAATTTACTGGCCCACCTGGTATAAAGTATTCTATGAGTAAATGTACTCTTTTTTTTTTTTCAACGTTTATTTGTTTATTTTTGGGACAGAGAGAGACAGAGCATGAACGGGGGAGGGACAGAGAGAGAGGGAGACACAGAATCGGAAACAGGCTCCAGGCTCCGAGCCATCAGCCCAGAGCCCGACGCGGGGCTCGAACTCACGGACCGTGAGATCGTGACCTGGCTGAAGTCGGACGCTTAACCGACTGCGCCACCCAGGCACCCCATGAGTAAATGTACTCTAAGTCTTTATTTTCTGGGCCACAGGGCTTCATGCGAAGGTATTCCCTCAAATAATATTAACAAAACAATAATACCAACTCCAGTTATGCTATTCTTAAAGAGCAAATGAATTAAAATGTGAATGGCAACAGATTGAGCCTTTATGATGTCACTACAGGGGCTCACTTTTTTTTTTAATCAACCCCCATTTCATCAAATTGGTACATATCAATGACCCCTGCCAGAAGGCCAGGAACCTAGGGGAGTAGGCTCACAAAATCTTTGGAGAAAAGACAAGGCCATGAACTTTCTTGTCCTGCAGCTGTCATGGTGGCTGCTAACAGAGGACAGATTAGAAGCAGGTAGTTGGTAACACAGAATCATTCTCTGAGGAGATGAGAGTCTTGGTCAATGGCCTGGTGGAGACACAAACTCAGAATCTTTGAAAAATGATGTGATTTCCCATCATCAGGGTGGGGCAGAGGGTGAAGCCCGGTCTCCATCAGCTGCCATTCTCCAAACATAGACCAAGGTTTCTTCTTTGGAATGCCATCACGCCATTGCAACCAATAAGGGAACAGATCACAGAGCCTCGTACGGGTACATTGTTCCAGTTACAATGTGAGCTGGGCTTCTGTTTTAGCACATTCAAAAGGTGCCATTAAGTTGAGAAAATATCTTAAATCAAAACATTGGAGTTTCATTTAGGAAAGGGCTGCCTTCTACTCCAAGTATCATAAAGTTGCGTTCTTGTGAAGCTGCAAATTAAGTAGTGAGAAAATTCATATTTTTGGCTAAAAGCATAAAAATTTACCACCTGCTCTGAAGCCTGTTTCCTCCTCCATGCTCTTAAGAAACACGGCCCATAGGAACGGACGGGGAATGTATAACAGAGTAGCCATGGTCAGTGCTAAAAGCGTTGCCTTCAGTTCACAAAACTAATTGTACCTAATTTCGGGGGAGGTGGGGAATGAAAAAAGCTGACACCCCATGGGAAAACACATCCTGACGTATCTCTTCTTTGAAAACAATTGTACTAAATATTCTTTAATTTTAACATGTTCTGCCCTGAGTCTGTTATAAAGATAATTTAAACATTGCTTAGAAAACAAAGAGATTCCTGAGGTATACAAATTGGTCACAATCATAAAACACAATCATAAAACATAAATAACTATGTATATAAATATTATGTAGACATCCTTGAGTATAGGAAAGAGGTAATTTGGCTTTGTAATCTACCCTGGCTTAAATGCAAATAAAAAGATGCATTGAAGGACACAAAAATGGTACTCAAAGACAGGATATTGTATTACATAAATTTTTCAGGCACCCAAGATTGGTGTAACCAGCACAATTGCCAAGTTGTATCTGGGGAGTACTACTCTATGTATTGTGCAATAAACATTATGCAGCACAATAAACGAGGCAAAATAGCTGGGAAAATATGTGAGGGGAAAGAGTCGAGAAAGGATTATAAAATATCTTTATGAACATTAACATAAATGATGAGTTACAGTTTTCCAGCTTTGTTCTTTTGACAAATTGTCTGCATAGGAATGTTTTCCTCCTAGGCTATCATTTAGAAACACACTGCACACACCACATACCTATAAAACCTATAGTTTCTTCTGTCAGGTTTGTAGCTGTTATTCAGTACGCATCGAGTATGCTAGTTAGGTGGTAAATTGATAACATATACGGTAACTGGATTTCCTAAACACCCTCCCTTAGAAAACCAAAATGAAATATACTAGCCATGAGAAACACTGGAACACGCGTTGTGTTAATGTGGAGCCCGTGAGCTCAGCTTCCCTCGTGTCCTGAGTCATCTGCCCAGGGTGCCGGTCATCCTGGTTAGAACCCCCCTTATAATCATTACATCATTTATTTTGTGCTGCTTATGCTTGGCTTTATATTTCCCCATTGTCTGCAACCTTTCTGAAAGCAGAGAATTTGCATTCCTACTTTTTCTGGGACTGATATTTTGGAATGTTTGAGCTTGGGCAACGTATTCATTAGATCTGTGACTTATGACGGTGTTTCTGTTGCTCAGTATTGTTTTTCTGCCTTGTGTTCTCACTATTTAGTTTTTTTTTTTTTTCTTGATATTGGCAAACTCATTTGGTTTCGTTCTCCCAAGCATGCATCCTGACCTCCCCACCTTAATTATGAAGAGGGAGGGGTTAATAGCTATTAGTAGATATATTTCCCTTCTAGATTCTGAACTGGCTTTTAAAATTTGTTTCCCTCCCTTAATTTATAAATATTTTAATCAATAATGTATCTATTATTTCCCAAGTGTGCCCTAAGGAGTATGTTTGATGGCCTCACACAAGCCATTCCAGGAGAACAGCCTCTCTCAAGCAGCTGACATCAGTGAGCCTCGCTAGTTTTTCCCCCTCTCGAGTCCTTGTATTTTTAGGTTAGTGAGCAACGGCATGCTCGCTCCATCACCGAACCAATGAAATTGATGTGTTGTGCAAGTTCCCTCACTCTGTTTTGCTGAACTTGCATTGTATTGCCCACTGCATATTCAGTCTGAAGCCAGCCTGGAACAAAAAGCCAGCCATCAGAGAAAAACATAGTCTGTCCTCAACAGCACCAGCTCCGCGTCAATAATTAGACAGGGGTCCGATAATTGCGTTGGCAATGAAACAACACAGTCAAAACTTTAGTTATTTCCACGAAGGGATTTCCAAGGGCCGAAACCAAGGTTTGAGATGGATGCCTCCCCCTCCCCCCTTTACTTACACCAGCACAGATGATTGAAAACGCGTGCCCTTTGTATTGTTTGGAATATCCCTTTCCAGTTGTTGCTTCGCATACCAACTAAAGAACTAAACTTGCTTTCATATATGACATACTTGCTTTTAAAAATCTAATTAAAACTTTCTTTTTGGTCCTTAGGTAGAAAGATGGCTCTGTTGAGATGAGCTCTTAATTAATGCACTGAGAGCTTAGGAGTCCCACCTCTCAACAGGAATGATTGACGTCCAAGGATACATAAATTACACTAATTGAGCTCCGTCTCTATACAGGCTTTCCACAGCCAACTCATCAGAGAAGCTAGGTGAGTAGACCAGCATAAAAAGTTATTTCAATATGTTCTATGCTTTCCCAAAGGGTGGAAGAGAAACTTTCCAGACTGTTGCACATTTATTATCACAGAAGGCAGTTCTTTTCTTCAGTTTTAAGAAGTAGGTTTGGTGTTGTAGGTTTTTTTCTTTAATTATAAAAATTAGCATTTTTAACGTAGCCATTTAAATTCAAATAACCGCACTCTCTTTGCAATTTTCAAGCAGCAAAACTTGCAAGCCAATTACAGTATGCAAAAACCACTTGGCATCATTTGTTGATATTAAATTTTGTTGCATAGCAACCGATGCATATGTTATGGAGGGATTGTTTGAAATCAAACCCAGTCTTAGTCCTTGAGTTTGGTTTTTCAGGAATGGACCTAACTGTAGGTACACCTAACCCCCAGCCTCACCGGGGAACATACCGAAATGTTTCTTTTATGTTAATTTCATTCTGAGGCTCTCTGTTCCTCCATTTCTTTTACACTATTATAGGTATTCTGGGGCTCTGACTTTCATGAAATCAAATAAAGCACTTGGTATAATCTAGAGTCTTATTAGTCTAAAATAAAATTCAGAGACAGAGCAACTTGATAAAAATGAAGACAATTATGCCATACTAAATTCCTTCATTTCTGTTCCAGAGTTTTATTCACAGATTTTTAAAGCTGTCTCAACAGTTATGAAAAGCCCACCATTTCAATTATTTTCAAGGAAATATGAATAATATGGGAAATTTGGGATATTGAATTATTTACTTAAAATATGTCATTAAAATATTATGTGTGATTCAGACAAAATATAAACAGGGACTGAGCTTCACTCAGTGTGCAGTTTTCAAAGGCAAGTATAAAAGGATAAAGACCACAAGAAACTAGATTGAGACGTTATTAAGCATAAAGCAGATCCAGCAAAATGAGAAGTGGGAAAGCAAACAGAACAAAAGGGAAAGAAAACCCAAACAATAGAAACACTGCAGTAGGTTTTGAAAATAATAACTAAAGTACCAAACCTAAACGCACCAAAAAATTAGTACTGGCAAAAGCAGAGGCGATGCACGGTCAAAGGAAATCTGACAGATCGGAAAATATTTGGGGGAACCATATTGCCCTAGCACCAAAGCTCAAAAGGAGTTCTTTTAAGATTTTGGGTCTCCTAATACATTCAGGGGAACATGTTACCCCCACACTTTCTCTTTCCACTCCAGTGCTCTTTGCTGTGCCTACTGTTTCAAATTGTGAAAAATGTGGAGACCCACTTAAAAAGAAAATCATAAGATGGCTACATTTCTATCAAAATAGCTGTATTATTACCTGGGAGAAAACCTGAAGTGGAGAAAAATTGAGAGAGATCAGAGAATCCTGAGCTTATAATCTCGTAAAAAAAAAATATATAAAATGCTTTTAACATCAAGACTATCTCGCTAAGACTGAAATGGAATAAAGATGGAACAGCTTCTTGACTGTAAGATCTTTTTATTATTTGGTGGCTAACAGCCCCCAAATATAATGTGTCAAGACCATTGCACAATAAGTAATGTAACATTCTCTGCTCGAAAAAATTATTGAGGTATAGTGAACGTGAAACCTGTGCCTCAAAAAACCTGAGCATATATTTTGATTTTCTGTAATTATGTGTTTATGTCACATTCTCTCATCATGTGATATGTGCTAAGCAAGTTACAGTACCTACAGTGGTTTTCTATGAAGTTGTGCTTGGAATGACCTAAATCTATTCGTATCTCTTGAGAATTTATGTATTTAATAATCATGAAAAGGCAGTATCACTGTGCTTCATTAGTCTCATATCTGTAGAAATATTTATTAGTAGAAAAAGTAACCATATGTTCATCAGTTGGCAGATAGTTCTAGTTGAATTCACGTATTTTTAATGCCGTTAACACAAAAACCCAACGTACTTTGATGATACTATGTTAACGATACGTTTGGATTTAAATTGGTAAAATGTGCCTGAATTAGTACCAGGGTGTTTTGTTTTGTTTTGTTTTGTTTTGTTTTGTTTTTTCCTCATATATGTTGGGTAATCAAAGTGCTGATGCCCGACAGAAAACCGTAAGTCATTACGAAATGGAGCACAGTCAGCACTGTGATGGGCCAGGACCACCCTGCCTGGAATGGAACCATTAATATAATAGCCTATCACTCAAGCTAATATGATCAGCGCTCACTCTCTTCTGTTGCCGAACACAAACTATCAGATGCAAGGTTCCAGTTGCTATATTGTATCACAATCATGCTATTATTATTTGATACATGAATGAACTTACCAAGAGACATGTTGGTTACCATTTTCCTCGTCAAAATCCTCCAATATTCCACATCCAGAGAAAGGTGTTTATGGAAACCTCAGTAAACTCTTCTCTTGTCTTCAAAACAGAACACTTAAGTATACTTACTGCTTTCATCATTTGACAGGTATCTTATACTCTTTCTTCATTCACAATGCATGTAATTCTTTAGATGTGGGACTATTCAGGTCTCTGGACAACTCATTATTCTACGAGTGTTTGGTCTCTGGTTAAATTTCTTGCTTGTAAGTTTAATAACAATTTTAAAGGTCGTGTGGACTTATTTAAAATAAAATCTGTTACTTTTTTTAAGACAGTAGTATGAAGAAAAATACAACAAACAGCCTGTGAAGTCCTGTGATATCAGTGTCGATATCATTTTGGTTATAATTTTAAATAACAAAAACTAATGATAGAAAAAACACAGACATTTATAAAAAGCCTCTTACCTCTAAAATAATTCCTAGTTACAGTTTCTCAATATTTCTTCCATAGAAATGCATATACCTTTAATTATCTGCATACCATTTATGCATTCACTCAGCAAGTATTTACCCATGGATTTTTATGTGCCAAGAACTAATTTTGGCGGGAAGGTTGTAACAGTAAGCAAAATAGATTAAAGAAAAAAAATCCTGGCTTTCATAGGTCATGCATTCTTGTGTGGAAAAACACACTATAGATGGAATAAATAAGAGTGTGTGTGTGTGAGAGAGAGAGAGAGAGAGAGACAGGGAGACAGAGACAGAGAAATAGAAGTACTATGAGGAAAAATAAAACAGGGAAGGATGCTTGAAAGTGCTTTTGTGAATAAGGAAAGTTTTATTGAGGAAGTGATATTTGAGCAAAGGGGTGAGAGAAGGCATCTGGAGGTAGCTGGGGAAAGAGTCCAGGTAGAAACAAGAGCAGGTGCATAGCTTTGGGAAAGGACACACCTACTGGAGGAAAATGGCACAAAGGGGTGAACAGCAGGAAAGCAGGAGTGTGGGTAGGAGAGGAACAGCACAGGAGAATCAGAGATGGATAGCTAGAGGCTACTGATCAATTTTAGCTTTTAATCTATGTAAGATGCGAAGCCTTTAACAGATTGTTTTTTGTTCTCTGTGCTTATATGTGTGTTGTTATTTCTTTTTCTGGTTGTGGAACATTGGAGGATTTTGGCAGGAAGATGACATGACCTGATGTGTGTTTTAAAACAACAGTCCCAGATGCTATGCTGAGAATACATGGAAGAGGAGAAAGGGCGGAAGCAGGTGTACTGGTTAGGAGACTATTGCAATAGTCCAGGCAAAGATAATGGTGTCTTGGACCAGGATGAGAGAGAAGGCAGTGGCGATATGTGGTTTCACATTATAAATATATTCTGGAGGTAATACAAAATTTTCAGATGGGTCGCCTATGAGATGAGAGGTCAAGAAGAGCCAGAGATGACTCCAAAGGAGGATGGAATTGTAGTTTATTAAGATGGGCAAGAGTAGCAGGAAAAATTTGGTAGAGTTCTGTTTTGGGCTCATTTACCCTGAGATGCCTATTAAGTGTCCAATTGGAAATGCTAAGTAAACAGCATTAATATAAGAATCTGGCATTCAGGTCTTGGTTAGAAATAGGACTTTAGAAATTGCCAGAATAAAGAAGGTGTTAGGTCTGGTTTAGGTAACCAGACTGGGTGAAATCACTAAGGGAGCAGTTGTGGGTAGAGCAGAAAGAGCACCAAAGGCTTAGACATGGGCACCCCTATGTGTAGAAGTCAAGGTTGTGAGGCGTGGTCAGTGAAGGGGGAGGGAACCAGAAAAGGGTGGTTTCCTGAAAGCCAAGTGGGAGCCATTTGTAAAACGCTGTCCTCACATCAAGGAACATGAAGATTGGATGGGATTAGCAATGTTGAATCATCGGTAGTGTGGTAGAAGAGAAAATCTATTTGAAGTTGGCTCAAGAAAATGAGAGGAAAAAAATGGAAGTAATCTGTCCAGAGCACTCTGAAGGATTTTTTTTTAAGTTTATTTATTTATTTTGAGAGAGAAAGCAGGGAAGGAGCAGAGAGAGAGGCTCCACACTGAGAGTGCCAAGACACGAGGTTCAGATTCATGAACCGAGAGATCTTGACCTGAACCGAAACCAAGAGTTGGACGCTTAACTGACTGAGCCACCCAGGTGCCCCAAAAGGAATTTTGCTATAAATAGAAACCAAAAATAAAAATTAGATGGTACCTATAGGCAGAAGTTTTTTAACCCAAAAACTGTAGTCTCATTTTGTCATATTAAAAAATACTGTTGCTTTTTAATTTTTTATTGAATTATTATTGTTTTCATAGATACATTTGGAAAAAAAGCAATACCTTTGTGCTTTGTACTTCATGTGCATACTAGGTTTTATCATTTGGTCATTCTCTTCTGAGTCCTTCAGAAGAGTTTTAAGGTTTTCCTCTATAGACCCTACACATTTATTTATTTAAATATTAAGTTTGTTTTACAAGTGCAGGTACATAAGCATCACCGTTTACTTGATCAATAATAGAACAGAGTAAAGAAGCTATGTATACTCGGAGGCCTTCAAATTCATACATTAATTTGCTTTATAGACATTGCACTGTTATTTCAGTACCTAAACTACTAATTTATAACATACAATATTTTGCCCATGTTTTCGCAAGTGGCAATTTGTACAGTCGCCAGAAAGTAAGTAAAGAAACAGATTTTTTCATATTTTCAGAGGTAGGTGTACCTGAAATGAGCATCGTGTGTACATAAAAAGAATAAGTTGTAAAAATAAAATATGCTAGGTTGGATAATCATCTATAATGTTAACAGTCCAATTGCTTGTCATGTAGAGGAAGGTTGTGCTTTAATTAAGCAATAAGACATGACAGGGTGTGAATTATGGAGTAATAATTCTTGTCTAGTGTATTGTTAGACAAGAGGCCAAGGGGCAGGTGTCCCTGCATACGCCATGCATAAATTATTACACTGTAATTGAGATCTAGAACTCTATAGAATCATTCTAAATTATTTTTCAAGTAATTTTGCAAAACAAGAAATATATTGAAGTTATTAAATTCTGTGTTAGAGACTACTATAATGTGGTAAAATTAAGAAGCTAGAGGAAAACATTTATTTCAGTGGGGGGAATATAACAAGACAATATAGTAAAGTCAGCCTCATAATTTGTTACCCTCCAAGCAATATTTTTACAGAGAAGATTTCTAGGAAAAGGATACGTTAATTGGACATTTACCCCTATGATTAGAAAACAAGTAACGGGAGCCAAGTTTTAAGAAATGTTAACAGGGGTCCTTTCTGGCTTTTCTTTGTCCTTTACAAAACAATGATAACTGACACATAAGTCTAACATAAACGTTCCAGAAAAAAAAAAAAAAATGCGTCTCCCTGAAAGAACTTGGCGAGGGATGGAGCAATTTTACAGAATTTTGGGTCCCTTTAAAATCAGTGTGATTTGTAATCCTCACGCTTCTCCCCTTAACATACCATTTTGAAGGGCCTCTTTTGTCAAGACATTAAAACAGATCTCTTATCACAAGAAAACACATTGTTTGAAAAACTGCTTTAAAAAAAAAAAAAGAAGAAAACTCATTTCTGCCCATTCAAAAGAAAAATGTTTGAGGGTGAGGATGTGATTGTAATAAAGAGAAAGTCTACTTGCTTTTCATCTGTAGAGCACTCTGGGTAGCAGAGTTTCAAAAGACTACTCCTTTTATATTTTGTGCTCCTAATGCTAATATTGTCTACTTTTATGATGGTTGAGGGATTAACAAGTTCTGACTTCTTTTGTGACTATCGCAAGATAGATGTTATATATTACAACTTGGGACCGTTAATTGTGTCTCAGGTTCTTCACATTAATACAGTTCATCGGCAAATTTGATCTCTTTCTGTAAGTGTGGTAACCAGAGATAGCTTAATAGATAGAAGATATAGAAAGTATCTTTGAAGAGTTCAAGAAACATCCACCTGTCCAAAGTATATCCCTTAATATCTTATCACAGGACCATTAATATTTATTCCTCTGGATTAGTGTTTGTGTCTCAGCCCCTTATTAAACTTAAACCTCTTCTAATAAGTTAATGATAGAGAATCCAGTTATCAGTCATTAATCCCTTAATTTATCCATTTGATAAACTGGTAGATGATTTCTCTATATTTGCTTCAGTCCATGACAGAAAGCAGAGAGGAAATGAGACACAAGAAAGGAACGTTTTAATAAATATGAGACAAGAAAATGTCCAGTGTGAAACGTGGGCAAGATATTGGTGGGACAGGCCCTTAGGTACTGGAAGGTGGCTTGAAAGCATATTTTTTACATGGTCAGGGATAGATATTCTATCCTAAGATACTCTAGGATGAATTCTTCAGGCAAAGATGGACCGTGTCTTATTTGGTGGCTAGTTTGTGTATTAAATAATTTAAAAGGTGGAAAAAGCCAAAGAAAATTTTACCTTCAGTCCTTAACATTCTCACCCACTTTATAACTTATATTAGGTCCATAGATCTATCACAATAGTTAAATGAAACCATTTTTGCCCATTTTTGTTTGTTTGTTCCTGTTTTAACTGAATTAGGCAAGAGTGACTTTTCTTCTAAATGGCTTCAATTGATCCTTTTCTGAAAATATATCTCAGTAGGACTTTACTTTTAAAATCTTGCTACGGGAGACCATGACTTTCAGTCCCTCTCCAGGGTTAGTTGGGTCAGTTTGGGGCAACTCGTATAATGGGTGGCTTTTAAAATGCATAATAGCCATTCATAGAACTATCTTTAGAGGACAATATTGGAAAATTATGCCATCAGCTTGCAACAAGGGTAAATGAAGAATACCTACGAATTTTTAGAAAAAGATCATCAATTACCATGTTTTAATTTTTATACTGTCCTGTCATTGAGTTAGGCTATATCTACTGCTACATAGACTTAATTTTCGTAAGATATTCTAGGATGTAATAATTTGTGAATATAATCATCTCGCCACTTGGTTGTCATATGGGGCTCCAAGCTTATTCAAACACGTACCACATCTACATTTCAGGTGGCCATACCACTCGGTAGGATGATCAAAACTGCTTCCTATAGGTTTGCATTTATTGGGATAAATTATTAGTACTTTCTGGGTCTCAATGTTAGGGTCTCTGCATCATTGTCTCACTAAAGTTTACAATAACATTGCAGGACTAGGTGTTCATTTAGAGACTGAGACGCAGGTTCATAGAGTTCCTCAGCAAGTGAGCAATGGATCCAGTGTTTTAACCCAAGACCATGATCTGAAAGGCAAAATTATTTCCAGTGAACCGTATTGTCTCCAGCTGAAGTTAGAGTCAGATTTATTTTTCTAATTGAATTTAGCCGTTATTAACACCTTCTAAAGAATCAGAGAAACCCATTTTCCCAGTCAGCAAACCAGGGCTATTAAATTCCTTCCGGTAACTGTTTTAGGACCTTTCTCCTCGCATGTTGTTCATACCTCCTTTCTGCTCCGGGACCCTAATACGTTTTCAGAAGTGCAGTGGCAGAAGTAAGTCATGAAGTTACAGGCATGAGTACTGACCTCATCACATCCGGAACCAACTGTCAGTTCAACAGAAAGGGCCCTGCGGCTACAGCCACAGACCAGAAGCATCCCTTACCTTCACCCATGTTTAGCTTTAGTCCATTGGGATGAACTGGTGTCACACATCGTGCATGGGGGTGGGTGGGGTTTTCATTATTCCTGTCATAATCTTTTGGTGAAAAAAATAACACTGACGTGTACGGTAAGGACAGATACAAAAGAAGAGACAGAGGCCATATCAAAGCGTTTTTGCGCGCGCCTGAGCCCGTCCCTTCCCGTTAGGTATACCTACCTAATGTTTTTTTGTAATTCATCAACTTGACTCCTGTCTTGATTCCCAACATGATTTCCCTGCTTTTTGTTTCAATTTTCTTCACCAGAGTTGCTCTTTCCGAGGTCTTTGACTTAAAAGCAGCAGCCTGGACTCATATTCCTAGTTTTGTTCCTGTTATAGGCAGTTATTTATTTATTTATTTATTTATTTATTTATTTATTTATTTTAATATTGACAACCTCGGGCTATATCCATCTTTGATTCACTCCAACATAGGCACTCAGTGGATAGGACATGAGTCCTCGTTTCTGACAAGGCCGTTCATCATATAAGTTGTCGAGTTCCTTGTTACTACATTTGGATTTAAAGTGGAATGTGTGGGGGCGCCTGGGTGGCTCAGTCGGTTAGACGTCCGACTTCGGCCCAGGTCACGATCTCACGGTCCGTGAGTTCGAGCCCCGCGTCGGGCTCTGGGCTGATGGCTCAGAGCCTGGAGCCTGCTTCTGATTCTGTGTCTCCCTCTCTCTCTGCCCCTCCCCCGTTCATGCTCTGTCTCACTCTGTCTCAAAAATAAATAAACATTAAAAAAAAAAAAAAATTTAAAGTGGAATGTGTGTATCAGTCAAGACCAAAGTAGAGAAAGGAATGCTTATTATCTTGCACTACAATGGTATCATCTTATCGTTTAGAATGAGAATTATTAACGACATATCCCAGCTTTATTCTCTCAAGCCCCTGCTGCATAGACAGCATGGAACAGAAAGCAAAGCTGTGAAAAGCTCAAGTCGACAGTTGCTAGAAATTTCTATTTTTGGCTTCGAAAACAGGAAAAAAAAATCATATCTTTTAAAATCATGGCAAAAAAAATCATAACTTTTAAAATCATGGCATATAATATAACCAAGAAGAAAAAGTACCGAAAAAAATGAAGAAACTAAAAATAGCTCAGTGGCAGTTTAATAACTGACAAGGCTGATCCCATCTGCCGGAAAGAGTTTAACACCTTTACCTGCCGCCAGTCACGTGATAGAGATTTAGAGTTCACGGCTGAAAGCTAACCTCTGATATGGAAGTATGTGATCAGGATTCATCTGCAGATGCATTTCTCTGCTTAATAAGTGTTACACTATTTGTGTAAAGGAAGTAAAAACCCCCAAGTTGTCAAGTTTAAAAAAAACAATAAGACACAAAGGACAGGAAAGCATGGAAATACTGGGGTACAAATAGCATTAGGACACCTGACGGTAATCAGATCTGCACCTGGTACTCAGCGAACTCTAGGTTCTTCACACAGAAATACTTTGAAAGAGAGGAGGTTGGTTGGAATCTTATATAATCAGCCACTGTCAAAGCATAAAAGAGAAAAATATCTCCCCCATGAAAGCGAGAGCAGAGACAACCTATGCCATCGAATCCCTATCTCGTGGATTCCCCTCCCAGCTCTCCATAATTCAAAACAGGCAGGCAGCAGGCTGTACAGATGGAAATAGAACAGCCAGAGTCCGCATGGAGCATTACAGATCTGGCTAGTTGTCTAGTTAACAGTCAGCTATTTTTGGATAATACCCACAGTTGTTTTACCAAAGTGAAAAAAAAAAAAAAAAGATGGATTTATCCTGAGTTCCGTATATAAAAATATTTGTACAGGTTGGTGCTTGGGCCTGCGCCATTTTCCTCACGTTTCGACCGCTCGCTGATTACCCAAACTGACTTCCTTTGCCATCGACAGCAAGGAGACTCTGTTGAAATGATACGATACTGTGGGCTGTATTAGTGGCCTGTGACAAAATTTTAGGTCCCAGAAGAAATGTTTTAGGCACCGATTTTTACTTGCGTGTGATTTTGTTTGTTTTTGACTTCAAAGAAGCAGATGGCAGAGAGGCTCTGAGACTTCCTGGCAAATCATCCTCACACAGGTACAAAGGAGGCACTATGTTAAGTACGTGTTCGTCACGGTGCTGACCGGGATTCCTCAGCTAGCAGGCAACATTGGGGAACGTTCTGCCGTGAATGGAATTTGGGGGGTTAATGAGGCTTGGTTCATTTATGTAGGGAAGCCGTGTGGGGAAAGCAAACAACCGTATATTGACAGGTACCTTCCTTGTAAAACACTTTTTTTACAGGTGAAGTTATACTGGCAGATATTAAGCTATCTTTCTAGCTATAAATCAGCTTGCTAATCACAAATCTTCAATCTAGATTGAAGAATTTTTTACAAGACCAACAATCACAATAGCATGTTTGACAAAAGCGACATTACAGTTATCTGTTGCTAGTTTTAACAAAAAACAAAAAGATAACACTTTGTCATTTATTGATGCCTATTACTCACTGTATTGTGTAGTATATCTCTAGTGATTTGCATATGCATATGTGCGTACATATAATTATCACATGTATTACATATTATATATATAATTACACACACACATATATATAAAGTCACACAATCTTGCTTTCTCAACTTGCTTATAATACAATAGATGAACTGATGCAAAGTAACCTAGTTTTGTAAGAAAAGTGCAAAAAGCATGCATTAAAAGTTCAAGAGGGAGAAAACATATTTGGGTGGAGAAATGAGAAAATTTCTTTTAATTTTTTTTTATGTTTATTCATTTTTGAAAGACAGAGACAGAGCACAAGCAGGGGTGGTGCAGAGAAAGAGGGGGACACAGAATCCGGAGCAGGCTCCAGGCTCTGAGCTGTCAGCCCAGAGCCCGACATGGGGCTCGAACTCATGAACCATGAGATCATGACCTGAGCCGAAGCGGGACGCTCAACCGACTGAGCCACCCAGGCGCCCTGAGAAAATTTTTCATGGATAAAAAAAAATTGTGAAATCTCCCTTCAAAAGATGGATAACATTTCACGTGGTGAAGAAGGGAAGGGCATTCCAACAGAAAATGTCATTAACAAAGGAATAACCATGGAAATTCACCAGACTTATTTAGTAAGTAATGGCTAAACCAATCTGGGGAAACAGGAGGATTGTGGCTGAGAGGTGGTTAGAGCAAAGCTGGAAAGGTAGGCAGGAGCAAGTCCCAGAGGGCTGTGGATGGCAGGAAAACAGGACTACAGTCATAATTTTTATTTAAGCAGTGTACGATGTGAAGGAGTTTCTAATTGTCCCATTGCGATCCATGTCTGACATTTCTATTCCAAAACTCACCTGAAACCTCGAGAAAACTAAAATGCTAATTGTACGGGACGAGGGGCTACTCTCTTCCTTCATTCTTTGTTACCTTTTCAAAGGCATTATCAAGGTCATGGGCTTTGTTAAGATTTTAGGAAGTCAGCTCTCAAGTGCAAACCAGGGTATCTCTTGGTTGCCAGTGAGCGCTTCCCAGCTTCTCTCCTTCAGATTTCAGGTTCAGCTCAGTGACAGTTGTTTGGACAATTGTCTCACTAAGAGGCCAGTAAACTAGGGTAATGATGTCCTTGGTCTTATCTCAGACACCATTGTTTACTGCTGTGTATACTGATGCTATTTAAAAGGGGGGGGGGGGGGAATTCCCCCTAATCTTGTACCTAGTTCTTCACAGTTCAATTATTTGCAGAGTGTTCAGGTCATTGTTTTTTGAATTGTGTGCCTTTTAAACCTTTGAAAGTATTAGCTTCATGAAAATGGTTTCCTTTCTTATAGTCTCACTCTTTTTTTACTCAATCAAATATAAATGAAAAATAATTTTTCCAGGAGAACATGATTGTAGGAAAAAAACTCAGTTTGTTTTAGCCATAAATCAATCATAGCCTTGGATGCTAAGAAGTTTGGGTCAGCCCATTACAAAAATTGAGTACATAAACTGTGCTGAGTCTAAAAAATAAGAGGTTGAAGTGGCCATTCAGAAATCAGACCAATTATTTACATTGATGGCCTTAAATCAGCCTAGTTGGTCAAAATCGAGCAAATTTTAACCCAAACAAGCAGTCCAAAAGGGATCCTACCACACGGCCAAGTGACATCAATGGGTAAAATTCTGTCACGTTACCCTGAGTGATGTTGCCCTCTGCCCTACTCGTTCTTTGTGGATCGTGGTGAGGATAGGCTGAAGTCCATGTGATAATAAGTATCAAGCAAGGTTTGTCGGATCTTGATGAGTTCAACACGGGTAGTGTAGTCAAGACTGTTTGGATTTCTCTTCCTTGTGGAGGAAGACTATTGCCCCTGATCGCAGTCTCTTAACGAGCGAAAAGCAGGCCAGTTGTGATCTCCGGTGTCTGTCGCCTCATCGGCTGTGGTGGAGAGACCTGTCCTGGGAAATATGTGATGACATACCAAATATCTAAGTACTTCTCAGTGAGCTCCTCTGTGCCGAAGGAGTTGGTCCCTGGCCAAGGTGTGGGACTCTCCTCATTTCACAGATCAGAGAAGCAAGCACATGGATGTAAAGCTCTCCCAAACAAAGGGTGAGTGGGGGCAAGACTGCTAAGGTCTTTTCCCAAATGCTTTCTCTGAGCAAGAAATAACCGATTCTCGTCTGACGAGTTGTCCTGGTGGAATAGAAGTGTTACTTACCGCCCTTCTTCTTAGAGGCACGAGAAAGGACAACAGCAGCTACAACTTGAACAGAGAGGAAAAGGCAGCCCCGTTTCATTTTGCTTCATAACTGATCAATTTCCGTATTACTTCTTTAGCAAAGAAATACGTTTCTCTGATTTTTTTTTAATTTCTTCAAAATAATGTAGTTTATCCCTCCATTTTTAAAAACCCAGGGGGCTCCTAGAAAACAAGTGTTGTCGCGCGGGTGACATTGCATGGTGTGCGCTTCAAGGTGGCCTGTGCAGGCGACAGGAGTAACGGGAATGATTAAACCCTGTCGGACAGGGTTAGGTTTAGAGCCTTCTTGCCTCATGACAGGCTGTGACAGTCAAGTGGCACCGAAGCAGAACAAAGTATAGTGGCAGTTTGCTGTGAGCAATGCAACTGTCAAAACGGCTGTACGGAAGCAAATGTTGGGGGATAACAACTAGCAAAGTTTGCAGCCTGGCCCCTCAGATGCTGGCGGCCAAGATGTCTTCACAGGAAGCTCCAGGTTGTTGCCCCTGTCTAGGGCATTCCGTTTTTATCGTCACGACTGCCGACTCTGTCTGTGCTCTGGGTATCGTCGACCCTCCATGCGATCACAGAGCCTACCTTCCTTTGGAAAAGTGTTAAGCAACCATCACAAAACCCACGCGGAGTGCTAATACTCCTCCACGAATATGTAATCCACGTGTAATTTATTGTGTTTTGCGTTTGGAGCCATCGTATGCAATCCACAAAGAGAAAGCCCGTCAGCGTGTGAGATCTAGTTCCAATTACGTCGCGTAAGAATAGGTCACAGCACAGATGTAAACCTGCCATCACAAATAGGGTGAAATACTTCACACCCAAAGCTACCACAGTGAACTTAGCATTCACCAGTTTCTTGATAAGTTGAAAAAAGAATTGCTTTACACCCATGTGGTTTCACAGGTTTTTATTAGAAGCCACAATAGACACTTTTCACCAGCAGTAAATGAGAAACCTTTCAACATTGTAATAACATGGGGAGAGTTTCTCAGCCTCTGTCATCCTATGGGAATTCTCCCATTGAGTTTCCATAGGTTGAAGGGACTGAGAAGGTTACCCACCCTCTCTCTCTCATACACGGGCTCAATTTTAGCATGGCGCTCTGTCATATTTTTCACGTTTGGGGGAGTCCAATGGAGAAGGTGTGATTTAAGGCAGCGGTCTGCAGGGTGCGAGGTGTCTACCTCTGATGAGGTCAGATTGTCCAGGTGTTAATATCAGCTAGGAATTCCCAGATCCGAAGATCCGTGTTTCTCTCTGAGAAATATAATCTGAAAGACCTCACCTGGGTGTTGCCATAAGCTTTAACAAGCCGGGGCACTCAGCACAGTAATGGTTAGGGTAAGCAAAAAGCTTACCACGTATATCTTGTTAGTACAAGCAATGACTACGAATTTATAAAACACCTCTCGAATGAAAAACCATCTACACATACTTATGTACCTAAAAGAATTCACGAGACCTATGATTTCGAAGTTACATCTTCCTCACCTGCAGCTGAAGAGGCAAACAAAATCATTCCACTTTTACTGTTAGGAAGGAGAGCATATTTTTTTAAAAAGGGTAGTAAATTAGCTTGTGCTGGAAGCATCTATTTTCTTGCCTTCATCCCTGCCAACTCCCTCTGTTTTCTTTGATGTATGATTTGCAAGCTACTATTATTATTTATGTGTTCTACAATTACGACCAGTGACACCCCCCTTCTCCAGCCCTAAGCCACAAATATGAAAGGAATAAATGTTGTTTATTGTGACAGTCTGCCTTTTGTCTGCGGAACAATGACAAAGTAAGCCACTGACAGCTTGCTCCTGTATTTACTACTGCTCCCCAGCTTACCTCTCAAGTGTCCTCCAGAACGTGGCATAGATGGACTTGAATAAAAATGCCTGGTGAGAATCTTTTGCATTCATTTACCTCCCAGTGAGCTCCTGTGGGGACATAGAGCGGATAAAGAACAGAAGGCCCAGCCGGATGAGGACATTTTAAAGATTTTGTACATCTTTTGAGGGAGGGAAGAAGGAACCTTTCTAGCGTAACAAAGATCTCTAACCACTAATGTCCTTAACTTTTTAAATGCATTTCATTTTAAAATCACACAGCCTACAGATAATGCAAAGAGGGAATGCAGATCAGAGTCGCTTATGAATTTTTGGAACGATTTCCATTTCCTCAGCCTGGGAACTTGCGGTGGAGCAGCAGACACACAGAACGATCGGAAGGACCGACATGCTGGAAGATTTCCAACGGGGCTGTACTAATTAGCTTTCGAAGCTGTGTTAACACGATACGTTTACGGGATGATTGCGCTTTACGAAACAGAAACGATTAATAGGGAAAGAGTCACTACAGTTTTTGTACTCCCAACTTTGAGCCTAGCACAGGGTTGTAAATAATCGCCAGCCAGCCTGCCTTTCACCGATGATGTCATTAGTCAGAGAGGATGACTGAAAGACAGCACCTAGCTATGGTCTCCGAGAGGTTGCGTTTAGGGGCATGCCGTTCTGTTTCCTCTTGTTTCTAGTGGTTTGTAAAAAAAAAAAAAAAAAAAATCACCACCCTCTGGAATTTCACTCTTAAAAAAGTATTTCTTGGGGCGCCTGGGTGGCTCAGTCGGTTGAGCGTCCGACTTCGGCTCAGGTCATGATCTCACGGTCCGTGAGTTCGAGCCCCGCGTCAGGCTCTGTGCTGCCAGCTCAGAGCCTGGAGCCTGCTTCTGATTCTGTGTCTCCCTCTCTCTCTGCCCCTCCCCCACTCATGCTCTGTCTCTCTCTGCCTCAGAAATAAATAAACATTAAAAAAAAAAAGTATTAAGAAATACTTGGGTGACTTGGGGCCCCTGGGTGGCTCAGTCAGCTAAAGGTCTGACTTTGGCTCAGGTTATGATCTCACGGTCTGTGGGTTCGAGCCCCATGTCAGGCTCTGTGCTGACAGCTCAGAGCCTGGAGCCTGCTTCGGGTTCTGTGTCTCCCTCTTTCTCTACCCCTTCCCCCATTCACACTCTGTCTCTCTCTCTCCAAAATAAACATTAAAATTTTTTTTAAATTTCTTTTTCCTAAACCAACTGTGTTTTCTACCAAACTTCTATTTTAGGAGAAAACATTAAAAAATCCGTGACAATTCCATTGTTAAAAAGCGGCTCACAACTTGCAAAAAATGTTTAAATGTTTTATCTTGTTTTCACTGTTTGAAATAAAATTTTGTAGCAGCAGGTCTTAAACATCTGAAATACAGTTTGAGTATTTAATGCTGCAGATAGAGTCACCGGGCAGAACTGGGTTAGATGAATGGAGAATACAAAATGACCTCGAAGAAAGTTGATTAAGGGGCGCCTGGGTGGCTCAGTCGGTTAAGCGGCCGACTTCGGCTCAGGTCATGATCTCACAGTTAGTGACTTTAAGCCCTGTGTCGGGCTCTGTGCTGACAGCTCAGAGCCTGGAACCTGCTTCAGATTCTGTGTCTCCCTCTCTCTCTGCTCCTTCCGCGCTCGCGCTCTGTCTCTCTAAAAAATAAATAAACATTAAAAAAATTTTTTTAAAAAGAGGTTGGTTAAACAGAGGTATGGATGAGGGAGGAAAATGAAAAAACTAAGCAATGTATATAATATTAGTTAATAACTTGTTCAAGGAAGGAATGGAATTAAATCAGCCCCATGACAATAAATGTGAGTGTTAATGTTGCAACAGGAGCCAGACTTTCAGCTTGGCAAAATCCAACTGCTTAAAAAGACACATCTAATATTTTTTTTCAATATTTGAAAATATAATCATAAATGAGATATGTCTGGTAAATGTAGGAGAAAAACAAAATTGAGGTTGCTTCATCAATATCACCTAATGTGGAATTTCAGGCTATACCCATTAAACAGAACAAAATAGTAATTGTGGAAGGAAGTATAACGCTTTGTATTTACAGGAAGATGAAGCATTATAAACTTTTTTGTACCCACCAACGTCGCTGTGGAATACATAACACAAAAACTCCCAGAGATACATTAGGGTAAAATCAAATGATGAAGGAGATTTGGTTTGCAAAATTCTGAAAGAATTATAATTAAGTAAAGTGGAAAAACAAGGATCTGAATGATACAATCAGCAGAAATTTGTGTGTGTGTGTGTGCGTATGAATAGGCTGTAGGTGGATACAATGATAGATGTTTAATAAACAATTACATCATGCTTCCTACATGACAACCACTGTTCCAGAGTTTGACATATTAATTCATGTAATTCTCATAACAACCTTTTACGGATGAGGAAACTGAGGCACCAGCTGGACAGGTCAACTTTTCAGGGTTCCCTGGGCAGAGAGTAGTAGAACAGGATTTAACCCAGCTGGTCTGGCTCTGGGGCCTCTATGGGCCTACACAGCATCCTGCCTACAGAGAATGTATGTGTGTTGTTGTTTTTCCTTAGTTGGTGAAACAATGCGAAACTACTCATGAACTGATCAAAACAAACTTTAACAAATTTCAAAACATAGACATTTACAGATAATATTGTCTTTAAAAACAATTTTTTTTAATTTAATTGAGAGAGGGAGAGAGAGCACGCTTGGCGTAGAGGGCAGAGAGAGAGAGAATCCCAAGCAGGCTTCATACTCAGTGTGGAGCCCAACTCAGGGCTTAATCCCATGACCCTGAGATCATGACCTGAGCTGAAATCAAGAGTCGGATGCTCAACTGATGGAGAAACCCAGTTGCCCCTACAGGAAATATTTTCTAATCATAGCCCAGTAAAACCAAAAGTCACCAACAGAAGACGTCTCCCTCCAACAACAACAACGAACTCTCCACCTATAGGTATAAAAACCTATTGTAATTAATTCCAGGATCAAAAAATTATCCCAAAACTAAGATTAAAGATAACTTAGCAATTAAATATGCCATAATTATACCTCTTAATACATGACACTTTTCACTCACCATTCTATTGTTTTTAAATTGCTAATAAAATTTCTAAATATTCTCCCTAATTCCCTTTATTTGTACTAATCTTGTCACTTAGGTATATCTCTGTTGAATTTAATAGACCACGATTGGATAATTTCCCACTGTTAACACAGAATTAATTTTATACCTTTGTAAGTATATATTATTTGTAATTTAATTTCCCCTAAGTTGGATCCATTATAGTTATGATAGTGGGATGTGTGACCTAAAAATTTTAATCAGTCCAATTCCAGAAGTCTTTTCACAGTGTCAAGGGAGGAGATGGGGCTTTTCAGTCACTACCAAGAAGTTTGATGATAGTAAGATATGGCAAATTTGGCCAATTAGCTTTTAGTTCTTATGATTTGCCAGCCTATGATTGTCCATTATATGCCTGATGATCACCATTTCTCACATTTTCCTAGCTGTGACCCATGTGGATTGTTATACTTTCTTTTATTTTTTCCTTCCACTATGTTTTTTCATTATGTATCTAAGTATAGAGATTCATATGTATGTAAATTATATATATATATATATACATATATGCCATGTATATATGGCATGAATGTGTGCACATGTATGTATGCCCATGATAAATAACTTTTCTGATAAGTCTGGTCTATGAAGAATCATTCATAATTAATTTACTTGTCCATATTTTAACCAAATCACTCTAAACATCTCTGTATCATCAATTGCTTAGTCAAGGCAAGAGTTCAGTTTTATTGATCTTTTTATTTTTACTATCAATTATACTAAACTGGTTGGGGAAAAAAACTCATCATTATCAGTCTTACAGTGTATTATTATTGTCATGGTTATTGATGGCTAAAGTAAAAAATGTGTTCGTACAGGGGAGAGGAATCATCTCTCATAACTGCCATATAAAAGAAATAGCAAGTTGGAGGAGTGACGTTTAGGAATGAGGTCCAACGTAAACAAATGTGCAGTGTCGCATCTGCTGTTAGGTCACTTCTCTGTGCACCGTGGGGTAAGCACTCGCAGTTTGTGTGCCTCAGTCCATTATTGAAACCAATTGGAGAGATATCTCATATTTTCTAAGGTCTTTGTTGCTAATAAGAGACTAAGGGAACAAATCATTGTTTTGAAGCTTGATTTTGAAAGTCTTCTTTCCACAAACGTACTCCACTCAATGTATATATCTACAAATATATGTCATTCTAAGATCACTTCTAACAACTGTTTTTAATGCCAAAATCATACTCTAATGACTTTATAATACCCCTCACTCACAATTATATTTGAAAAACTCCTCACAGCCTATATATGGTTTCCTAAAAAGTGTTCAATTACACACTGCTTCCCTGTCAAGTATTCCAAAGCGTTGGGTATATACGCTATATGTCTATATCTGGGAAAGATTAGAGATAATCTATTCTAAAATGCATAGGAGATTCTCTAGCCCATTAGGGTTTAAATTTAAAGCATGGATGCAATTGTCCAATATATTTGTGATATTTGGAATATAAGTCACTCATCATGTTAAATATCAATTCAAGAAAATATTTCTAGGATATCATGACCCGTTACTGTAGCATCTTCCTTTTAATTGTTAATAGACAAGTCTTAGTGGCCACTTTTGGGAATCACTGGATGATAAACTCTCATAAGGAAGTCTTGTTTACATGGGAGCCTGGGTGGCTCAGTCAGTTAAGCATCCAACTTCGGCTCAGGTCTTGATCTCACAGATCCTGTGTTCAAAGCCCACATCGGGCTCTGTGCTGACAGCTAAGAGCCTGGAATCTGCTTCAAATTCTGTCTCCCTCTCTCTCTCTGCCCCTCCCTCGCTCACGCTCTCTCTCTGTATCTCAAAAATAAATAAACATTAAAAAATTTTAAAAACAAAATCTTGTTTATCAGAACACCTGAGGAACACAGTCTTCTCCAGTTAGTATCAGGGCTCAGTATGCATTTTTTTCTCACAATCCCGTGAGAGCACATAGTTTGAAAATGCCTCCTAGGTCATGTTGTAGTGATGGTGAAAAGTGAAAACCTTCTGGTCCAATGGATAGAATGTCCTACAGATGCAGTTCGAGTGGTTAGTAGTAGAACTAGATTTCATGACCCTAGACAATCTCTTTCTCACTGCCAAGCAGGCAATAGCACAGGATACATAAACAAATGAATGTATGAATCACGCAGAGGGTCTAGAGTGTACATATATTCATTTAAATATTACCTGGACTTCCTCCCACTTCTCCCCTCCACACTGCAAACTCTTTTTTGGGGTGATGGTGTTTCATGCAACTAACTTTATTAATGCTTCTCTTCCTCAGAGAAGGTCAGCAAGGGGTGAAACTGGATGATCTGAGACTCCAACATAGTGGCAGTTGATTCGGGATGACTGTTTTGCCCTGAGCAACCAGGTCAGCTTTTTTTATGCCAACTAAAGACACGGCTAAGAGTTTCACTTTAGCTGAAGTCCAGCTTCCCCACTTCTGGGGTGAGGAGTCGGGAGGGACAAAGAGTTCTGTGTCTTTCTTCACAGCATCAAAACTGATCAGGCCACTACAGCAAAATGATCTGAATGTTCACCCCATCATGAAGACCTCTTCCCTACCAGGGTGTCTGGTTGGCTCAGCTGGTTAAGCATCCAACTCTTGATTTCAGCCCAGGTCATGATCTCAGGGTTCATGAGTTCGAGCCCCACTGTGTCAGGCTCTGTGCTGACAGTGCAGAGCCTGCTTGGGATTCTCTCTCTCCCTCTGCCTCTCGTCTGCTCTTTCACTCACTCTCAAAAATAACTAAATAACCTTGAAAAAAAGAAGATCTCTTCCTAACCAGTGACTTTAGCAACTCACACCAACTACAAATAGACTACTGCATCTGGGAAATGGTCTAGCTAGATACAGTACCAAGTTCTTGCTTAGTTTTTAGTTCTCTGGTTGCATTTGAATTAAAGTGGGGAAAGTATTAGTACTTGGGGAGATTTCAAGTACATTCACAGATGTCAGTAGTTCTGCCTGAAAATATTTATATTAGAGACAAAAGGAGCTTAGAAAATCAAATTAATTATGTGTATTAGCAAATTGTATTCAACTTTTAGTGGAAAAGAATTCATCAAATGGAAAGAATATAGCCGACAATTAGTGGAACAAATTTGACAACTATATTTTCTGTTACAATATCTTGGCGAGTGGTTGATGACAATTATGAATGATGGCATCTGTTTATATTTGATATGAAAATAGGAGTGTGGGTACCATAACAAAAAGATAAGAAATTTCTATCAAGGGAATTGTAGCGTGAACTCAAGAAATTTAACTTTCTTATTATGAATGGTGAATGCATTGGATTATTTCTGGTGTTCAAACCAACTGCTTTCTTAGTTGTCATTATCAGTTCATCATTGCTGTTACCATCATAATCATCAGCATAATATCTCTCATATGCTCATAAAATAATGAATATAATTTCCTAGCTAAGGGGTCAACAGACTACAGTCTTTGGGCCAAATCTGGCCATCGCCTGCTTTTTGTGGGGCGGATGCCTGGGTGGCTCAGTCGGCTAAGCTTCCAGCTTCACCTCAGGGCATGGTCTCATGGTTCGTGAGTTCAAGCCCTGCGTCATCCCTGTGCTGACACCTCAGAGCCTGGATCCTGCTTCAGATTCTATGTCTCTCTCTCTCTGTCCCTCCCCTTCTCTGTCTCTCTCTCTCTCTCTCTCTCTCTCTCAAAAATTAATAAACATTTAAAATATTTTTATTTTATTTTATTTTTAATTTTTTTAATGTTTATTTTTTTAACGTTTTTTATTTATTTTTGGGACAGAGAGAGACAGAGCATGAACGGGGGAGGGGCAGAGAGAGAGGGAGACACAATCAGAAGCAGGCTCCAGGCTCTGAGCCATCAGCCCAGAGCCTGACGCGGGGCTCGAACTCATGGACCGCAAGATCGTGACCTGAGCTGAAGTCGGACACTTAACCCACCAAGCCACCCAGGCGCCCCAATGTTTATTTATTTTTGAGACAGAGAGAGGCAGAGCATGAACAGGGGAGGGTCAGAGAGAGAGGGAGACACAGAATCTGAAGCAGGCTCCAGGCTCTGAGCTGTCAGCACAGAGCCCAACGCGGACTGCGTCGAACCCACGGACTGCGAGATCATGACCTGAGCGAAGTCGGACACTTAACCGACTGAGCCACCCAGGCGCCCCACATTTAAAATATTTTTTAAAGAATTGTTTTTAAATTTTTATATGATTGAAAAGAATTAAAGGAAGAATAATACCTTGTGACGTGAAAATCATATGAAGTTCAAATATCATTCTCCCTAGACAAAGTTTATTAGAAGACAGTCATACCTATCACTTGTTTTGCCTCTGGCTGCTTTGTTTGCTACACCTTCAGAGTTGAGTGCTTAAAACAGATACCGTGTGCCCTGCAGAGCCTATCTTTACAGTCTGGCCCTTTACAGAGAAAGATTGACAACCTCTGTCTTAGATGAGTCTTATCCCTTTTAGCATTGGCTCAAGTGAAGACAAAACCAGAGTAAAAATTGTTTGGTAAAGTCAGGTGATTGTTTATTCTGGGAATTTTTACTTGGGGACTTTAATTGGGGTTCATATCAAATTGTGGAAGCTTCCAGGAACACAGTATGTGGACATGCACACTGGCAGAACTGTTGCAGATCATTTGGATTGTGACTTTCTCTAGAGCTAGCATTTGTTGCCTAGAGCTGATTTGTCCAACTGAAAAATATAAATGAATAATTGTTATTGTTCTTTTTCCTTGCTTATAGAACAGTGTACATGTAGTGGAACAATTTTTATTTGACTCGGGGCTATATTAGAACATTCTGCTTCTCTAAAAGAAAGATTTTTCAGGTGGAAAATTCAAATTAAGGTTTCATGTGTCATAGATTTTTATTACAAAAGAAAAAAATCATATTATATTAATGACTTAAAAATGTCTTAAGAATTACAAAACATACACTAAGAAAAAGAAACCGTAGAGAGGACTCTGTCTCTTAATGGATGGCAAACATAGTAAAATGAGTAATTTCTGAAGTCCTATTCATTCATTCCCTTGACTTAGCTGCTTATACTTAATTGCATGTTACTTCCTTTCAAAAAGTATGACGTAGGGACACAAAATATTCTATCATCGAATTGCAAGCAATTCTCAGTGGTTTCATTTAACAACAACAACAACAACAACCAAAGACCATTAATTTCTGAATGTCTAAGCTTTGAGTGATTATTTTGGAGTTGATACTTTATCTGGTCATTCTATGGGCATGTGGCTGTAATGTATTTACATTCTCTACATAATTATAAGAATTATAACAACTAAACTATGAGCAGATGGTTATTTCATATTTATCTAAAATTGTTATTAGAGAATAAGTATAAATATGTGACTTTGCACATGACCCAGAATCATCACACTTCTTAAGAATGATTTGCCAAGTTCAGTTTACTTAGGTCATTCTTTTTAAGGAAAGACAGAATGAGCAATTTTTAAATTTATCCTGTTCTGTTTGATTCAGAAAGATGTGTCTGAACGTTGTCTCCCCCACCCCCGCCCCACAAATTTTTATTTTGGTGTATAATACTGCTCTTTGCTTTTTCTTTACTTTTCCTTTTTTATTTGATTATGCGGATTGATCTCTTGCGAAATGTTTAGTATTTATTTATGTGTAGAGTTGACACACATATAAACACAAAAAGCAGGGTCTGTGATGCAAAGTCCTTTAAATATGATAATGAAAAACATGGGATTATTTCTTACTTGATGCAATCATTTCTTTGTTGCTTGTTTGAAAGGGAATGAGCATTCATAAAATTACTACATTGATATTAATGGTTACTAGAGCAATCTTTCATGAATCTCTGACTCGTGAATGACAAATAAAAAAAGAGAAACTCAGTAGGTTGCTCCTCATAGAATCACATTATTGAAGACGTCTTAACAAATGTTGATTCAAGAAGAAGCAAACTGTTTTCAGTAACTTTGGGGGGTAAATAGCTATCTCTTCTCAAGTTGAGTCATCATAATATACTGTTAAAAGCTTTCCTTCCCTCATCAGTAAGGATTGAGAAACACATAAATAATGAGACACAATAGATACACATACTGCAGAGGTTGTGAAATTATGTTCAGATTAACCCCCCATACATCAGTGCCAAAATAAAGTATGGCAGCAATCTTGGAGGGAAGAGGTTTAGAAAGGAGAATATACACTGCTCTTTTTGTTACTATGTGCCATGGTACAGGGTAGAAGACAGACTAATGTAGTTAGGGTATGTATGTGGGTTTGGGATTTATAAGATGTTAAATCAAGTGGACAATGGGAAAAAAGTGGATCTGCAGGGAAAGAGGAGGACAGAAGACTTGGTTAAAAAGATAGTTTTCCTTCTGAAATAAGACTGATCCACCTAGGGGTGTCTGGGTGGCTTAGTCAGTTAAGCACGTGACTCTTGACTCTGGCTCAGGTCATGATCCCTGATCATGGGTTTCATGAGTTTGAGCCCCATGCCGGATCCCACTCTGACAGTGTGGAACCTGCTTGGAATTCTCCGCTCTCTCTATCTCTCTGCCTCTCCCCCACTCATGCTCTCTCTTTCTCAAAATAAATAAACTTAAAAAAAACTGATCCATCTAGTTTATTATCAGAAAGAAGCTTGGAAAATATGATCCTAGCAGAAAGGGCCAATGTGATTAATAAGTTGGTGCTCTTATGCTTCTCCTTGTGTCAGGGACCCCTCCTTATGTTACTACCAGAGGTCCCACCATGCCTGGATTTTAGGGAGATTATACTCCTTCCTCATTATGAAATGCTGACCCCCATAAGGATATGAGCAGCTGCCTGGATCTCCAAAAATCGTCTTTTAAAACAGAGAAGAGAAGAGAAGAGAAGAGAAGAGAAGAGAAGAGAAGAGAAGAGAAGAGAAGAGAAGAGAAGAGAAGAGAAGAAAACTATATTTTATTTATGCTTTTTGCACTAGTGGGAGCCAGACAGTAAATGCCAAATTCTAACAGAGCTCCTACCATTGCTACAAGCTGGTGGATGCAGACAGTGGGGCAGGGCTTAAGTGAGTCAACTGGAAGAGAAACAGCACAGGCAAAAGCAGCCTCCAGAAAGTCCAATACTAGTTGCCAAAATAGTAAACACAGGTCTGGAACTTAGTAGTTCACAGCAGCAGCAGTTAATAGAGAAGGGGATCAAGAGTCAGCAGAGCAGGAATGGCAACCTTAAAAAATGTATTTCTTCTGAAAGAAAAGGAGATGAATGGGAATAGGAGTATTGCCCCTCAAAAGAATGGGAATGACAGAATTTAGAGGAGAACTAAGGATTCCTCAGAAACATAAATTAAAAGCAAACACACACTAAACTGGCAGAAGAGGGTGCCCTTGAACTAGGAACCCTGCCATGAGATACATAGCTTCAAAGAAGAGAAAAAAAGAAAAAGAAAAGTAAAACCCCATGCAAGATACTTACAGGAGAAAATAGATGATGTGAATCAAAATATTACAGCTGATGAGAGACAACCACAAAGCAGAGGAGTGTTGATTATACAATACTGTTCAATTAGAATGTAAGCTCCTCACACAAGATTTTGGAGATATTTTTAAAACTAGAATCAGAAATTCAGAAATTGAAACTAGAAATGGAAAAAAAAATGCAATGAAGGTTGATTAAATTCAGGAAATATATCGAAAAAAAAATCTTAGAAATAAAGACTAACTTATTAGGTGCCTCAGGGAGAATATATCCCAATGAAAATCTAATGAAGGATATCTAAGGTAGGCAGGAAAATAACCAATAGAATGAAGTTGAAATAATGAAAAAACAAAAAATAATCAGAGAGAAAGTAACTGAAATGGAAGGTACAAAAGGAATCCAATATACATATAATTGAAGGAACTGAATAAGAAAAAATATAATAGTGGGACAGAGATAATACTCAAAACTATAATCTAAGAAAATATCCCTGGAAAATAAAGAAGCCTGAACCCAACTAAATTGAAAGTCCTCACCATATATACCTGGGAAAATTTCCATGAATTAATCAACTCTAAAACATATTCTAGCATTCTAGACTTTAAAGTTAAAAAGAAAATCCCCAGACCATCCAGGCCAAAAAAAAAAAAAAAAAAAAAAATCACATTAATAGGAGTACAAATATTCAGATAGTACCATACTTCTGAAGAGCAACATTTTCAAATAATTCAAAGAAAAGTATAAAAAAATACTTACTATCAAGACAAAATTTCAAGAATACTAATTTCTATGGATTTTCTAGACTATAGCAAAGCAATTTTAAATGTATAAGAACTCAGAGAATGATATACTCATAAACCCTTCCTTACTAACTACTTGAAGATAACTTTCCTACAACCAAGAAGTAACTGAGGAAACATGAATAAAAAATCGATGACGGACATTTAATATATTTAACTGTAGAACAAAAACCAAAATAAGTATGGTGTCCCATGTGGGAAATAGTATTGAAATACTATATTCTGATGTATTATATAGCCTGTACGTATTATTGACTTTCGTTTGTGCCTTCCTTTACTGGATTAAAGTTTATTGTCTCCCCTTATTATTCTCACCAGCTTTAGCAAAAAGACTTGAAACTATCTGAGTTTCTAAAGTTACTATGGTATGTAAGCATACATTTTTGTAAACTGGAATTAAAGAGGAAAAAGTGCAAAATCTCACCCTCTTACTTTTCCTCACAGCTACCTAGAAGTTGTTGGGTTGGAATGTGAGGCAGTAAATGTGGTCTTGCTCTTTTACTTAAAAGAGATAAATGGCGGGGGGGGGGGGGGGGGGCATTCCTATCAAAGGCACCTGGGTGGCTTACTCAGTTGAGCATCTGACTCGATTTCAGCTCAAGTCATGATCCCAGGATCATGGGATCAAGCCCCACATAGGGCTCCATGATGAGTGTGGAGCCTCCTTGAGATTCTTCCTCTCCCTCTGCCCCTTTCCCCTCCTCATGCATTCTCTCTCTCTCTCTCTCTCTCCCTCCCTCCCTCCCTCCCTCTCTTTCTCCCTCTCTCCCTCTCTCCCTCTCTCCCTCTCTCCCTCTCTCCCTCTCTCCCTCTCCTCTCTCTCTCCCTAAAATTAAAAAAGAAAAAGATAAATGGAACCACCCATGCTTTAAATATTATGCACTTAAAAATTTTTACGTAATTATAGTTAGCAAAATCAAGTTTGTTGTATGATTATCTGAAATAACTTAAAATTGGAAATGTGACATGAAAATAGAAACTATAGACATTGCAACTTGGCATTCTTAGTTTCTTCGAATTTTCAAATGAATATTTTTAAAGAAAAGGTAATTATTAGTTCAATATAAATCAATTGCATAAATTTTCATTGACAAGCAATTCTGTTGTTGTCGTCCATTGGTGACCTTAAGCCGATCAATAAAGACTTTTAGTTCAAATGTTACCTGACCAAGGAGCAGCCTTATGTAAGTGAACCAAATGAGAGTTCACCTACCCCTCATGCAGCAACCCAGTAAAAACTAGCACCAAACTTTTGCAGTGAGCAAAGACAGGCTATTTACTGGTGTGGTGCCATCCAGGAGAACAGAAAGCTAATGCTAGAAAATCCCAAATTCCCTGATGATTTGCAAGTGAGGGTTCTTAAGGGCAGAATTTGGGGTATGGGTCTTCTGAGAAGGTGGATGCCATTAACTGAAGGCCCAGGAGGTGACACGAGCAGGTGTTCTGATACAGCATCATCTGGTCCCTTGGAGGTCTTTTCCATCTCAAGAGACTTGGAATCTAAAAAAATATATATTTTTATTATTTATGTTGGGGATTTTATTAGGTACAACTGGTGATTATATTTCCAGGGCAGTGCTGATTAACTCTTTGTCCTACAGGTTTCTTTGAATGAGAAGCAAATATTCCTATCCTTTGAGCCTGGGCCTTTCTGTTCCTTGGCCAGTCAAATCATGCCTGGGGTTGATCTGAACTGACAGGGTAGATGCCAGCTTCACTTACTAAGGGACACCTACCTTAAAATTTGGTGAATTCTAGTGAAAGACCTCAAGTGCTTATTATTAATCAACATAAAGTAGTTGAAATAAAGTAGTTAGACTCAAATTGGGTTAAAAAAGATGAGATACATAATCATTTCCATTGAATGAATAATTTCAGAAAAACATTGCTTTTCTTGTTTCAATGGCCGATGTCCATGACTATTGAACGTGTGGGTCTCATTAAGCTGTGGAACACTGGATTCTCTTCCAGAGAGTGTCACTTAGTAGATCTGAGGAGGGGACCAATAATCCATAACATTAACAGTCATCTCAGGAAATCCCCAGACAGGTGGTCCGTAAACTATACTTTTGAGAAACACTAAGACAGGCATTTGTTTTTCAAGGAAATTGTGATTTTTTTTGGGGGGGGGAGGACTAATTCACACCTGCTTATCTCAAGGCATACTTACATGTAGTCTATCAATTTAGATGAAAAAGAGAAAAATCATATTGGTCGAATCAGAAAGATTAAGAGAAAGATGTACATACATATGAAGGATATTCACGAAGATGGTGAGGCATCTTCAGATTTTAGAAACATTTCTGTGTGTAATGGATTATAAACTTAAATTAATACATATTGACAAATAACAGCTTCATCCTAAATGTAGGCAACAAATGCTCATTCAGTTAGAAACTCTGGAAAAGGTCATTTAAACTTTGGTCACTTGACGGCAGACTTGAGTATCAAAAACTAGTCAATTTGAAGATCATTTAACAAAGTTTTGGACAGAGAACATAAAGTGCAAGTATTTGATCTTTTAGGCTAACACTTTAAAGCGGCTCTTAACAAGGGACAATTTTGTGCCCCAGGGGACCCTCCCAATGTCTGGAGACATTTTTAGTTGTCACAAGTGGGGTAACGATTTTCTGTGGGCCACCAGTTTTAGAGAGTAGGGACCAGAGATGATGTTAAATGTCCTACAATTAGCAAACATTTCCTCACATGAAATTATCTGTCCAAAACATCAATAGTGAAGTTGAGAAACTCTGCTTTACATTTTCAATTATTGTATATTAAAACAATCCTATCCAAAGTATTCAGATTCTTTACTCATTAGTTTTTATAGAAAAATATTTCTGATTCTTTAAAGGCAAAAATGTAATAATTTAGTAGTAAAAGGACTTCCTGGATGAACCAAACTCTGGATAAATTAAATGCCATATTTACTGTAGAATTTCTAGTGGATTTTTTTTTTTTTTACCTCATTGGTATTGTATTGTGTTGCAATATCGCTAACAATTTGTAGTGGAAAATATTATTCCTTTTCCCCCCATCAAACCAAAAGTTATTCATAAGAATGCTTTTATTACATTGGTAACCTTCCTATCAAAGACACAATCGTCAAATGATTTATTATCATGTGATGGCAGGAGACATAAAATATGTATGGGCATAGATGTTTTCACAATCTTATGGGCAATTAAAACATAAGAACAACATGAAAACATAAAATGTGTAGAGAAAATGAGACCATCTTGCCATCTCTCTCATTTACTTCCATTTCTTTCCTTTTTTTTTTTTTTTGAATCATGACTTAGAAATTTTGTTTTGTTGTGAATGTTTCAAAGCTTTCAAGAAAATGACCTTCATTATAACTTAGTTCATATTTTCGAGTGCTTTCTCCGCTTTTAGCAAGGGGTGCTTATCTAAGCTTTTTGATATGTGCATTTCATTATTAAATTGATAACAGTTTGATTGGATTGTATAGAGTAGCCACCATTTTAAGGAGCTCATTTAAGTCTGCCTTACTCATTATCTTTAAAAGATAGTAATGCAAAGAATCTAGCTCAACTCTTACCAAGGATCTCCTGGAAAGAGCATAGGGATTGCAGTCTCCTAGCATATATTAAACCTTAGTCCTTCACTAACAAATTATATGACTTTAGACATTAGACACTCCGGGTGTTGGTTTACACATACACAAAAAGATGGTGTTGTTTAAAATTTAGACATTAGAATCACGCAGTCTAGGTTTTATCCTGGCTAAGCCACTTGCATTGCTGTGCGACCCTGGGCACATCATCTCTTTAAACCTTCATGTCATTGTCTGCACAATGGAAATAATAAATAGTTTCTCCCTCATGGAGTTAAATCATGGAAGCCTGTTAAGTATTGAGGCTACAGTTGGCATTTAATAAAAATTATTTGTAATTATTATTAAAGCATCTCGAGTCTAAAATCTGATCATTCATTAGTGGGTTAAAATGTTAAATGTCTACATGAACCTACTAGGTATATACATATTCGTAGATAAACAGTTGAATTGCTCAAATCATTCCTGAATAACCTCTAATATCTAATTCATTAGATTTTCTTCCCCAGCAGCAATCAGATATTACTGTTACTTGTCTAATCATCTACTATACCCCATTCTAGAAGAGTATAATCATAATTATTGAGTTAATAAACATCTATTAAATTGGCAGAGCATAGGGGCACCTGGGTGGCTCAGTCGGTTAAGCGTCCGACTCTGGATTTCAGCTCAGGTTGTGATCCCAGGGTTGTGGGATCTGCCCTGGAGCCTGCTTAGGATTCTCTCTCTCTTTTCCCCTCTGTCCCTCTCCCCTGCTCGCATTCTCTCTCTCTCAAAAAAAAAAAAAAAAAAAAAAATTACGGAGTATAAACTTAAGGGAAAACATGCCAACTCTGTTTAATATTTAAGAGTCTGCACCTGGAACGTCAAAGCTCTTAAACACTGCAAAAATAGAGAACATGTTATGGGAATGTCTGGTGGGATGTGACTAATTCTGATTAGGAGAGGTTTTGTGGTGTCAATATACTTTAATGTGTCACTTTAAAGTTGTGAGGAACTTCCACAGAAGTAGAGAGGCAGAAAGGAATTCCAAAATGAGAAAAGACGAGAGCTAGGCACATAGAAAGGAAATGCGGAGTATTTTGAGTGATCTTGCAAGAACGGAAGATCTTGCCGGAAGATCTGTTAGTCAAAAGGTAATAGGTGATGCTTCTGGAAATGTAACTATTAAATATTGCATGTTATAATATATGTTATATGTAATTTTGCCAATGATTCCCAAGGGGTAAAGACAAGCACGCTTGGTAAAAGTGGATCCCAAGTGTGTGAGAAGCTTCCGTGTAAGATTCATTCTCACAGGGGACCAGTGTCTCTGATAGGAAAGTGTGGCTCCTTCCCTCCTGTGGACAGCTATAGTCCTGCCTTCTCAGATGCCCAGCAAGCACATTGGGCATCTCAGCCCTTCTTTGACTGAGAACCAACTCTCCTCTACTCATAATGCTTCTAAAACTTCCGTGTGCATACCAATCAAAAAAATAAATGCAGATTCTTTTTAGTAGAGATTCTTCATTTATTTTTTTTTAAATTTTTAATGTTTATTTTTGAGAGACACATGCACACACACACACACACACACACACACACACAGTGCAAGTGGGGGAGGCGCAGAGAGAGAGGGAGACACAGAATCCAAAGCAGGCTCCAGACACAGAGCCGGAGGTGGGCTCGAAGCCATGAATGGTGAGTCCACGGCCTGAGCCAAAGCTGGATGCTTAACCAACTGAGCCACCCAGGGGCCCCTGAGATTCTGAATTTCTAACAAGCTTCTGGTGACCCTCATGCTTCCAATTCCAAGGGACCTATTTGCAAAGCAAGGTTCAAGTACACCAGGAAGGATCCCTTACCCAACTATTATCTCAAGGTCAGAACCGGTTCCTACCCAAGACATTTAGACTAATATGCTGAAATGATGTCTCTAAATTCTTTAAGGCAGGAGAGCATAGCAAACATTCAAATGTGATGGACATTTTTACACAGGCACTGAGATTTTCTTTTAATATCACATTAATTATGGAAATGGCATAACACGTGCTATGTAACAGGTATTATGTATGCTATGGAAGTGATTTGTGATATAGCTGTACCAGATAATAATTGTAAAAATAGAAAACATTTTCAACTGTGCGAACTACTAGGAAAAAAATAAGTGGGGTCTCTCGAGTTTCTTTTTCAAATATGTGAGGAGAGTGCCTCATATAATACTTCGATTTGTAGAAAATTTTCAATGTGTTACATGAATTAAAATGTAGAAGCAATGCCATGTAGTATCCATTGAGGAACATGTTATCATTGTAATCTCTGTTTTTTCAAAATATACTCAGTTCTGACTTTTAGAGGAGCAGACCATTTCTCAGATACTAGAACTAGACAATCAGTGTCCTGTAAAATGTATTTGGAGAAACCAAATGAAATCACAGCATCATCCGCACCTATACCACAAATCTTGCTTATTTTTCAAGATGGACCTACTTTGGATTCCATAAGTTATCCAAATTCTCACCTTATTCTATGTTAAGACAGTAGAAAATATCACTAGGTCATCTAGGACTCTCACTTACATCTGGCAGAGAATGCCCTGCAACTTTTCTTAAAACCTTCAGATAAGTAGATTAGTCAACATTCCCTGGTAACATATTTCATTATCTCAAAGACGCTTAGGGACATAGGGCATCAAAAAAAAAAAAAAAAAAATTGCTTCTGCATTGCTCTAAATTCATTTCTCCTGTTCTGCTCTCATCTAACACAAAAACATATCTCCTTATCAGCAGCCACGTGATTTCCTGTGAGTACCTGATTATCTTTGTAAAGTGGGACCCAGACTTTGCTTCTTCGGGTTAGACCACAGCTCCTCAGCCTTCCTTCAAAACCTCCTTAGCCTAAGGAGTGTTTTATTTCCCTTTACGCTTCAACATCAGGTAGACTCAAAAGTATCCATTTCACTTTACTTAGAGTCGTGGAACTCTCAAGGATATAATCAATAACAGTACAGTGAGAGCTGTTGCTTTATAAAATATGCTCCTATTTCTACAACCCATAATCCTATCAGTAATTGCAACAGTTGATATCGAGGATCTCAGCTATCATTTAGGACAGACCTGTTTATAAATTCATAGAACGGAGACTTGAAATGTACCTTAAAGGCCATCTGGTCCAAGTTTTTCATTTATACATGCTATACAAGAGGCCTCACAAATTTAAATTACCTTCTGTTCTAGATCACAAGGTTTTGGGATATTGAGATTACAACTCTTTATGAATTTTTCTCCACAAAAACTCTTTTCAAATTATTTTTAGGAACCATTCCCCCTGCCTTACTCTATACAGTTGCTTCTGTGATTGATTTTTGTATCTTTATAGAGAGTGGGTCTAGTTTTTTGTGTTGGAGTGGGTCCCTTGTATTTAAGCAGAGGATTTTATATGTATTCCAATCAGATTTTATCTCATTGGTTACAGCCCCCAAAGCTCAAATGGCTGGTATATTTTTCTATAATTTGTGAATCGGTCATGTAATATAGTAATTTGACTTAACAATATGGGGAAATTGAACAGGCATACCAACTATGTTTTCAACCAAGTTATTGGTAAACCATCAGACAGAAAGGGCTGAAGACAAAGGCTATAAATCTGCTATGGATTCCACTCCTCAAGTGTATACAGAACCATATTTCAATCCTGTTTTGGAGTTTGGTCATTTGCGCAATTACAATTACAAGTTCACCTTCGCCATTTTGTTACCTAGTCTACATTGACATTTCCTCCACGTTGTCACCAAGATTGTTTTGCAGGATTACCCCAGATATCTTGATTTTTAAAAATTGCCTAGTTTCTATCCTTAGTAAGTCTATAGTTATTTTGGGTAAACACACTGATTCCTAGTACTAATTTATTTGTTTCCAAGAAATCACTGAATATATTTTAATAATACCATATGGAAATTATTGGATGATTTATGTCAAATTGATGTCTATAATTTCTGAAATCCTTATTTTTCCCACTTTGAAAATCATGACAGTGGTTCCATTCTACCCCATCTAGCATCTATCTGGTTACCCATGGTTCCTGAGTAGTTCATTCATAATCTCCCTGGCAAATTGTCTACATGCCCTACAACACACCTCATTTGGGACCGGACAATTGGCTTAGAAGATCATACAATTAAACGTCCTTTTACTTGCTGTTCCCTTATGCTGGGCCTAAGCTCTCCCTAAAGCAATCCTTTTCTGCACAGGAGCCAAAACCAAAATAGAGAGAGAAAGCAGAGGGGGGAAAAGGGCATTTTCTCAACAACATATAATAAACTTTTATATCAGGTTCTATTCTGAGAAGTGAATTTCATTTTTTTCATTGAAACGGATAATAAACCCATGCGGGGGGAAATCTAGCTTCTTAAAACTTGCAGGCCCTATTTGCATACTGTTTTTTTTAATAGCACCTATTTATAAAGGTTATAGTACAGTTTTAAAGTATTTTCACATAAACTACCTAACTCAATGCTGACAAAATTTCTACTACACAGACATCACTCTCCTTACTTACTTATGCAGAATGTGAGTTTCCAAGAAATTTAGTGAATTGCTAAAAATCACAGTGCCTCGATGCAGGAAAAGAATAGCCTCCAATCTAACACAGCCTTATATATAACGAGTATTTCTTATTCTTAGTTTAAATCCACAGTTATTAATGTATAGGCTTACTTAACGTTATTGTGCTTTTGCTGGAAGAAATGTGTACTGTTGGTAATTTTATTGTAAGAATTCCATTCTTGAAAGTTTTCCTTCCTTTGGTCTGTCTACCCTTTCAGAGACTCAGATTAGGAAAGCTTATTAACCTTTTATCTCAGCAAAAATAAAACGGTGCTCTGTCATTTCAGCCACATGTCTGATCCTGCCCTGTTTCCTTGGCTGGTTTCTGTGCTTTCCTAACGGGATAGCCACTTTTTCCTGGGATTCCATCGCCTCCACTTCTCCAGGCAGTTTTGAGTTGGAGGTCACAATTTGATCCAGAAAGTTTTTTTCTTCCTCTGCCGAGACATGCTCAGCACGGCAAGAGAAACATCGTCAGAACCTTTGCTCTGAGCTGGATCGTAAAGTTTAGCTCACTACTCTCGCTGTAAAAAGAAATGTAAAAAGAAATCCAGTTCGTGTACGCAATATCCATTTCTCTGAATAAAATTACCTCTGTTCCTTAACCTTTTCTTTTTTATCCAAAAACTTCTCCCAGGAAGTCTGCCCTTAGGTTGGCGGACGTTTTTCCTGAGTCAGGGTTCAATCAGGGAAGCGCAACTACTGTATTATGGACTCAATCAAGGGTTGTTCTAGAATTAGGCCTTTCTTAACAGGAGAAGCAGGGGCAGTTGGAGGATCAGCCAGCCCCGAAGCAGGCATATCCAGCTGCAGGATTGGGTCTACTCTACAGAGGAGAATAATGGACAGACCTATGGAGGCTTTATTTGTGCCGCTGGTGGTGGGCGCGGCATCGCTGGTGGTCCTCAGGGCCGCCCCGGGGGGGGGGGGGGGGGGGGGGGGGGGGGGGAAGAGGAACCAGACAGGGAGCTGGTAGAATAAGGACAAGCTGGAATCCAAAGGAAAGTTTGTGTCTCTTCTCACAGTCTCTCGCCAGGATGCACTTCAGAGACAAAAGGCTGCCTTTTCACTTCCACCTTCTACATCATGATCAGTTTTCCCTTTTCGCCTGTTCTAAATCAGAACCATGCAGGGAAGTGGATTCTGGGAAGTGTGGTTCCAGTTTAGCCAAGTTGACATGGTACAAAGCCACCATATTGGAACGCATGTTCAGAATATGGAGCTCTACCCTCTTTTTCCTATCAGTTCCGGTCCTTTGGCATGCATTCTCAATTTTATATTATAATTTTCATTTTATTATATTATACATTTAAATCTTCAGCGCTTTATTCATATAATTTTGTAAAACAAGAAAGGGAGTATTCTGCCTAATTGAGAATATACTCAGAACCATATGCCAAGTTTCTGCTTGAATCTGTCTCTTCTTAACTACTCTGTTTTCTTTTGCACTTTGGTTATCAATTCCTGTGACAATACCACACTGTTCTACTTACTGTATCTCTGTAACACGTTTTAAAATCTACTGAGGGAGGGGCGCCTGGGTGGCTCAGTCGGTTGAGCGTCCGACTTCAGCTCAGGTCACGATCTCGCGGTCTGTGAGTTCGAGCCCCGCGTCGGGCTCTGGGCTGATGGCTCAGAGCCTGGAGCCTGCTTCCGATTCTGTGTCTCCCTCTCTCTCTGCCCCTCCCCCGTTCATGCTCTGTCTCTCTCTGTCTCAAAAATAAATAAACGTTTAAAAATAAATAAATAAGTAAATAAACAATAAAATCTGAGGGAACTTCTTCTCTCAATGTGTGAATTACTCTTTCTCTTTATGGCTATTGTCATGTAGCTCCTTTTCCATGAATTTCAGAATCATCGTATCTTCATATACACCCCACAAGTATTCTATTAAATTTTATCGGAATTGCATTCTGTTTTGTAGGTTAATTGGGAAAATTTTATCTCTTTAAAATATAGAATATTCAGGGGGCACCTGGGTGGCTCAATGGATTAAGCATCTGCCTTTGGCCCAGATCAGGATCTCAGGGTTGGTGACTTGAAAAACCGCATTGAGCTGCATGCCAACACCAGGGAGCCTGCTTGGGATTCTCTCTCTCTCCCTCTTTCTCTACCCCTCCCCGCACCGGTCTCAAAAAACTTTAAAATATAGAATATTCCGAGACTATTCAAAGTCCATGCATAAATTTATCTGGCATAATTTTTACGATCATTGCTAGATTACCACATTTGTATTAGTGGTGGTTATTGTTGCTACTGTGGTGAGTCTCGTTTTTCCGATTATTTTTAGTATGTTAAAACTGAATTTGAGTAACTCATTGAAGTCTTATTTTTCTAGTGGTTTTTTAGATGATTCCTTAAATACAAAATCATAACATTTTCAAAACTGTGGTTTTTATGTATTATGTTTTAATACTTCAAATTTACTTTTCTTACTGTATTGCTCTGGCCGGGACACCCAGAACAATAAGGAGTAATGGCTGTCAGAGTAGCCATTCTTGTTTTGTTCTTTACTCAGATGGGAATGGCTCTATTATGTTACCATTAAGTGAACTGTTGTTTCCTGAAACATGCCCTTTATTGCTTAAGGAATGCTGCTTCTTTATGTTTACAGAGTTTTTGTTTTGATTTTAGTAAGAAATGAGTGGTGAGTTTTACCAAAGGGTTTTTTTCAGTATCTATGAAAATAATCAGGTGATTTCTGTCTCTATACTTCTCAATATGTTAATATAATATCTCAGTAACCATATTTACTGCATTCTCTCAATAAAACCTCCTTAATCATAACATTTTCTTCAGTATACTGTTAAATCAGATTTGTTAATATTTTATTCATAGTTTCTCTGCCTTATATTCACAAGTGATATTGGTGAATAGTTTTCAGATTTGTTTTTCTCTCTGTTGTGTTTTTGTTTTATAGTTTTTCTAGCCTTGTCAAATGAATTGGAAAGCTGTCCAATTATTTATGTTTTTTCTCTTCCCATGATTTCCTCCTGTGGATTCCTAGGCATCAAATTCACTGGTTTTTGTTTTTTGTTTTTTGTTTTTTGAATTTTCAGTCTCTCAGAAAAGTTGTTTTTTCTTTTTTTTTTTTTTTTTTTTCCATTTTGTTTTGTTTTTTCAATGGGGAGGATTTTTCCCTGTCCTTACTTTAGGTAGTCATTTCCTGCTAGTTTCTCATGGGGGTCTTATTATTTCAGGCCAGCAATAATCACCCCACGGGGATAATCCATGATTAGAAAATACATATACTCTACCCCATTGCCCCATAACCATTCCTAAGTTTATTCAACTAACGCTTATTGCTGAGTCTGTGTAAGCAGTATCATAATGGGATTTAAGGTGTGGGAGATAAATTGCTTTAAGATAGATTTGAAAGACATCATCTGGCCTTTAGAAACTTAAAATGTGTTTTTGGAGAAATGACACGCACTCCTGAAATGATTTAATGAAAGTACAAATAAATGTATTCATAATATTTCATGATAAAGCATAAAATGAGTATGGAAATGCAGAGAGTATGTGCCCAAGTGGTGAGGGACAAAAGTTAAGAGGCATTAGTCAGAAAACACTTAAGAGGAGAGGTGATTTCTGAGCTGAATATTGAAATAGGGGATACACATACAGTGGGAGCTCTGAGACCGTATTTTGAATAGTATGTGAAAAGGCAGGAAAACAAGAATGAGTAAGTCTCTGGCAGATGATAATATATAAGCTAGCTTACCTGAGGCTAGAGGAGGCATTTTAGAAATCTGAATAAACGATACCAGAAACCTGGTATGGCAATCCTGTCCAGCGGTCAAGGTCAGCCCCTGCCTGCATCAGCTGGTCCCTGTCTCCCAACGTTCCACTGCGCTTCGTTCAGGATCCAGCAAGAGGTAAGCCGACTGTGGCATACCCATAAACCTTTCTTTAATGAATATGTGCAGCTCTATGCCCCTATCACACACATGCTCTGCCTCTGAGTAAAGTGGGATAGTCTTACAATGTCTCATTGCAGGAGTGAGGGAACAATTGGCCTTAACAAGTATGACTTAAGTGTAATCGTATATAAATGAAACAATGTCTGAATATAGACTGATGCCATGAGGGGTGTGAAGCTCTCCTCAGTATAAGAAAACCACTGATGTCCTTACCCCACCTTGGTGACTCCATACTTATAAACCATAAGGAATGGTACTTATAAAGAAAAACTGTATCTCGCATCATTTTTGTGATTCCACACTTAGGCCAAGCCATGAGAAGCATGAGGGGAAGAATGGCATACCTGTTGAATTCTCGGAGGAATCCTCTGTCTTAAAGAAAAAAATCTGATAACTATTATTAACTCTGGTATTTACAAACTTTCAACAGTTACCTACATAAACGTGGCCTGCTTCTCGTGGTCACATGGCATCAGTAGCTGGCGTTCTTTCTGACAACCATAAATTATCACAAAATTGCACAGAGATGAATCTCCTTTCAGCTTTCCGTTGACCAAAAGGGGCTTTCTACGTATTGAAGACTGTTCTAAAAAATAAGAATTACCTTTACCACACAGGATGCTCTCATGTCCCCTTTAAATTAAAGAAAGGCCTGATGAGGGAGTAAAGTAGATCTGAATCTGAATCCTGATTGTCCCCTTATTCTCTTCTTATCTTGGGTGATTATTATTAATAATGTATGTTAAATACTTAGCATCGTGTTGGAGAATAAGAGCTTAATTAATGGTAAATCTTTTATTTTCTTCCTCATTATTAAGGGAACCACTTAAAAAGCACTTGCTGGATTGCCAAGCACTGATCCAAGCACTTTACACGTGTCTCCCTATTTAATCTTCTCAACAACCTGATGAGATCAGTTACTATTAATACCCCAACTTTATGAATGGAAACTTTGCCGAAGGAAACCCGTTTAGTAAGGGGAGGTGCCAGGGTCAAAACTGATGCCGTCTGGCTCTCTCGCTGCCTCTCTTACCATGCACTTACCATGCTGCCTGCCTTCCCATGCAGAAAATATCTCTGATCTTTTAATTCTGACCCTATCATATCCGCCTAGCCCCTAGCAGAAGGAAGGTTCCAGCTCCACCCGGGGCACACTCCCTACTGTTGCTGATTTAGGTCTTCAGGGGTACAGGAAAGTCCTGAACACTGTTAGAATGCTGGCTGGGTGGTCTATGAAATGGCTCACTTCATTCCACATACAGTTTGACTTGCTCAGCATTGAATGGAAAGCTGCTACCAAAAATATTTCCAAGATAGTGTCTGCAGTGTAGTGCTTTATAGAAGTAAACTCGGACAGTCATTAATGGCATCATGCATATTATCAGTTAGCATTACTTGTTAAGTTTCCCCCATAGTTGGAGCCAAGACTATGGAAGTTACAAGGTATGACTCCTGCCTTCAGGGATACAAAGGGAAATATAAATAGAAAATTGATTACTTGTGAGTAGAGAGAACCGAGGAATTTCTTAATAGAGAAGTGAATCTATTGGAAGGAAGCTCATCCATCCCATCCCAGACATCTCAATCTAGGCTCAGGAACACGGGACTTTCTGAGTTGATGCTTCACATGTTTTAGGCAAGGACAATAAAATGTCCCGAGGCTTCCAGTATCAGGAAGTGGTCCTACCCGGAACTGTATGTCCCTTCATCTGCACTCATGGAGTGGGAAAAGGGCAGCCATCTTCAGTGGTCATTGAGAATGTTCCTCAGTGGGCATTTCCAGTGATACTTAGAGGCAAGTTGCCCTTTCTCACTTACTCCGTGTCGGATCCTTTCCTTGTTCCTGGGCCCACATATGGATAAAACCTGGCTGTTGTCCTCTAGGCAACTAAGAGTCTGTTGTGGGCATGATGTAAAAGCTGAGTGTGTGGCCACATGATAAAGGCTTTGGTGGAGGCATCTACAGAATACACTGAGAAGCCTAAGAAGGCCGAGTCATGAAACCTTAGGAGCTCAATAAGTGAGATAAGCTGCAGGGTGGGCATTTACCTGGAATAAAAGAACCATGTCTCTACCATAGTTGTTTGTAAGCACCCTGGACCTCTGTCAGGTCCTCAAGCTTCTGCTGTCTGTATTCCTGGGTCTTTATTATTTGTATTGTCACATCTGCACGAGACCTTTCATAAATTCTTCTAAATGTGTCAAAGTTTTCCCACTTAACGAAATAATGGAAATTTAAAATAATTTTTGAGGTTCTGACCTTCCTTCGACTTGTTCGTAACGGCAGAACTTGAATTGCCAACCGTAAATAAGAAGTATGAATTTTAAAAGTGAGACACGAAGGTAAAGCCAGGCATCCGGTGTGGAATTTGTAAATACCGTGCGAAGTATTTTACTCAACCCGCGTTCTGGCCATGTTGATGCTCAAACATCAATCTCAGAAAAGTAAAATAAAAATAAGAGCAGTTAGTGATTTTGGCCAGCATTTTACCCCTGCCTCTTCACCTGCCTGACGCATCATCAGAAATGAGACTCGAAACAACACTGAGCATTAAGGACGTGGTTATCTTTGGGAGCTATGAGTGTGACTGCAATTTCACTCAATTAAGCCTTAAACAACTGATGTAGGCAAATGTGGTCCGTGCACTAGAGACCCTTATTATATCTAATATAAAATAGTTAATTGCTTCCAAATGAAGCTCGAATCAGACAGAGAAATGTCTAGTCTGACGACTACTGAAATAAAAGTAGGCAATGGGCATTGTTGTGTTTTTGCTTGACTCTGTGGATTCTCGAGAATATTCATTTACTTAATAGGCAAAATTAAGGCACGTGTCCTCCAGGGACAGCCACTCTTGGGACACGTGGACAGAAATGCAATTTTCTATGTAATTTCTTTGATGGATTCAGTAAAGATCTCTATTAGTCTATAGGATAACAGTGTTTCTGGACAGTGTTGCCTACTGAATTTTTAGCCTGTATACATTAAACACATTCAAATATGAAACTTTACTATCAAAGTAATCTGAAAATCATTCCCTTTATTAGATTCAATGATGTTGTCTATCATTTAAATTGTAGATATACTCTCGTGTGATTTTTCTCTTAAAATGGTTAAGATCAGGGGAATACTCTAAAGATTAACTTTATTAGAAGAAAAACATCTCAACTGCTTATAAATAGGGAAACAAAAAAATCCTGGGGTAGTTTGGAGCTTTTATTTCGGCAAAAAAAAAAAAAAAAGGAACTTAAATTGCCATAAAAGTCACACAGAATGCCAGAAGGAGATCTTCCCCACAAATTCACAATTTACTGTTATGCTCTTCATTGTGAGTTATGTTTACTAAATCTCAAGAGCATTACCGTGGAAAGGAAGATAAACACATAAATAAGTCTAGGTTTTGGTGTTAAACTAGATCCTGTCAACATAAATTGATAAAGGAAAAAAACAAATATTTTGTAGTATACAATTATGTTTGAAAATTTGATTGCTAATGGATTTCTGTAGTCCTATCAAGGTCAGATGGGCAATTGTTTATGAGAAATTTGAAATCCCTGATAGCCTCTTCTAACAAGTTTTATAGCATCTATTCATGTTAGACATTTTGCCATTTCAAATGTTTCTCCCTCCTAATTTTTTTTTTTTTCATAAGAGCAATGTGGTACATTTTGTCAATTTTATACTTGTTTTCAAAACCCTTCTTTATTTTAGTGGAGACTGTGCAATTAACCCACTTCTCCCTATTGAGAAGCATCTTTATAATAACAGCTTTCCTGGCAGGGCTTTTGTTAGGCAGATTTTAAAATCAAGAGCCCATAAAGGTCGGAAAAAATCCAGTCATATTAAAGTTCAGCAAATCTCTTTCAAGGTCATATCCCTAAGTTATAGAGGTTTTCTTCCTGTAAAAAGATTGCCAAGTCATTTTCCACATTAAAAAGAAGAAGAAGACAAACACTGTTACCTGTTTTACCAAATGTTGAGAGAAAAGCTGAGGTTTTACTTCTTTCAATGAATTGACAAGGAAGAGATTTTCTGCTCCCTTTGCCACTTTGAAGCTTGGTTGGAGGAAGGGTGAGACTCAGTCAACTGCCCCCCAGACTCATTCATGCCGCCCCGGCCCGGCCAGCGATCCAGCTGCATGAAAGAGCTTAATAGTCAAAGGGCATGGTAATTCCCTCCATCTGCCTTTTCTTTCTTCCAAGGCAAAATCTTCACCTGGTGTTTTTGATTCATGCGTTCTAATTATGATGGCTGCCATCAGCAGCCCTGTGGGGGACCCCACAAACTCGCTGAGCCCACAGAGCATTCTGAAGCTTGTTAAGAGACCATGTCAGCCTGATTTTAGGGCCCATTTTGCAGCTCTCCACAGGCCTATCTAAAAGCATCAGGAGTCTCCGTCTTGCAGGACAAGTGCATTGTCTTTCTAAATGTCTCTTCCTGATAAGCAAATCCAAATATGGTTCATTCACTGTGGCTTTGAAGGCACAGTGGGGAACTTGGCTTGCATGGTGGACACAACAAAATGCTTAATATCATCACTTGGTATAGAGCTAAAGAACTCCATTTCCAATTCCAAGATAAAAACCTTTGCTCCCCAGCTATGATCAAGAGTTTGAAATTTAAATCAGGAGTCTGGAAAGCTATTCTGACTCTCGAAAGGGCTGGCTTTTCCCATACATACAAAGAAGAAAATGCTGTGCTTGCATTAATATCTGAATCGGGAAAAAGCTCACATCATTTTAGAAAATGTAATACTTGCCTCCTTCAATTGAAATGCTGTTGAGTATTTTCAGTGTTTTCAGTTCATTTGTTTTATTGTATTTCCCATTATTTAGTTTATGATTAGGGCTGGTCCCATAGTCCTTTTTTATTACTTTATATACCTCCTATCGTTTTAGTATTTCCACACTAATAATACCTGGCAACATCCAAAAACATTTGGATCTATTTTAATATAAGTACAAAGGCAGCATCACAAAATAAACCTAGCAACATCCTCAGACCCCTCGCCCATATATATTATAGGTCTTGAGTCAATAATTTTAGTTACTCTCAAAATAAATGCCAAGTTGAGAGTTTCTTTCCTTGTTTATGTGGTACTTTGAAGAATGTTCTAGTTCTGTTTAGGTTGGGTTGGGTAAAGGAAATTGAAGTGATATAAGGAAATCTCATTGAGGAAATGAAACCCAAAGTCATCCCTAATGATTTTGATAAGTGATGGTTCAAGGTACTTGGAAACAACATTTCAGAGGCTGTGATTCTTGCCCCCCACCCCAAATCCCAACTTCATGAGTCCAAGGATTAATAGAAGAAACTCACTGACCAGTTTGCAAGGTAACCTACAGTTAAAATCTAAACCAACGATAGCAACAGTGACCTGAACTTCCTTACACTATTGGTCGTCCTGGCGGTTTATTTTGGTTAAGTACCCTGCGTGCCTGCCTATTGGTTGCTTCTTTGGCTTTGGGTGTTCACTTTGGCCCAAATGGACAGCTGTGTGTTGCATCCAGACGACTCTCTTGAGGGATGATTGGTGCCGTCTGCTAAGCTACCGAGCCATCACCAAGTGCTTGGTGCCGCAGGGTCATGGCCGTGGTAAAGACAGGTGTTGCCTCAACTGAGAGATAACTCAAAAGAAAAAAAAAAAAAATGCATAAATACATGCATATACACATACTTCATTTCCCAATTCAACAACTCCTGTCATTACCCCAAAATATTTCTCAAGCCCACCCCCTTCCTCTTCTGGACCATCGCCATTGCTGCAAGGTATTTCCTCACTTCTGGCCTCAATGCCGGTGGCCTCTCCCAGTGGATCTGTCATCTTTCAGTTTTCCCTTTTAGATTCATCTTCCCAACAGATACCAGACCCACGGGAATAAAATGCAAGGCTGCCATGTTCCTTCCTGTCTGAAATCCTTTGGTGACCACTACCTGGCCCCTGTCTACATTTTCAGTCTCCGCTCTTCCTGTCCACCTGCCTTAAAGTCCAATACCCCCAGTGAGGCTGGTTTGAGCCATATTCATTTTCTCTGCTCTCTAGTTATTTTCAGTTAGTTGTATCAGTGTTTGCTGGTTCGCAACAATAAAAGCCATGCTTGATTGTCACTGTTTAGACAGCTTATATTCATACAAGATCATATTAACATTCATTCACTTGGCAAAACATCACTGAGCACCTGTTATGTAAGTTATTATGTATAGGCACAGCCCTGAGTCTTAGCTATTCAAAGACATAAGCATATCATCAAAGAACCCGGCGACAGATTTCTAGGCAGGTAATTATAATAAATGGGATATATGCAGTGATGGATATGTGTACAGGAAAGCCATTGAGAGGACCTCATGGGAGTCTGAAGTCTTGAGGAATGGAGGATAGGAGGTATACAGGAATAGCTTTGTACAAGGTAAGAGTCTTAATGAATAGAACTTAGCCATATGTAGACCATTTGTTGTCAGGCGCTCAAAACAGAGGAAAGCGTAAGATGACAGTCAAGGTAATAAACGGCTTGGCACGTGGGTGAAGAATAGGATTTGGAAGTGAACTTGGAGAGGTAGACAAGGTGCCAGTCAAAGAGGGTACCTTATGCCATGTAAAAATAACTTTAGATGGGAAGAAACCGTGGAAAAATCTGACCTCAGCATGACATGGGTTGGGTTTGCACCTTAGATAGGTCAAGTTGGTACCTCTGCAGAGTTTGGATTTAATGAGCAAAGCACAGAAGATGGGAGACCCAGGAGGAGGTCCCCGTAGTACCCACACAAAAGATGATGGAAGCCTGAATATGGGAAGGAAAAGGGTTGGGATGGAATCGGGAGTCTTTGGCGATTGACTGGATTTGGGCAGTGAAGGAAGTGGAGTAGTCAGAAATGGTTCCATGTCACCATGGGCAAAAGGGAGATGCAAATGCCAGCAGCAGAGAGAATCAAGAATTGGGAGTCTGTTAATATCAAATCAGCAATTAGTTCCGGGTGCCTGGCCGCCGTAGTCGGTGGAGCGTGTGACTCTTGATCTCAGGGTTGTGAGTTCAAGCCTCATTTGGAGGTAGAGGTTACAAACATACATGCCTACATACATACACATCTAAAACAGGAATTAGTTCCAATTTCTTCTTGTCATAAATGCTCCATAGGTCCATATCGTCTATGATGTAGTCCTTACAGAAAGGCATCCATTTCTGAATGTTTCAGAAATATATTGGTCACTATGTCCAGGACCTCAGCAAAGCAGATCTGACAAATGACTCAAACAAGTACCCTCCTTCCACTAGGGGGCACATTTATAAATACCTCCAAGCAAAATAGAACCCAGGAAAGACACAAATGAAAATTGGCGGTGTTCAGTGGAAGAATGGCTACTTTCAGCTACAGGTTCAGCTAGAATCATGGATGAGATAGTATTGGGGAGGCCCTAAAGCTGATAGAGGACTTAGGCATGTAGACATTGGCCTGAAGAGCTTCTGGGCAGAGGGAATCACACTGATGTCTGTTGTAATAGGTTAGAAGAAAAGAGACGAACCCATTCTTGCACTAGAAAAGTGGGATAACAGGAACACATCAACAGGGTTACTAATTACTTGATCACGAGGAGTCAAGGGAGTGGTTCAAATATGATACAACCTGGACACACAGTAGGAGCAAATTCAAGAATTTGCTCACAGTAGGAGCAAGTCAAGAATATGAGAAGTTTGGGGGCGCCTGGGTGGCTCAGTCAGTTAAGCGTCTGACTCTTGATCTCAGCTCAGGTCATGATCTCACAGGTTCGTAAGTTCAAGCCCCACAACGGACTACGCACTGTCAGTGCAGAGCCTGCTTGGGATTCTCTCTCTCCCTCTCTCTCTGTCCCTCCCCTGCTTTCTCGCTCTCCCTCTCCCTCTCTTTGTCTTTCTCAGAATAAATAAATAAACTTAAAACGAAAAAGTGAAGAATATGAACAGTTCGGAAGCGATCTAGACCAAAGACATTGGGTGTTGATGTCCACAGCTATGACCACAAACCGATGACCACAACTGTGACAGTTATTCTTCTTTCTAAAAGGCCACTCTTCTGGAACCCCTCTAGTTAGTTTTACTCAAAGATATTAATCCGCTTTGAAATCTTTGCCTTTTAATTTCAACATCGTTGACACACAAGGTTACATCAGCTTCGGGTATGCAACGTCGTTGTTCATCAAGTGTGTACATTATGCTGTGCTCACCACAAGTGTGGCTCCCGCCTGTCACATACAGTGCTACCACCCTGTCATGGACTGTGTTATATTCCCTATGCTGTGCCTTTTATTCTGTGACTCATTCATTCCGTAACTGCAAGCCTGTATCTCCCTCTCCCCCTACCCATTTTGCCCATCCCCCTCTCCCCTCCCCTCTGACTTTTAAATCTTCAGGAATTTTTCCATCACGTAAGGGCAGGTCTGGAAACTGCCTTTTGTATGTCTGTGAAGTAATTTTCAGAAGTTAGGCTGTTGGAGTTTTGGGGTTTGTTGCATTTGAGATGATGTTGGACGGGGGCGTGTCACAGGCCACTTCTCCATCCTGGGCAGGGGTTGGAGGCACTACCATGTGTTCAGCTGTCTTGCTGAGTGAGCCAGAGTGTGGGCCCTCCCCCCCCAGGGCCACATAGTGCACAGCCCCACGGGCCTTTCGTGTCTCAAACTATGTTCCCGCCCCTTTTCTTTGTAAGTCTGTTTTTATCTTTTTTCCCTCTTTTTTCCTGCTCCCTTCCTCCCAGTCCTAAAAGAACTCTATGAAGCTTACCTTGCTACTGATGATGTGACCCCATTGCTCACCATGGTCAACATCCCTTTCAAAGGGTTGAACTGCAGGAAAGAAAAGAGTGCCTAGCACATAATGGTGAAAGGGGCACCCCAGGAGAACAGAGAAGGGGTCTTGGACTCCTTGCCCTTTGATCCAAGCTGACCCACCTTCTACTTCCTCTCCTTTTCCCTCTGGTTGCTTTTGATTTCTGGTTCAGTATGTTAGACTCCATGGGCCTAATTCAGTCCTTCAGCTAAACAGATACATATATGTATATATGTATCAAAATACATGTTTCGCTCCGCCTCTCTCTGCCTGTGTTTCCCCCCTCACAGTATATCCAACAAATTGTAACCTTGTGTTTAGTTCCTGAGCACTAAGAAGTGACGGTTTGCAGGGGTGACTGGGAACAAGCAAGAAGACACGCTGTATCTGAAGCGTCTGAATATGTGTTTTCAGCTCATCGCCATAGGCTTTGCAGTGCCCGTTTACTTTTAATGAAGTAACACTAGCAAGAGCTGGGATGCCGCTGAGCGTTCTGTCATTGCCATACGTTATACTGTAGTGTGGAGGCTTCTCTCTGGCACAACCGTAGGGTGGCCTTCGTGATGTTTTGAGAAGAGGCACAACTATGAGGCAGTAACCCCGCCTATGTTCTGTGACTCTGGGGGTAAATTGGGAACCACTTTGCTCTGTGTGTTTTCTCTTAGAGACTTTTACAGTCCACATAGGAAATAGGAGAAGTAGATGATAGAATCTACATTTTTTTTTTTTTTAGCAATTCTCACTGTTCCATCTTTTACCACTATCCTTTGTTTCCCATTTCCTTTCCTCTCTTAAAAAGAATATGTGAAAGCATATATTAAAATAGGATGTGTGTATGGGGCGCCTGGGTGGCTCAGTCGGTTAAGTGTCTGACTCGGCTCAGGTCATGATCTCTCAGTCCATGAGTTCGAGCCCGGTGTCGGGCTCTGTGCTGACAGCTCAGAGCCTGGAGCCTGCTTCAGATTCTCTCTCTCTCTCCCCTCACCCCCCCCCCCTCAAAAATATGTAAACATTGAAAACAAATAGGACATGTGCACAGTTTTTTTTTTTCTTTGTTTTATTCTTAGGTATCAAAATTGTAGAAGTTAGGAGCTGATTGTTCAAAAGCTAGTTCTTTAACCAATCCTTCAGTCTACAAGTGAGGAAATTGAGGCACAGCCATGAGAAGCAGTTTGAGTCAAACCACAGCTGACGCTGAGTTGGAGCCCCCAGCTGGCTTCTCCCAGCACTGCTGGCGTAGTATCACGGTACTTGGGAAAAGACTCTTAAGAGTTCACAGGAAAAACTTAAATAAACATTTACTTTCTCTGCTGAATTCTGAATGTTTTAAGGTGCATTCTTTTTCACAAGCAGAAATCAATTCGGGCTGATGTAACTGTTGTTTCAGATCGTTTCACATTCTGGTGCCCAAGTAATTCTTTTTTTATTATTATTTTGACTTTCATTTCCCTTCTTTATAGATTTGGGTTAGTGTATATTACGTTGCCTTGTTGGGTTGTTATTATACATCAAGACTGGCATAAATCCAGAGGCAACAAATTAGAAATATTGACTTTTCTGCGGGGCTAATAAAAACAATGGTGTGTGAGTTAACAAATGTAGTTTTAATTTTATAAGAAATGTAACAGTGCCTGCCAGGGAGATCCCTGGAAATACAAGAAAAGAAAACCTTTCTAAATAGTAAGAACCAAAGGAAGACAATCTGATGCTTAAAGACAGGTTAGCCTGCTTCTTGTCGTGAGGATAACCCACTAACACAAAATTTAGAAAGTCGTTTATGCACTATTGTCAATAGAATATAAATTATACAGAGTAGAGAATAGAATAGAATGTATATAAAAATCGGAAGCCTCTCTTTTTCCCAATACCAAATACGACATCCTTAGGAACGATAATTCCTCAAGAGAGAGAGTATAAGTACATTACTGATTTCTCAGATTTTGAGCAGCAGCAATTATATAATCTCGAAACTGGTAGCTATAATCCTCAAGGTTGGATCTGATTAATAAAGCAAGTGATAGCCTGCTGATTCTAAAATAAAAAGCTAAATAAATACATGTTGCCGTTTTCAGCAATAAAGTAATAAGCGGTTTGCAGTAAGTGTGATTGGCATAAAACAATGTAGAAAATAATGTCAAATACATTCAGGAAACAGCTATTGCTGTCAAATTTGCAAAATAGGATGTTTGCTCCCACAAATGTATCTACAATTTAAAGCTATTGAAATAGGTTGACAGATACGGTAACAAATTATTCATGCCATATTTAAATTGTGTACCTAACTGCTCAATAGCATATTTATTTAATCAAAGCCTGATCATTCCTGACAATTACTTTTATAAACTTTCATAAAATATACCAGAAAATATCCACTGACGTGTATTACCTAAGCCATGTAAGCAATAAAAAGCTGACACAGCTATTCAAAACAGCAAAGGAATGGAAAGAGCCTAGCACATTAAGACACTGCCAAATGCGTCCTTAGCTGGTAAATGCCTGGGATAATAATAGATGAGTACAAAAGAAAGCTTGGGGGGGGGGTGTTAAATTATACTGCTAGGGTGCAAGTCTCTGACATGGCATGCTTTGACTATGTCTGTAGATTTTCCCCAAGAATCACAGCACAATGTGCCCTGTTTAGGTGAACAAGTCAGCAGCAGCATGTCTGTTAGCCTCAAATTCAAAAGTCCCAAAGCCAGGCAGATAATGCCAGTGAGCGGGGTGGTCCATGGAGACAGGCAAACTGGAAAGCACTTGCCACAGAGGCATTAGATGGAGACCATTTTCGTTCCGCTAGAATGTAAGTCCAGGGTCGCAAGATCTTCTGATACTGAAGAAGAGCCAGAAATGAAGATTCATCCTGTGGAATCCATGTATTTATTAAAAACAACAACGGGGGTGCCTGGGTGGCTCAGGCAGTTGAGCGTTCGTTCGACCCTCGTTTGCGGCTCAGGTCGTGATCTCATGGTGTGTGGGACTGAGCCCCACGTCGGGCTCTGCGCTGACAGTGTGGAGCCTGCTTGGGATTCTCTCTCTCCCTCTGTCTCTGCTCCTCCTCCTGTGCTCTCTAAATAAATAACTAAATAGATGAACAAACAAACACTTAAAAAAGAAAATAAAGAGGGGCCCCTGGGTGGCTCAGTCTGTTAGGCATCCGACTTCGGCTCAGGTCATGATCTCACGGTTCATGAGTTCGAGCCCCACATCAGAGACTCTGCTGTCAGCACGGAACCTGCTTCAATCCTCAGTGCCCCAGTCTCCCTGCCCTTCCTCCTCTCATTCTCTCTCTTTCTCAAAATAAATAAAAACTTATAATAAAATAAGATAAAATAAAAAAAAATAAAGTAAAGTAAAATAAAAACAATAGCAATAATAGCAGTGTGGACTAGATTCAGATGGGAGGCACCTGTTTGCAGACTCAGGGCCCTATAACAATAGAACCAGGATATACATGTATTCTGTATAGGCTGTACCATGATCATTAGTGGAACAACTTCTGGCCAAAATCATTTTGGAAACAATCATATGGAGAACACCAACCCACCCAGAGTAAGTACTGGGCTTTGGGGAAATTTCTTTGAACTGGAATAACTTACCTATAGTATGGTATAGAGGGAAAAGTTCAACTGACGATCGCTGATTCCCTGCCCCTCACTCCCTTTTCTGTAAAATGGAAATAATAGTAGTACCTACCTCTTCAGGCTGTTGTGAAGACTATATGAGTTATTTATATCAAGCACTTAGAACAGTACCTAGCATATAGTAGGCGCTCAATGTTACTTTCATTGCTTTTACCGTAATGAGTAGAATGTGGGTCTGCTCCTTGAATGTTAAAAGTGAGATGGCATATCCAGAGCGTGGCAACTCCGTGTAGCAATACTGGGAAAGAAAAAAAATGCCTCTTAAATATAACTGCTTCCAAAGAGAAAATAACAGCAAGATATCCAAGTAATTGTGTTATGGTGAGTTGGGAAGCCGCTGAGAAGGGAGACAAAATAGTACGAGGTTACATGAGCGACAGCGAGGTAATTATAGTGGACCGGCTGGCGTGGCACGCAGTCATTAGCAGTGATCAAGTAATACACATTACTTGTGTGTGTCTAGAAGAGAGTGTTCTCAACTCTTGTGTGGGCTTTTGGAAAGATTTTTTTTTTCTATTTGTTTTGTCTTCTCTAAGACGCTTTACAAGACTAAGAGAGATAAACAGTGACGGGTTGTGCAAAGCCAAGAAAGTCTGCAGATAGGCACAATAAGAAAAGTACTATTGCCTACGTTTCTTTTCCAGCCATGCTTCATGCAGATAACCTTGAGTGCTGTTTCCAAGCATTGGTCTAACACTAGAGATACCCTCCGGATCATTGCTCCCGGGGGGATGGGGACAGGTGGTGTAGAGGAGATCAAAAGAGACTTTTATTAAAATCCACAACTGTAAGCATTCATATAAACCAGGGGGTGGCAACCTGTAGTCAAGTGGGTAGCCCATGGTCTGTTTCTGAATGCCTAGATTTCTCATTTCTTAAAGACTTGTGGGGAAGAAAAAGAGAAAAAGAAAAAGAATATACAGCAATGACCATATGTGGCCCATAAAGCCTAAGATATTTACCATCTGGCCCTTTGCCATTTTCATCTACTATTAAGGGAAGAATAGCATTGGTTTTCTTTATAACGAGATGCAGTAGAGACCAGTCACTGTTCTTACTTAAGCTTTGTCCTTGTTCACCTGTTATTTCTTTTTAACCAGGTGGCAGAAAAACGCCCAGATTTTTTTTTTTTAATATGATGTCTATTGCACCCGATTGTTTTAAAGAAAATTTAAAGTGACTTCAGTTTTGATGGTATGTACATGTTGACTTACCACCAGGATGGCCTGTTCTTGTGCGGTCATAAAATTATGGCGCAAATACTTTTCATTGATCGCAATTTAACAGCCAATCAAGGCACAGCTTCAGCCCCACGGTTTCGCTGTGTCTTTACAATTGAGAGGAATAGCGGCTCTAATGGGTACTATTACGGCCATTGTGTTCCTTCCAGATGAACTCTGAGACAGTGCTGGAGCTGGACAAGTTATATAAATGTCTGCAGCCGGGACGTTACGGAAAGAATTATGTAACCTCACAGGATATCAAGATTTCGCCATAACTTTGCACTCACTGGAATCTCCTCCAGCCCATAAAATCTGTTGTGTCCATAGAAGACCCTTTGTAACAGAATACTTCTTATCATGATCACAGTTTTCAGAGCCAAGAAATAGTCTGAGAGAAGAAAAGGAAAAAAAAAAAAAAAAAAAAAGGCCTTTGGATCAGAAGTTGGAAAGGTTTATTGTGAATAACTAGATTTGAGTTGGAAAGTAAACTTCAAATTTTCCGTGATCAAAAACACAAACATGTTTTCCCTTTTGATATTGTTTTTGAGCCTCTGACTTGATGCATTTTCCCCCTGGTCTCTGCATTGTCAGTGAGGTACTCATGCTGTGCTGATTTTTTTTTTTTTTTAATCTTTCACATTTAATTATCTGTTTCTACCTTTGTGAGCACCAGTCAGGTGCTCTAGCTACCTATTTTTATTAGTTGAACTCTTAATAGTTATATTTCCAGAAAACACTAAGATCCCAAAGATTCAAAAACATGATGTAGAAGCCTTACATTCCATTTTATGCATGGAGGTGTTAAATTAATTAAACAGGGAAGCCATTAGACTGAGGTCGTTCTAATACCTCTGACTCACCTAAGCAAACCAAAAGCTAAGCCTGCAAATGCCTCAAGGTTTAGAAATAAAAGCCTAAAGACAGTCCGTTACAAACAGCCAAATAGGCTTTTCCTAATATGGCGAACACGTAAGCTGCCGCTGATCAAATCATTTCCTTACTTTGCGTCTGTATCTTCCCTGTGATGAGAGTCTTCCCCTCCTTCCTATCAGTGGAGCATTAACCACTTTTTGGTTTGGTGCTTCCCTATTCAAATCCGTTTTTGCTCAGACAAATTCTTAAAGACTTAAAAATGTAATATGCCTCAGTTCATCTTTTGACAGGAAAGTGTGCTTAATACACAGGAGTGTTGGGGCGCCTAGGTGGCTCAGTCGGTTAAGCGTCTGTCTTCAGCTCAGGTCATGATCTCACGGTACTTGAGTTCAAGCCCCGGGTCAGGCTCTGTGCTGACAGCTCGGAGCCTGCTTGGGATTCTGTGTCTCCATCTCTGTTGTGCCCCTCCCCTGCTCACACACACTCTCTCTCTCTCTCTGTCTCTCAAAACCAAACAAACATTATTTTTTTTTTTAAATACACAGGAATGTGAAAGAAATCATCTTAATTCCTTCTACCATGACTCCATTTTCGGGTGGTTTATTTTTACTTTCTTTATCCACCAATGGATGGCGTTAAATCTGAATCGTTTGGATGAGCATATCATTAGAAGAAAGGTTCTTTTTATAACGTTGGAGCACAAGGAATTAATATATCCTTATTTCCTCATTACAAATATGTGTTAGGAAGAATTCCAAACTGTCAAGTCTCCATTACTAAAACGAGTTATTACATGCACTTGTAAGAGATTCTGAGTTTCAAACAAATACCAGGCATGTAAGCCATGCTAACTCTACCGTATCAAACTATCTACAACACAGTCTCCACCAGGCAGAATCCAGTCCCCCCCCCCGCCCCCCACCACTGGCTTAATGTTTACCACATACAGCCCAGAAGTTACAAAGCAAGCAGGCTATGCTAATGCAATCAAGAGTTTATCCAGCCTTCTTTTCCCTCTTAACATACATTTATATTTCTTTACACTGGAAATTGAGGTTTAGACGGAGAACAAAGAGGTCCTATTAGCCCTTGCCTACATGCTCCCCTCCCTCTAGTTAAAGGTACCGCCATTACACCAAGATAATGACCTCACAGGGCTCATTGACAAATTTTACCTGACTATACAGTCAGTCCTGCATGAAGTAACTCAACACACAATCGTTGGTTAAATTCGGTAGGAATTTTATAGCCAGCATCCCAAATTCGAATGCCTGCAGGCCGGCTAGTAAGGTAAATTAACAGACATTCAGGAATGGTGAGGCGGGAGACGGAGCTGGATCGTGGGGCAGCCGGCTACTCCAGCTGATGGCTGAGGCTTTGCTTCTCCAGAGAAACTGCAGATCTTGAGTTTTTATGTGGAATCACTGGCAAATAATACAAAAATTTTCGCAGAGTCAAAATAAAATGCGGCTGCCGTCCATCTGCAGCTGGTCGCGAGCTTTGGCATAGATGGATAAAATCCAGGGTCTGCGCCATCCGGCTCTACGGAGGAGGGAGACACACACACAGATAATAATCCAAGGGGAAAATGTGAAGAATATATCAACAGAAGTATGTGGATTATTAAGGCTGAAGCAGACATGACGAGCGGCGGAAGGGAGGAATTACTTCCAACTAGGTCAGATTGCACGGGGGAGGTGACAGTGGATCTGGGACTTCTAGAATGAACCCAATTTTGAAATGCAGATACAGAGGAAAAAGCAATTCCAGGGAGGTTGAAACAAATGTAGGAAAGGCAGATACTTGGAGAGCATTCAACAAATTCAGACCACTTTAAAGGTACTTTGGGGTAACGGAAGTCAAAAGTGGGAGCCTGTGACAAAGCCTCTGGAAAGTTTTTCTCACCCCTCCTTAGTGGAACCATTACATACCTTCAGTATCATTTAGGAAAGTCAGTCGACTTCTCAAATCTTATTTCCCTCATCTGTAAAATAAGAAAATTGTAGATTAAATGAGGTAATGAATGTACAGAACCTGATATAGTGCTGCCCTATAGCTGAACTAGTAATGAAGAGTTTACTTTCTTCTCTCTTTTCAGTCCTGCATTCCAGAACCCTAAATTCTTATGCCTAGTCATGAATTTCATGATCCATTAAAGCCCCGAAGAGCTGTGTTTACAGCGATCATGGCAGTCATCTTGTACGTGTGTCTTGGGACACAGTGGGTCTTAACTCTACCCAACCTTCTTTCCACTCCACTATCAATCTCCTCTAACCCCACACCCCACTTAACTGCCACATAATCAGAGAATTCTTAAATTAGGGCCTCTGATTCTACGGCTCATCAAACCTTATGATTCCTCGTAGACTTATCCTGTTTGTAATTCGTTACTTTTTGGTTCAAATCTTATTTAAGATCTTTCTCCCCTGCTGGACTCCCTCTTGTCCAGCACTGCCAGCCACACAGTGTAGGTACTCATCAATGATTAGTGAGTGTTTACTTACTTTATCACAAACAGCCCTCCTTCATAAAACCTTGTGTCATTCCCATTCTTCTTCTGAAGATACCCTATCCCATAAAACTGATAGTTCTTCATTTATAACTCTATTATGGCATTTGCCATCCCCTGCCCTGCAATATAGTTATTGGTAAACATGTCCCTTTCCTCTTACTAGATAAGAGTTTCACCTCGTAAGCTCCTGGATAAGAGAAGATGTAATTCCATCACCTCACATCCCTGTGACTATGTTTAAACACTTGCGTATCCTTAATACGTGTGAATAAATGGGTAAGCAAACATCAAAAGCAAATATTTCTTCAACGTGATGGTTACTCACCTAAGACGCGTTGCCAATCATGGGGATGCTTTTATCCTATTTTTCAGTGTAGTGTTGTTTTCCTTTCATAATCATCAAAAGAACACTATTGAGAATACTGCTTGATGTCACATCAGCGTGTCCCCACTCGATCGGGAGCTGAAGTTACGTGGTGTAAAATTGTACGCTGAATTCAAATAATAATCGAGGTTGAAGTAATAAGTTCCTCTGGCTTCAGTCGTGTGGTAAAAGGGTGTTCAGTAACCAGAGGAGAGCTCTACCCCAGAATCCCCCAGGGAAAGTGATTCTAGGAGGACAAGAATGCTTCTGTGGTTAACAGGATACAAAGAGCAGATTTTTCACTTCCTAATGTAAACAGGTTCAGTCTAGGTCTAGTATTTCCCATGGGGGCTCCCTAAATATTTTAACAAGAGGACGAGCGTATTGAGGACAGAAAATCCACCACTGACTTCCACTGCCTAACCACAGATAAAAAATTGATTACATTTCTGTTGATTTGAGAGGTTTCCAGATAACGATTTTTTTTCTTTCTAAACTGCAGCACGGCATGGAGATTGTAAGCTGGTGCAACACCACCTACATTGTAGTGAGGGACCATAGCAAAATCAATGCGCTGTAGCTCTTCATTCACAGATGTTCGTGGATTGGAGCACATAGGCGACGGCGTCTGTTTATTCGAGTGCACGCTGCTGTCAGTAAATAATGGGCCTCAAGTAGGTTTGTGCTGGCAAATAGTTTGACGACATATGGCATTTCAGATAGGTCATTATATTACTGATTATAGAGCAGAGCAATATTTAAATAGTAAAGAAAAAATTAATGGAAGCATCGAGGTTGGAAGGCATGGAGAAGAATATTACTTTCTATAATCAAACTTTAAAACTAAAGCCTCACGGGTGCTCTGAGAGGTCTAGCTACGCATTTTGTCCTGCATCCACAGCAAGGCACATGCTCAAAATATAGAAATTTATTTTCCTCAACAGCTAGAAGTCTGCCTACATATTCCCTTTAATTCATAAAGAAATTGCATGTGAAAATGGGATTCACACCAGCAAGCAAGTGAGCAGCCCAGAAACCGAACGCGTGTTGGTATGCAATTTGAAAACACACGTAGATTGGCTCTAAAACACTTCTTTTTTTCACAAGCCACAAAATGGAATTCTATTACCATCACATGGTGGATGCACACAAGGGTTATATTTGCTTCTCAAGGCTAATGGGCGTTCATCAGCAACAAGATAATGTGTCCCATCATCCTTTTTCACCAACAGGGGAAAAGGTATTGTAGATGGGATGGGTGAGCGTTTGGACGAGCTAGTTTATATTAGCATCTAAGCAGTTTCTATTTGAGGAAGGAAAAAAAAAAATCCACACCAAAGATTTGACGTAAACCAGAGAACTATTCAGTCTGAAAGTTACCGTTGATGTGACTGATAAAAACATCTTGACATTTGAGTCTTTTAACTGCCAGTCTATCACATGAGTGGCTCCAATGATTAGTTCACTTGAAGAAGCTAACAAAGAAAGAACGTGGAGAGAGCCATTTTACCGTTCCGATGAGTAAGAGACAAAGTTAGAAACACATTACGTGTACTTACGGGAAAGGTGAGCATTTATGTGGGGAATTTTGACCATAGGACATTTCTTTAAATTCCAAAAGCACCACTCCAGAGCACAAAGGATTAAATAGCATGCATTTATTTTCTAAAACATAATGGCTCTCGAGTTTTTTGACCACTTACAGCCAGGAGTAGTGTCAAGTTGATTTCGAATTTTATAGAGTCAATAGTACTTAGGTAACATTCCACAATTATGCAGAGTTTAGGTGTCTGTTTAAGCAAGTGTCTCTGTTTGCGGCCACTTGCTTCAATCGTGTGTTGTATCATGCTACTTACAGAACTAGAAATTCCTGATTCAACCTTATTATTGACCAATTAGCTTCCTGCACTAATATACTGAAGAAAGATCTTATTTTACTAACACATATTTTAATTATAAAGATGTGGTAGGTTGAGTAATAACCCCCAAAGGCGTCCATACAATAATCCCAGGAATTTGCACAAAGGATTTTGCAGATGTGATTAAAGTAAGAATCTGAAAATGGAGAGATTATCCTGGATTATGCAAGTGGCTACAGTGTAATCAGAAGGGTTCTCGTTAAAAGGGAGGCAGGAAGGTCAAAGTCAACAGAAGGCCACGTTTTGACAAAGCAGTGACTAGAGTGACATGGCCATTATCCTATGGAAGCTACAGGAGGCAAGGAACAGAATGTCCCCTGGCACTTCCAGAAGGAATCAGCTTCTTGAAATTCATTTTGGAGTTTGAACCTCCAGAACTCTAAGATAATAAATTTCTGTTGTTTTAAGCTATGAAGTTTGGAGTAATTTGTTACAGCAGCAATAGGAAACTGATCAAGAAAAGTAAAGAAGGATCAAGGAAAAGTAAACAACTTCCAGGGACTCCATAACCCTGCTCAGTGGAAGGGGCAGTGGGCGAGATAGGATAATTCATATAAAAGGAAACAAGCACGGGATCCGTGATTGTGGAGTGTGGCAGAGAAGCAGTGCCCTTTAAAGTCAGACAGAAGCTAGTTCAAAATCACTTGGTTTATTTACTAGTAACTTGACTTCTGGCAAGCCACTTAAACTGTGTACTTCAGTATCTGCAACTCTGAAACGAGAATAACAAGGACAGCTATATGCAAGATTGTTGCAAAAGACAGGAGAAATCCGGCTGCTGGCACATGTTGGCACCTGCTGATTCTTATGTGACACACATAAGGCTGTGTGCTTAGACTTTGAGAATCAAAAGCTCATTGAGACTCAACTCTTAGGCACTGCAGCTTATGATCCCATAAGAGAGAGACATGTGAAATGAAGAAGATGTGGGCAGAAAGAGTTACAATGCATTGACAAGGGTGCCTGAAATATAGGGGACAGAATTGTTCATTTCGATTAGGACACTCAAAAATGCCAACCCAGGGGCAGTGGCATTGGATGTAAGACCTGAACAAGGAGCAGCATTTCCTCAAGGAAAAAAAAAAAATTGGATAGATCTCAGGTTAATGAACAATGTACACAAAGCCGGGAACTTAGGGTGTTCAGGGACAGGCAAGTGGTCCTGTGTGGTTGGAATTAAAGAATGCAGGAAGATGAGGTGGGTTTCCAGCTTTTCCAGTCTGGGTGACTAGGTGGTATTACCAACATAGAGAGAGACTGCTAGAGAAAGGATGAGTTATGAGGAAAGAGAGGTTAGAAGAAAATGTATCCAAATTTGGATGACTTCATTTTGGAAGGCTGGCAAAAGCACCATATGGGGATATGCAGCAAGCAGTTAGGAATTTGGAGTAGGTTGGATTATTTTCACTCAAGTAATTTGTCTGCCAAACCAAATGTCCTTCCTATAACTATATGAATATGCACCACAGAATATTTTAGAGATAACAGCCTTCAAAATTGAAAGAATCATTTGACAGGCTATTTTTCAACCCCGAGAGCTGAATACCTTTCTTTCTAATTATTCTTATTTATGTGTCTTGTGAATATTTCACACACATCTACTGTTACATGTGTTATTTATACCTGTTTCAGAGAGCATTGAAAAAATGCATCAGATAGTTCGTCTCAATTATGCCCCACAGAAGTGATAATTAAGGCTATATCTTTCAAGATACACTAGTTCCAACGTTTTGGCCAAAAAGTTCTCTGGGAATAAATGTATGCAAAAGTTCTGAAAGTACTTTCAAAGTCAAGAAAATGAGTTACGAGTTAAGCTGGTCTACAGAATACTGTGGATTTCATTGTGATAAATATGCGGACTGTGAATTACTTGTAGATTCTCAGAAAACTAGGTGGGGGGCGATTAAACATGAATGTGTAATGCTCAGGACAAATACTGTTTTTGATGATGGTTGATTTCTTTTCCCTTAAAAATAATGCATCAAGCTGGAGTGAACCCCTTTTTGTTTGTTTGCTTGTTTGTTTGTTTGTTTATTGTCTGTTCACTCTGGCCAGTAGGAACCAAGAGATCTAGGTCAAAATGACATAAATCAGACCAACCAGTTTGGCTAAATTAAAGTGTCCTAAGAATTTTTCCATAAAGCTGGTGGCTTTTATTAACTTTGAGATATAGTAAGACTTACAGAAATACTGCTTTTTTCAATATCCTAAAGAATAAATACAGAATTTCTAGTTATTGTTCTAAGGATAAAAAACTAACATGAATAAAATATTAGTTTTTTTTTTTTTTTTTTTTTTTTTCCAATGCTGCTTTTAACTCTAGGAAAACTGTAACTCATTGTTTTTATCGACCTGATGGTACTTCAGCACCTACATGGTCAAATTTAGTTGTGCTGGTAATTTATATTTACAGAGAGATCAACCCTAACAAAAAGTCTTTTTGAAAGATCACTTTTGTGTGTGCCTTCAAAAGCATCTCATAGAGAAGATTCTGGGAAGCAGTGCCTGGGCCTTAACATTTCACTCTCTCTTCACTCTGAATGCTAATTTCTCTGCCTTTCCCATGTCCAGCAAATGCTGGGCTTGTGGGCACATGGGTGTCATAATATTAGCAATTAAAAATCAAACACATTACCAAACACAACAACCGGATAGCAAAACAAGACATAAATCGCACATGAATGTTATGACTTAAAAATCCAATAGGTCGGTTGAAGAAGAGAAAGATAGCATTAACATCCACATTAGTGCGCTTGAAGAAAGGTACTTTTTTATCTTAAACCCAGATCCAGTGTGCACAGATGAAAACATGAACGAAGAAATAAGAGAACAGGAAGTGAGACCCAGCAATACCAAAATGTCTCTAAGTGGTATTCCAGAAAATGAAACAGGAATCAATGTAAGAAAGAAGTACCAAAAAAAATTTCAAAAACACCTACAATTTTGGGGTTTCTCTCCTGGGGGGAATATAAGGGTGGGAAGAAAGGAAAGAGAGAAGATTCTACAAGCTTCATCTCACGGAGGTGGTAGGAGTCGAGAAGAATAGTTAATATCTTGTTTTCAAAGAACAGTAGATAAATACGAGTCTGCACGAGTGTTGGGGAGGGGAAAGCAACCTTTAAGGGAACAGAAAATGAGAACTTCCAACTCATAAGGGAAAAACTGGAGAAAAAAATAGTAACTTGATGAAACCTGAAAAACTGAGGAAGAAGAACTATAAAGTAAAATATATAATAGCGTAGAGGGAAATGGAAGGAGCAAAGTCAAGTATTTCAATTACTACACTAGACCTGCATAGAGGAACACCTCCCATTAAAAGGCAGAGGCTTTAGAGCAGGTTAAGAAAGAAAATTCAGCTTTATCTGCTTATAGGGAATACATTTAAAACAGAGTGATAAAAGAATCTGAAATTAAAGAAAAGGCAATGCACACTAGACGTAAAAGAAAGCAAGAGCGGCAGTACTAATGATACACAGGGAATAACGGACTTCAAGACAGAGGGTGTTAGGAAAAGATACAACATAATATGCAATTAAAAGACAAAACTAGGAGCACCTGGGTGGCTCAGGCGTCCAACTTCAGCTCAGGTCATGATCTCACAGTTTGTGAGTTCGAGCCCCATGTCAGGCTCTGTGCTGACAGCTCAGAGCCTGGAGCCCGTTTCGGATTCTGTGTCTTCTCCTGTCTCTGCCCCTCCCATGCTCATTCTCTGTCTCTCTCTCTCTCTGTCTCTCAATAATAAATAAACATTAAAAAAAATTTTTAAGACAAAACTTAAAATACTGGCCGTAAGCCAGCATGGACCAAAATCCTTAGGAGACAAAAAAATTAGAAATGCAAGGAGAACTTGATAAAAACAGAAGCTTTGTGACCATTTTTAAATATACATCTTTCTGAATTGAAAGATCAAGTAGACAAAAAAAAAGTAATGACATAGAAGAATTGAACAAGATAACTAATAAACTTTACTAAATAGATATATGCAGAACTCAAATAAAAAGGTCTTTAAATATGTGTTTTTAATGTATATATGTGTACATTTACATGAAACAATCACAAAAATCCATTGTTTATTTGGCGAAAATTAGCCTTAACACATTTTTTTTTAAGTAGAGGTTTTATATGGGCAACTTTCTGTGTCATGATCAGATAAAATTATCAAAAATTTATAGAAAGATGACCTCCCCCAAAATATCTTGGCATTATTCTCATATGAAAAATTTGGGCCCTAGCAACATTTGTAATCAGATGAGAAGCATAAGAGAAAAGAGAAGAAAAAGTAAGATAGGGAAGGAAGGAGGGAAGGAAGGAAGAGAGACAGGGAAGGAGGAAGGGATGGAATAAGGAAAGATGGGAGAGAGGGAGGGGGAATTTTAAAAGCAGGCAAAGTACAAAAATTTAGAAAGGACAAAAGTACAAAGAAAAAGAACCTAAGAGAAACTCAATGACGCTAATGGAATAAACAAAAAGAGTAGAAAGCGTAATTACATCCTGAAAAGACCTACACAAGAAGACTAACACCTAATTAGGGAAGATAAGAAAACATATCTAATTATGGGTATAAATTAAAGAGGCATAACCAGAGATCCAGAAGGGATCAAATGTTCAGGGAATGCAACTTTCAACTCTGGCAGTGACATGAAAGCCTAACGGACATATACCAACAAAATAAAAATTACTCACCTTACCCCGCAAAACGCAGTCAACGTGAATAGTGAAGATGTTAGGAGAATATGGAAGATTATTAGAAATGTAGTTCATCTGTTCTTTGAATTGTGACTTGGAATCTTAAAGATGTCCTCTGTAGGAGGGAAAGGTGCTCTGACTACACACCCCCATCCCCGTACCAAAGCTGGTCATTCTCCCAGGAACTAGATGGCGGGGGGCGGGGAGGGTGCTTAAATGAAAATTTAAGAAACTCAGATCCAGGAACTCTAAATTAGAAATCAAACTTGTCTCTTCAGTGCACTTTTGAATATGTGTCTCACGTCCAAAAATAAGTCTTAAACATTTCAACTGTGAAAAACAAACCTGTGAATACCCAGCCTTTTCAAAGTTCTTCCTCAGAACAGCATGCTCTATACTGCTATTGGAATGAAATAACATCAATGTTCTGAGATTAAAATGTATCTCAGTAAATGCGTTCCTAAAAAGTTACAAGTAAATCAAAATTTGTTCATTCATATCTTTCCATTGATTTGCATTATCATTTCACAGATGACTTATCTTCATTGCAAATTTTTTTTTTTTGAATTGGCAGTGCGTGCTAATATTTTTGATTCAAGTTTCTCCTATTCCCTTTGTTACTGGGGTTAATGATCTATAAAGCATTTCCACTTACAATGTCCTCACCAATTCATACTGACCTCTCAAGGTATCTTGGCTGGACTCATCCCCCGAGTCCTCTAAATGTTCCACTCTCCCTAAACCTCTGCAACCTTGGAGAAGCAGGTGAAACCCCTCACAAACAAAGTGGCTAAAACAAACCCCTATCCCTCACCTATTTGCCACTATCACACCTGGAAAACTCCTTTTTAAAATCTGTTATTGAGAGTTGGAGTCAAGGAGAATAGCAACCCTCTACAGTCTCTATGGTCTTGAATAATTCATTTACTCTCTCTGAGCCTCGGTTTCCTCATCTAAGTAATATAGGGAATAAAGCCACGTTGTGTCACCAGATCGTTCACATCAAACAAAACATGTGGAAGAGCTTGTAAAACATAAACATCCCAATGTATCTTCATCCAGCTGTCCCGAAGGCACCCGAGACATTATGTGTCTGAAAGGGAATTCATCATCTCCCCCCATCTGTCCTCATTGTGAATTCATATCTCAGTTCCTGGTAACAGCATCCATATGCTGTGGTCATCCTTGGCTTCTCTTCTCCTTTCTTCCCAACCATTTCTCCACCCAACAAGTCTTGTAGGTTGCAAGAAATATTTCTAAAATTGGATCCCTTCTGCACGTTGGTAGTGTCATTGTTTAATTTGCGGTCTTATCCTCTGTCGGCTGTGTTATTGCCAGAGGTGTTTTCTTCAAGTAAGAGTAACATTAACCTGGTAATACCCCTAATTCTTTCAATAACAGTCTGAGAATGGTATTTTTCTCATTTTATAGACATGTTCATTGAGGCTACAAGAGGTTAAGCATCTTGCCCAACATTCACATGGGAGGTATATGTCAGAGTTGGCACAAAATTGCCCCTGGTTCAGATCTACTGCCCCACTCCTAAAGGTCTCCTTGCCCCTATGGATTGTACTTTTTAAACCACACCTACAGAGAAATACTCAGGGACCAAAGATTCTCATAGGCTGGTGTTTTATGCCTTTCATGGTTTTTTGGTGATTTGTTGCTGATCTCTTTGGTCTTGATATCTGGTTGTTGACCTTCTGTCTTCATTTTCTAGCTTCAGGAACTTTCTCCTTAACTCAACAGACTTAGTAAAAAGTCCTATATTATTTTCTAATTTAGCTTAGCTGGGCTATTTCTTCAGGATTGGGATAGCCCACCTTGCCTTTCCCACTTCTCCAGAAAAGAATTGTGACTATGAGTTTTGGCTAGATCATGCTCCCCAGTTACTGATTCATACACTAATCTAGGCAATACTGTGAAGGGATTTTGTAGATGTGATTAAAGTCCATAATCATCTACTCTAAGTATGGGGGATTATCCTAGATAACCTGGGTGGTCCTGTGTCAATCAGTTGAAAGGTTTAAAAGTAGACTTGAGACTTCCCAGGAGAAGCTTTGTGGGTGGACTGCTGTGTCAGTTTGTGCTCGGTTGTTCCCTTCCTGATGGGACTCCAGAACTTGGACTTGCGTAACCAGCTCCCACAGTAACATAATATGACAGTTCCTTGTGATAAATCTCTTAGTTTATGTCTCCTGCTGGTTCTCTTCCTCTGGCTGAACCTAAGTCTTGTTCCTTAAACTTCTCTATCCATGGTTAGGTCTTCTCTACCTGTTACTAGGATTTACCTTTAATTATGATCATCTGGCTCTGTATTTCCACTTGCCCATTATGCAGCCATTGAAGGACCTCTCCAACACAGTACCTTCCTACCTTGTTGTACCTGTTGTCACCTACCGTGAGATTCCTTCTGATGTCAGTTGCACACCTGGCAGTATTCCCTTCTGGACCTACCTTCCAGATCTATCCAAACCACCCCCTGAATGATGGGTCTGTCCATTCTCAAGTTATTTCCATTCCAAATCTGTCTAGTCCCATCCAAAATGACATCCAGCTACTAATTTCACATGTATACATTAAAAAAATTGATTTAGAAGTTCATAGAAACAAAGTCCCATTTCTTATGCAATATATTTCAGCCCTCACAAAGGAGAAGGAACACAGACAAAGAGGAGACAGTTTTTTGCCAATGCACTTCCCTCACCATTGAGAAAAGATATGCTATAATTTCATTCATACTCTATTGAGATAGTTTGTAATTTTCCCTGGAGAATCACATATGCCATCTAGAAATAACTGTGATTCCTAGAATTTGCATCAACAAAAATGCAATTTGGAGTAATGTGTGTTTTTTTTTTTTAATCCAGCCTCTACTAATAGCAATACTGAAAAAATATCGATTGATGAATGCAGTTCTTGAGCAAGTTACTTTTTATGTAAAGCACACTTATTAAAATGGGTTTTATCCATCTTTCTACCTAGTGGGTATCTGGATTTGTGGTGTACAGGTTGTCCAGCAGGAGTGTGGGGCTTCTAGAGAAGGCTGGAGTGGCTTATAACTCCTAACTCTGAGATCACTACCATTGGTGGTGCTTTTCATGTAGAATGGTAAGGAACTGTATCCTCCACTGGTCAAGTGATTTATTTCCCGGAACAATATGACTTAGTTTTTGATTAATGGGGGAAACAAATGTTAGTCTTATTAAATTAAGAAGTAGAATATACCAATAATTTGGGCTATTTTTACTTCAGAAACTTTCACAATAGATTAAGCACATAAGCATTTCATATTTCCTTGGTTGCCATGATTAGTGGTAACAGGCGCTATTAACTACAAATGTTGTAAAAACAGTTGTTTGGGACAAAATGCATTTACTCCTCAACATCAGCTTTGATTATACCACGTGCCATTGTTCACAAAGCATAAATTAAATACTTGCCAGGAAAACATGCAATCCCGTGGCAAAAACACCACTGCTATAAATATTTTTGTGTTCTTTATTTATTTATTTATTTATTTATTTATTTATTTATATAAATTTTTTTTAACGTTTTTTATTTATTTTTGAGACAGAGAGAGACAGAGCATGAACGGGGGAGGGGCAGAGAGAGAGGGAGACACAGAATCGGAAGCAGGCTCCAGGCTCTGAGCCGTCAGCCCAGAGCCCAACACGGGGCTCGAACTCACGGACCGCGAGATCGTGACCTGAGCCGGAGTCGGACGCCCAACCGACTGAGCCACCCAGGCGTCCCAATATTTTTATGTTCTAATGGGAACCTTGGGGTGTTGTCCTATGAAATAATAGCCCTTTCTTATGTGCCAGAGCTGGACAACAGGGTGTTTGAGCTATTATTATTATTATTATCATTATCATTATTGGTTTAGCTTTTTCTTGAATGCCACTGTCAGCATATGCAATTAAGTGGGTCATGTTTTTCTTTTCTGTATTTTATATCATTGCCTTTTTTAGATTCTTCTTTCCTGTAGAATCTTATACCCTATTCAACACAACCCAGATTCCAAAAATAGATATAAATGCATATATTTTAAAACCTTGAAGAAAAAAAGGGGGTGCTTAGGTGGCTCAGTCGGTTAAGTGTCCGATTCTTGGTTTTGGTTCGGTCATGATCTCACAGTTGGTGGGTTCAAGCCTCGCATTGGGCTTTGTGCAGACAGCCTGAAGCCTTCTTGGGATTCTCTCCCTGCCCCTCCCCCCCCCCTCACGCTGCCTCTCTCTCTGCCCTTCCCCAGCTCAAGTATGTGCTCTATCTCTCAAAATAAATAAACTTAAAAAAAAAAAAAAAAAAAGCCTTAAAGACAAAATGGAATACAAATGGCCATAACATTGTCATCTTTGTTTCAGGTTTCAGGTCGGGCAGGCCTGTTAGTCCTATAGACTGTTCCCTGAGGAAATTCACATTGGTCCAGTCCAGCCACAGATAGATGGCAGTGTGTAGAGCGATGGTCATGGGCTTGCCACCTATCACTTCCCTTCTTTCAATCTCTCACACTGGCTAAACTGGACACCCTTCTGTTCTTCAAATAAATTCTGTGTTTTCTTCCCTCAGTGGTTTTACTCACCACATCGGAACCAGGTATTATCCAGGAATTCCCTTCCCCTGCCCATCCCTCCAGGCCCAGCTGAAATGTCACTGGCTCCTTAGAGTCCTCCAAGAATGTGCTAGAAGGAAATCATCTCTTCTCCCTTGAATTCCCTTTGGGATCTTGTCACTGTTCTCATCTCATACCCCACATTACCATCCTTCGTCTATAATTAGATTCCTTGAAGACACAACTCTGTCTTAATTATTCTTTAAAATGCCACCACACCTAGCAGAGTGCTTAGTACTCGTGAACACTGAGTAAATATTTATAAATTGAATGAATAAATGAATTTGGGGCACAATTTACCGATTTGCGGCAGCCTTCTATTTGCCAAGAAGCGGTTTCCACATGAGAGTTGTTTAGACAGCTGTTTTACAAAGAGCTTAAAAGGAGTAGCATATGTGTGTGTTGAAACAAAAATCACTTATGAAGACTACCGTGATAAATCAGTTTAATGAGATTCATCTCTTGAAGGCCTACTATGTGTAAATTACTCAGAAGATTTGGTGAAATGCCCATGGATAATGATAGTGTCTCACGTGTGTAGACTACTTCCGAGTTTCCACATAAAAAAAACCATGGCATACAAGCCTTTGTTGGTTGAATTCGTAGTTACACGGTAGTGTCATCAAGAGAATCTTTTTTTTTTTTTTTTTTTTAATTTTTTTAACGTTTATTTTATTTTTGAGACAGAGAGTGATAGAGCATGAACAGGGGAGGGTCAGAGAGAGGGAGACACAGAATCCGAAACAGGCTCCAGGCTCTGAGCTGTCAGCACAGAGCCCGACGTGGGGCTCGAACTCACAGACTGTGAGATCATGACCTGAGCTGAAGTTGGCCGCTTAACCGACTGAGCCACCCAGGCGCCCCAAGAGAATCTTTGATAGCACAGCGCAAAAATAGATAATGTTTCTACTATTTAGGTGAATTTTTTGCTCAGAATTACTTTTGTACATCTCGTACAGAAAATTATTTTGGTCAGAATTACTCTACACGTCCCATTGTATAATGAGAGCTGAAAATCAGGAGAGCTCTTCTTTGGTAAATGAACAGGAACCCGGAGAAGGTGTATTATTTTGAAACAATAAATGTCACTCTATCAGGTTTTTTTTTTCTTCTTCTTCAAGCCTTTGATATCTTAGCAAATCTTTCTTTCTCCCTCCCTCTACCCCCCACTTCCGGCTGTTCTCCAAAAATTACTTGTCAGTGAAAATTTGCTCACACAGTGAAATAAAAGCCCTAAGCAGATAAAGGGAAAGAGATAAATCACTTGCCAAGCTAAATGCCTTAATCATGAGTTTATTACCTCTTGTTTCTTTTTGATACTTTAAAATCCTCAAACTTGGCAATAGAGACTGCATAATTGATTGGTGTGTGTGTGTGTGTGTGTGTGTGTGCGCGCACGCATGTATGTGAGAAATATTTGAAGTCACAAAAATGGGGAATTTTATACTCTATTATGAGCTTTTAAAGGGAGAGGTTGATTTAAAGGAAGACACTGAGTGTCACTGATATTTGTAATCCCCACATTTTTGTAATTTCAAAACTCAGTGTATTTGTCAAATTGGCCCCTTACAAAAACTATCGTACAAATAAAAACTTCCTCAAGCTAGTGTACTCATTCTCCATGTTTTTCAGACCGATAGTTTGACACAGTTTTTCACTTTTCCACTGATGCCCTAATTTAGGAGATGCAGCTTTCTCTCCTTGTTATAGTGCCTAACATAGGAGAACTGTGTAGTATGACATTTGCAGGATGACCTCTGAGGAGAAGGGAATGATTTTCTTTAATGCACTTTTACGTGTAAGGCATCTACTGCTGGCAGTTTTGGAGGACAACTTGAGCTCTTGGGAATTTCCGGATTTTCTGTGTTTAAATTTGGGAAATAAAAGAGGGAGTGCTAGCCCTCCGATGCGTTTCAAGAAAATAGATTTCCCTTAATTCTATATACAATAATGAATTGTCCTATGATTATTAGGTTTCCTTAGAGTATGGGCATAGCATTGTGTGTAAATATTGTAAATATTGAGGCAGAACGTATACCATCTAAGAAAAGGTAAAAAAGAAAGAAAGACAGACAGAAGGAAGGAAAGAAGGAAAGAAAGAAAGAAAAGAAAGAAAGAAAGAAAGAGAAAAGAAAAGAAAAGAAAAGAAAAGAAAAGAAAAGAAAAGAAATCTCTAGGAGCAGTAGAGGGATTAATTGAGGTAGGTGAGAAGCAATTAGCATTTTGCCTCTTAGAGGGGATCTTCAAAGTATGAAGTCCAGCAACATGGTGACTTTGTCTATGTAGTGCTAAATATTGGGAAGGCATGAGCCAAAGCTGTCTACTGAATAAGAGTGTTTGGGTAACAGGTTAGTCAACAGTGATTACTTTCTTTAGCCAGAATCAGAATAAGTGAGGAAGCACCAAATACCTGAGTCTCTTTTGTACAGGGATGGGCCTCAATTACATGCTTTGTCTTCCACCACTGTCTCCCCACCCCACCCACCCTACCAACCCCCCGCCTCCTTACTCCCCTGCTTGGTGTTATTTTGGTGTTTTTTTCTCTCTCTCCTCTGTAAAGTTGTCATAAAAGAGTTATTGTTGAAGTATGTGAACCATTCATACCGAGACCCTCCTCCCATCCAACAGAATGGCCTTTTTGAAGTAACTTCAAAACTATTCCATCAATCAGAAATTTGCTTTTTGAGTAGGAGTCACAAAGGCATCAAGAGAAAAATAGTCACTTAGATCTCTGTTTTGATTGGCTGGATCCCTTTAAATAATTTATGTATGACTTGTAATCACAATATTTCTTGCCTGATGAGCTCCGATACTTGAATCAATGGTGGGGAAAAAAACCAATACACTAAGTTGTTGATAGTAACTCCTGGGGAAAATGTTTCTCTACTCAAGCATTCTTACTATAACTATTGGAAATCTGGAAATGTAACAAAAAAAATTGAAATTATGAAACCACTGAAGGAAACCATTGCTTGTAATCGTCCTCTTTCTCACAGCTTGACTCGATGACAGCTTGATGGGTTTATTGCAGTTGGCATTGGACTGCTTTGGCTCACTAAATGACAGCTATCTCGTATGCCCTTGATTGTACTCAAATTAATCAAAGGCTTTTGAAGCAAAGGCTTTTGTGTATAAGGTGAAACAACATCATTTTAAAGAGTGTTGCATTTTTAAAAGATACAGCTATATGAAGACATTTAAAGACAGAGTTTTTGCTGAGCGTCCTGCTTGGTTTTACAAAGGGCTTCTGTCTTTGACTTTTTCATATTTTTCTAATAATATCATCCATTAATAATGCCACAAGTCTATTAGCCCAATATGCACATTGCTGAGAACGGTCCCTCAGCAAACATTTTGAATAGATACAGCACGATGTGAAACAGTAATCCCAAGTGTCTTGATTCTACAACCAGAAAAGCATATACACTTAAATGTCATTTCTTTCCATTTTTATATGTCATGAGGGGGAAGAGTGAAAAATGGCTAAATCATAACAGCATGAGTGGCCGATCAGGCCAAGACTTAATATTCAAAGCACCTGTAACAATGGGAAAAAATCAAAATTAATGAAAAACGATCCTCTACCTCACTGGACTCTATTCTCAGTGCCCTAGCCGTGCTCTGACAGGAAGTAGATTGCTTAGGGAGGGACATTAATTATTTCAGGCCAGTAGGTTGCAGGGCATTAGGACCACTGGGCACTCACTGACGTTTGAGGGCAGACTTAGTCACAGGGCATATAGCGTCCATTTAATTGACAGTTAGGTAAAATTATGGGCCACCTGTCACATCTTTAATTCAATTCTCAGCAATGACTTCAAGGGCCTTAATAGTATGTTTTCCTATGTGTGATTAACATAAGAATCTGTAGAGTCTGACGAGCATTATGAAACTACTATTTTAAAACATTCAGGGGCACCTAGCTGGCTCAGTCAGTTAAACTTGCAACTCTCTATCCTGGGGTTGTGAGTTCGAGCCCCACGTTGAGTGTAAAGATTATTTTTTTTAATTAAATAAAACATTAAGAGTAGCTGATATTACTATTCTTTTCTCCAAAACTATTGTGAGAAAATGATATCAGGTATCGATCTACCAGTTTATTGGCATAGAAATTGACATACAAAGATTTGGAAAGTCATTCCAGGTTGTAGTACTAAATGGAGTCTATTGGAAAAGGTATTATTAACTTGATGTTTAGATATTTAGTAAGCTTTAGAAAGGAAATCTAATTCAGCAAATGTAATATCATATACTATTGCCAGTAAAATACCCCCAGTTATAAAACATACACCTAACACAGTGTTCTCAAAAGAACAAAACAATTCATAAACTTTCCTTTTTTTTTGCATGTAATTGGAAAACATATGCCTTGCAACTCAATGAACAAAAAAACAAAAGGTTTTTTTTTTGTTTGTGTTTGTTTTTTTGTTTTTTTTTTTGCTTTTTAATGAAGAAATGGCTTGTACAGACTCAGTGAAAAATCAAGTCTTATTAATGTCTTTCTGTCTTTTTTCACTTGTACTTTCTGATATCTGTATGATAGCATTTCCCTCTTGTAAGGAGACATTCATAGCATATGCCTATGTGGGATCTTAGCACCTAGGACAGGGATTGACACAGAAATCACCTTGCCAATTAATGAATATTTTTTCAAATTCCATAACAAGAGATGCAATTAAAGTCATGGAGAGGGAATTTTTCATGTAAATACCCAGCACATATTTGTTGGTAATAGGTTAACTATAAAAGAAACATAAAGGCATTTCAGTTATATATATATATATATATATATATATATATATATATATTCTTACAAAGTTTTAAGTCTTAAAGAATGGGATGTATGCAAAAGCTAATTTACTAAGTTAACCTTGAAATGAATAAAAGTGCCTATTATTATTATTTGAAAAAAGTAAGCAGGGAAAAATCAACCACTCATTTATCAAAGAGAAACAATGGTTACATGTTGATAGCATTATCAATGATACATGATCATTTTCTGGTCATCAGTAGTAAAACTATTAAGGTAACATAATTAAAAGGTGCGAAGGGATCAGAATGTAATTGATTTATCCCGCCGAGTTTCTGGATTGACAGCTTTGCGGTTACAGATCCAAGCAATAAAAGTGTTTCTTTAACAGCTCATCTGTCAGTCAATCTCTGGGTAAATTTGAATCCCTACTAAGAGCCAAGGCCGCGACCTATCTCCTGAGGCTGCCAGGAAAGTTGCTATTAGGATTTTTCATTACGACACTCCCAGAGTGGCTTGAAATTGGAAAAATGCAATCAGTGTTTTGTTGATTACGACTCTAAAGCAGAGAATCTTAGCCCTAGCTACACATTAGTGGCACCCCGGAGAGCTTTTGAAAAATACAGATGCCTAGGCCCACCCCGAGAGACTTGGACTTAATTGGCTTGGGGTGGACTCCCAGCAAAGGTATTGTTTAAAAGCTCCCAGATGGCTTTATGTGCAAGCAAGGTTAAGAACCACCGCTCTAAAGGAAGATAACATTCGCAGATTCTATTGTTCGTCTCCACTGAAAATGGAAGATTTGAACCACTCTCAGACACTCCTCTCTTTCCCAGGATAAAAAGCATGATGTTGTAGAAATGGCATACAGTTTGGAACCTGGAGGCCTGGCTCTGATCTCATTTCTGTCATTTCCCAGCTGGGTAACGTTGGACAGGCGAGTCCCGTACAGCAGGAATCACAGGGATGCCTCTCACCCTCACTTTCCAAGATTTCGCGTAGAATTAAGACAAACAAGGTCATATATAGGAAAACCCTGTGGAAATGGCAGAGCTGTGATTAGTCTCCCACGCAGCTTCTGCCTAACCAGTCACTAGCAAGTCACAATCGGGAAACAGGATATCACTTCAGTCATCACCAGCGCTAATTGACAGGTGTAATAGGACCCTGTGAGACCAGGATAACTTTTCATTGTTTTTTTTTTTTTTTAATTTTTATTTATTTTTGAGACAGAGAGAGACAGAGCATGAATGGGGGAGGAGCAGAGAGAGAGAGGGAGACACAGAATCCGAAGCAGGCTCCAGGCTCTGAGCTGTCAGCACAGAGCCCGACGCGGGGCTCGAACTCACGGACCGCGAGATCGTGACCTGAGCCACCCAGGTGCCCCACAGGATAACTTTTGAAAATCAGCACCAGCGATTCTTCAAATACAGTACTTCGTCAGGTCTTTTGGCCCTGTCTCTATTAATTCAGGGCACACATATTTGCAAAGGAGAAATAAACTGTGCTTAGGGTTCAAGTCTGGCTCCATTCTCCTCGCAAACAGCTGGGAGCGCTCTGCAGAGCCGAAGGAAGTGCTCCCCTCTGTGCCACCACGGGGTGAGGGTGGGGTGGGGGCGGTCTAAAAGTAGCTCACACAGAAGCTTTACTTGCACGGGAACCGCACTTTTTCCCCATAAAATGCCCTCTGAGCACAACCAATCCTTTGTCGGTGTGCTCTCTTCTGTAAAGAATAGTCTAGTCTGAGCAATGCTTTCTAAAGCTCTTGCCTCTCTAAAGGTGACTGTAAACAGAGTGTCAGCTGATCAGTGAGAATGAGATGACAGACCCACACCTCCCCTGGCTCTGTGGCTGATAGAGGAGGCCCCGTGGCAGAGCATCTCACTCCAGGGACGGGAAAATCTTAACCATGGAATGAAGCAACCCAAATACAATAATCAGAGAATGGGACAAGGCCTAACAAAGCAATTAAGTCTTTTGGAGACAGAGCAAATGTGAGAGCTGTTGCAAAGTAGGCTAGCTGTTTGCGCGTTGATTATTTCCATGCATGAACACAAGGGAAGACAGGAAGACAGGAGTGTTTATGTTTGGAATGGTAATAATGACTAAATAATTAAAAGAGCAAAGAGATCCCTTCCTTTGTCTTCCCTGTAAAGGATATCAGCTTTGGTATCGATTACCCCAGTAGGGCTTCTGGAAGGAAAGAGAGGACTGCTTGCTTGGAAACTGGTTTCTGGGAGCTTAGACCCAGGGCTTGAACCTATTTTTATAGGAAAAGGGGCAGAGCTGTTTTCCTTGACTAAACCGCAATTGTTTGCAGTCTCCTGGTGAATGGTTTAGTTTCAAGAGAGCAGGCTCAAGCAGAGTAGCTCCTGCAATTATATGGTCATAGATGAGTTTCAGGAACTGCCAAGAGCACAGTCCTGTCAACCCTTCCGGATGAGTGGACCCTCTGAATGGTCCAGACCAAAGGTTCCTGTTCCAGGAAAGCTCCTCTGGCTCTCTTTGATATTTGGAAGACACTGAACGGCATTTCTTCTCACTTCTTCTCATCCTAATGATATTTGTATTGTACTTTAGAGTTTACAAAGCCCAAGATTTGCCTAAGTTCCCGAAACATCCCAATGAAGTGGCCATTATTATCCTATTTGATTGATGAGGAAATTAAGGCTCCAAGAGTTCATGTTTCTTGTCCAGGGTTACACACTTAGTAGCTGACGAAACAGGGTTTGAACTTGCGACTCCTAATTTCAAATTCCGTGGTCTTCCTGTAATTCCACTCTGTCCCTCAAGGGGGCCACGCTGTGGCGATACCACCTGGTTCTACGCGCAGAGAGGTGTAGTCTTTCTCTACAGCCAAGACAACTTAGATCCATTTTTTCTTCCTTATTCACCTCATAAACTCTTAGGTGAAATAACGGCTTAAATAACACACACACACACACACACACACACACACACACACACACACAAATATGCACATACACACGTATGTACACACACACAAACACAAAACAACCACTTTATCTTAAATAGGGCTTTGAATTCATATAGTAAATTCTTGATTCACCTTGGATTGTTCACTATAATCAGACCATTACAGGGTGAATTATTTCTGTGTTTGCATCTGAAGCTCTCACTGGCACAACAACCACACTGGATCCTTCTCAACTTACAGAGTTTGTGACGTGGACCTGTTTTTTCTAGTATGTCAGGATGCAAAATGCTATGCATTTATCTAAAACCTTGTGTTGGATAGGTACTGATACATGGATAGGAGCAAAAGAGATATATTGATGGGGCTAAATATGTGTTAAAGGGGAATTTCAACTGTTGGCCTCAGATAGTTTGTAGGTAAAAATCACAATTGTTTAGGGTTTCGTTCTATGCTTTAAATATTTAGAAACTTGATTTTGGCAGTTGGCCTGAAGTCGATCAGATTTAGGAGGACTGACTCACTCTAGCCACATGCACAAAATATTGACTGGTAAATCAAAATGACAATTTTACTCAACTTTCACTGCACACCTACGATGCGACTGGTTCCATGCTGAGTGTGGAGGATCGTCTAGCAGATGCTGCTGGGCCCTCCCCACCCCTCCCCCTTACCACTTTAGACACTGATATTACTGTCCACCCCCTTGCAAATGCCAGTAGCTGTATTCCTTGCCACAGAAGAGCAACCCTCCATCAATTCCCAGTGGAAGTGGGGGTGGGTAATGGACTTGTGTGTTGGACATTGACTCCTAGAAGTTCCCCAGCATAAGTGAGCTCTAGTCCCTCACAGTAATAGCTGGCTAGTCAGATAATGCAGCTGGTACTAGTTATATCCCCCTCCTTATCTTCCAGTGTTTTTTTCACTTCCCAGGAAAGGATTTACACTGAATCACTGTCTTGAGGTGTGCATCTTGGCTCCATGGGGACCAAGACTCAACCCTTTCCTTCAGTGTCCTAGTGGAAGAGAGAATATTATGCTGGTAATTCAGACCCTGGGGACAAATTCTTACACAAGTGTGAGCAGAGGGTGCTATGGGAAAATGTTGATGAGCATCTTGGTCTTCAAAGAAAGCTGTCTGGACAACCTTTCCAAGGGTGCTACATTAGCATGGTAGGTTTTTCCTACAAAAACCATGGCATGCAGTGCACACCTTGTTCTTTCACTCTCTCTAATCTCCGTTTTCTCATCTGTAAATTAGGAAAAATAATATTGCCTCAGAGTGAAGAGATAAGGTTTGAATGAGATCATGTTATGTAAATTGCCTGCATAGTGCCTGGCACATAGTAAACATGTAACAAATGTTTCATAACTTGGTCTTTCTCAAATGGGCTAAAATACCTAAATTCTTGGCAGTCCTGGAAAGACTCCTTGGGTCGTCCCATCAACTAGGTTTCCCCAGAGAAGGCTATTCCTGTGGACATTAAGCTTATCCACACTGATTAGATTTTTTCTTTTCTTTCTTCTCTTTCTTTCTTTCTTTCTTTATTTTTTTAACCATTTTCAGTTTCAGGATATTTTCCCAACTTTGTGGCTAAATTCTGGGGGGGAGTTTTCCCCTATTAGTTCTCATTCACATGCAATCTCCAATAGACATTAGCCTAACGGGAATAAAAACTTTTCTTAAAAATCTCCCACCAAAAAAGTGTTTTTTCACAATCTATAAAAATGTGTTCCTGATCAATGATATCAAAATCAAAAAAACAACGGAAGTGATCAGTGAAACCAGGCACCGGATCTTTGAAAGAATTAACAAAATTGATAAACCCCGAGCCAGACTCATCAAAAAGAAAAAGGAAAGGACCCAAATAAATAAAATCACAGCTGAAAAAAGAGACATCACAACCAACACCACAGAAATACGAACAATTTTAAGAGAATATTATGAGCAATTATATGCCAACAAGTTGGGCAACCTGGAAGAAGTGGATAAATCCCTGAAAACATGTCAACTACCAAAACTGAAACAGGAAGAAATAGAAGACTTTAACATAACTAGTAAAGAAATTGAATCAGTAATAAAAAATCTCCCAACAAACAAGAGTCAAGGGCTGGATGACTTCCCAGAGGAATTCTACCAAACATTTAAAGTATTCATTAATACATATTCTTTTGAAACTGTTCTAAAAAATAGAAATGGAAGGAAAACTTTCAAACTCATTCTATGAGACCAGAGTTACCTTGATTCCCATCCAAGTACTAACCAGGCCTGACCCTGCTTAGCTTCTGAAATCAGACGAGATCGGGCGCGTTCAGGGTGGTATGGCCGTAGACTTGATTCCAAAACCAGACAAAGACCCCACTAAAAAGGAGAATTATAGATCAATTTCCCTGATGCACATGGATGCAAAAATTCTCAACAAGATACTAGGAAATTAAATGCAACAATACATTAAAAGAATTATTCACCATGATCAAGTGGGATTTATACCTGGGCCGCAGGGGTGATTCAATATCCACAAATCAATCAACGTGATATACCACATTAATAAAAGAAAGGATAAGAACCGTATGATCCTCTCCATAGATTCAGAAAAAGGATTTGACAAAATAAAGCTCCAGTCTTGGTAAAAACCCTGAAGAAAGTAGGGATAGAAGGAACATACCTCAAGATTATAAAGGCCATATATGAAAGACCCACAGCTAATATCATCCTCAATGAGGAAAAACTGACAGTTTTCCCCTTAAGGTCAGGAATACAACAGGGATGTCCACTCTCACCACTGTTGTTCAACATCGTACTGGATGTCATAGCATCAGCAATCAGACAACCAAAAGAAAGAAAAGGCATCCAAATTAGGAAGGAAGAAGGCAAGCGTTCACTTTTTGCAGAAGACGCGATACTCTACGCAGAAATCCTGAAACTCCACCAAAAGAACTGATAACATGAATTCAGGCAAGTAGCAGGATATAAAATCAACATACAGAAATGTGTTGTATTTCTATACACCAATAATGTAACAACAGAAAGAAAAATCAAGAAATCGATCCCTTTTACAATTGCACCAAAAACCATAAGATACCTAGGAATGAATGTAACCAAAGAGGTAAAAGATCTGTATGCTGAAAACTATGGAATGCTTATGAAAGGAATGAATGAATGAATAAATGAATGAATAAAGAAGATGTGGTATATAATATATAATATATATAATATATATTATATAATATGTATATATATACACACACCCACATTATATGTATATATACATTACACACACACACAATGAGATATTACTTGGCAATCAAAAAGAATAAAATCTTGTCATTTGCAACAACATGGATGGAACTAGTATATATTATGCTAAGTGAAATAAGTCAATCAGAGAAAGACAAATATCTTATGATTTCACTCATATTTGGAATTTAAGAAACAAAACAGATAAACATAAGGGAAGGAAAGGAAAAATAAAATAAGACAAAAACAGAGAGGGAGGAAAACCTTAAGAGATTCTTAAATACAGAGAACAAACTGAGCATTGCTAGAGGGGAGGTGGGTGGAGGAAGGGCTAGATGGGTGACCGGCCTAAGGAGGACACTTGTTGGGATGAGCAGTGGGTGTTATATGTAATGTGATGAATCACTAAATTCTACCCCTGAAGCCAATACTATACTATACGTTAACTAACATGAATTTAAATTTTAAAAAATGTTTTTCTGATTAAATATAAATGACACAAAGGTAAGCAGGAAATAAACTTTGTTTTTATTTTGCATATTATTTAAAAGAAATTTGTTATGACTTAGAGATAACGGTATCATTCTTATCCCTTGCCCACCACAAATTTTAAGAATCTGTGATTAAATTCTCTATTTTTCCCAGCTTAAGAATAAAGATTACAAAACTACAAGGTGATTTTATTATGTGTAGGTATAATTCTAATGGGTCCAGCTGATAGTCGTAGAAATTTTATTTTCCCAGTTTGATTTCCTGCTATAGAAGTTCGAAAATCCAAATGGTTATTATTTAATATTTTTGCCATCAGTTCTATGACCCTTAAAGCATTAACCCACCATTTTAATTAACATGTGCCTAATGTGCCAGTAAAACTCTTTTTTGAGAGTTATGAAAGACTAGACATAAAGGAATCTTATCTCTACTATAAAAAAATTAAAATAAGATATCCCAGTCTTTTTCTAAGATTACTGGTTAATTTCCATATTTTGAAAAATACAGGGAAATGTCATAAAAATCTACTTTCATGCACATCAATCCCAGGGCACTGGGTAAGGAAGAACAAAGCTTTGTAGAGAACAGATTCAGCTAGGCTGGTTGAACTTATCAAGCAGTACTGCTGGTCCAGAAACCAGCCAATATTTAATCCGTTACACAAAGGATAAAATAGGGGCTACTAAGATGATATTACAGAGGGAGACAAGCTATTTCCCAGGAGCAAGTAGCCAAGAGTCTACAAGGATCCCGGAGTTAGCCCAGCCCATTCTGGGGTGGCTCTGTTTGGAGCATGGGCCATATACACAAATATACGCGTATGTATACAAAGGTGGTTAAGACCTGGCTTCTGCTTCCAAGTCATTCGTGGTACAGAGGAATTTGAAGAAACAATACGAAACACTTGGCAATGATATGGGAGGAAGACTTCGTGTATTTTTTGTACTCTGATCACATGACGCCTTCCTTAACCTCCCCGCCTGTCTCTCCAGACCTTCAGCCTCATTTCTGTTGCTTCCCCAGGTGGTTGATGCTGCTGCAGACAAGTTCACCTCCCAACTGCCTCAAAAACATAACATGCCTTGGTTTTTCTTTCTCCCTTCACTGAAATACCGTCCAGTATCCTAGCTGACCAAATTCTACCCCCATCCCAGTCATCATCCGACACTGATCCCTTCCATCTCTGAGCAGCCACAAACCGTCCTATGCTGTTTGCAAAGTGTATGGTGAACAACGGGTGTGTTTCTTGTCTTCCAAACTACGTTATGACCTCAGAGTAGAGCCCACGGCTTTTCTGCTTCATTTGTGTTCTCCACGGCAGGTGCCAGAGTGCTGAGTACAAAGTGGATCAAAATATATCTATTCTATCTGGGGTGCCTGGGTGACTCAGTCAGTTAAGTGTCTGACTCTTGGTTTTAGCCAAGGTCATGATCTCGTGGTTCGTGGGTGGTTCGTGGGTGGTTCGTGGGTTCAAGCCCTGCATCAGGCTCTGCGCTAACAGCATGGAGCCTGCTTGGGATTCTCTCTCTCCCAACCCTCTTTTTGTCCCTTCCCTGATCATGCTCTCTCGCTCTCGCTCTCACTCTCTCTCTCCCTCTTTCTCCCCCCCCCCCACCCTCCCCCACTTGTGTTCAGTCTCTCTTTCTCGAAATAAATAAGTAAACTTTAAAAAAATCTGTAAACATGCTGAAGCAATGAAATAGGAGGTTTATAATGTGGTCTTTGTTAAGAAAAAAAAAGGAGGGGCACCTGGGTGGTTCAGTCGATTGAGCATCTGACTTCAGCTCAGGTCATGATCTCACAGTTTGTGAGTTCAAGCCCTGCGTCGGGTTCTATGCTGACAGCTCAGAGCCTGGGAGCCTGCTTCCAATTCTGTGACTCCCTCTCTCTCTGCTTCCCCCCACCCTGCCCTCTGTCTCTGTCTCTCTCTCTCAAACACAAATAAACATCAAAAAAAATTTCTTAAAAGAAAAAAAGAAAAAAAAAAGGAAATCAGACATCATCATGTGTTCATACGTAAAAGCATGGTTTCTTTTAGCTGCCTGCTAGAGAACCTCTCTGACTAGCTTAAAGCATAAGAAAACCAATTGATTCACCAAATAGCAGCACAGAAGGGTGGAGTGTCAGTGTTCTGTTAGCCTCGTAGTTCTGGGTACATTTTTCTGCAGTCCTCTTAGCTCTCCCTGCCTCCATAAACCAGCTTCTCCTTGGGGCAGGAGTGAGCAGGCTGTTTCTAGGCTTTATGTCTATGACGTATCTACCTCCATGACCCTGAAGTATCATCCATAGAACACTAAGAGACTTGCTATTTCTCGCCCCTAGAAAATCACCAACCCCTGGCCATTGGGATGGAATTACTTTTAGATTAATGGGCAAGAACCCTGGGACAGGCTGAGGGGCGGAGGAAACAGGTAGCATCATCTGAAGCACACGGGTTGCCCTGAGGGTGGGCCGGTGCTTGAAGAGAGGCAGAGATATGGAGTGGACAGTCAGTATCCTTCACTCAACCATGAGATTTTTCCAAGGCACGGTGATGTGAAAAAGGAAGAATGTTTTCAAATTAGGGTGAGAGGCAATCTTTGCAAATTTGACCTGGACATTTGAAAAACTATGTGAATATGCAAAAAGCATTGGGAGACAAAGAACAAAACAAAGTCAAAGTCAATACACTGTACCCTAGGTTTGAAAGAACTGAGATTGTCTTATCTACACAAGAGAAAGTTAAAAACAGATGCCATAAATGGCTTCGATTATTCAACTGGTCTTCATGAGCATGCTGAGTAATTGTTTTCTGTTTCTCTAGCAAACTCACAAAAGACTTAAATGATGTCAAAAGAGAGTGCAATGTGGGCCACCTGGGTGGCTCAGTTGGTTAAGCCACCTGACTCTTGATTTCAGCTCAGGTCATGATCTCACAGTTCGGCTCTGCACTGATAGCACGGAGCCTGCTTGAGAGTCTCTCTTCCTTTAGATAAACAAACAAAAAAACAAACATTAAAAAATGTTAAGAAAAGAAAAAAAAGGAATAAACTCCCTGACCTTAGAGGTGGCGACTCCGAGAGAGTAGATCAGAGATTCTCAGAGTTGGCATTACCCTCCTTTGCCTCTCATGCCTCCAACCACGTGATTACTAGATCTGGCTGCTCTGGCTGATAAATCCCTTTCTTCTGTCTTCCTTGTTCTCTTCATCTGGTTTAATTCAGGCTTCTACTTATTATCCACCCGGGCTATTATACTGGCTTGCTAACTGGGCTCTGCCTCCATTTTATTCACATTAGCCTAAAAATGATGAGTTATCTCAGTAAAAGAGAAAAACAAACAAACAAAAAACCAAAACTTCCCGTGCCCCACCCATGCTTCCAACCTCAGATCAGTTCCAATCTGTATCTTTCAGATAAAAATCCAACTCCCTTACAAGTTTTCCCGGTGCTTCCAGCATGGCCCCTGCTGTCCTAGCTCCCGTTTCTTTTACGTGCAAACATGACACATTCACACTTCTAACAGGAGGGAAAAATCCCTCTTTTTACACTTCCATGCATTTCTGTTCACTCTCCCCGCGGTCTTCTATGCCTTTCTCCTCCTTTCAGAACTTTTTCTGGCTCTCTCTGACACAGTCACTGACGTCCTGAACAACTGGCACCGACCCGTGTATTTGATTCGGTTGGAATTACTGGGTTATCTGTCTCCTCCACAGGCACTTTGCTTCTCAAGGGCAAGGGGTGCCCTCCTCTCTTTATCTACCTGACTCCTCACACAGCACCTGGCACCTGGTTGAGAACTTATTAAACCTTGGTTTAAAAATCTGTCTAATTCGTTAAGGCAACTCCAACTTGGAGAATGGTAAAGTATGGGATTTTTTTTTTAGGTCCGCTTTAGATGTTTTAAGTAAAAGACCAACTGTATTACCCCCTGATGTGCATTTTGGATTCATGTAGGCAGCAGGAGAAAGACTGAACTTAAAAGCAAAAACTAAATATGCCAAAACAAACGACAGAGGACGGAAGGGGTTGTGTTGTCCATTGCATTCACCCAAATTGCCTCGCTCATGGTGGTCGCTCTACTTATTATTGAAGCAAACTTTTCATTCTCCAGCGCAGACATATGGCATTTTCAATAACATATTCCCATGTCATGTTTGTTTGTTTTAGACTAAAGAGAGATGCCCAGCTTACTCGACTAAATCTGTAAAGAAGCGTTGTGCTGTTATTTGAAAGGCATTGTTTTTTTCTGTCCTGTCAGTCACAAACCGTTTTAAATATGGGCCTAATCACCAGTATTCCGGGGAGCTTACCGCATGGGGAGGTGGGGTGCAGGGAGGCTCAGAATCACAGCAAGTGTGTGTGTGGGACTCAGAGATGCCAACTGGCATACAAGCAGCATGTGGCTGGCAGGCAGACACCTGCACCTGGGATCCCATCTCCCCAGGACAAACTCAAGTTCCTGCCCTCAGCCTTGACGTGGGGAGGGGGGAAGAGCTGGCCTCTGAGCCAACCTGTAAGCGATCTTGTCAGGTGCCCACGCTTTCTATGAGGTGGATTTAAGAGTCAGGCGGGTGGTTTTCCTTGTATCAGAAAATGAGGGCTGCAGACCAGCTCTCAGCGAGCCTGATGGGGACAGATTCGGGGGGTTGCTCTAGAAAGAGATTTTTGTAAAGGAGAATCCTAAGAAAATGATTTCTTATTCTTCCTCGTAATTTCCGAGTGCCATTTTTCAATTCAGAGGAGCCAGAAATTCAATACTTACCCAAACAGAAATCAACATAGAAATCCACCCAGAGAGTTCTATAATGTGATTTATTTTTTATTTTTTTTACATGTGTCTCATTTGACCGAGCATTCTGCTTCAGGGAGGACAGAGATTGGACTGTGGAAGAGAAAGGAGACACCCAGCAAGCCAGCGAGATCTGTTGAAAAAGCACGGGTGATCAGTGCGGTGTCTTGTCACAACCAGGTCACCCTCAAATTTTAGAACGCGTCAGCGTATTAGGTCACCTTTATGAATTAATTTATTTGGAAATCTAACTATGGTCACACTACGGTTATGTTCCCTGGCCCCGCGTATACCCTACTGGGGTTGTCCTCTTGGTGCTAATTTCTCATTTTCGACAGAACACCAAAGTTTCATTTCCCATTTTGTATACTGTCCTTTCATGGACACTTATTTACACTTGTTAGTGAATTAATTTCACACATTTAGACTTCAACAGTCATTAGTGTCATAATGATTACAGTAATTATATGAATAATGAGGCTCAAGTGATCAAAGACAGATGACTTCCTGTAGGTGATGGGCAAAGTCAACCACTGTTGGTGGCCAGCGTAGTCGGTTTCAGTGTGCTCAGTATGCGTTTAAAGACGTTTTTCTGTGATTCAGGAAAGTATGTTGTACATTCAGCTGAAATTGGACGGATCTAAGGATCTAATACTCCACTTATTTAATGAAGAACATGGTGAGGCTGGCATGTTTACTAAACCTTGTTTTCTGGCTATCAGTACTGAGACCATTAAGGTACATAATTAAAAGAATTAAAAGGATGTGCATGTAATTGCTATAAATACTACAAGTTATCTTATTCAGTAGCCAGTGATTACACTCAGTTAATTGTCTGATTAAGAATTCAAAACAATGGATTCATTTTTTTTTTTTTTTTCTTCTTCAAAAAGGGTTCTTTGAGAGGTTACATTTTCAGGGAGCTATTCTAGGTGATTCCAAATCCTTGGACTTTTTAACTTTTGCAACTGCCTTTGACCGTCTCCCCTTTCTATATGGCCTCTGGCAGGATGGAGGGTGTGGGAGGGCGGTGGTGATAAAAATAGCCAGTTAAGTTTCATGAGTATTATGTAAACAGCTTGAGGGCAAGACTGATTCTCATTCATCCTTTTCTTCCCAGAATCTTTTCCATTAGCATCACAAACAAAAGAGTTTGTTACACTCTGCTTTCCTACACATATACTCCACCTTCTCTTTAGAAATTCCCTGAGTAATACTAATTCTAACGACAATACCCTTATTCTTGTTGAATGAGTTGACATACTTGTCTATATTTAAGATGAAATCATAGCCATTTATAATTTTACGTACACATACCACTCCTGAATCCTAACTTCTCCTCAAGTTCTGGTCTAAAACACCACAAGCGTTTAAAGTTTTGTGATAATATATGGCATAAATACGTTTAGATCTTTCATCAATCTGGAATCGGATTGTGTGTGCTGTGTATGAGGGATGGGTCCGATTTCTTTTTCATATGAAATTCCTTAGCACAATATCATGTATTGAAAGTTCATCCTTTTCTCATTGATTTCCACCTACCGTCTCATTGGTCAGTTGTTTATATAGGGCTCTGTTTCTTGGATATTTTTCCATAACAGTTTTGCGTGTATTTTGTTATACTTTTTCTTAAGAATTGTAGGTGTTTCAGGGCGCCTGGGTAGCTCAGTCAGTTAAGCATCAGACTTCGGCTCACATCACGATCTCGCAGCTCCTGAGTTCAAGCCCTGCCTCGGGCTCTGTGCTGACAACTGAGAGCCTTGAGCCTCCTTCGGATTCTATGTCTCCCTCTCTCTGTCCCTCCTCCACTTGCACTCTGTCTCTCTCTGTCTCTCAAAAATGAGTAAGTGTTAAAAAAACTTTTTAAGAAAAGATTTATAGGTGTTTGATACTGTTGTGAAGGGTATATTTTAAATTTCTGTTCTATTTGCTGGAGTGTTAAAAATACGCACAATCTTATATACCAACTCACTTTCTAGTAAGCTTACTAAGACCTCTTGTTTATTCTAATAGTTTATATTTGAAGAAATATAGACTATCGTGTCATTTGTTCACAGGAATGGTTTTGCTTGCTTGTTTGTTTTTCCAACTTTTAAACTAGTTTTTCTTTCTTGTCTTACTGGACCGTCTATAGCTTCCAATACAATGTTGAATGAAAGGGGTATTAGCAGCTACCCTTAAGGAATAGTCTTAAAAATAATATTTTCGGTGTTTCACTCTTTTGTATGGTACTGTTTTTTAAGGTACTTCTCCAAGTTTTTAAGAGGTTTTATTTTTTTGGTTTTTGGTTTTGTTTTTGTTTTTTTTTATCATGAATGGCCATTCCATTTTATCACAGGCTCTTTCTTTTTTGTACATCTATTAAGTTTATTATTTTCCTCCTCAGTCTGTGAATGTGGTGAATTACATTTTTTATAGATTTTCTGATGTTAAATCAACCATATTGTATCAGTTTTTATGGATTAGGCTGCACTGCATTAATAAGCATCACCAAAATCTCAATGGAAACAATGATGGCTACATGTCCAACAGGTTTTAACAAGTGACCTATGTTTATTTCAGTCTTGTTCTAAGACCTGAGCTGGTGGGCAAGGCATCTTGACACATGCTTCAGTGATCATCATATCACAGTCACAGAGCATCAAAAGATCTTTCTTTGGCCAGTCAGTGCCCTCACCCAGAAGCAGTTCATGTCACTTCTGCACACAACCTGTTTTGCCTAAACTACTTCCGTGAATGTGGGGAAATGAAATTCTCCTGTGTACCCAAAAAGAAGTGGGAAGCCTGGACCAAGTGACCATTAGAAGCCTCCACTACAGGGGCGCCTGGGTGGCTTGGTCAGTTACATGTCCAACTTTGGCTCAGGTCATGATCTTGTGGTTTGTGGGTTCAAGCCCTGCATCACGCTCTGTGCTGACAGCTCAGAGCCTGGAGCCTGTTTCAGATTCTGTGTCTCCCACTCTTTGCCCCTCCCCTGCTTGTGCTCTCTCTCTCAAAAATAAATACACGTTAAAAAAAAAAAGAAAAGAAGCCTCTGCTATATTTGCATTTATGAAACAACTCTGCTTTGTCATAAGGCATACATTTCTGTACATTACTGGATGCCTTTTGCATCTACATTACTGAATGAAACTGATCTGATATTTTGGGGACAGATTCTGGCATCAAGGATATGTGAGCTTCGTAAAATGGGTGTGAGTATTTTTCCCTCTCTACATTCTGGAGTAAATTGTATAGAATAGGTGCTTTCTGTATGTGTGGTAGAAGAAATCTGTATAAAAAACGAGACCTAGAGTTTTACTAGTGAGAATATTTTTAACTACAGAATAAGTTTCTTACAAGATTAATAACATTACTAAGATTTTCTATTCTTTCTCAGGTTAGTTGGATAAGTTATATTTTAGGAGATTTTTTTTTTTCATTTCCTGAATTGTCAGATTTACTGGCATAATTTATTCATGTGTATCAAATATTTCTATCATTCTTTTTTTATTTTTTTATTTTCTTTTTCATTCTTTATGCTGAAAAATCCCCCAATGTTTGACAATTTTATTAGTCTTTTAAAGAAAAAATAATAAGGTTTCTCCCTTTTGATTTTTCTTTATTTCATTATTTCTGTTCTTTACTGGTTTCTTTGTGTTTTTCTTGTTTTGTTGTTCTTTTTATAATTTCTTTAAAATGCATGCTTGATTCATTAGTTCTTAGTTTTTCTTTTTTTCCAATATAAACATTGAAGACTTCAAAGATCTCTCCTTCATCTTTCCCAGATTTAGTAGTTGTTAGCATTGTTCTTTTCCTCTCTCTCTGTGTATGCATATGTGTGTGTAGATATATATGTAAGTATGTATACAAACATACATACATATGTATGAATATATAACCAGGCATATTTATGAATATAAATATATACGCATACACATATATACATATACATACAGACATATGTGCATTTGTATATATTACATACCTAATTACATATGTGTATACACACATGCTTGTACAATCACTTTTGTTGAAGGTATGTAGGTAGTAAACAAAGTCAGTCTTTGGTTGGAAATCTTTATTTCATCTCTGTCTTTTAAAACCTGGAATTTTAGATGGAGAAGTTTTTGTTTTATTTGTTTTCCTTTATGCACAGTAAAGATATTATATCACTGTCCTCTCCAGTGTGTGGTTTCTGATGAAAATTCGCAAGTTATTCTAACTCTTGCTTCTCTGGAGTTAGTCTGTCCTTTCTCTCTAGCTGCATTTAAGATCTTCTTTTTGTCTTTGGTATCTTGCGGTTTCATTATGGCATGTCTACACATAGATTTCTTCTTAACAATACCTGTTATTCATCAGAATTCTAGAATCGGTGGATCGATATATTTCCAGTAGGTCTGAAAAATTCTCAGCCATTATTTCTTCAGATATTGCCTCTGCCACCTGCTCTCTTTTCCTCTTCTGAAACTTCACTAAGAGTTATGTTAGACCTAACTCCATTTCCAATATATTTAAACATCTCTTTTCATATTTTCGCTGTCTTATGTCTCAAGAGGGATTTCTACAGTATACATACATATGTATCTATTCTTCACTTCTATCTCCAAGTCACCTCTTCTCTCTTTAGCTGCATCTAAACTGTTGTTAATCAACTGATTTTTTTTAACTTCAGTTATTGCACGTTTAATGTTGAGAGTTCTTCATAGTTTTCTTTTTTATTTCTTGAGACATTTTAAACATATCTATTTTGAATTCTGAGGCTGAGAATTTCAATATCTGAACACTGTAGTTTGAATCAGCTGTTAACTTCTACTGGCTCTTGCTTATGATTTTTTATTTTCCTTGTATGTTTCATGTTTTATCTGTTGTTTTCACTTTTTGATTGTGAACTATTTTTTTTTTAATGTACAGCTTTTGGGGCCCCTGGGTGGCTCGGTCAGTTGGGCCGCTGACTTCAGCTCGGGTCATGATCTCACAGTTTGTGAGTTCAAACCCCACATTGGGCTCTGTGCGGACAGCTCGGAGCCTGGAGCCAGCTTCTGATTTTGTGTCTCCCTCTCACTCCCCCTCCACCACTCACGCTCTTTCTCTCTCTCTCTCTCAAAAATAAATAAACATTAAAAAAAATTTTAAATAAATAAATAAACATACAGTTCTTTTTTGAAAATTAAAATGGCTAGATTTCTAAAAAAATAAAATAAAAGCTAGATTTCTTCAGAATGATTGTAATTGCTATTGGATACTATAAGTCTATGTCTATTCTAAACTAAATTTTCATTTTGAGGTTTCTGAGTGAACCTCACAATTATGAATTATGTATATTCAGGCTGCAACACTGGTGAGGTCTGGCTTATGATTATGAATTGCCAGGGTAGATTCCCCACCCTACTCCTGCTTAATTCCTGGTTATGATATATACAATTTTACTTGCAGACTCCTAGGCCAGAGGTTATTTTCTTCTATTTCCCTTTCTGCTGAAGATGTCCAGGTTCATTGAAGGAGGAAGTTTTCCTATTAGAATCTACACTTCAGTTGAGCCATAGGCTTAGAACTCCCACCTCTAGAAAGTATGAGATCACAAATCTCAGGATCACAATTTTGACATAGGCTTCCTGAGGCAAAAGCACACTTTAACGTTTTGCTTACTTTTCTGGTTTTCACCTTCACTCATTCCCTCGCTTGAATATTTTCTGGAATGACTATAATTGAGAAAAAGGTTTCTTTGTTATTATTATTTTTTTTTTTCCCTTAGGATGCATGGTGTCTTAGACAATGTCAATGCTTTATAGTTTAATGGTCCCTTTAGTTCAATCAGTTTCAATTGTAAATTTAGAGAGGCTCTAAATAAGACTGGAATTAGAAGAGACTCTTCTTATGGTGTGCAGACATGCTTATCCAAATGCTGAAGTCTTTGTAGTTTCAGCTGAGAATTTTTGTCTCTATAATTACCTTCTACTCTTTTGACACTTTATGTCGTATAATACACAAACTTTTCTTTTTCTTCCTGATGACCAAACATATTATATATCTTACAGACAAGTTAAAATTCATGGGACAGCAATTTGTGATACCTGTTCTTTGACTGTATAAATATTCACATTTTAAAATTGTATTTCCCAAAGTGTACCCAAAGGCCAGCTGTATCTAAGAATCTTGAAGAGGTAATTAAAATATGCGCATTTCTAGATCCCTCCTCAAACCTGCTCAATCACAATCCCTTTGGTTCTAATTTCCATTTTTCAATCAACAGTGCACTTTGTTCCCACACATCATAAAGTTTGAGAATCACATGCTAACATTTACTTTAGAAATACAGATTTCTTTTATAAATTTATTTTTCTCGCACATACATGCTTTCCATTCTTTACATTTTTTTAGTGTTTCACTTCTTTTTTATTTTTGGTTTTAAAATATCTCTTACTACTACTTCATTTGAAATAGTTTTTAAATGTCATTTAAAGCAGTAATAATATACTCCTGACATTTCCTTTGTCCGTTTATTTTGAAGCTACGAAAAATGAAGCATAAAACTGATTTGTGTACTTCTTTAGAAAGCCAAAAAATCCTATCAATGTATCAATTAGTTGATGTGCCACTCAACATGGAAAGAAGCCAAAAATTGACATCTATAGAAATAAGGCCCTTTGAATGTTAGCAGCAAACTGAGTTTATTCACCGTTGATACCTAAGCATCCAAATCAATTCGAAGAGCGTTGTTATAAATAAAGTAACCTTCAATGTATTAAATATGTATTTAGCAACGTATGTGATTTTTTACCGCATCTTTCCTATCTACAAATGTGTTTACTAGTTTCTATTTATGAGGTTTTTTTTCTAGTTTGGAGACTGTTGATTACATGTAACATTATAAAAATACCCTTTTCTGATTATATGCTTTTTAAATTTGTTACTAAATAAAAAGTTAGGTTAAATGGCATCATTTTTAAATTACAGAAATCGTGAAAAAATAGCTAAGAAGCTTTGTAGGATCATCTGTGATTTTCTAGACTAGAAAGACTGTAGCGATTTGAAATACTATTTTTCTTTTTATTATCCATGAAAATCAAGAGGGAAAGAAGGTACTTTTATGCTTTACAAGTGGTCATATTATAGTTTCACTTTATTAATTTCTATTTTGTTCTAAGCCTCTATTCCTTTTAAGCATCTAAATCTAAATCAGACTGCTTAATTTATTTTCTTGTTTTGTTCGTATACAGGGTTCTTGATTAGACTTAAGTGCATAACTAATTCCCCACATATGAGTTTTATAAAAATCTTTTAAAACTTAATATTTGCACCACATAATAAATATTTCTCTGCAACTCCCTTTTGGCTAATCCATTTACTATTTAATGCTCAGGAATAACAAATCATGCCTGAAGCAGGTGTTCTCTGACTGAGCATTCCATAGCTGGGTCAATTAGCTTAGGATGTTAAGAGATCACCTGAGCATAATCAAAATTGTTTCATGATAGGCCAAGTCCAGATATCTCTAAGGTGAGTTGCATAGCATGGTATGAAGTATGCTTCAAATTCTCTTTTTCAAGGAAATGTTAACATTGACATTGTTTGTGTTGATGATATTGATCACTAATGTATCCTAGACAGTATGACAGATGAGCAAGGAAGACCACTTGAATCTTCCTTAATTCTTAAGTGAGCCCACAGGATCATAATTCAGAAGGAAACTCATAAGTGAACCATTGAGGATAGAACGGAGTGAAGGACAAAACTCTATTTTTACTTACACTACATCCCCGGAGTGTTCTGTTACAAACAGATTCCATCTTTGACTAAAATCTCTTCACTTTTAGGGACTATATTAGGTGAACTCGTTATTATATTCCCTGTTGTATTAGCTAAGCTTTTCCTTCAGTAACGCAATTTATTTTTATCTTGAAATTAGTAGCAGCTTTATGACTTTTGACAACTTCATATCACCTTCAAACTCTCATCCTTACACTCACCTTTAGATACAAAATGTTCAAATTCAAACTATATTCTCTTTTGAAATACCAATTAAATTTAGAGGTGATAGTAAGGTAAAAATGAAAGTAGAAAACACTAGAGCTTTACTTAATAATGTTATCATCAATCTCCAAGCCTAGGGACCAACTTATGGTTAAAACATAGTCCTAACAAGTTCCTTCTGATTTGTTCAATAACTCACTTCCCTTGGATGGGGTCCAAGGTAGCCTCTGTCATATATTAACTTCTGTATGATATTGATGCTTTCCACGATGAGGACCCAATACACTAAGAAGTTGCGTCTTATCTTTCAGGCATGTTTTTGACTTACATCATCGCATTAGGTGCTATCTGAAGAATGAAGGAGATTTTTTTTTTTTTTAACAAAAGTGCATAAAACTTGAATACCAAAAAGAAGTACGCCATGGAAGGAAACCCCAGACCGTTATTACTAGTGATTTTGTATAGCTCCTTCAAATAAATTCTATTTTTTTCAACTCCTAAAACTTATTTTAAAGAGTACAAGTTATCTAACTAATGTGAGTTTCAGATACAGATGGAAAATCATGACAATCTCCCAAGATGCTCTTCGGAGTAAGTGGAATCTCCTCGGGAGCCACTTCCCAGATCAATCTAGCCTATCCATAAAAACACGTTTAAATTGCCCTCCCTGAGCCTGCTGCTAACAGTTGTACTCTTACATTATGTATGAGTCTTTGCTTGTTGCATGAACAAACTGCACAATGTTCCATTAGTGATTTTCAATTTCATGCTAAGCCTTGCAATTTATTAGTGTTATTTAGGCTAATGTACTATTATTTTGCATATTTTATATCATTTGTTATTCATGCAATGTGATATTTAAGTTTTGGGGATCAATAAGTCTTCTACTTTGTTTATAAATTTGTATGCTCAAAGACTAAATCAATTATACCACTACATTGAGTTTGTTCGGAGAATTATTTTCTAAGAAATATATGCTCTCTGTTTCTTTTCAAAACTTGGGACTATTTTTTGGTAAGCAGAATTTTTAACTATTTAACATGAGTACTTCAATGGCTGTATTGAAACTATATAGTAATAAAGTATATTTTACATTTGAATTATGAAAAGCTAGTGATAGGTAAGATAATTTGGTTCAAATTTGCTATTAGCCAGTAAATCCACATCATAGTTATACTTATTTTTCTTTCCATTTACTCACTATTATAGTGCTTGTTTAAATTTCTTTTAATGTTTATTTATTTTGAGAGAGAGAGACAGAGCACGTTCGCATGCAAGCAAGGGGAAGGGGCAGAGAGAGGGAGAGAGAGAATCCCAAGCAGGCTCTGCACTGTCAGTGCAGAGTCGGATGCAGGGCTTGAACTCATAAACCATGAGATCATGACCTGAGCTGAAATCAAGAGTCAGATGCATAACTGAATGAGCTGCTACAGTGCTTATTTTAAATGTTGGAATGTAGAATCTGCTGGATATATCTTTGTATTTTTTAGACTAAAATGTTAGTGAATATGGAAAGAAATATATATCATATATCTGTTTTATACCTATATACATATACATCTATAAAAATGCATATGATGTTGTAAACTTTGGTTTTTGAGAAACCCTCTTATCTAGCCCTCACCTTATCAATTTTCTCAAGCAAGTGCATGAGTGGGTGCATAGATTCCGGTCCAGAATCTGCACCTGTTTTGATCTTAGGACAGAGTGACTGGTAATACCTGCCTGGATTCATAAGATTATTAATGCTTTAGTCCTAAAAACAGGACTTGTGGCAGCAAGAAATCTAGTTCGTCTCACAGTGAAGGGAAACCATTCCCTAAGTTTACTGCAAAACACTGATCACCACTATTCATCGTATCGTATGGTCCTCATCCCTAGCCAAACAGGAAGAGGTCACATGTGCTTCACTCACGCAGGATAATTCAGTGGCTCAAGCATCCTGTTCTGTGCTGTTGGCATATTGTACCTTCCTCCATTTTCTTGTTCCCCAGCTTTCAGAGTCTGCTTATTACTATTTATACTAAAGTTTTTTATCATTTCTGAAAAATACAAACTCTCTCATATGCATCCTCGTTTTCCACTGTATTGTTCATTTTTTGGCATTGAACGTCATTTTCCTACCTTTTTTTTTTTTTAACTGTATTTCAGTCTCTTTCTCCTGCTGTTCTTACAACTTTCCTGATTATGTGACTTTTTATGAATACATTTAAAATATTAGAACTGTTTATTGTCCAAAAACTCTGAATCACCCAGAGCTTGTCTATATATAAGTTTTGAAAACATATATACAAATATTATGAAATTTTTAAATGCTATGTCACCTTTTTAAACTCTAGCTTTGGGAAATTATAGAATATTGTTTAGGATTTGAACTTTTCTGCAGGCATGCAATGGAGAGAACTTCTAGAAAGAATTAGATTGTTTAAAAGAATACTTTATGTCTTTGTAAGATTGTCTTCAGGGTGGATTACTATAAAATAAGTCAAATTTCCCATTGACTCAACTTAAAGATTTAGTAGGATTTCCTTTGAATTATTTCGGTCCCAATTTTTAAAGACTATTAATAGTAAGTTGACAATTTTGATTTGGTTTGCATTTGCTCACTTTGATTTTTCTCTTTACTATAGACTAATGATTTTTATTCTTTGGTGTTCATTAATTCATTCTCTGAACCAATATTTTTTTAAAGTTTTTTTTAGTGTTTATTTATTTTAGAGAGAGACGGAGCACAAGCAGGGGAGGGCAGAGAGAGAGAGGAGACACAGAATCTGAAGAAGGCTCCAGGCTCTGAGCTGTCAGCACGGAGCCCACCCGGGACTGGACCCACAAAGCGCAAGATCATGACCTGAGCCCAAGATGGATGCTTAACCCACTAAACCACCCAGGCGTCCCCTGAACCAGTATTTATTGACTGCCCATTGTGTTAGGCTCAGGGCTAGATGCTGGGGACCAACGAGGAGAAATTCCACACATAATCTCTGCTGAGATCCTGGGCTTGGAGCCCAGGAATCTGTATCACAACCACCACCCCTGGTGATTCTGATGCTTACCGAACAGGGACCACACTTTTGCAAACAATATTATAGTGCACAAACGCGCTGAAATATAGAACTGGTAAATTGCAGGGGCTGTGTAATTATTGTTTTTAAACCACGGTCATACTATTGCAAACCACAATGACAGCTCTAAGTAAAAAATAAGTTTTGTTCACTGCAGCAAAACTAGGAACCGCCTTCCCTCCTCGAGGTCCTACACCCCAAGGCACAGCAGCAGTGGGCTTTACAGTGTCCTTGCTCTCCCGTGGTGAGACAATGCTGCTTTCAGAACACCAGCAGCTGGAAGCTTAGTTGCTACAACGGGAGGAAATTCGTGGCTCCAGAATTTCCATATGGATATATTTTAGATACGAAAATCCTCTCCATATGGAAGGCATTATAACAGGGAGTACAGCGAATTAGTAATTTCACAGCTTTACATACTTAAACCTTTAGCATTAAGGTAATTTTAACTGGTTAAATTTCAAAAATAAAAAAAAAAAAGTAAACCTGTCTTGCTATTGAGGTACAATATCTTTTAAGCAAAAATAGATACTGTGCCATAATCAAATGAAAGCTTAAGGGATAAGTTTAATTTGACTAGATGTTATGTGCAATGAGTTCTCTTCAGTCTGTCCCCAAAACTACCCTACTCATGGGCTTTATATGACCCATATTTTTTCAGAAAAAAACTTAAGCCATTTAGTAACCAAAATCTTGCATTTACTTTTTCTCTTTCCCCCCTTTATTGGGTGAATCCGTTGTGTTGTTAATGACACATGTATTAATACACTATATATATTAGAAGATATGTATATAAATAAGACACATGTATATTTACAGATACACTGAACATACAATATCTAAACCAGATAGGCACTTTGGGTAGATATACTAGTATATTGTATGTATGTGTGTGTGTATATACATACATATATAATATTAACAAAGACTATTAACTTCCTGAGCTTAAAAATTAAAGCCCAGAAATTCTGCAGTGTGTGACAACATGTATGAATCTTGAGGAATTCTGTCCAGTAATGCTGGTTAAGCCAGTCATGGACAGGCAAATACTACATGATTCTACCTATAGAAGGTAATTCACATGGTCAAAATCATAGAATTAAAGAGTAGAATGTCAGGGGCAGGGGGAGGCGGGGAAAGGAGGACTTTCTAGTCAAAGGGCATAAAGTTGCAGTTAAGCAAGAGAAATAAATTCTGGAAATCTGCCGTACAACATTCTGCCCATAATTTACAATACTCTCTTGCACACTTAAAATTTTGTTAAGAGGGTAGATCTTCTGTTAAGGGGTCTTACCATAATAAAATAAAATTTAAAAGTAAAATTATAAGTGAAGGATAAAAAATAGATGGCAGACCAATATAGGATTTTCTTCATCAATAAACTTGAAAGAAACCCTATACTATTAGACTATAATTGTTCTGCCAGAAAGTTCTATTCCAGTATATGTGTAATTGGAGACCTTTACTTTTCAAGACAAAAAAAAAAAAATTCAGTTTTAGTGCTCATGAAAAATATTATTTGAACCTAAACTTAGTTGTGTTATTTTTCTACCATTGTCATTCGTTAGATGCACAAAACCGCATGGAATATATAAGGGCTTTAAAAATTGTGCAGTGTGTTCCCTCTGTTGTCAATAAGCAGGTCAATACATTCCTATTTCTAGAAATTATGTGATTTAGAATCTCATCTTAAAGCTGAAGTGAATGAAGAAAGAATACGATCAGGGGCACCTGGGTGGCTCAGTCGGTTGCGCATCAGACTTGGCTCAGGTCATGATCTCGTGGCCTGTGAGTTCGAGCCCCACGTCAGGCTCTGTGCGGACAGCTCAGAGCCTGGAGCTGCTTCCGATTCGATTCTGTGTCCCCCTCTCTCTGCCCCTCCCCTGCTCATGCTCTGTCTCTCTCTCTCTCTCTGTCAAACATAAATAAACATTTAAAAAAAGAAAAGTTTAAGAAAGAGTACAACCAGGGCACCTGGGTGGCTCAGTCTGTGGATCATCCGACTCTCACTTTTGGCTCAGGTCATGATCCCAGGGTCGTGGGACAGAGCCCTGCTGGGCTCTGCACTAAGCATGGAGACTGCTTAAGATTCTCTCTCTCTCTCTAACTCTACCCTTCCCCCACTCACATGCACGTGTTTATGTGTGTTCGTGCGCACATATTCTCTCTCACATCAAATAAAATTAAAATTTTAATAATTAAAAAAAAAAAAAGAAAGAATACAATCTTCCAATGTCTGCAGTGTCCTCTTATGAGGCCCTAAATCTACACCTCACGGTACAGGGCCCATAGAGGCCGAACGTTTAAGCCGGAAGATCCGTGCATCATCTAGTGATTTTTATTTCACAAATGAAGAAACAGAGACATGGAGAAGCTTGCTCTAAGATTGTTGGTAACGTAACCAGAAACAGAATCAGTTTTTATTTTTTTTTATTTTTTTATGTTTTTTTTTTTATTAAAAAAAAATTTTTTTTAACGTTTATTTATTTTTGAGACAGAGAGAGACAGAGCATGAACAGGGGAGGGGTAGAGAGAGGGAGACACAGAATCTGAAATGGGCTCCAGGCTCTGAGCTGTCAGCACAGAGCCCGACACAGGGCTCGAACCCACAGACCGTGAGATCATGACCTGAGCCGAAGTCGGACGCTTAACCGACTGAGCCACCCAGGCGCCCCCAGAATCAGTTTTTAAATCCTATTAATGAGACACAACATAGATGAGATTTTATATGATTTTACAGGCAAATATTTTTATGAATAACCTTATTGGAATACAATGTGGACATAAATGGATGCTCAGTTTATAGCTCAGTTATTATTAATCCCGAAACCCTATTCTACGTGCCTTCACGAACACTGAACTATGACACATGCGAAGCACCAAATCAATCCCAACATTGCTAACGAGATGAATAACAAGGTATTTTGTTACAGGATTCTTGGTGGTAATACGAATAATAATAAAAATTGGAAGTAGTCAGGCTCAAAAGAATAAATCTGTTTAAGGAAAAAATTGAAGGACTTAAGAATAGGTTTGCAGCGGAAAAGAGTGACCTGATGAATTCGTGTCGGTCCTGAATCTCCAAGGTTAGTTTTCAAATTCAAAACATAGTTTGAAGGACCTAGAATAATGAGGGAGACCTGGCCTCCTGGATACAGGAATGTTGGTAGAGGGTACAGGCTGATGTTAGGGACTCTATGAGCTGATGTCACAGTTCAAGGGGAGGACCACAGATTCCTTTATGAGTCAACTAGCTTGCCCAGATAGAACAACCCACACATCCATTTGTTTTGTGGGCTCCAGATGGATAAGCAGAAAATAACAATTTGGCACTAAAATTTACAGTTCACTCATAAACAGTATGAACAAGGATTCAAATTTCAGCCATAGTAAGGGGGTCTTCCAGATAATTAAGTCAGCGCTGAAACCGTCATGAGAAATATACTTAATATTTGAGTCTATAACTAATGGGGGAAACATTATCCCCCTAATTCATGAATGGAAAAGAAATCAATACACTACAAGTAGCTGATAAATCAGCTTCTTGTTTTGAAAGGTAGAGAAACAATGCCTATCCTGAGAAAGAGGTAAGAGCCCCAGTCATCTCAGTTGGACAGTTAATTTCTTATGTAAATTGTGTGAACGTAACTAATAAAAATGTGTACAGGCTCTCACAAAATTATTGTTGCCCCAACTGAAACATTTTCAGTGGTGATGAACAAAGTCATTTTTCTATTGTTGTCACAATAGTTGTCTTTAAAAAAAAAAATCTCCAGAGAAAATGATTAATTAGATTTCAATTATGCTGCAGAAAAAAAAAATGTACTTTACATACGCACACACTAAAAAGCATTATAGTGTTTCTTTAATGTGTTTAAAAATTCAAAAATGTTTTTAAAAGCCACTTAAAAAGTCAAAGCAAAAGCAAGCTAATGGAATATGGTGTCATCCTTCAAGTTGATGTATGTTGACTTTTCCCAGGTCCTTTTGTATGACATTACCCAGACATTGTTGGAATTCTTCTGAATTATCTTTGAACGTTCTGAAATACGCATTATGATCTGTTGATAGACAGAAAGGTGATCTCTGTAGTTTTGCCATAACTTGCAGGAAATACTGTAATAAATGTTACTCCTTTGTAGGAGGAAGGCAGGACCTGAGGCAAAGCTGCTATTTTGGGCTCATCTACCTATTGGGTTTAAAAGTATCTCCCCCCTCCCCCACCTCCTTTATCCTTTCATTAATGAAGTGTATCTTCTCCAATTTCATTCCCCTTTCTCCTTCCTTGCTTTTTTCTTCTCTCCCTCATCTTTCTCCCTCTCCCTCCCCCTCCTCCTTTCCCTCCTTCCCCAGTTTGTTAGTTTGATTTTTTTTCCCCTGGGTGATCTCTTTTCATCTTTATTTTTATTTAATTTTATTTTTTTATCGAAGTGTAATTGACATACACTATCCTATTAGTTTTAGATGTATATCATTGTTATTTCATACTTTTATACATTACAACATGATCCTTGCGGTAAGGGTAATTAGCATCCGTCACCATACAAACTTATTACAATATTGTTGACTATATTCCCTGTGCTGTGCATTAGTTTCCCGTGACTTCTTTATTTCATAACTGGAAGTTTGTACCTCTTTATCCCCTTCACCTGTTGTGCCTGCCCGCCCCCCGCACCCCAACCCCGCTTACCTCCCCTCTGGCAACCACCAGTTTGTTGTCTAGATTGATTGATTGATTGATTGATTTTTAAGCCTTCTTAGGTTTGGGTTATAGCTGCTCTACCAGAAGTGAAATGTGACAGACTTTTATTTTAAGTTTATTTATTTACTGAGAGAGAGAGCATGAGGTGGGGAAGGGCAGAGAGAGAGGGAGAGAGAGAGAATCCGGAGCAGGCTCAGCACTGAGCCTGCTCAGAGTCCCACACAGGGATCGAACTCACAGACAGTGAGATCATGACTTGAGCTGAAACCAAGAGTCATACAACTAACTGACTAAACCACCCAGATGCCCCTGTTCTCTGTATTTATGAATCAGTTTCTGTTTTGTTTGTTTCTTTTTGTGTGTTTTAGATACCACATGTAAGTGAAATCATAGGTATTTGTCTTTCTCTGACTTATCTCACCTAGCATAATACCTTCTAGGGCATCTGTATTGTTGGAAATAGCAAGATTTCTTTTTTTTATTTTTATTTATTTCCACTTACCTCTTAGTCTGTATTCTCATTTGTGTTACTTGTTAGTTACCCTTTCCTTGTTTAAGTAAGGATTACAAATATATTTCTAACAGCTTTAACTGTAGTTCGTTAGTCAATAGGGCTTGATTAACAAGATAAAAATTTAATAGCATAGAATACATCATCTTATATGTTTTTAATAGAAACTTGATACATTTTTGTATCAAGTAGGTCTAGAAATAAATTTTGGTGTTTACTTTTTTCAAATGACATTTAAAATATCTTTGATGGCATTTGTTTGAAAAAGCTACATAGGATGCTTTATTTCTCAAACTTGTTTTCAAAGTTTGACAAAAATCCTGATTTCTACAGTGTGGTGATCCTTGTTATATCGAGAATGTTAACAATTTCAGTTATAATGCTTACAAATCTTCAAACCGTGTTGCTGCGATATAAACCATTATTTGCATGAATCCCGATATTCTCCCTAAATTTTTTTTTCTTAATAGGTGAGTTACTCCTTTTGTGATATGGCTTAAGCTTTCCTATCAAAATATTCAAAATACAGTTGGCAAAATATTTTTTTCTTAGAAATTTCCCTATTACCCTAATAAAACATCTTTGCTTTTTTTTTTTTTTTTTAAGACACAGCTCAAGTTACCTTTCTTTTGAAATAGCCCTTGAAGTATATTGCCTCATTTTCAGTTTTTTTCCTTCATTCCATTCCACACATCCCAAATTATTCAGTTTCCAACTTAACGTTGCCACTGGAAGTGACACATCTCCTATGGCCTGGTTAGCTGTTAGAGGAACATGTGAAGCCAGAAAGCTAAGCCAGGCGGTATACAAATATATCAAAAGTTGAGATCATAAAGCCATAGTAATTATTTTAGACTAGTGAAGACAGAGTATTTCAATAACAAATGGAAGTTTAGAGATAACAACTGTAGTTGTATCTATAGAGATTTTAGCTTTTAGAAAAACTGAAGTCTTTGTTCAATGTCAAGTGACTTTGTTGTTTATCTGACCTTTAAATACAGACCTCCTGCCCATCATTTCTTCTCTGTAATGAAAGTAACATACTATACCATAAAAATACAATAAAGGAGAGTGAAAGTTATGAACGTAAGTACCAAAATAGTCACGCGTAACAGTTGCCAAAGAAAAATAAGAAGGAAAACTTGCTTCTAAGAACCTCGCGCATTTCTCTCCCATTTAGAGAAATGTATCTGAGTAGCAGGGTAGGTAGGAGACCCGGCCTGGGGCAATGAACAGAGAACTAAAATTAAAACCTTTCATCTCAGGGTGACTAGGTGGCTCAGTTGGTTAAGCATCCGACTTGGTTTCAGCTCAGGTCATGATCTCACCGTTCATGGGTTCGAGCCTTGCATTGGGGCTGTGCTGTCAGCACAGAGCCTCCCTGAGATTCTCTGTCTCCCTCTCTCTGCCCCTCCTCCGCTCTCTCTGTCTCTCAAAATAAATAAACTTAAAAAAAATTAAAAACCTCATCTTGTAGGATATAATCCATTTAATGAAGACCTCATAGACTTTTATGATATGATATACCTGATCTCCTCGAGGAACCTATCTCCATAAACTCAGTGGAGTTTTGCAATTTGCAAACAAATATCTAAAATACTCTATTTTCTGATTCCAATCAAAGTCCTTTGTTTTATAGTAACTTACACTTCTAAGATGCCAGACTAGAACTATTTGTAAAATTCTTGAAGCTATATTGGGTTATATGTACTTCAGCCATGCTTTACGAAAACATAAATGATCCCCTAACATTTGCAACCTAATCGAAATTCCTTCCATTATGGCAATCTCAAAACACGTTTGTTAATTTTGTTAATTATATCACTGTTGTTGACTTTCTCAGCTCAGTTTCACTTTTGGTGAAGAGATACTTATGACATTTAGTGTTTAATGTCATTAGTTGTCCCCCCCACCCCCACCACCGACTAAGGAAGGGAATATTGTTCGTTAATTTTGCATCTCACAGGAGTCAATGCAGGATATGGACGTACGTGTTGACTGTGCACATGCTAAAAAGTCATGTTGGGAAGAAGGAACTGCGGTTTGAAAGGAGAGAAAGTACACTGGGGAAAATGGTCCAGGAAGGTTAAGAGGGGGCTCTCTGGCAGATTGCTTTGCCCAGCATGTTGTAATATCTCTTTCCAAAGCATATTGGCAAACTACACTGAGCAATCTTGATAAAGGAGATTTAATTAAAATGCTCTAAGCATAAGATCTCTGCCTTCTTACTACAGAAGGCTTTGTCAAAAAAATTTTATTACAAACCTAGCAGGATTTTGTAAATGTTTTATTCACTTTTTGCCATCCCACTGATTACTTTACGGCTGGAAGTATAACACAACCCGTGGGTTCTTAATAAGGGCTTTTAAAAATCACAGCATGTTCTTCAGTCCCTCAGTACGGGATGAATGTGGCATCAGGGACACAAATATCATTACCTTGATAAATTACTGACGGCATAATGATTATGGAAATCGTCATCGACTGATCATCAGTCACAATTTATTTCAAATCAATGTCTACAATTTGTAGCCTGGATGGAAGTTTTATCAAAACCCCTCTGGCGTCGTCCGGTTCTGCCTAGCGAACTTCCTCCTAAGATGACAGCTTTGTCATGCATCATCTGCTGTTCATGAATGGAACCAGTCAATGATTCCATGGCCTCAAGCAATCCAAATTAGTCAGAAGAACATTGGGCTACCACACACGTATCGACAAACTCGTTCAGAAAGGCAGCTTAATTTAAGAACCAGCGAATGTGCCCAACTACAGAATCCCTCCCTAGACAGTTTCCCATTTTTCCCCCTTTCCAATTGGCAATAAATGGTAATGTTTGCCTTTACAGTGCTGTTGAATTGCAAATAAATTGTTGCAGAATCATGACATCATAGGCATATACATCTTGAAAACCATCTCTGTAAAGGAAGCATAATTTGCGTGTCTTTGAGAAGTAGGGTTTCATTATTCTCTTTCTAACACGTTTAACACTTCTAGTGATTTGAGGCCCGGGAGGGCCCAATGATCAATCCCTGTGGTACCTTTATATATTTACCAATTTTTTAAGTTAGTCATCATTTATTTATTGAGTATCACAAAATGGCCGTGCGTCTCCAAAAGGTTGCCTTCTCTGAATGACATTGTAGATGGCAGATTGTATTTCTGCGAGGACGGAGATTTGATTTGAATATAAGAAAGGCAGTTTTTTGTTTTGTTTTGTTTTGCTTTGCCTCTTTTTTTTTTTTTTTATTTTGTTAAGACCTGTCTTTTTTAGTTTTGCATCTTTACCAGGCAACTAGAATAATTCGTTGGGTATAGACTTTGGTTTGGATAGGCAGGCCGACATGGAGAAATACAACAGAAAATAAACACAGGAGCACGGAGTTCAGTTTTGCTTTGTGAGGGAACACTGATAACAATGTTTTTGGGGGGAGAAAAAAAAAGTAATGTCTGTATAAATTGGCCAACGGAAGTAGGTTGAAATAAAATGTGTTTAACTTGTCGTGCTACTCTACACTGTATGCTTTCTTTGTGTTTTAGAAAATGTTTGGTATTAGTAACATGACCCTTTATAGTTTTACTTTCAAAATATTCCATATAATTAGACACCTAAGAGATGGCTTTGCATAAAGATAAGATCACTAGTTCAAGGTTAAGAGTGACACGTACTTCTCTAAACTTGTATAGCAATTCTCGTAAAGCCAAGATGGGTAAAATTAAAAATGAATACTGTTAAAGATGTATCACTTATTAAGCATCCGGTATGATTCAAGCATCCTGCTAAATGTCCTAAGTATGTTATTTTTCTGTAATTCTCACAAGAACCCTGCAGAGGTTGGTTTAGCCTCACTTTTCAAATGAGGAAAGTGAATCACAAATGCCTGGGGTTACAGGAAGTGTAGGAAGCAGATCAGCTTGATCTTAAGGTCATCGTTCTTCAGCTTTGCAAATCTCCTCGGAATATAGTAGTGAGGATACAGAATCTAGTTAAATTTTGCTTTCAGAATCTTTATGTGTCTGGCATTTATGGGGGGTTTCCCATATAAATAGATGCATATGAATTGCTATGGAGAAAGAAAGAAAAAGGGGGAAGACAGATGGACAGAGAAGGCAGGAAGGAAAAAGAGGAGAAAGAAAGAAAGAAAGAAAGAAAGAAAGAAAGAAAGAAAGAAAGAAAGAGAGAGAGAGAGAGAAAGAAAGAAAGAAAGAAAGAAAGAAAGAAAGAAAGAAAGAAAGAAAGAAAAGAAAAGAAAGAAGCAGACAGACATGGTCTCAGACCTTAAGAAATCTACAGTTAGGGGCGCCTGGGTGGCTCAGTCGGTTACGTGTCCGACTTCGGCTCAGGTCATGATCTCACGGTCCGTGAGTTCGAGCCCCGCGTCGAGCTCTGTGCTGACATCTCAGAACCTGGAGCCTGTTTCAGATTCTGTGTCTCCCTCTCTCTCTGACCCTCCCCCGTTCGTGCTGTGTCTCTCTCTGTCTCAAAAATAAATAAACGTTAAAAAATTTTTAAAAAAAAAAACAAAGAAATCTATAGTTAACCCTACCTCAATTTTCTCCTTCCTTCTAAAGAACATGAATTTCCCAAGGGAAATGAGGACAGTGGACAAATTTTCATGGCCAACAATAATATACCAAAACCTGTAAGTCAGCCTAAATGAAGGCTGAGGGTGTTCCCTGGCTTCATCAGCCAAACCTCCTCTCCTTTCTAAGTGTCCTAGCTCTGTCAACAACACCATCATCTTCCTAATCAACCTCTTTTGTGACTTTATTGTTGTCTGTGTTTCCATTTTTATCCATTCTGTCCATTCTCCATGCTTATACATTGGGGATAAACACAAACGTTTTTCTAAAAAATGTGTAAGTGTTCCCACTGATAGCATATGATGGTCCCTCCAGCTGACACTTCTGTGATGACTTCCTAGTGTGGCATGAGGTCTGGGTCACAGTTCTATCAGGATGTCTGGAGCAGGCTGATCTTCCTGGACAGCCAGGCATACTGACTGTCTCTGGTGTCTTTATCTTAAATCTGAGGCCTCTGCTCTGTACACGCCAGAGCAAGTTAGCTCTTAGCAACAAGGATGATGAAGTAGATAGATATTTGCGGCACAGTCAGTACTGGACAGAGCGCAGGGAAGTGCCATATTGGTCATGAAGTTAGATAGACTTGGGTCTTGGCTACTTCCATTACTTACTAGCTGTATAACCTTAGGGAAGTAAGTGTATTCATTTGACAAATAATAATCGATCACACGCTCTATACCAAGTCATTTATCACACGCTCTATACCGAGTCATTTTCTAGAGATACAATGGTGACCCAACAGACATGACCTTTGACACAGTGGTATTTGCTATGAGTGGAAGGCAATAGACATAGGCAAGTCAACAACAAAATAAGATTATTTCACGCACAAGTAGGAGCCGTTTAAAGAAAAATAAGAGTGATGGGATAGAAAATGTGGTGAGGAAATGGGAAACACTGAATTTAGAATAGAAAGGCCCTGTAGAGGAGAAATGTTTGAGCATGGTCATGGGGGTCTTCCAGGAAAAGATCAAGGCGCACAATGTGTAGGTCAGAGGAGCAGTAAATGTAAATATGGAAGAGATGAAAGAAGGCCGGTGGGGTGGATGATGGAGGAGGAGGGAAGGTTTAGTGGAAGCTGAGATCTCATCAACAGTCCTTCTAAGTCTTGGAGGGGATTGGATTTGTATTCAGGCATGATGGAAAAACCATCAGCAGGGTTGAAGCAGAGGCATGGCTTGATGTGATCTCACTGGAACAGTATGGCTCTGTCTGCTTTTAGAAGGATGGATGGAAACAATGGGCCCAGTTAGGCAGTAGTAGTAAGAGTCCTCTTCTCAAGCCAGCCTATCATACCAAGAGCAGAAACAGACGCCAGTCATTCTGATTGCTTGGTATATACAACTACTTTGGAATATCTTAAGTATTTATTTTTATTATTATTTATAACATGATTCACTAGAATTATTTAATTGGGACATATATCTTAATATTGCAATAAACTAGATTTAGATTGTTCACAAAGTCAGCCCAAATACTTTGGAAGATTTCTGTGGTTTACTCTCTGCCTTACTCTTCCTTGGGAGAGGTTGTAGTAAAATTTGAGGGGTGAGGATCTTGTTTTTTGGCAATAAACTGGCTGTTTCCAAATGACACTGATAAGACAGATCAGATGCTGGGTAACACTTTGATTTTGTTTAAATTTATTTATTTGTTTTGAGAGAGAGTGAGAGAACACGCAGGGGAGGGGCAGAGCAAGAGGGAAAGAGAGAATCCCACGCAGGCTCCACATTCAGCTCAGAGCCCGACATGGGACTCAATCTCATGAACTGCAAGATCATACCCTGAGTCCGAATCAAGAGTTGGATGCTTACCTGACTGAGCCACCCAGGCACCCCACACTTTGTCTGTTCTAGAAACCACTGTTGTATCAGTGGCTATTTATCAAGTGCCTCCATACCGTGCAATGGTATTCTGTGCTCAGAATGCGGGAGACACATAGGCGATAGAAAGACATACAAGGTCTATGCCCGCTCATGTGGAGCTTGAAATCTCACACGGAACCTGTGTGCATTAGTCCAACAGGTAACTGTAGCCGACAGTGCATGCCTTGATCCAAAGCACCACTAGAGGACTAAGTGAGGAGAGCCAAGAAATGGACAAAGGGAACACCTTGCGTAGTGAACACCTTGAGAAAATAACAGGAAAAGAAGGAAGCATAGAGTCTTTTCAAAGGCAATTGGGTTGTCTGGAGCAAAGAATTCACATGGCCCACCACATTACAAGGGAATAGCGGGAAATGAGGCCAGAAAAGAAAATTGGAACCAGATTTGTAGAGGGGGCTTAATGCCTGGCCAAGGAATGTGGACTCTGTTCTGTTGGTATTGAACAGCTAGAGAAGGATTTTAAGCAAAGGAGAGACATGACGGAAAGGTGTTTGGGAAGATTAGTCTGACGGCCATCTGCAGGAAGACCGGAGGGGGATAGACCAGGAGGCAGATGCTGTCGGTGATCTGGAGATGAGTGGGCTTTTGATTTGGTTGGTTCTAGGTTTTCAAAGTAGAATAATGTTATGAATGTGTCAAAAATCCCCCTCGTTTGTGCTTAGACTGTGTTAATTCTCCAACGATGAGCTGGTTTTTATCAAGAAGTGTTCTTTTTATATATAACTACAATGAGTATTCCCCTTCTAGAAAAATTATTTGCCTTTTCTCCATTCTTTTCTTGATTAATAGTGACAAGCTAACTAAGAACTGACAAGGAAATAGTAAAGGAGTAGGAAATTATGAGAACAAGTGAATGTTTTGCTAAGGAAATGTTTATTACTGTGGTTCTCATCATTATGAGTTAATTACAGGCTCTCAACAAATATCCCATTGTGAACTCAGAGGTGCAATACGTTTTATTTGAAAAAGTGAAATAGCGATTTCCTTTCCAGTATTCAGTTGTGTTTCCTGCTATTTTAAGACTACTCAGTGGTACCAATATACTTTGACAACCAATTATCCCAGCATGCCTTTGCCGTGTATCTTAACTACGATGCTTTTTAAATACTTGAATCGCAACAGCAGAATTCTATCTTAATTGATCAGATGTGCATCTAGAGTTGTCTGAACACTATTTGTGTATTATCTGAATAACTTAACTGACTTACAGGAGCAGAAAGAAAAAAAAAACACCTGTTGGAATAAGACATACTTCCTTTAAAGCGAATATTTATTTATTCATCTTCCCCTAGTCTTGCTTTTCTCTAACATCTTGACTCTTGAGGAAGGGATGACACATAGTCCCTGAGTTCTGGCCATATTGAAGAAAAAAATGAACCATAGACCATCGCTGGGAGTTCGTAATCCGATTTACTGAGGCCAGTAGCTTTCTGCTCCTTACAGTTACAGGAGTTCCAAACCTCAGAGTTTGCCCATATCCACTTATTCTGGCAAACTTGGTTCCAAGAATAGCATGGTACACATTCTGCGAGCGAAAGGTGACTTTACAGAGTAAGAATTCTCCCTGTGCATGTTGCCCTCGCTCCTGTTAACTACAATTCATTGTTTAAAAGCTGATGTCTGTGATTGATTCAGGCACGGGGCCATTGCTTAATTTACTTTGGTTTGATTTTTTTTTTTTTTCCTTCACCCTCCCAGTTGGCTTCTCCAGGGGAGGAAAGTCAGACAGTAGTTACTGCTTTGGAAAGAAAAGATAAGTTGAGCACTTTGGAATGCGTTTTTCGAACACTCCTTCGCCAAGTGTTACATGACTGTGTCAAATTTCTTTAGACTTTGATAATGAGAAACAGACAATTCCATAGAAAATACAACCAAGAGATTTGCAGTAATAGAGGATTTCAGAAATACACATGGTTCTAAATGGCACTAAGATTATGTGCTTTAGAGTTCTGAATCTTTTATTTTTTCCATGTTTGAGTAGGTACTATGGTTGATTATCAGGTCGAAGAAGGGCAGAGGGCCTGCCTGCTGATTATAAATGTGCATGTGTGTAAAATTTTCACACATAATATAATATTTCAAAGTTATTTTTATGGAGGCTCAGGGGGTCCCAGAACTTAAACAAAACTGCTGATCATTGGCTCCAAGAAATACTTAGAAGGAATCATAGCTTTTTTTTTTCTTTTTCTTTTTCTTTTTTTTTTTTTTTTTTTTTTACATCCTATAGCATCATTTGCAGACTTTTGGGCTACAGATCACACAATGTTTATTTATTCAGCTGGCTTTGGAGATTTGAGTAATATTTGGAGACACACAAGTCTTTGCCTTGCTTAATAAAAAGTATACTCAGAGGTAAAAGCTACAGCATTTTTATATACAAAAGGTTCTCACAAGCAGCGGTTGAGATTGACAACAATGTAATTTTAAAATTAAAAAGAAAGTAAACAATCCAGAAAAAAGTTCATCCAGCATCGTCTTTCTTGAGCAATCTTTAGCAGACCTTACGTCGTTAGATGTTACGTGCTCTAACGCTTGAAAGTACATTATTATCTATCACAAGAACACTGTAAACAATACTTACATTATTCTACTATGATCATCTCCAGCAAACAAGACCTGGTTCACCTTCTAAGAATAATCATTTAGCAGAATATGTATAATTTTGTTGGTATTAGTAGAGATTTATGTCACAGAGTCAACTCATTCTTTTCTATGAAAGAAGGCGGAATAAATATTTTATAGCTGCGGCTTTTGAGGAACATTCTGCCTTTCAATCTTGAGGCAGACTTTCAACGTATATGCCAATCAGAAGTCTTTAACGAATGTAAAATGCGTCTTGTCTACTTGTCTTTGAAAAATATAAGGATATCAAGATGCACCTGAAATATTCATTACGTGGAGCTGGAACTTGCTGAGGGTTTCAGCCACTGTTTATTTATTCAGGTTTTCTTTCTTTTTTCTTTCTTCCAGGCCCCTAATAATTCCCAAATCTATGATTTGTCAAAAAGTGTTTATAATATAGCCACACAACTAAATTCATTGATGGCATTTAACATCACGGTTCTATTTGGTTAATTTAACAATGGTTTAATGGAAGAATATATTTTGCACCATGAATCATTTCCTTTTCCGTTGCTCCTCTTCCTCTCTCTCTCTCTCTCTCTTTCTCTCTCTCTTTCTCTCTCTCTCTCTCTCTCCCCCTTAAACCTACCTGTCCCTATCAGTTAAGTAAAACAATGAAATGATCTTTCTTTTCAATGAGTTTCTCTGTTAACATCTGATTAATATACAGGAATTTCATTGACAGTATGAAGACTACTTTGCACAGTTTTACCACTGTGATATTTATATTTTGCTGTGAGCCTCTGTGAAAAGCGTGCCCATAAATTGAATCCGTGACCCACTCTTCTGATCCATGCTTCTCTCTCCAATATTGATTTTTCTTTGTTTTGGGTGAAAATGATTACATTTTAAGTTAATTTTTTAAGACTTTTTCATGTTATTTGAGAAGGTGTTTAAAAGTAGAGTCCCCTCGGGGCACCTGGGTGGCTCAGTTGGTTAAGCGTCCGACTTCGGCTCAGGTCATGATCTCATGGTTCATATGTTCGAGCCCCGCATCAGGCTCTATGCTGACAGCTCAGAGCCTAGAGCCTGCTTTGGATTCTGTGTCTCCCTTTCTCTCTGCCCCTCCTCTGTTCATGTTCGTTCTCTCTCTCTCTCAAAAATAAACATTAAAAAAAATTTTTTTAAGCAGAGTCCTTTAAAATAATTCCTTAGAGAGAAAGTGGATTTTTAATTCAGTTTTTAAAAGATCAGGGCAATGTCCTTTAATGACACAAACTCCCTTATATGCACACATATACTTCTCTGTAAATACTAGACTGGGAAAAACTGCCTGTAGAAGAGCTTAGGATCATAGAAGACCAGAAACTAATGTTATTTTTCCCTATACTACTATATTTCTTATGAAGTGCAGGAAAACACTTAAATTTCCAGTAAATCATTTTATTTTATCCGATGATGCACTAAAAAAATACTTTTGGGGTGACTGGGTGGCTCAGTCAGCCAAGCATCTAACTTTTGATTTCTGCTCAGGTCATGATCTCACAGTCATGAAATCCAGCCCCGTGTTATGATCTGCACTGGACATGAAACCTGCTTAAGATTCTCTCTCTCTTTCCCTCTGCCCCTTCCTTACTAGCTCTCTCTTCTCTCTCAAAAAAAAAAAAAAAAAAAAAAAAAATTCAATTTCCCTTTTCCATCTTTTTTAAAAAATAGTGTCAGTGTTTTCTTTTTGTCACCCCAATATGAGCTTCTTTCAAATTTCATAAACAGAAATCCCTCCCTGCAAAAAAAACATTAAACTTAAAATTAATATTAAAAAAACAAAATATATGCCAGGCTTTGTCATACATCAAACTGTTGTGAGAAGTAAATCAAAAAGGGGGCAAATTGAAAGATTTTGGGGGGGCCTTATGATGTGCTAGGTACTATCGTACGTAGCTTTTTACATGTTTTCTCAGTTAAAATGGAATTAAAAAAATGTGGGTTTTTTTTGAATTTTTGCTTCATTATATTATATTACATATATAACTGCATTATATATATATATTTTTTTTTTATTATTGCTACCTGATTATTTTGATGACTGAATTACCATATCCAGTTTGGAGCAATAGACCTGTTTCCAGAGGAATAAAACATAAGAAATATGAAAAGAAACCCAAATAATTCAATTTATTTTTAAAATAGTATGTTTCATAAGAAGTGAAGACTATCTCAGGTCCCTTTCAAGTGATCAGTAGGAATAAGTACAATCACACACAAAAGAAATTTAGCTCAGATATCAGGGAGAATGTTTGTGTGAATAATGTGTTTCAGAAATATGTCATGACAAATGTTGGTATGTTTTTGGCATTTTTATGGAAAACCATACAACTGTATTTATGGGCTGATTTAGATACATTATTGCCTATTTGGCTTTTTTTTTAAATACTACTTTAACCCTGGTTCTGTATTTTCAGAAGCTGAAAAGAATGGAGGTCAGAAAAAATTAACCATTCAGCTAAAAATATTAATTTCACCAATGCAAAGATGGAACTAAATTTCTTCTATGACAGTGTTTATTCCTTTGTTTGATGCTTTATCTTTTTAGCTGAACATTCATACTTCCTCAAAGAACTGTAAGCAATGCATTTTTAACAAAATCACAATGACTCTGTTACTTTCATGAAGATTTATTAATACTGACTACTAAATAAAAATGTCACAGACACAGTAAATATCATGCATAAAAAGCATAAAGAAATGCTACATTGGTTGGAGGACAAATAGGAAACATAATTTACATTCCAAGTAGAAAATGAATTTCTAGTAACGTTAGGCAAAAACAAATTATGGGGAAAATGCTAATGGTTCTCATGATACCTGGATAAGAAGGCAAAATTGAAACAAATTACAGCTCTCTGTGACGTACAAACAAGGCTGACCCAGGGCAAGACTGCCTGCCCTTGACATTGTTCCTCAGGTACCTAGCCCCCCGCTCCGCCCCTGGGGTTTTCTCCTGGATCCAGGCACCTACAAGTAGCTGGTCACAAACAAGAATTGTTATTTTAAGTCCCTGCTCATAAAACTTTTTCTGTCCTGACTTCGATCCTTTCATGAGGCAGTGCTTCTCAAACCTTTGACCGTGGTTCACTTAAGGATTTATATATCTCAATCTATTCCTACTTTTCAGAGGAAAAAGACCCCATCATTTAAAAAAAAAAAAAATGTATAGATTTTTTATTACTATAAAAAATAGTGACAAAATAACAGTTAACATATTTGTTATGTTAGGGACAAAATAGCAGTTAACATATTACCAACACAGCAATTAAGCGACAAAGCACATGATGAACAAATATAAAATCAAATAGTAATGTTACAAACACGTTAACTCACACATATTTGTCTGCAATCAAGACCAATTCAAAACAGTAGCACTAACATCATGCCCCTTCCCAGATTTCAGGAATTCTAACAATTTTCATGTGAAAATGAACAGCAGGAACATTGCAGGGCTCCCAAGCATTGAGTTGAAGTCAGATGTCTCTGTGGAATACTAATTTACACTTTTCAGTTAATTCTGGTAACATGCTAATATTAGTTTATGAGTAGTACCTTCTAGCAACTCAGCAAATACTAGTGAGTATCCATTAGTCTGTATGAAATTGCATATTATTCAACTGTAGGAGTCAAAGATGAGTTTTCTGTCCATCAACTGAACTTTGAAGTTCTACAGAAGTCCATAGGGCATGCTTTGAGCTTTAGGGCCCCAACACCAGCTCACTGATAATGAGCTGATAAGAGTTTGAGGCTTTCCCAGAGATTACATTTTCACCCTTGTTCTCTTGGGTGCTAATGACTATGAAGCTGAAAACCCCAGGCTACCAAAAAAAGAGAGAGAGAGAGAGAGAAAAGAGAGAAAGCTGTATCTTCATAAGCCACAGAGATATGTCTGACCTTGAAAAAAACATCTTGTCATCAGGCCCTTATTAGGCCACAAACTGGGGAACCAGTGCAGGGAACAATTGAAGTTAACGGCGATAGAGTCTATGGCCAAATCGGCCAAGGTATTGATCAGGATCAGATAAAATTAAGGGAGGTCTGGTAGGATGAACATGTATCAAGAATGACTCAAGATGGTGGCTAAGCCGCCTTTATGGGGTTGAAGGCTGAGATTCTAGAGCCTTACGTTCCAGATGGGACATCTGGAGATTCTTGACCTGTAGCTCTCTGTGCTTAAGTTGCTCCAACTCATTTAGGTCGGTGTTTTTCAGAAGGTATCATTCTTCTCCCGAGATTTCGAATTATCAATGCCAAAGTATTGGGCTACATCTTTCATTTATTGTTCTCCATTGTTCTACCGCGAGTTGATTCTATGACTCAATTAGGGCTCTGAAGACATCTACTAGTCTGAACATGTCCAACCATCTGTACACAGTAATTTAAAGTGTGTTCTAATGTGAAATTACTATTTTTTGTCCTATTGTAACTTCCAATTACATTATTCAGGTACTACCAGAGTCGATTTACACACATCTTTCATACTTATGTGGAGCTTACAGATGGGAAAATGATTTAATAAATTTCACCTGAGCTATAAAGTAGGCTGTGTTGGCTGTTGATTAGCAATGTGTTTGGATATCAGCTTGGAGCCCGGGATTTAGATCTTACTTACTGTTGTCAGTAGTTATTCCATTGATAAATGTTTAAAGGAAAGATTTGTCTTGAGCATTATAGATTTTCTTTATTTCCAGGGAAGCCAAGGACAAATGTTAATGTAGTTATTGGTTCTTTTTCCTTCCTTCTTCTTCCCCTTCTCTCTTTTTTTTGTTGTTCTTGATGATGATGGCTTTGAAGGAGACAAGGGGGTCAAGAAGACATAAAATGCATTATTTGGAGTAGGTTTTAGACAGTCTAGATGTTCTGATGAAAATTCTAGTTTAGTTGACCCTGAATGCCCTTTGTGTTTGATCTTGGACACCCTGACAGTAACATCATCCACATGCTTACACAGAAGATGGTAAAAATAAGGGGTTGAAGCCTTGCTAAAGCACTTTCCTCATTGATAAAATTGGCAGTGACCTTAATCAGTGACTCTCTAAGCTTTTTAGCACTGACAGAAATAACCATTTCTTTCCACTCTGTCTATTTTCATCATAGACACTTTTTTTCCCTGTGATCTTCAGATATGATACATGTCCCTAGGTTGGTAGAGCTTTAGAAATCTGCTGCTTTACTCTTCTTTTTGTATTATGATTCTTATCAGAATCCTCCCAAATATATATTTAAGGAGACTTGATTGGAAAAACCTCAGAATGTCAAAAAAAGTGTGTCAATAAGCATAAAAATTCATAAGTTTAGTGCCACTTAAAATAATCAGTTTGTTTACCACTGTTTATAAACCTGCACAGAATATGTATTGCTCTAAGTTATATGCGATATATCTACTTTTTTAAATCCAGAGATTTTGATCATTTTCTAAATATTTGCAAGGCATATAAAATTGCTGAAAGCTGGAAATAGTTTTTGCAAGAGTAAAGTTAATAGTAAATGATTATTTTAATTCACTTGATATTTGGAAACCATAATCTTGATTACGTGGCTAACCTCAGTAGCACCCTTAAGTAATTACTCCCCATAAATTAACATGCTATTTCTATCTTCTGTAATTTTCAAGAAATTGAGTCTGTTAACTCTAACCTATAGCTAAGTCACCCAAGTCACGGTCAATCTAGAAGTTTCTAACACCCTCATGATTAACTCTACTGTGATCAGGTGTATGTCAGTCTAATTCATAATTTGGATGGACTGAACAATCACACCAACTATTCCACTACTGAGTTATTTATTTTGTAGATGCTCTCTTGGGTTGTCTTTTGGCATATAATTGTACTTAACAAGAATCCTATAATTTCAAGAGAATGAAAACTCACTGAAACTACATATTTACAATTGATAACTTCAGGAATGCATATTTTTTTAAGTGATTTATGCTGACCTGTGAATCACAGAAAGGTTAAGTCCTGAATCATTGCATAAGGTTCAAGATCCCTTTGATAGAGAGGCTGCTTTTCAGGAAAGGGAACTATGCTTCACCAGTGATAATAAGTGCTGTGACTATATAAGTAAATAAAAAATATATTCTCCAAAATTGTATAATCATAAGCACTGAAGGACAGATACTATCAATTTATCAAGGTTAAACAATTACAACAAAAACCTATTGTGTTTATCTCAATATTGACAGGCCTCTGAATGATAATGTTTTATTATGACGTTTGAGTAAATAAAAATAACGTGCTGAAAAAATCAGTGGTACCATCATCAATATTAAAAACATAGGTATTTGTATTTTCTAGAAGTCATAGCAACCGCAAACAGTAAAATCTCCTTAAAACATAGTTGGCCAGTATCTCTCTCTGATTATGCTGGCCACTGACTACAAGAGCCAGTGTTACCCTTTGGGCATAACAAAGGCCTGTCTACGAAAAAGGAAAGTAACAGAGGTTATCCACAGTGCTACTCAGGGACGCAACGAGTTAGGTACAGAAGTGCAGACAAGAGGCATCATGGTCTAGTAGAGAAAGAATGTGCCTCAGAGTCAACGAAATTGGGCTTCACATCCGGGAAAGCATCACCTACTTCATAGACCTGTGGTGGGGATGAAGCACATCACGTGTGCACAGCATCTCCCAGTGCCTGACAACATACACCACATGCGCATGAGTTCATTTCCTTCTTTGCTACCCATCACTCTCTATACAATTGTTCTTGAGTAACAGAAGGTCAGGTCTAGAGACAAACGGTCAATTGTCAGCTAGAATACTAATTGTATTTAAAAGCGTCTTTGCGGGGCACCTGGGTGGCTCAGTCCAGTAGGCATCAGACTTCGGCTCATGTCATGATCTCATGGTTCGTGGGTTCGAGCCCCGCATCAGGATCTGTGCTGACAACTCAGAGCCCAGAGCCTGCTTCGGCTTCTGTCTCCCTGTCTCTACCCCTTCCCAGTTCACTCTCTCTCTCTCTCTCTCTCTCTCTCTGTCTCTCAAAAATAAATAAACATTAAAAAAAAAAAACCTAAAAGTGTCTTGGTAACATGCTCATTTAGAAGTCTATTTAGGCCGGCCACCATGTTTGTTTTTGTTGACTGTTGGATATAGTATCTGTCTAATACGGTGCCAGGGATATAGCTGATGTGCGATAAATATTTCTTGAATGAATAAATAAATGGGCACCATGGAATTTTCTTATAGAAGTGATATTTGATAATATGACTAGATTCTCGGGCCAGCAGACACCATGCACAAAGCCAATAAGATAACTAGAAAAGCGTATTTGATCAGCACAGCTATAGAATTAGGCCCACACATTTCCATGTGGAAACACATCTAAGTTTCTTCAATTGGAAATCCAAACCCAGCGGCCCATAGCTTCTCCCAAATGCAGTGGAACTAACGGCTTCCTCCCCCAACCGTTTCCAACAGTCAAGTGAAAAGCAGACAGAGATGCTCCAGGGCCAAACTACTTGTGCTGATTTGTGAAACCCAAGGGCTTGACTCCAGAAAGCAAATATGGGTCTGTGTCGCCATGCTCCTTTAACTACAGTCTTCAGGGTCATCGATAACCAATGAATCCCTAAACCTAATCTTAGGACTTGGCTTGTCCTCACCCTGATCTTCTGCCATGACACTATGTACCACCTCCCCCCCCCGCCCCCGGCTCTCTTTGAGACCCCTGAAGAAACAGAGTATCAGCTAGTTGGGTGGTGAAGCGTAATCCATGTATCTGTACGTTCCGCAACATAAAAACTCCAATTTTTCATGAAGTTGGAGGCGATAAGGTAATGTAACAGGAATCCACTTCCTACTCGTCCCAGCTCAGGATGCTCTGGCATGCCCCACGAGGTCACCCGTAGTATGGGACTTGAATCTTAATTGGAGAATTGTGTAGAAACCAAGAGAATTAGTGAACAGTAGTTCCCACCCCGACCAGGAGAAAAAGCCGTGAGCAGCACTGGCTTTGTGAAGACTGACCTTTGGCAAATTCCTTAAATTTTCTCAGGTTCAGTTGCCTCACCTGTAATATTCAGATGAAAATTGTGCTTGCCTTCTAAGGTTGTTATGGAGATTAAATGAGCTAATACCCACGAAGCACTTAGTACTAACACACTCAATAAGCATGAACTCATCACTCAGCAACTGTCCCTAGCATTCCATGTCCAGACATAGCCAAGTGGTGGCGACGAGTCACCTTGCTGGGGGAGGAAAAATTACCTGCAGGGCCCCCTATCTACTGAATTTAATCATTTGCAGAGACCCTTGATGCGCTAAGAAATAAGAGTGGCATTTTGTGGAAATAACTACCTACCAGAGTACATTAGGCCCTCCTTCAAGGTGATCTGCAAAATATGTAACAACTGGCATGGCTCAGGCACAAATACAGACACTGGCTGTAAAATTTGGTGCTGACGGGGGCGCCTGGGTGGCTCGGTCTGTTAAGCGTTCGACTTCAGCTCAGGTCATGATCTCACAGTTCGTGAGTTCGAGCCCCGCGTCCGGCTCTGTGCTGACAGCTCAGAGACTGGAGCCTGCTTCACATTCTGTGTCTCCCTCTCTCTCTGCCCCTTCCCTGCTCATGCTGTGTCTCTCTCTGTCTCGAAAATAAATAAACATTAAAAAAAAATTTAAAAAAAAATTTGGTGCTGATGTTTATATGCAATGGCCAAATATTAGGTCAGCTTTCATCGACCCAGGATTTTCAACATCAACCATGAATACCTTGCACCTCACCAAGTGAATAAGCAAAAGAAATAAACCACTCTTTAGTATTCGCCCTGATTCAACTTCAAAGCGTCCCACTCTTGAGCATAACCTCCTCCGTAAAATTTTTCTCTGTCATCTTTCCTGATGCCAGGCTCTTGTGAACCTCCTGCTTCCCCTCTGCTCGCTCCCTCACTTACCTTTTCCTTTCTGGTACATGTAACTGAGTCTGTCCCTATCGCTCCCTCTTTATGCTCTCTCTCGCTGGGTGATCGTTGCTTTATGATCACTTCTCTTGAGACTTGTCATTTTTTAACTCTGACTTTTGGACCTCACTGGTTCCTCAGCTAGAGATTTCCCAAAGAAACCTCTGTTGCTCACACGTATGTTAATAGTCTTTTGTATTGGCTTGTCCTGATGGGCTGAGAGCTTCACGAGGGCTGGGCTGTCCTGTTTCTTATTCACAGCCGAACCCCTGAGTTTCTCTAGTGCCTGGCTCCTTGCAAGTGACAACCTCTAGCCCCAGAGTTTCACACTGATTCCAAATCTGGAAATGTTCTCCAATGAAACTGAAATGCATTCCGCTCCCCATGCCCCCTTTTCCATTACGTTCAAACTCCATAGTTGGTCATTTTGTCCCGGATTGCCCTCCCCATCTGTTCTTCTCATTCCAACTCCTGCCCATCATCTTTAAGAAATCAGACTCTTTCAGGGCACCTGGGTGGCTCTGTCGGTTGGGCATCTGACTCTGATTTCAGCTGGTCTTGCGGTTGCTGAGATCGAGCCCACATCAGGCTCTGATCTGGCAGTGTGGAGCCTACTTGGGATCCTCTCTCTCCCTCTCTCTTTGCCCTTCCCCCCCGCTTACACTCCGTCTCCTTCAAAACAAATAAATAAACATTTAAAAGAAATTAGACTCTTTCTTTAGGCTGGCTTAAGACCCACCTCCTCCACAAAGCTTTACTCAATCTCCTTCTTGGAAGTAACCTCTTCTGCCTCCTGTGTCCTGTAACATGTGATCTGTTCCTCTTCCGCGGTCCTCACAAATTTGGCACATTTTTTATATGTCTTTATGTACCTGCTTTCACCCCGTGCCACCTGGTACATGCAAAGATTCTCGGCAATTGTTTGTTTGTTTTAATTTTTTTTAACACTTATTTATTTTTGAGACAGAGAGAGACAGAGCACCAATGGGGGAGGGTCAGAAAGAGAGGGAGATACAGAATCTGAAACAGGCTCCAGGCTCTGAGCTGTCAGCACAGAGCCTGACGCGGAGTTTGAACTCATGGGCAGTGAGATCCTGACCTGAGCGGAAGTCAGACGCTTAACCGACTGAGCCACCCAGGTGCCCCAGTTGTTTGTTATATGAATGCTTACATGAATGACTTATCTGTTCATAGTTATGCAGATACATACATGTTAGTATAGTTAATACATACAGTTATCATGAAATAAACATAGTATAGCGATTTTTCTATTTGTACTTCTTCTCCAGGTTTGTAAGACCAGCGCCGTCTTTCTTAGCAACTCTAATGAGCAATCTGATACAAAATTGAAGGAAGATACACCATTTTGGTAAGTAGCATTTAAATTTGAAATCTGATTATAATCAAAATCTAATGTTGCACCTCTATTTTGTGTAGAGTCTTATTTCATAAAAATTTTCAATATTTTGGCATGTGTTCTTGGAGATTAGAAGCACTGATGAGGAAAGCTTTCAAGACAATGGTTATTTATAATAGACACTAGCATACATCCTTTCAATTCTGGTCCAGTCCTGAAGTGACGCCATATATTTATGGAAGGAATCTATATTTTTGTGTAAATGTACTGAGGTATAACATTCAGAAAAGATGTGCAGGTTGTAAGTGCAGAGCTGGATGAATTTTTTTTTTTTTTTTTTTTTTTTTTAATTTTTATTTTTGGGACAGAGAGAGACAGAGCATGAACGGGGGAGGGGCAGAGAGAGAGGGAGACACAGAATCGGAAACAGGCTTCAGGCTCCGAGCCATCAGCCCAGAGCCTGACGCGGGGCTCGAACTCACGGACCGCGAGATCGTGACCTGGCTGAAGTCGGACGCTTAACCGACTGCGCCACCCAGGCGCCCCAGAGCTGGATGAATTTACACAACGTGAGCACATCCATAAAACAGGACCCAGTTAAGAAACAGAGTGTTACCAGCACCCCAGTAGATCCCCACAACCCTGTGCCCTTTTTTTTTCACTTTTTTTAATGTTTATTTATTTCTGAGAGAGGCAGATGAGCGGGGGAGGGGCAGAGAGAGAGGGAGACACAGAATCTGAAGCAGGCTCCAGGCTCTGAGCTGTCAGCACAGAGCCTGACGCGGGGCTCGAACCCACTGACTGTGAGATCATGACCTGAGCCGAAGTCGGTCGTTCAACTGACTGAGCCACCCAGGCGCCCCAACCCTGTGCCCTTTTTAACATTTCCCTCTCCCACCCTTTCCCCATCCCCACCAAAGTTAATTACGCTCATGACTTCCAACACTGCAAATTAGTCTCTCCTCTTTTTTAATGTTATGTGAATAAAGGGACTATCTTTTTAAATGACTTAACAATAAAGACAACATTGAAAAAGTGAGCAGGAAGGCCAAGTGATTTTCTATTTATGTAACAGCTGTTTTTCCAGATGATTTGACAGCTAATTGGAGTCACATTGCTTTTATTCTTAAACCCAGCAAATATCACCTGTTTTAATTGTGGGTCACTGCTGATTAAGCACTCCACTCGGGTTTTTCCTCATATTTGTGCTTAATCAATTATAGCCTGCCCAAGATCAGGAAAGGTATTCATCACGTCAAATGTTTACAGCAACTGTCGTTTATAATTAGAGTAAAAGATTTTCTTTTGGCATTGACCGATTAAATTGAAAATTAACATAAGATGAAGATTTTGCACGGTTTCTCAAAGGAACCAAGAAAATAGATAGAGGTACACTTAGATCAGCCAAAGACTTAATGGCACATTTGTTAAAGGCTTTATTGTGTTTAGCATAATAAAAGAGAAATGGAAATCACATGTATTTCTAGAAAGATAACTGCCTTTCCACTTACTTATTCTAGGGAAGGCCTTACTAAGAGCCTCCTAATCTCTGTTAATTTTTAGGCATCTTCCCGAGAAATAGTAATTAAACCCTCACATTTCAAATGTTTCACTTAATGATTTAGATAGTATCTTATTGATCAAGATCCTGGAGACAAAAATATTAGAGTTTTTATCCAGCCCGAGTTTCAAAAAAAAAAAAAAAATGGTCACTGTTCAATTTCTTGTATACTGTTATTAAATGTTATGACTTGTCCAACTTAATTAATTTTCATTTTAGGGCAACTGGTGCCATTTTAAATATAATTTCTGTACTCCACATCACCTTTTTTTTAACCTTTAGTGTTGTTAATTATCTGCAAATCACAGAGTGATATTTTATCTTGTCCATTATACCTTATTTACCTGTTGTCCAGAGAAATTCTTGATTCGCTCCTAAATTTTAAGGATACACTCCATTTTAAAGAGATCTGTAGTATATATACCTATACCCTTATTTACCTATATCACCTCAACCCATTCATGAACATGTACTTAATTGTCTTTAATTATGTGCATTTTGCATATAAGAAAACCACGTAAGGTAATATTTCCTAAAAGTCTTACTTATAAAACTCCTCAGTGGGTTTTCTACTTATTTTAAAGAATACGTATGTTATAAAGCATTAACAGAGTTGCAAGATTAAAATTGGCATTAAAAATAACAATTCAGCAGTATCTCAACTTTCTTGAGATGTTGAGCATTACAAAAATAGGTATTTGGTATATATTCCATTTAGTTATTAACGTGCATGAGTGTGAAAAACAAGAAGTTCTTTATGTCACAAAGAAAGGGTCAATCCCTAACCACTCTCTCTTACCAGTATATTTCTACCTGGAGATTAGTTTTGCCTCTCCTTGAACTTCATTTAAATGCAGTCATGCAACGTGTGTTTTCTGCTTCTGGCTTCTTGCATTCAACGTAATGCTTTTGAATTTCATCCCTGTTGCTAAGTTTAAAAGTAGTTTGGTTCGCACTTTTTTTTTTGTTTTACTCTGAGTAGAATTGTAGTAAATTAATATACTGCTATTTTTTTTTATCACTTTCTCATTGGGCATTTAGGTTGTTTCCAAGTTTTTCACCTTATGAATGAAGCTGTTACAAACATTTCTGTAAAAGCCTTTTGTGGCCGGATGTATTCATTTCTCTTGGGATAACATTAAAGGGTGGATTTCTGGGTCACAGAGCAGGTGTGTTTAACCTTAGAACAAACTGCTCAACAGTTCTTCAAAGTCTGTCCCATCTTACAGTCCCACCGGAAAGTGGGATGCCATTTGTCCCAAATCTTTACCAACATTTGATGTTATTCGTCTTCTGGGTTTTAACTTTTTTGTGATCTTACTGTGGCTTTAATCTGCATTACCTTTGTGATTAGTGGTGTAGGCATATTTTTATGCGTTTGTTGGCCATTTATATGTCTCCCTTTTTTGAAGCGTCTATTTGAGTTGTTTGCCCATTAACTGTGTTTGCTTGAGTTGTGGGAGTTTTTACAATATACTTTGGAGAGAAGACTTTTATGAGATTTTGTGTGTAAGGAATCTTTTCACTCAGTCTGTGGCTTGTCTATTTTCTTAACTGTCTCTTTTGATAAATAGGTATTTTTGTTTTGATGAATTGTAGTCATTTTTTTTTTCATGGTTAGTGCTTTCTGGGTCCTCTCTAAGAAATAGTTGCCAACATCTATTGTGAAAGTGTGAAAATCTAAGTGTGAAAATCTTTATACTTTTGGTCCTTATATTTCGTCCTTATATGATGATCTTGAATTAATTTTTATGCACGGGGGTGTTTGGCTGGCTCAGTCGGTGGAGTGTGCGACTCTTGATCTTGGGGTTGTGGGTTCGAGCCCCTCATTGGGTGTAGAAATTACTTAAAAATAAAATCTTAAAAAAATAAATTTTTGTGCATGGTTTAAGGTAGCGGTTGAGATGCATTCTTTCATATTTTTATGCAATTATTTCAGCACAATCTATTTAAAAAAATAATTCCTTCCCCAAATGAGTAGTTTTGGCACTTTAGCGAAAATCATTTGATCACATTGATCTATTTTTGACCTGTTTATTTCGTTAATCGGTTGCATTATCTCTATACAAATTCCATACTACCTCGAACACCGTACTCTTATGATCAGGTAATGGAAGTCGTCCAACTGTGTTATCCCTTTTTATGAGTGTTTTTAGCTACTTTAGATCCTTTGTATTTCCATTCATATTTTAGCATGAACTAGTAAATTCTTCAAACAAACAAACAAACCAACAACAAACAAAGAAGACAAAAACAAAAAGTCCTGTTGGGATTTTGATTGAGATTGCACTGAGTTCATAGTTCATTGAAGACAAATAACTAAGCTAATAATGTTGAATCTTCCAATCCATGAACATGATAACTCTCTACTTAGTCTTGTTTTTTTCATATTTTATGCTTTTCATTGCAGAGCTTTCACATCCTTTTAAAGCTTATGCTTAATTATTGTGCTTTTTTTTTGCTATTATGAACTCCATTTAAAATTTCACATTTCTCATTTCATTGTTTGCTGTCAGTATGCAAAACTACAATTGATTTTTTTACATATTGACTCTGTATCCTACGATCATTCAAACTGACTTACTACTCCTAGTAGTTTTTTCTACAAGCTCCAGTGGATTTTTACGTAAATTGTCATTTTGTCTATGAGTACAGCATTTTACTTCACCTTTTCCAATCTTTATGCCTTTTATGTCATTCTTTTTGCTGTTGTATTACTTTGGGCTACCCGCACAACATGACATAGAAAGTGAGAACAGACATCTTTGCGTTGTTCCTGATCTCAGAAGCCAAGTGTTCAGTGTTTTAGCACTAAGTATGACATTAACTTTAAGCTTCTTGCAGATGCCTTTTCAGACTAAGGGAGTTTTGTCTGACCCAAAGTTTAAGTGTTCTTTATAATGAATACGTGTTGAATTTTGTCAAAAGCATTTCTTCCTGCACATATTGAAATGATTGTACGCTCATTCTTTATTTTCTGATGATTTGGTGGATTAAATTGATCTTTTAAGTGCTAAACCCATCATGCATTCCTGGGATAAATCCCCATTTGGTTGTAATGTATGATCATTTTATGTAATCCTGGATTTGACTCAATAACATTTTGTTCATAGAACTTACTGAAGTCTATATTCCGAAGGACATTGGTCTCTTCTTGAAATATTTTTGTCGAGTTTTATTATCAGGGTATTGCTGACCTCATTAAATGAGCAGGAAAGTAAAGTATTTCCTCTTCCTGTCTTTTCTTAAAGAGCTTGTATAAATTCATTTATCCATAAAATTTTGATAGAATTCACCAGACAGTCCATCTTGGCTTGGAGTGTTCTTAGGGAGGAGGTTTGTAATTACAAATTGAATTCTTTAAGAGATATAGAGTTATTTACATTATTTTACTTTTTATGTTAATTTTGGTAAATTGAGTTGTTCAACATATTTATTTCATATGAGCTGTCAAACATTTTCCAACAAATGTTCATCACATTCCTTCCTTGTTCATTAAATCTGTTTCATTTGTAGTCATAGTTCCTCTGTCATTCCTGATATTGGTAACTTGTGTTTCTAATATTTTTTTCTTGATTGGTTTTACTGAGGTCCATTAAATTTATTAGTCTTTTCAAAATACCAACTTTTGGATTTGTTAATTTTCTGTCTGTTTTTAGCGTAATTAACTTTAACTTTTAATTTTACTATTTTTTTTCCTTCTTTGGTTTTAATTTGATCTTCTTTTTCCAGATGCCTAAGACGGGAGGTTAGATTATTAAGTTTAACTCATTCTTCTTTTCCTATATAAGTATTATAATGCTGCACACTTCCCTTGAATCATAGCTTTAACTGCATCCCACAAATTTTTATTCATGATATTTTCATTGTCACTTAGTTGAAAATACCCTCTGGTTTCCTTTGTGATTTACTCTTTCACTGCACATTATTTAGAAGTATGTTATTTTAGTTCTAAATACTTAGAGGTTTTTCTAGATATCTTATTCTTATTTCTAGTTTAGAGACATATTTTGTGTCTTTAGGGGCATATTTTGTGAGTTTTCCATCTTTTGAGATTTGTTGAGCTGATATCATCATAAAGTGTATGTTGGTGAATATCCCAAGTGCTATGAAAGTCCCAAGAACTATGTAGTGTGAAATTGCTGGGTGTGGTATTATATAAATACAAATTTATTCAATTTGGTTGATCATGCGGTTGAAATATTCTTTATCCTAACATGTGTTTAAATCTGTAAAATACCGAGAGGTTGGTGCTGGCAATCTCTATTTATGTGGATTTATCAATTTCTCTTTTAATTCTGTCAACATTTATTTCATGCATTATTGAAGCTCTGTTGTTACCTGCATACACATATGCCTGTCATTAAGGTTGTCATAAGTTCCTAATGAATCAATGCTTTTATTTTGGAAATATTCCTCCTTGCTCTACCAACACACCTTATCTTCATGTCTGCTTTGTCTGATAGTGAGAAAGCTTTATTACTTAACTTTTGCCTGTTGTTTACATGGTATGTCTGTCCCTAGTCTTTTACTTCCAATCTGTCTATCTTGGATGAAGGTGAATTTCTGGATATAATATACACCTAGTTCTTGTATTTTATCTGACATGCCTTATAATTGGAGCCTTCAGTTCATTGCATATAGTCATGGACATTTAAATCTACAATTTTGCTACTTATTGTATTGTTTTTTATTCTTCTGTTCCTCATTTCTTTCTTTGTTTTGGGATTAATAACAAATTTTTTTTCGGGGCACCTGGGTGGCTCAGTCAGTTAAGCGTCCTACTTCAGCTCAGGTCATGATCTCATGGCTCATGGGTTCAAGCCCCACATCAGGCTCTTTCCTGACAGCTCGGAACCTGGAGCCTGCTTTGGATTCTGTGTCCTCCTCTCTCTCTCTGCCCCTCACCCATTTGTGCTCTGTCTCACTCTCTCAAGAATAAAGAAACATAAAAAAATTTTTTTTTTAATTTTTTCAGTATCCATTTTAATTCTTTCATTCAGGCTCCTTAAGCTGTGCCTAATATAACTTTTTAAATGTTTGCAATATGCTATCTTTACTTATCACAGTTTACTTGATATGCTTTGAATAACATTTTAAAACATTGTAAAAGTAAAAATTCATTTGAACCTTCATTTTGTGCTGTTTTATCATTATTTTAATTCTATACACATTAAGATACTGCAATGTAATATTATTATTTTTCCCTTAACAGGTCAGCTGTTTAGAGAAACTAAGTATATTATGTTGCTAGTGCCACCCTAACAAAGTACCACAAACTGAGTGGCTTCAACAAAATTAATTTATTGTCTCACAGTTCTGGGGGCCAACAAATCCCAGATCAAGGTGCCAGTAGGCCCATGTTCCCTCTGGAGGTGCTGAGAGCTCTGCTTTTGTCTTCTAGATCCTACTGTGACCCATTTGTGGCAGCAAAATTCCAATCTTCACGTGGTGTTCTCCTTGTGTCCACAAGCATGTCTGTGTCCGCATTTCCCGTTGTTTTTTTTTTAATTTAAAAAAAAATTTTTTTTTTAAATGTTTATTTATTTTTGAGACAGAGAGAGACAGAGCATGAACGGGGGAGGGGCAGAGAGAGAGACACAGAATCGGAAGCAGGCTCCAGGCTCTGAGCCATCAGCCCAGAGCCCGATGCGGGCCTCGAACTCGCCGAGCGCGAGATCGTGACCTCCTGAGCTGAAGTCGGACGCTTAACCGACTGAGCCACCCAGGCGCCCCTTCGCATTTCCCGTTTTTATAAGGACATCCGTCTTACTGGAATAGGATCTACCCTAATGATCTCCTTTTTTTTCTTTAAAGAGAGAGAGAGCACGCACGTGTGGGCACACTAGGACAAAAGTGGGGGAGGGGTGGGAGAGAGAGAGAATACTAAGCAAGCTGGATGCCCAGCGCGGAGCCCAACACAGGTCTCGATGTCACAAACCTCGAGATCATAACCTGAGCCGAGATCAAGAGTCAGGCGCTTAACTGATTGAGCCATCCAAGTGCCTCCCCTTAATGATCTCATCTTGACTCGATTGTATCTACAAATAACCTATTTCCAAATACGGTCAAATTCACAAGCGCTGGGGTTTGGGAGCTCAACATATGAATTTTGGGAGATACAATTCAACCCATAATACTAAGAGAAGGAAAAAACATGTGTGTGTTTGTGTATGCGTGTGTGTGTGTGTGTGTGTGTGCACATACATGCGTACATATATGCATACGAATATAATCAAATATAATTATTAAAATTATATAATCTGTCAATATATGTATAGCATGTTATATATATCCCTATATATTTATCACTTTACACGTTCTTCATTCCTTTCCATAGATCAAGTTTCCATCTGGTATCATCTCCCTTTAGCCTGAAGAGATATTTCTGTAGCATTTCTGGCAGTGCAGGTTTGCTCGTGACAAATTTTCTCAGCTTTCATTTATCTGAAAATCTTTATTTTAACCTATTTAAAGGATTTTTTTTCTTGTCTCTCCTTTCCTTTTTTTTTTTTTTTTAACTGGACATAGGATTCTGGATTGATAGTTTGTTTTTTTTTTTTCTGTAACTTTAAAAGTGTCACTTAATTGTCTGTGGCTTACATTGTTTCTGATCTGAAGCTGGCCATCATTCACATTATTATTTCCTTACAGCAAGATTTCTCAGCTTAGTGCTTCTTATATCATAAGCCACACAATTCTTTGTTTTGGGTGGCTTTCCTGAGCATCGTGGGATGGTTAGCAGCATCTCTGACCCCTACTGGCTAGTTGCCATTAGCACCCCCACAACCACCCCCAGTTGTGAAAATCAAATATGTCTCCACAAATTGCCAGATTTCTCTATAGGACAAAATTGTCCCCCGTGAAGAAGCATTGCTTTATACATAATGAGTCCATTACTCTCTGACTAATGTCAAGATTTTCTCTTTATGCTTGGTTTTCAGCTCTGATGTGACTAAGTACCTTTTTTGTATTTTTGTTTTTGTCTGTCTTTCCTGCATGGTTTTTTGCTGAGCTTCTTTGATCTAAATGTTAGACGGGGTGTCTGGGTGGCTCAGTCGGTTGAGTGTCTGACTTCCGCTCAGATCATGATCTCACTGCTCATGAGTTCGAGCCCCACATCAGGCTCTGAGTTGACAGCCCGGAACCTGGAGCCTGCTTCAGATACTGTGTCTCCCTCTCTCTCTGCCCCTCTCCTGCTCATGGCATATCTCTCTCTCTCTCTCTCTCTCTCTCTCAATAAATAAATAAATAAATAAATAAATAAATAAATAAATAATTTAAAAAAAGAAAGTTTCTTAATGTGTTAAATATTATTTCCTTATTTTCAAATATTTCCTCTTCTCTGGACTTCAATAAAATGTATGTTAGATTACTTGATGTTTTCCCACAGGTCACTAAGGCTGTGTTCATTTATTTTATTTTTTTTAACATTTTTTAAATTACCTTGAAATAAATACAGATTCACAGAAGGTTTCAAAGAAATGTACAGGGAGGTCTCTGAACCCTTAATCCAGCCTTGCCTGTCTTTACCTCTTGCATAACTATACTGCAGTATGAAAGCTAGGAAATTGATATTGGTGCAACCCACAGAGCTTATTCATGAATTACATATACACTCATTTATATGTACGTGTGCATACGTAGTTCTTTGCAGTTTCATCACATGTAAAACTTCGTGCACCTATCACTACAACCAACATACAGAACTGTACTATCAATATAAGGATCCTTCATTTGACCTGTTGACAGCCATACCCATCCTCCCCCATTCCTAACTCCTGGCAACAACGAATCTGTACTTGGTCTCTAAAATTTTTTGATCTAAAGAATGTTAGGGCACCTGGTGGCTCAGTCAGCTAAACATCCAACTCTTGATTTTGGTTCAGGTCATGATTGCAGGATTTATGGGATTGAACCCCTCCCTGGGCTCTGTGCTGACAGTGCTGAGCCTGCTTGAGATTCTCTCTCCCTCTCTCTCTCTGCCCCACGTGCTCTCTCTCTCTCAAATAAATAAGTAAACAAACATTAAAAAATAATGTCACAAAAATGGAGCCATATAGAATGCAAACTTTGTTGTTGTTGTTGTTTTTCTTACCATAATTCTTTTGAGATTCATCCAAGTATTGAAAGTATCCAGTGCCCATTCCTTTTATAGCTGAGTGGTATCCCATGCTCTGAATGTACTGCAATTAGTTTAGCCATTTACTCTTTGAAGGACCGTTTCCAGTTGGGAAACTATTAAAGCTTCTATGAACATTTGTGTACAAATTTCTCATAAAAATACACTCTCATTTCTCTGGGATAAAAGCCTAAGTGTGCAGTTGATAGGTTGTCTAGTCTATACACATTTAATGTTAAAATGTCAAACTATTTTCAAAATTACTTATACTATTTTACATTCCCACTAGCAATGTCAGAATGGTCCATTTTCTTTACATTCTTCTCAGCATTTGGTATTATCAATATATATACTTTTTATTTTAGCCATTCTGATAGGTACATTGTGATAACTCATTGTGATATTAATTTGCATTTCCCAAGTAGCTAAAGATATTGAATGTCCATTCATGTGCATATATTCCAGGCATACTCCTCTTCAGTAAAATACTTGTTCATGTATTTTGCCCATTTTTATTGCATTGTTTTGTTTTATTAATGCTGAGTTCTGAGAGTACTCAGTATATTCTAGATACAAGTCCTTTGTCGATATGTGATCTGCAAATATTTTCTGTAATCATCCTAGAAGAGTCTTTCATAGAATAAAAGTTTTCAGTTTTCATGAAGTCAAATTTATCAGTTTTTCCTTTCATGTGTAATGCTTTGGGGGTCAAGTATGAGAACTCTTCACCTAATTTTAGTTCCCAAAGAATTTTCTCTAAGTATTTTTTTCCTAAAAAATGTTATGGTTTTATATTTTACACTTAAGTCTCTGATCCATTTTGAGTTTTTTTGTTTGTTTCTTTTGTTTGTGTGAAGTGTAAGCTTTAGGTCAAGGATGAGTTTTTTAAATTGCCTATGGATATCTGTTAATTTATTTTTAATCCTTTTTTTTTATTTCTGTGTGTGTGTGTGTGTGTGTGTGTGTGTGTGTGTGTGTGTGTGTGATATTGGGTGAAATCCTTTGATCTCTTTTCAGTTTGCCAACCCTTTATTCTTCTATCTGTAATATTCTACTAAGGTCATCCAGTGAATTTTTACTTCAGATATTTTACTTTTCATTCTAGATATTCTATTCTCTACAGATGGTCCTCCATCTGTTCCATCATTGTGTTCCTATTTTCCTTTAAGTCCTTGAGCACATTTATAATAGTTGTTCTAAGGTTTTTTCCTGCTCACTTCAATATGTAACCTCTTTGTGGTCTGTTTTGATTGCTGGTTTTTTCTCTTGAAAAAGAGAAAAGATCACATTTTTCTGCTTTTTTACATTTCTAGTAATATTTTTTTAAATATTTATTGGGCTGCCTGGGTGGCTCAGTCAGTTAAGCATCCAACTTCAGCTCAGGTAATGATCTCGCAGTTTGTGGGTTTCAGACCCACATTGGGCTCTGTGCTAACAGCTCAGAGCCTGGAGCCTGCTTTGGATTCTGTGTCTCCCTCTCTCTACCCCTCCGTCATGTTCTTTCTCTCTCCTTCTGTCTTTCTCTCAAAAATAAATAGACATTTTCTTAATGTTTATTTATTTATTTTGAGGGAGAGAGAGAGTGTGCACATGCAAGCAGGGGAGGGGCAGAGAGAGAGGGGAGAGAAAGAATCCCCAGAAGGTTCCCTACTGTCAGCACAGAGCTCATTTCGGGGCTGAATCTCACAAACCCTGAGATCGTGACCTGAGCAGAAATCAAGAGTCGGAAGCTTTACTGACTGAGCTACCCAACGCGCCCCTCTAGTAATTTTTAATTACACCCTGGACATTATTGGCATTTGTTCTAAGGAATTATGGAATCTGGTTTATGTTGTCTTCCTTTAAAGGTATGGAATGTTGTTCTGATAGATAAGTTGAAGAAAGATTATTTTTAAACTGTCAGGATAATTTTATTTTTTGTTACGGTAGCTGTATCTCCTATACCTTAGGGCGTATCCTTTACGCTGGGTGTTCATCTTTATTCTCTATTTGTAGCCTGTCTGTAATTTCAGCTCAATGCTTCGAGATGTTCAGTATATTCTTCCTACTCAGACTACATTGGCTTTACCATCTCTCCATCCTGCATGATCATAGATAAAAAAGCTAAACGGAGGTATTAGTTCTCAGCCTTGCAGCAAATAGCCACTCTGTTCAATAACCTGGAGTCTTACCCTTCATATGTGCAACCCAATCCCTAGCCAAAGACCCACAAAGAATCTCCATGCAGACTTTCACTCCTTGCTTCTCTTATTTCTACCCTGCAACATACTTCTTTCTAGTACCCCATAACGCAAATTCTAGATGCCTCTGCATCCTGAACTCTGACCTCTGCGTACTCTAATGCTAACGCACTGCTCTACTTTGGCTCTACTTCCCCGAATGCCTTCTGGAAACTGCCTTAGGACAGGAAGCCAGGACAAATACCGGGTCTCCTTCGTGCTCTTTCTGTCTCTCAAAGATCTCAGTCCTCCATTGCCTCTTGTTCATCACCCTGAAACAGTTGTTTTATCTAATCTGCTCAGTTGCTTTGTTGTTTAGGGTGAAAGAGCATGTCTGGTGCCAGTTGTTTTGTCATGGCCGTGTGTGGAAGGTCTTCTAATTCATTACAGTTTGTCACAATAGACAAAATAATTGCACTGAATCTGTTCTCATTTTAGTAGAGTCAAAGGACTTATCATCTTCAACTCCAGCCAGATGTAATACCCTCCCATCTCTTGTAAACTGAGTGAACACATCTCCTGGTTTTCCTAACATCATCCCAGTTAATGTCTATTATGAATACCACCCCCATTTTACTCTCAGAAATATTCTACTTTTGGCAACAAATTGGCTACTTCGTTTATAATACTTATTATTTATAAATATTTTTTTTTAAATTTTTTTAATGTTTATTTATTTTTGAGACGGAGATAAAGCATGAACGGGGGAGGGTCAGAGAGAGAGGGAGACACAGAATCTGAAACAGGCTCCAGGCTCTGAGCTGTCAGCACAGAGCCCGACGCGGGGCTCGAACCCACGAACTGCAAGATGGTGATCTGAGCTGAAGTTGGACGCTTACAACTGAGCCACCCAGGCGCCCCTATAAATATTTTATAAATACTTAGTAATAGTGGTTTTTTACACTTTAACTTTTCTGAAATTAATGTTGTTATTTCTTTCTAGGACTTTGTATTTATTTACTTATTTATTTGCTTATTTACTTATTTATTTATTATTTACCGATATGTAAGTTTGCATTCAACCTTCCTCTCCACTCTCTGGTGCTTTGTAATTAGTTTCAAATGTGGTCAATATGTGTTTTCAGAAAAAAGCTTCACAGCACAAACCATACTTTGTTTAGAATATTTCTTCTTTTTAATGTTTATTTATTTATTTTTGAGAGAGAAAGAACACACAAGCCGGGGAGGGGCAGAGAGAGAGAGGGAGACACAGAGTCCAGAGCAGGCTTCAGGCTCCCAGCTGTCAGCACAGAGCCCGACGCGGGGCTCGAACTCACGAACTGTAAGATCATGACTTAAGCCATAGGTGGACACTTAACCGGCTGAACCACCCGGGTGCCCCAGAATATTTCTTACTAAGGAAAATGTATCCTATTTACTCACCCTTTTTTTTCTTTCTAGAGGATTTTTTTATTACGAGATTATAAAAGAAATAGCAGATTGCTCTTTCTCGCCATGGTTGGTTGGATTAACTCCATGGACTCTATGTCCAGTGCCCTGGCTTGGTACCAGTATGACAAAGGACAGAGGCATTGAAATATCTGGAGGAGGAGGAGTTAAGAGCTGTCCTTCTTTCTTGCTCTAATAGTCATTTACATTTTAGGTATTGTATCCTTGCCTTCTGTAAACACATAGTAACTTGCATATGCTCAAACAGCCTACAGAAACACACACACACACACACACACACACACACACACACATTTATGCAGAGAAAAATGCCCTATATTTCCTTATACTTGGAAAAGAATGAATTACTTGGGTCAAACAGAATTTGAGAGTCAATGTGGTATCTCTCTGGCCATAAACATGATCCCTCTTACTTAAGAGTATCGTGTTCTGTGGACTGCATTTCTGGCCATGTATTCAATGCCTTTATAGCTTAGTAAACATGATGTAGGGTAGATACTTTTGTTCATTATTTATTTCCTTTGAATATACACCTGGTTAACACAAACCGACAGCTTGAAAAGTCCCCTAGTTATTTTTCAATTGCCACATTCTATATCATATTGAAGGCGGTAATAAATGCTGAACTTTCACATCTTATGCAAATGTGTTGTATTTCCTATATCTCCTCTTGAGCAATGTATTATTTTTAGGTATTTATATTGAAAGCTATTCATAACCAATTTAACGTCAGACTTGGACCTGCAGTGATATATGGAGGCTGCCTTTCATTAAGTGGAAGGTTTTCTTTTATGATAGTCCTCCTAGAAGATTCAAACTACGAGTCAGAGGCACTTATTTTGAGAGAGTAGCAGCCTGGGTGCTGTAATACGTTCACTCTGTTTTAAAACATCCCAAAGAATGCTGTCAGCTCGAAGTTTCTATACCTAGTACCTACTAAATCAGATCAGACCATTTTTATGTAACGGTTGCAAATGTGTTTTTTTTGAATGTTAAATCTGTTTCTATTTTTCAATCAATTTAAAATGTGTAGAAAAAAAGTGTTCTGATTGTATATTATCCAATTTTCATCAGCTGCCGGAAGGAAATGCTGTGAAAATCTGTGATTTAAAACCCTTAAAACTTCTGCTTGAAATGCATGTTTTGTTAAGAACATTAGATATGCAAAGTGTGTTAAACAGAATTTTGATGTCTTTATTAATAGCATTTAAAAGTTTTAGGATTTCGGATATTCACAGATTTTTATTCTCCTTGATTTACAAGGTCATATATTTTAGACCTTTATTTTTCATCCTTTGGAGATACTTGGGACTGTGAAGAAAACTGGTAAAAGAAATAATTACATTACTACTAATAATGCTATCCTTTCTAGGATTTAATGGAGAAGATATTTTACATAGGGCATATAAATAACCACAAACACCAGTCAACACTTAAAAGCCACTGTGTATAAATGACTTGCCTATGAGCTGTGTGAAAGACAAAGATCTGGTCTTCCATGAGTTCATAATCTAGTTTAAAATAAATACATGTGTCAAAAGAATGGCACACTTAAGGGCATTGGGGTTTAGAGGAGCAAAAAAATTGCCGCCTTTAAAACTTCCATGTAAAGTGGGATCTGACATAAGGAATGAAAGTAATGCATGATAGTAAATCATGATGAAAATACTATTGAGGGGCACCTGCGTAGCTCAATTGGTTGAGCGTCTGACTTCGGCTCAGGTCACGATCTCGCTGTTCCCAAGTTCAAGCCCTGCGTAGGTCTCTGTCCTGACGGCTCAGAGCCTACAGCCTGTTTTGGATTCTGTGTCTCCCCCCTCTCTCTCTGCCCCTTCCCCACTCGTGCTATGTCTCTCTCTGTTAAAAATAAATATTTAAAAAAATTTCTAAAAATACTATTGAATAGTAACAAATTTAAATGTGATATAACTTTTATTAAAACAACCTACAGGGATATGAAAAAAGGTGAAAAAAATAAACCAATTAGAACAGATGCTTTTCTTTTTTATACTTATAGTTGGTGTCATACTAACATTAAAAAACAGAAGCACTGAAACTCTGGGTTAATTAGTACTTTATTTAGTTTTTCATATTTACTTTTACCTACTTTATCAGTTAGTATTGTGTTCTTTCACAAGTAAGAGATTGCCAAAAAATTGTGACTAAACTATACAGGGATTTATTTTTGCATGGTGTCGTGTGGACCTTTTATAACCTTTCACCCTCCTACCCTTGGGGTATTGGATCAGGTCCAAAATAGCAACCAGAGCTCCAGTCATCACATCTACCTTCCTGGTAAATGGAAGGGACAAAGAACGATGGCAGCCCTTCCTTTAAGAAGGCTCAAGGAAGTAAAGCGCTTTACTTTGCTTCTACGTTTTATCAGTGGCCCAAAACTAGTCACATAAGTACATGTACTGCAAATTCATCTTCTAGGTGGGTGCATGACTGCTTAGAATAAACTTAGGACTCGGTTTTGTTATGGGGCCGAAGGAGATGATTGAAGCCTAGGTAAGCATATCACAGTTTTGGTCATTCCCGCTAAGCATTTTTAATATCCATGGTACAGATTGCGGCATTTGTAAGTCAAAATGAGCCTGGCTGACTTTGCATCCTTAAGTGAGGGCCAACTCTTGCCGCGTTGATCTGTTCCAGGCACCAGAATTGTTATTCAGTGCTTAGGTTGGCAACACCCATTTTAGTGATTCGATTATATACAGATCATGAAAGATCATTTCCTTGAAAATGACTAGTCTAGAATGAAAGTGATAGATGTCGGGAATGTGTGGCGGGCCCGTCCAAAGGAGTGAGTCGATATATTTGGATGGATGGATGGATAGGTAGGTAAGTATATAGGTAGCAGATTGTGTAAGTTAGGTTGATAGAAAAGTAGAAGGAAAGAGGAGAGGAGATGAGGGGCCAAAGGAGAGAATAGGAGAGGAAGAAAATTAAGGAATTGCAGGGAATTCCTAGCAGACTATTAAGGATAGTCTAGCCTAATCAAACTGTGCATCTCTATATTGACCTACCCTACTGATCATTTATTTTCTCAGTGCAACATGCCATTTGCTCTGGCATGCTACTTTGTTTGTGATCTTTATTAGTGGTAGATGATTATTTCCAAAGTTAAAAATGCTGACAGTGTCCTCAAATATAGCCCTGATGAAGCTCTTTTTTCCTAGTATTTTATCGTATGTTAAATTCTTTATTTACTTCTTAATAAGGAACTTAATAGTGCTTAACAAAGACAGCACTCTATCTTTCGAGTGCTTTTCTGTGGATCTGTTTCTCTGTCACCATCAGTGTTGCCTCTGTCACCCTTGCGAGGCAGACTGGCATCTCCTCCGTTTTCACATTAAGAATCGGCTCCTTGCTTAGTGTTGGATGAAAACAGGACGCCTGTGTTGGGCAGCGCCATGATACTGTGCATTAGCCCATTAAACGTCTCTCCGCCAGTAACAAGGCTGTTACTGTTTAACTATTACGTGTGCAGAAATATGTGGGCCAAGGTACAGAAATCAACACTGTCCAGTGACCTACATTCAGAAGAATAATATTCTGTGCAATTTGCACAATGAACTAGTGTCTTTGTACATCATAGGCAAAAAAGAAAAAAAAGTTCTCTGCAGAATTTTCAGTGAAAGAGATTACCTCCAACCACATTAGAATGTTTTCCATGACCCTGTTACCTGGTTTTGAGGAATGTAGACTCCCCATTGCTCCCAACAATGTGTACAGTATACTAAAAAGTAGAATTAAGAGAATGTAGAACAGTGGTGAAGGGATATGGCTGCTAACTTAGAAAACAAAGTGCCGGGGCGCCTGGGTGGCGCAGTTGGTTAAGCGTCCGACTTCAGCCAGGTCACGATCTCGCGGTCCGTGAGTTCGAGCCCCGCGTCAGGCTCTGGGCTGATGGCTCGGAGCCTGGAGCCTGTTTCAGAATCTGTGTCTTCCTCTCTCTCTGCCCCTCCCCCGTTCATGCTCTGTCTCTCTCTGTCGCAAAAATAAAAAAAAAAAAAAAAAAAAAAAAAAAAAACGTTGAAAAAAAAAAAAAAAAAAAGAAAAAAAGAAAACAAAGTGCCAAGTTATGACCCTGCTTGTAATCTAGTCTCATGGGAATGCATTTAATAACTGCAGTACCATTTAAATTTTTGAAGACACTGTTTTTAAGTTTTCCTGCAGAGCAGTAACAATAGTTAATGAGATAAATGTTGCTTTGTCTTTAAAATATCCTACGCTCAGGGCGCCTGGGTGGCTCTGTGGGTTGAGCGTCCAACTTCGGCACAGGTCATGATCCTGTGGTTTATGGGTTCCAGGCCACGTTGGGCTGTGTGCTAACAGCCTGGAGCCGGGTTCAGATTCTGCGTCTCCCTCTCTCTCTGCCCTGCCCCTGCTGGCGCTCTGTCTCTCTCTCAAAAAGAATTAAACGTTAAAAATTTTTTTAATAAACAATAAAAATAAAATAAAGTGAAATATCCTACACTCATCTAATTCATTTTGCGTTAGAGATCAGTATGTAGAAACCCCAGATGTGATTCTTGTGATACTTAGCAGATGCTTCTTAGTCTTATCCCCTCTTATAAATTAGTAGACGCACTTGTAGGGCTTAGTTGATTGCACGTTCCAAAGTGATCTGTCAAATATCGGCACCTGCGAGCATGCCTTCATGCACATACTGAAGAAAAAAAAAATTTTTTTTTACATGTGCGGCTTGCATTTTAAAGGTAAAATAAGCGAACTTTTTTTTTAGTGTGTCTAAGTTAATTTTTCAAAATTCAACTCTAGCAGAGTCAATGGGGATGGGGTAAATATTATGGGATTTTCATTTGCATTGCCCTTCCTGTTCTCTGAAATAATTTATTATAATTTTCATGAGACTTCATAATATTATTCATTCACTTCATAATTGAAACGTTGTTAAACGCTGCCTCATGTTGATTCCTGACCTATACCAGCCAAAGGCACCTTCCTCTATTCCTTCTCTCCTTTCCAACTAAATAAGTTAGCAAGTTTGATACCCAATGATAAATCGCATAGATGATTCTGATCTTATTTATAAAATGGACTTGAAATTCCTGGCTTCTAACGAAGATATGGCAGGTTAACTGATTGAAAATGATTTCAAATGTTATGCAAATATTAGTAACCATTACCGAAAAAAATGTTTAAAAATAACAAAAGACATCGGGGAATTAAAATGTGATTCTAATTTCATCAGCAACAATTAGTTTGTCATTCTCACTGGCATGAAAGATTATTTAGAAATAAACAGTGACAGTTTACTGTAGCCAATGTTTACTACCCAATGTTTAGCATGACAGCAGAAGGAAAAGTAATGTTTTTAAGGTCATAGAATGTCAGGAAAACTGTCAGCAGATACAAGAGTGCCTGGTACTTCGTAGGTGCTGGGGAAAGAAAAATTATATAGTGAGATCTATCTCCTAGATTTTGAAAGCAGATGTGGAAAAAAAGTATGTACCCTTGCTTTAGTAAAAAGTGTATATAAACTCACAAAAGTGCAGTTTGCTTGGTGAATGACAAACCCTTAATCTTTTGATGCAGTCAGTAAAATCTACAAAACATTGAGCACGGCTTCTCCTATAGACAATTTCCAGCACCAGCCCAGATGGGTCTAATAAAGGCTATTGTCAGCTCAAGCCTTCTGTCTCTGAAACATAAGTCATGCTTTGTTTATTTAATTTTGTCACTCTGTTATTTTACCCAAGCTCATTTGGGTATGTGATGAGAATAACTCATTGAACTAGTATATGATACAATAGCCGTGGACTGGAAGCTTGATTCTAGGAGAAATCCCAGATGTGAACGTCTTCCTCCCTACTCTCCCCATTTAAGGATAATTTGGCTCTACTTCTGCTCCACATTCCCAGGAGGATTTATTCCTTGACATGTGTCAAGGATAGAAGGATAACACAATGTCGGATACTGGGTTGAGAGATGGGGTTTTTTAAAAATCTTCATAGAGGCAGGTATAATGAATCGATCGGTTATGTTACTTCTTACTAGTTTTCTGAACCTGACACCAATAAGAGGAGGGAAACTCTGTAGAAGTAATTAAGAGAGAGAGAGTTAAAGAAAAAGGGAACTTAGAATAAATTTAGATATATTAGTCCAGGAGACAGACAAGAGGGTCACGAATAAATATAGTATACCAGGTAAAAGTGATATTTGAAGCCAGAAATCAAGGGATAATATTTATTGACCACCTACTATTTATGAAGCATCATTCTAGGTCCTGAAATGCATTCACTTGGTCTTAATTTCTGACCCGTTTAGCTTATTTTGCTTTATTTTTTTTTTTATTCATTTTTGAGAGAGGGAGCACACACAGGGGAGGAGCAGAGAGAGAGGGACAGAGGATCTGAAGCAGGCTCTGTGCCGACAGCAGTGAGCCCGATGTGGGACTTGAACTCACAAACTGTGAGATCATGACCTGAGCTGAAGTCGGAGACACAACGACTGAGCCACCCAGGCGTCCCTGCTTTACTTTTATTAGCATTTGTGGTACATACGAGAAATGCAACAAGTCAATGAAATACAACTGAGACTACGTGTGCTTCCGGGGGACTGGTAGAACTGTGACCCAGACAATACCAAATACTTACTCCCAGATATTAACCCTTGAGCTACCTGCGTTTTCTAACTTCAGCAGCCAAGTGAAGTGATTGCTGGAATTGTAACATATAAGCTAACTGATTCATACGTTCATCTCCTTGCTAGGCCTCTAGACAATACAATTAGCCTAACTTTTAGTTTCAGGCTTTGATGACATTCTTCCCAATTAGAATTATCTTTTAAATTATTCCGCATTCGTGTAACTTCTATGGTTTTGTACACTTTTGATTGAGGGGGAAATATGCATACAGTTCAGAAAGTCAGAAATTGCAGGGTGAAAATAGTCTAGTGTAATTTTGAGTTAATTCTGGAAGTTCAAGGTTTTAGTTGAAAGAACATATGTTTTCAAGGACTTCCGCAGTCCCCCTGTTTGCCTGCAGAGTCAGTCTGCAGTACCCTGACTCTCCAGGCTCTGACTTCATTATGAGGAAAAACCCTTTGTAGAGGGCATCTGCTCAATTCTAATAATAAATTTTAAGGGAGGTACAGAATCAAAATGAGAAGCAAATGGATTAATTATTCCTCTACATGGGGCCTGGGAATTCATTCATTACCTTTGTTCCTCATCACTTTGTGTGCTCTTGGGTTTCTGCAGAAAAGAAATGTTAAATGAGAAATGAAAGGGGTGAGCCTTTATTTCTCGGTGTTGGAATTTCAATTTAAGTATTCCAGAATAGAGAAATGTCCCTAACACTGGTGCCTGTATACAGTCCATCACTTGGGCCCTCCTCTCAGGTTTGGAGTTTGGAGATTCGTGAACGATGGTGCCCATTCTCAAGTACACCATAGCAGAGCTGGGACAACAAAGGCGCAGGGCAAAAGACTCAGGTTGCAATTTTGACTTTGTTCCTAGCTGGTGACAGCACCTTGGATACTTAGTGTCAAAGACTTCATTTGAAAGATTAGAGGATTAGAACCAATTATTTCTGTCCTCCTCTAATTCTGAAAGTGTATATTCCTGTATAATTATATATATATATATATATAATATATATATTAATTTATATATATTATATATATATAATATATATATAACTTATTTATATATATAATTTATATATATAATATAATTTATATATATATAATTTATATTTATAATTTTATATATAATTATATATAATTATATACAATTAATATATATTAATTAATTATTAATATATTAATAATTAATATTAATGATTAATATATTAATAATTAATTAATATATATTAATTAATAATATATATAATTATATATAAATATAATTTATATTTATAAATTTATATATATAATTTATATATATAAATTTATATATATATAAAATATATATATAACTTATTTATATATATAATTTATATATATATATAATTTATATATATATAAATTATATATATAAATAAGTTATATATATATATATTTTATATATATATATATATATATATATATTATATATATGAAAAATAAGACTTCTGTTTTAGAAAGGACTTCAGTGATAACTTAACAGTTTGGTCACCTAGTCCCACAGTTTGTTCCAAATTGGTCTGATAGGTTAGCAAAAGTTGAAAATGGGACATGTAGCTTGGAGTCATGAGCACGAAGGTAATTACTTAAAATATCAGATTGCAGAGCCTCTCAAAAGGTACGATTAAGAGAAACATGGTGTAGAATGATTTCACAACAACCACCAAAGTGAAATGAACAGTGACCCACCTTGCGCCTTGTTAATCAGCAACTTTTCAACTATGATATTAGGTCTTTTTAAAATATATATATATCCATATTCCTAGAGATTTTGTCCCTATTTGAAGTTATGGTTTGATTTTGTTTCATTTGTACACATAAGCAATTGTACTTATTGAATATTTTTGTTTAATGACTGCTCTAGTTCACCCAACATTTCAAATAGTGGGTAAAAAGGCTGTTTCTATAACAAGACTGTGGGGCTCTCCAAGGGTAGCACGGAGGAAACCGACACGAAATTTTGTACTAAGTGCCTGTGTGTGTGTGTGTGTGTGTGTGTATGTGTTTCTTTGCGTTGAGTTGAGTTGAAGAGACGTTCATTAATTCATCCAAATTCTCCATGTTAGTCATGTTCTGCAAATGTAATGAGCATACCCATAATATTAGATTCCATGCCACTGATCAAACTACATTGTTATTTTTTACAACCCACCTCATTTCACATAGAATTTGAGACAATATCCAATTTTTTAGAAACCTATAGTGAAATAAACTATAAATATAGAAGATTAGTACCAGGGACAAGGAGAATATAAATATGCCAATCATAAGAGGAGTCTAGTTGCTGAGCATCCTATGTCGTTTGAGCTTGCTGGTAGCCAGAGGAAATAAATAGAAGCATGTGCAGTTATAAGGTTCTCATTAATGGATAGGAGGAAGCCTACTGGCCCCTCAGGGGAAATAACACATTTTGATAAACACAGTAAAGAGTTGTGTTCTGCAGACAAAATCCTATGGAACTATTCTCATTATTTACACTTAATTTTAGATGAATTATTTCTTTATGGCATACTGAGAGTTTTATTTACCAATTGGACATCACACAGAACCTTGCGTCTCAGATAACCAAGTAATCATTTGGCTAGCCTAATTAGTTCGAGATCTCTTGTCTTGAAAATGGGAATAACAAGATTAACTGACCATAATTTGTAAGAATTCCACCTTTCTTTTAAAAAAAAAAAGTAATTTTTTATTGTGGTAAACATATGCAGTATAAAACTTACCATTTTGACTATTTTAAGTATACAATACAGTGACATTAAATATATTCACACTGTTTTAACCATCACCACTATTTCCAGAACTTTTTTTTACCATTCCAAACAGAAACTCTGTACCCATTAAAATATAATTTCATTCCCTCTCTTTCCAGCCTATAGTAAACCTATATTCAGCTTTCTGCCTCTATACATTACCCTATTCTGTATACCTCAAATAAGTGGAATCATGTAATATTTTGCTTTTGTGTCTGGCTTATTTCACTTAGCATAATTTTTTCAACATTCATCCATGTTGTAGTATATATCAGAGTTTTGTTTCTTTATATGGCTGAATAATATTCCATTGTATTCTGTCCTTTTAAAAATATAAGTTTACCTTTTCCGTCTAAAGGTTTTTGTCTGTCTTTTGAGTTGTCAAAATACCAGCAAAAAATTCTAAAATGGCATCTGCCAACCTCTTGAGTACCCAAATGACACATCATTTGTTCAATTATTTTTGTTTGCCCCAAGATTTTACTTTGGTATCATTCCCTTATCTATTATAATTTGACTTTAAAAGAAAACACTATTTCTCTACCCATAACATTTCTGACAGCAAATGTGTGGGTTTTCCACACCAAACAACTCTCTAATTCTCTGTGGACACCACCTGGGTGTCCTACAATTGAATTCAGTTCTGACACTAGCTACCTAGAGTAGATGCAGTCCCCACTATTAAGAGTTTGGTCCCACAAGACTCTCCCCCAGTTTCACATGCCAGTTGCAATTGGTGGGTCCCCAGGTTACCCACACTCTGTCCAACTTGCTACAAATCAGGGTTTCCCATGACCCTTTCCTTAGATTTGATAATTTCCTCAGACAGCTCACAGAACTCAGGGAAATACTTTACTTACCATTACTGGTTTATCATAAAGGATATTATAAAGGATACAAATGAACAGCCAGATGAAGAGGTAAATGGGGTGAGACCCAGAAGGGTCCCTAGTGCAGGAGTTTTTGTCCTTGTAGGGTTTAGGATGTACCACCCTCCCAGTATATGAATGCATTCACCAACCTGGAAACTCTCTGAACCTATTAGGGCTTTTATGGAGGTTCCATTATGTAGGCACGCCTGATTAAATCATTGGCAGTTGGTGATTAACTAAATCCCAGTCCCTCCCCTCTCCCCAGAGGTCAGGAGATGGGACTAAAAGTGCCACTCCCCTAATCATATGGTTTGTTCCTCTGGCAACCAGCCCCCATCCTAAAGCTACCTACCTGAGGCTTTCAGCAACCAGTCATCTATTACCATCAACTGAGATATGGTTGAAATGGGCTTATTATAGATCACAAAAGATGCTCCTCTCACCCCTAATTACAAGACTTTTAGGTGCTCTGTGCCAAGAACCAGGGACAAAGATCAAATATCTGTTTCTTACATCACAGTATCACAGACTTAGAATTTGCTTTGTAGTCAAGTCTTCCTATGGCTTCTATAGACAAAACTTAAAATCCTATTTTTGTTTGTTTATTTTTCAAAAATTGCACACTTTCTAGATCTTGGTATCTAATGTGTTTCATGTGACATCTTCCTCAGAACTCCTATTTCATCAATACAATTACCAAATATTTTCATGTTGCCCTTTGTATAATTTATAATTGCAAGTTTGTCTTTTGTTTCCTCTTGATCTGAACAGCTACTTGCTTCCTGAGAATGTCCATGAGCTCTGGACATTGGAAGCTTCTGTCTCATTTGTACAGTCTAGGAAGAAACTCTACAAAGCACTCAGAGCGTGGAGGTGCACAATTTTTAAACCAGTGATTAGGGTTTAAGCAAAATGATGATTATTGGGTCATGAAAAAAATCAGTCCTGTGTGCCTCCATTTTATTTGATTCAAGTAAAAACACTGCACAGAGACCAAACTTGTATCAAATAACAATGTTTTAATCAACTTGAAACTGCAAAATGCACATTGAATGCTAATTTAAAAATTCAGTACTTCAAAAACTACAAGTTATAAAATATTTTTTATTGGGCACACTCATTTTATGACGTGCTAACATAGTAATAGGATATATATTTTCACTAAACCCTTCTTAGAGATAAAATATTTGAAGAACTTAATGAAAGTAAGCTTGTTATTTTTCTAAATAAGGATTTGACACTATAGTCCTTTATATGTGTTCCTTTATAGGAACACTTCAATAGCTAGAGCAACCTGTTAGAGAAATTTCTTACAGCATTTTGCTCCTATGACTTTTGTTTCATTATGTTTTGCTAATAATGTTGGAAGTAGCTAGAAATTGAAATAAATACAATTGTATTCTAATTTGGAAGCAAACTTTTAAAAGAAATGTTAGTGTCGTACATATAAATGCACTAATTGAATGCATTTAAGCCATTTAAATTCTTGGATTATTTTTTAATTCTTGGATTTTTTTTGGTTTTAGATTCTTTAATTTATAATGATAACATACATGTAATCTGTATATCTAATATATATGACACAAATCAAGTACCTTATGGACATGCACTTAACATGAATATTCAGCTCTCTATTACCATTATTAAGGAAAATATCTTGGATTTTTTTCCTATTTTTTCTAATTTTCTATTTTTTTTCCTAATTTCATATGCCTTCATTTCATATTCCAATTAAAACTTCAAAGTAAAAAAAAATGGTTTAAAAAATCTTACATTGTTACCAGATTAAGTTTGCTGTTACACTTCACTAATAAACTTTTGGTTAATGATCAGTTTTAATTCGGTTTAATTCAATTTTAATTCAGTGATATTTCTAAATTGGGTAATTAATATCTGACATTATTCTCAGTGCCTGACACCTGCTTGAATGTCCTTTACTATGAGGAAAGTTTTCCATTGAGCCAATGTAAATAAAATCTGGAAGTTAGAGAAAATAGCTACCTTGAAGAAATTTGGCACTCAAGAACCCAGCAAATACTTTAAATACTTTCCTGTTTTATTTCATGAGCTCTTATACAGTACACTTTAAAAGTTTTTCTTCTTGCTTGCTTTATTTACTTTAAGTGCCAGTCTGATAGACTCAATTTCATTGGACACTGTGAAAATAGACTATCTGTTCTGGACTCCAGACTTGAAGCTTCAGTTCAGGTAGGATCTACCCAATTTAAATAGTTATCATTATGTGTATCTAAATGACTTTTTTTTAATAAAGGACATTTTTCATCTAGAAAAATAACTTAGAATATAGAAGATGGATTAATAACTAAATGTAGTTTCACCATAACCATAATGGTATACTCAATGAAATACATTATGTTTCTAATGAATATTTCTAATTTCTCTTCCTAAGGAAATTTATGATACCCTTTCATCTAAATGCCTACAGGTCTATCCTAGTTCTCTAAAGGTCCTCTGTTTTCATTTTACTTGTCTTCATCGTCCTTCTGGTTCCCTTCTATCCAATCTGCCCTGGAGTGGACGCGTCCTTGAATCATGCCTTCAATCATGCCCGCAACTGCTTGAAGTATTTCTAAGGACATTTGCTTTCCTTCTCTATAATTCACTAAAAAAAAATACCACATCTGCTCTGCACACTCTCTGATCAGCTTCTCAGACTCCACCATGCCCCTGATGAGTTTATGCCCCTTGGCGTTTTGAAGACAAGATACAGCTTCAAAATTGGGAACCACATAGAATAGGCTCCTATATGGCACAAAATTCTTGAATTACAATTACTCCTTCTCTTTTAAACTATCCAGGATCCTCCGCTGATTGAAGGACCTCAGATATTTGACTCTTAGTTATTTCATGCTTATGATATACACACTGTATAGCACATGTGAGACAAAGACAAGCTACCAAAATTACACAACAGTTTTAAACAGTTTCCCAAATAAAGCTCACCTGTAGTTTGTCATTTCCCAGCCATGCTGTCTGAGAAAGCTCAGGTAAAAAGGACAAATTCCAATGAAAGCAAATTCACCATCTCTCCATAGTATGCTTTTGGGGCATTTGCTGGTGCACAATCCATGCGATTTTTCATGGTGGCAGTGATGGTAGGGAATAGGTGTGAACAATTCACTGAATAGGAAAAAATGAGAAATTTATCCTAAAATTAATGCGATTTCTCTCGACTATGCTTTTGAACAACAGAGATATATAAGGCTATAATCTTTGGAACTGTGCTTCCCATCATAGTATTTTCTGGTTGCATTTTGGAAGAGGGCTGAAATCCTTAACTTCCTTTACTGCTAGTGGCATCCGTGTATATAAATGTTAAAATTCTACCCCAGTATAAAAGTAATTTGCTTTTGTTTTTCTTCTTCATTATTTTAATTAATTGGGATTTTTTTTCCGTGTAAACCAAAAATCTGAACTCCACTAGCTCTTAATGAATGATACAGGAAAATATAATTTCTCCGTGAATGTTAGGTTGATTGGAAAATGTCATCCTCTGACCTACTCAGCCTTGCTAATCAAGAGAAGTCTTCGGAGGAACTCATAGTTAGATGAAACAGGCTACGATCCATCCGCTACCCCCTTTATTTGTTTAAATTACAGTTTTTGTCAGATATCAGGTTCAGTGTATCCGAGGAAAGCCACGCCAACATGGTTGAGAGGGTATATTCCATGTCTCAGGTAATTGGATAGTGAGCTGAGTTTCACCTTAAGCTGTTTTGAATTAATGCAAGACAGCCGCTGGCTTTAGGTGGTTTAATTATCAGAATTGTCACATTTTAGTTATCAGCCCAAAGGGTGCATGCTGGGGTTGATTGTGAACATGCGGTCCTACCTGATACAGGTTACCTGATGGCCAGATATGGGTCACTTCAGGAACAGACTGAATTTAAAGGAGCACTCTTCTGATTTCGACACATTTACGGATAGGAATCAGATTTTCAAAGAAAAAGAAAGACTCCTTAAATACAAAGCTGTTCGGTGGGAAGAAGGAAAAGAAATCAGTTGTAATCTCAGTCTCTTATATACAGGATTTATGTTGGAATTAAGAGGTATCTAAATGTGAATATTCATTGTGTTCTTTTTTTAAAATTTTGCATTTAAGATGATTAAACTCAAGCCATTTATTCTAATGTGTTAGACTAAACCCTGTCCCGTCCTATTATTAGAATAAAATCAATTCTTATCAGAAGTCTCTGTTATAACCAAGGAGAATATAGTCCTGCCTTTATTCTTAGTTAAGGGAACCTGAGCCATTTATCTGAAAAATCTTCAGCGTCTGAAGAGTTGGTACAGTTTTCAGTCCTACGTGTTTAACTGCACTTGTACTGAAATTCTGTAGTGGGAATGCTCGATTGTAGAGCATAGTATCCCAATGACCATCACGATGCTCTAAATTCTATTGTTTTCCTGGATGCTATTGCTTTCCTGAAGCATCAGTAAAAATAATGGAACTAATTCTTCTGAATCACTGCACTCTTATCCCAGTTCGGTTCTAATAGTATTGACTAAAATCTAAGCATTTTTGCTTCACTCAACACAGCTCTTAAAGGGCTTTGCCTTTTGAAGGCACACTCTCTGTGGGTGGTCAATACCCTTATGAAATTTTCAGACTTGAAAGTAAGATGGATTGTTACTGGAACATTAAGTAGGACAGAGAGCAGATGAAATTTAAATACAAAGTTGCAGCTGTTCATAAGCTCAAAAAAACTTAAATTAGTTCAGCTAAAGTGCTAAATTCCAGTAAGAAACAGAAATGAGTTGGTTACTCACTGCCCAATAGGAGGAAAATGCATCTCAAATATAAATTGAAACCTTGCCATTTTAAGAAACTAACATTTGTGCTAAGCGATCCCTCCCGAATCAGCTCTTCTAATCTCATTTTTTTTTTTACACAACCCCTGTAGAATAAGGAACCTTACATCCAGATGGCCTTTCCTTATATTCTTCTCGCTCCACCTCTGCAGTTCTGCCCAGGTCACTGTTCTCCTTCTTAGCCACCTTCTCCTAGCCTTCCCTTAGCTCTGCTTTCTTATTTTCTCTTTATTTCCTTTCGTGCTTCTCTTCCTACTAGATCTCTTTTATAAAATTCCCCAAGATTCCATTTCTGCTCTCTACTTTTCTTTGGTCCTTATCCAGTTTCTTAGATTGCGTACCCACTCTTGCCTTCTCAATGACAGCCTCGACAGACACTCATTATTAAACTTACTGTTTCTGCTCAAACCTTTATTCTTTTTTAAAAATGTTTATTTATTTTGAGAAAGAGCACAAGTAGGGGATGGGCAGAGAGAAAGAGAGGGACAGAGACAGAATGCCAAGCAGGTTCCCCACTGCCAGCACAGGGCCCCACCTGGGGCTGCATCTCAGGAACCCATGCGATCATGACCTGAGTGGAAATCAAGAGCCAGACGCTTAGCCCACTGAGCCACCCAGGCGCCCCTCCAACCTTTATTCTTAATTTATTTCCAGTTGTTCACAGAACATGTGCAACCAGGTGGCCATGCTTGTGAAGTGGAGCTCGAGGAGATGGGATCATCAAGAAAGCAACCCTAAGCTGGCTTGGTGTGCCTTAGTCACAGCTTCCACGTGACCTGGTTCCCTGAGCCGCATGATTTGCAATCCCCTGTATTGTATCCCCTCGCCCCACACCCTCTGAGCCACCTCGAGCACAGCCTCCATAAAGTTCTGAGTTTGCTTCCTTCTTCCCACTTTTCTTATTTGGATGATCATCCCCTTCATTTCTCCTTTTCGTGGGTTGACTACCCACGTTCTGTGTGTTACCCCTTTATCTCTTGCTGGCTGTCCAGGTTAGGACTAGAGTCTGTTAGCGTACAGAACAAATGGAGAAGATCCAGCGTGAGGAGTCTGTCTGAACTGACCCCATTTTGCTTTTTCAGTCTTCCCATGTTCAGCCTAGAACTGCTTGCCTCTGTTCGATGCTCGTCGCCAGCCTTGCTGTGCGACATGCTCCCCTTGACCTTAGCTTCTGTACTTCTCTCCCCTCTCCCTGCTACTGACAGTCCTGCACGCCTTTAACACCTGCACCATTTGCCTTCTCCACGAAGTTTGCCTGAACCAACACCAGCCCTTGGTGATTTGTTTTTTCATTTTCTGAATTGCCTCACAATGACACGTATAGGCTGAGACTCTCTATAAATTTTATAAATTGCTTCCAAATTGTTTTCTAAGTCATCATGAATATATGAATTTCCTCTCAAACAAGATTTAACATTCCTAAAGAGGAGAAACTGTGAATTGTACCATTTTAAAAGTGTGAATTCTACCATTGAATTTAAAAATAACTATTCCTGGTTTCTGGGTTGTTTCCCCAATTCAGTTATTTCTAATCCCTGTGTGAGTATCAGAGGAACTAGGTCTTTAATGGCATAATCAGATCCCATGTCAAATAAATGACATTAAGAGTGTTATTAATATAATTCCGTATTCCCAGAGATGTTCTGGAAGGTTTATATGTACCCTCATTTATTATAAATACATTAAAGCACGCTTAAATTAAAAAGACTGAATAAAAATGAGTTTCAAATGACAAAAAAAAAAAAGATGTTCTGTAAATGTAAGAATTAACGTCTACATTCTCCTGTAACTCTAAGCAAATATATAGAAATGCGGTCCTCATTAAATTACACCCTGAACTCATTTTGTGTTTTTCTGCCCATAAAAATTGCATACCTGTTGAGCAGACCTGACCATTATCCCACAGTAATGTAACTAATGAATTATAGACATCCAGGATGTATTTGGAAAAATGTGAGGGCAGAACTTACCTACCTCTCCATTCCTCTTCAGACCCATCAGGATTTTGTGAGTTCCAAATTAGGTGTTAATGAATGCAAAGATTTTTGCCTTTGCAATTTTGTTTATATAAAATTCATTGACATTTGTATTTGTGAGTTTTTGAAACTAGTAATGTCAAATGAAGTATTCTTGAGAACACGAAAGGAAAATGCTTTCGTTACTATTTGGGCCTATTTCTACATTTGATTTGTATTAGGCTTGATAAATGCTTACTCAGACTAAGAAAACACATCTATAGGTTAAAATATTTCAGCAGGACAAGATGGTCTAACCCCCCTGATGTTTCACTAAAACTTTTGAAATAATTTATAAGTTTCCCACCCATTCTGAAAATATGCATTGTAGAGTACTGTATATGGAGCAAAGCATTTCTATTGCTCATAAACATACGAATGAACAAGCATCAGACATAACATGTTATGTTTTATATGTAGGAGAAAAAAAATCAGGGTCATGAGTCCTCTGCATATCTTGCAGAAGTTAAAAAAAAAATGTGTTCTAGCAGATCAGAAAGATAATGCTTAAACCGGAAAACCTGCAAAGAAAATACCACTGACAATGAATTTCTAATGTTTTTGGCTAATGAGCTGATCTTAATTAATTGTATATGAGGCAATGGCGTTATTCCCAAAGTCCCTGATAACATAGTACCATCAGCCTTTAAGCCCGTATACAGACCGGTCATCATGTTGAAAAGTATTACTTTATAGCCTAAATATATGAGGGCTGAGGAGACAGACACATGCCTTAGGAACAGTTCTAATTCTGTCAAATGTCCACGCTGTGAGACTCACCTGTCATACTCAGACTGCACACAGGGATATTCTCATTTGTAGGCCTGGCATGACTGGCTTCACCAAATAGTTATCCATTATTTGCTGGCAGCCGATAAACCCATCAAAAGGTAACCAATAAGTAAGAACTCATTTGAAGAGTGACGTTATCTTACTACTGTCAGGGAATATGAGCAAAATAGCCATCGTTCTATCGTATTTACAAAGAGAAGGGGTGTTTGGGAGTAGAACTTACTTTTTAAGGTTAGAATCCTTAATCCAAAGCTGCAGAAGAAGATTTGATGTTTTGTAAATAGTTGCTTTTATCAGAGATCTGGCTAGGGTCTTTGCCAAGTCAACTGTCGCTAAGTCAATGACAATAACACACACACACACACACACACACACACACACACACGCACACACACGCACACACGCATGCACACAAAACAGCAACAAAAAAGGACATGAGAACTCTCCCCAGTTTCAGATACGATGATATGTCAGAACACACAGATGCCACAGAATAGGCTTCAGAACATCATTTGCATCCAATTATGAGTGTTTCCACTTGTTCCACATGCATATTTATGTACACGGTGTACAAACAGGAGCTGATGTTCACAAACATGAAAAAGATTAGAAAATTCATTAATTAGGGTCATTTGTACAATTCCATCGTCAACTTTAATCACTCGTTTCAGTTGATGTCTCCTTTAGAAAGTCAGTCTGCAAGGGGTTATGTATTCATTCAACAAGAATATTACATGGGGCGATCTTCTGCCTGACCTAAAATGTAATTTCTAATAAGCAGGAGGTTAGATTTAACACATTCACATAAACTGTTAAATGAATAAATACTTATTAACTCGGTTAGATTTCCTTTCCTGTCAGTAGAAATAATGTGGTTGCATTTTACAAATACATATCAATCGGCTACTCTGTGTCTTTTAGTGAGACCCTAAACAAAATTAGCATTTTTACGCATTTCAAAAGGGCTTACATCATTCTATAAGCAAAATAGTAAATTTCCTGATGAATCACACTATACACACGATCCCAAATAATTTACTGTTAGCTATTGCATTGTTAAATATTGACTTGGCATACACAGGCACGTAACAAAGTGCAAACACCTTAATTTACTGCATACTCCCTTTCCCAAGCACCCAATACTTTGTTTCTATATGTGCAATATTCTCTGACTGTATTCTTTGTACACATCTTCTCTTTCTCTCTCTCTTTCCATACCCACCTCAAACTTTCATTTATTTTATTCAGTCACGTCCCCATTAGTGAAAGTCTGTTACACACCCTCGCTTCTTTGGCTTCTTTAAAGAAAGGTCGTTGTACTTCTACGCTTACTTTTTGACTTTCTACCCACAAATCTTTTCCTACTATTATTCCTATTGTGTTTAAAATGGAAGCACTACTTTTAGCGTATACTTTTCCATAGATAGGCTTCCCTTCCCCTCCACTTACAGCCAAGTTCTGGATCAAGGGAATGTTGAGCATTGGAAGAGAGCAAACTTTGAACTTGGGGAGATGGAGTGAGTGATTTGTTAGGAGGTGAATACAGAAATGGTCTTTTTTTTTTTTTCACTCAATCTAAAATTTAGAGAATTAGTTCAAGACTTTTTTTTCCCATTTTTATGAAAATGACCTAAGGCAAGTCACTTAATCCCTCTAGACTTCCATTTCATTGCCTATAAAATGAAAGTGTTGAATAAGCTCATCATGATCCCTTTTAAAATTAAAATTCGTGTTTCTGAGATATCATGCAAAGAAGTTTTAAAAGAACTGAAAAGTTTTACTGAAGTAGAGAATAACGTTCTCAAAAACGCCCTGATATTTCTGACAATTAAAATTTAGCTTCTGTTCTTTATATTGGAAAACGGCAGCTCCAACTTTTTCCCAGATGTCTCTCAAAGCCAGATGGGAAAATTTAAGTCTGAACATTCTGGAGCCGTGGAACACGCTGAGTACACACACGGGAAGAGCGAAGATTCTTACCAAGGGGCAAAGATGCCGGGGCTGTCTCCTTAAAAGTGGACAAGTTTATTGGATGGTGGGATGGATTGTATGTAAGTGAAGGGACAGGGCTTATGGTTTCCAGCCCCTTTTTCTTTGTCACCACAGCACTCGGGTCAGGTTTTCTGAAGGAGCGCTGTCTTTAAACAGACCCCAGCTCACCAGACCCTTTGCTCACCGCAGCATGGATGTTCAGTCTTCACGCAGCTGCGTGTTGTTTCATCCCGCCTGGTGGTTATCATTTGTGGAGTCACAAGCCTGTTGCAGGATGAGTTCCAAGTGGTAAACACCAATCTAAGAAAACCCAAGGTAGCTCTCCACACGGGGAAGCGGGAAGCGTCTTCTTGAAAGTCCTCTCTCCAAAATGCAAATTCCTGTTTCCTGCCTGGGGCAGCTTTATTATTCCTCACTGGCTAAGAAAGGTCTCTCCTTTTCCTCCTGCTATCCACCCTTCTGAAAAAGTCCCAAATAGGCTCATTGTTCCTTCTCTCTTTCAGCTTCCAGTTTCAAAACTGGCTTTTTTTTTTTTTTTCCCACTGGTTCTGCCCCCAGGTCTGTAACCTAGAATTTCAATGTGTGAACTCAACATTTCAAACTAATTATTTTGCTGCAAGTGTAATGTTTAAGTGGAACGATTCTTCCCGGCATCTTCCAATATTCACCCCATTTTTATCCGTAGCTCATTTATTTCAGCTTTGACACAAGTGTAAAGGTGTACCAAAGAGCACGAAATGTGTTATCAGTCAAAGGAAGAGCTTCTCTATCATTCTTCCTGGCTAAGTGTATCCAGGAACACCTTTGCAAGCAACTACATCCAATCAGTCTCTTCTGAACCGATTTCGTAGTAACCATGTGCCCGTCCACCTTGGACCTAGGCATTCCTATGATACTGATTCTCTGTTAAACTGTAGAAGCATTGCAGTTTTCCCAAAGCTTTGCTTGCACTTCAAGAGAAAAATTCATAACTTTGATCAAAGACTTTGATTCAAAAAATCTATTATGTACATCTGGAAAAAGTGGAGGTCACTGGAAATACTGAGCCTTATCTTTCAACTTCAAGTGTTTGTGGAATCTTTCTCGGGGATCGAAAACTTCTGTACTGTCCAGTGGTACTGAGAGATTTGTGTAAAGAACGTATTTAATAACTCTATTGATGTTGGCACCTTGTAATGATTTCAGCATTATACTAATCATGAAACATAAGCATCCTTTTTTTTTTTTCTTTCACCTGATTCAATAGGTATATGCTTATGTTTCCAACAAAAATGGGCTTAGAGGCGCCTGGGTGGCTTAGCCAATTAAGCGTCCAACTCTTGATTTCGGCTCAGGTCATGATCCCAGGGCCGTGGGACTGAGCCCCACATTGGGTTCCACACACCGGGCATGGAACCTCCTTAAGGTTCTCTCCCTCCCTCTCCCTCTCCCTCTCCCTCTTCCTCTCCCTCTCCCACTTCTCACATGCTTGCAAACTCTCTCTGTCTAAAATCAAAAAATTAAAAAGTAGGGGGGGAGGCTTAAAATACTTGTTCTATCATTATGGACTTTTAGCTTCAAAATATCCATCGAAGCTGTCATCGTATTAGAGCAACTTAGTAGCCATATGACTCATCAACAATTTTATTTCTCCAAGGACTGTAGTCAATGACGTAGGTGCCATTAGAAATTCTCACTTCATCTGCTGTAGTCTGATAAGATCAAGTAAAGCAGCCGTATTCAGTTCATGCAATCCAACTTCATTGAGAAGAGAAAATGGAAAAGGATCAGTTCATACTAAAAATAGTTTAGTGATACTTCATCACTTGTTTTTAAATATAATCTTTGGAAAAGCAGTCGTAGATAAGCCAATATGTCTGTGGTTAAACACACACGCACGTGCACACGCACACACACACACTCACTTGTGGTAGTTTTAGCAACAGAGAATATAATAGTTACCCGTTTCTGTTTTATTTTAGGATTTTCACTGTTTTGTTCCACATTTTTGCTCATCTCTGCTCCATTTATATCTAACGTCTGTTGATGGTTTATTGGTCCATTGCTTAAACTTCCTCTTATTGTTAACGAGAAAGATGAAGGGTATAATTCCTATTAATGAGGTTTTGGAGGGGCACCTGGGTGGCTCAGTGGGTTAGACGTCTGACTTCAGTGTGGGTCATGATCTCAGGGTTCATGGTTCAAACCCCACCGGGCTCTGCGCTGACAGCTCAGAACCTGGAGCCTCCTGCTTCGGATTCTGTCTCCCTCTCTCTCTGCCCCTCCCCTGCTTGCGCTCTGTCTCTCAAAAAATGAATAAACGTTAAAAAAAAAAATTTAATGAGGTTTTGGAGTGATGGGGGTTCAAAGCCAATGGCCAAGAAAGAATTCTTGAGACGTCTTTGGTGCAAAAAAAGGTGATTTTATTAAGGCACGAGCACAGGACCCCTGGGCAGGAAGAGCAGGCCCCAAGGACTCTGAGAGACTGATTATATACTTCAGAGTTGGAGGAGGTAAACTCAAGGGGAAGTTTCCAGTGAGATTTTCCTATGCTAAAGAAGACTCCCAGGATCCTGGAGGCCTAACTATTGTCAGGCTAAGGTTGTGTTTCCCTCTAGCAAAGTATTAACATTAAGACAGTAGGAGTTCCGGGAGCCATGTTTTACTCTGCCTGCCTCAAGTTATTTGTCAATAGGCTGCAGGTTATAAGGAAATTTAATTTTATCTGCCATTTCCTTCTGCTTTTGTTTCCCACATCACTATCATCTCTGGTAAGGCAAGTTTTCATAATCCATACAATATCTGCTAGTCCCACTGAAATCTACATTGATGTTTCTACTCAGCAAATTCAAACTCTTTCAACTCCTTAAGCTTCCTGGCATTCTTCTCTCTTAATTAAGTCACATAAGATCTCCTTATAACCGAATGATATTGGGCCAGATCCCTCCCTAAATTTCTCTTGGGGAAATAATCCTCCTTTCATATTTTTCATCCATGATGCATATCCATTTCCAAATGCCCAGACTTTCAGCCTGTAATAATATTTCAAGATAGTCACACCTAAATATATTTCATCCACATTTTTTTTCAATAAAAGTATGGTTTTTCAGATATTGCCACACAATTATTTTATTGCTTCCTGATTCAAAGGAAAGAACATTCCGTTGAAAAGATGGAGCGGTCACTAAATTATCGGATGATATTTATTGTATCATATGACATTTGTTTTATTTTTTTCATTGAAAAATTCTCATCTCTGGGGACAATCTACCAAAAAAAAAGATACAGCAACATTTTCACTTCAGTGTATTATGCCTTTTAATGGAGACTTTAGTGTTCTACATATTTAAATATCCATGTTGAATATTTTCGAAGATTTGATGTTAAAATAACACAAGTTATCAAGCTAGTGTTTTGTTTTGTTTTGTTTTGTTTTGTTTTTCAGAGAAATTGATTTGGAATCTTGTGAAGTTTTCATAAGTTACTTTTGATGCTCTGCCTCTTAGCTCACAACAACTTTTGTATTGTTCTGTTTTTTTTTTTTTAACTAAAGTTACTAGATTTAATGAAAGACTAGTCCTAGGTCCCCCTGATATCTGAGAAGCAAAAAATCAAATATTGAGAAACATATCATCTTTGTGTCCTTAAGACTTAGGTAGACCGAATCTGTTTTGGTTTTTTGTAGTTATTTGCTTTCAGATGCAAAAAATAAAAGGGTAATTCAGAGCTGCAGGAATTTTAGAGAAGCACAGAAAGAAAAATAGTTGGTAGAGTATATACAAAACTAAAAGAAAACCAACACAACTGTGTACAAAGATTTCATCCGGTTCTTTTTTTACATAGGACTCCAATAGTTTCTCAACTGCCCTGTATATTTTATTGTTGAAATAAAACCTCATCTTTTCCCACTGGCTTTTTTTTTTTTATTTTTTTCATTTTAGAACAAATTTTCCAACACTTCATTTTGTACTGGTTGTTGTAGTTGCTGTTCTAATTAATTTAGCAGAGAGGTGTTCTCTGGCACTCATAATTTCATGAAAACAACAACTTTCATGTTAAATTTTTTGATGTTTCATCACAACCCGAATATAAGTACGTCTTCAAAATTTGAGGGAGACCTTAATTCTTAATTGATTTCTGGAACATTTTGAAGAAGGCTCTCTTGCCAATGCCGGAAATATTTTGGCTGTTTAAATTAATTCAAATTTAAATATAGCTTCACTTAAACTTCAAATATAGTGAATAAGCTTTTTTCATTTACTAACTGAAAAATATGCCCATTTTCGGTCACCTTTCTTGGTTTTCATCTGTCAAAAATTCATAAACATCTAAAGGAAAATAAATAGCAGCTCAAGCTGTATTACAATCATGTCGCAGTGATAAATGTGTATATTCTTTGAAATAACATGTATAAGTGGCCCATTCTCTATCATGGACGATGTCAGCAGTTCCAATATGTAGATCTGTTCCTTGTTGCCCCTTGGAGATACATATCTCCAGTTCCGGAGAGAAAAATCCAGAGATTTAACATTTGAGTCTCTGCCTGAAACCGATCCTCTTGCAATATACTCTTGGAGCCCCCAAATCCCCTGAGTCCTCTTTTCCCTCCAGTGCAATTCAATACATTCAATTCCACAAGCATTAATTGGGCCTCTGCTGTGTGTAAAGCACTCGGTATGAAGTACAACAAAGAATAAGCTTCGGTCCTTGTCCGTGATTTCAGCACAGGCCAAGTGTGCTCCGTTGCTTTCCCCCGGAGAAGGAAAGCTTCCACTAGCATCACTGGGAACGGAAGTAAACACCTGGATATTGCTAGTTTCTTTATTCTCCCTCAAGTGGCAAATCACCTCGCTGAGTGTGCATCCATTTCTGCCCGAGTTTCTGTGCACCTGCCCGTGTATGCACACAAACTCATCTCCATCAGATCCTCCATGGCAAGTAGGCTTTCCTATTTTTAATTTTCTTTCAAATAATTCCCTTCTTAGGGGAATCCCAAGTTATTTCTCGTTCCTGTGGTCATGGAGAGTCATTCAAAACACTCTTAATATGTCAGCACAATGAGAAGTCGCTTTCATTCATTTGAGAAAATAAGCAGCAAACCCTCTGTATATGATGACAAGTTGGAAGAAAGTAGAAAGAAGAGTAAAAATTAAAGGCATCAGACTCTCTCAAAGCAACACAGGGCTACCATTTTTACAATCTGATCAGTAGACATTTTCCATTCATCGTTATCACTGCATACAGCGATCGAAAATCAATGTGAATAAGTTGGCAATGACCATATCATATTTGCCCATATTTTCATTTAGTATGGATAAATGCACAATGCCATCAGAATAGTTTATATTCCATATCGTAGAGGGCAACTCTGTGGACATCTATTCAAATTATAAATAGGGTTTGACCTAAGACTATTTCAGAATGGCAAAGAGGTAGCACGTGATGAGTGTATTGCCTGATGTGCACCTACAGTGGTTCAGAGCATGATATTCTGCCAGGAGACCCGGGCAATAGCTTTTGTGTCAGTGCCCAGTTAAGACTGGAGTTCAATTTTGAAGTACACAGAGGAGACCGGGGATCCTGACTTGAAGCATGCCCTCCCAGTCGTGGCAAGAGACAAGAAGAATTTGACATTAAGCTTCCCCCCTGCAAATTGCAACCCTTCTACAACCAAGAAACTTGTACTGTTATGAGGAGTCACATGTGTATTCTACCTCTGTGCCAAAAAATACATGTGTCTGTCTGTAATGATGAATCAGAATTATGGGATCAGATGGAATCCCATGGCTGAATTCAACTGGTGAGTTCATTGAGTGGCCACCTCTGCCCCTATGCCAGCTAGTAAGACTCCACGAACAAATCTTTCAATCCCTTCACTGCCAAGAAAACAACAAAAACAAAAATAAAAACAAAGACACCACTTCAGCTATTCCCATGGGGCCATGGAGACTGTGATCCACTTTGGAGGCTCAATTCAGTATCTGAACAACCAAATGAAAGAGAAAGGAATCCAGGTTGGCCAAAAAAGTTCTGTAGGTGAGCCTCTCATCCTATCTACAAGAAATACTTGAGAGATTTTCCATGGAGTTTATCCATGAGGTGGTGAGAGTCTGTAAGCTTCATGATCTTTCCATCAGGGTATGTTCTCTATATGATTTGCAGATATTTACCAAAAATACTCACAGCTGAAAGCTCCTTACACACCCCTCAGAGCATCACACACATTTACACCCTTTCCAGCTGCCCGCTATATTTAAAATCATAGAATTTTACCACGATGTTTTCCCACTTTGGGATCTTATTTAGTGTAAATTCATGAATTAACATATAAAACGCCACCAAAACTACTGGTTATGTAAGAATCATCCAATTATTATTATAAAGTGAATTTTTATGTTTCCATCAAGTTTTCTCATTCTTCACTTCCCTAAAGCAAACTGAAAAAGGATCATTATAGCAGTTCTTTTTTTTTTTTTAACCCCGGTTCTAATGGGAATTCTCACATGATTTAGATAATACATAACAAAGAAGCACGCCTCAGGACTGGATAGTTTTAATCATATTTGAGCCATATGATGCCAGACAGAAACGTATGGCTTGGCATGAAAATCTGTAAATCCATATGTTCTAGATAAAGAGGTAACTATGTGTGTGCGTATGTGAGTATACATACTTATTCACATACACACACACACACATAATTTGGACATCCTGTCATTTTTCAAAGTCTCAGATGTTTCATTTCTTCCTTTTCGACAATTTAGATCTGTTTGATGTTGAGGACTAACGTAGATTTTATAGCTACATTTTTAAAATCCTTCTCCAGTGTGAGAGAAAAGGGTTGCCTTCGTGCCATCGCAAAAAATTGAATGGATTTCGATGTAGGGAGCAACTATGGCCAAATAAAACAAAACAAGTAAATGAAAACAATCAATAATGCAAACAAACCAAAACAACAAAAGAGAGAAAGAGAGAGAGAAAAGAACGAAAAGAAAAAAAAAACACTAAAATAGTAAAAAATGATCCCAAATACAGTCATACTCAGTTTCTGTCAGTGTCCTTGTCGCACACACATTTAGATAAAGTATGCGCTCTAGGACAGAAGGAATTTCGTGCGATACAGTGCTTCATGAAAGTAGTCATTTATCATAGAATATTAAAAAAAATTCTGTTTTACAATAGGTATTAATTTCAGCATCACCTGCATAAATATAATTTGAAATTCTTGTGAAAATCCTTATGTCCTTTCACAGTTAGGTTGCTTTATCCCATTAATGGCCTCTTCCTGAGAACAAGCAGAAGGCATTAATTTGCTCAGTAAATATTAATTGGAGGCCAAATCCTGCCCTAGTGAACCTGTTCACTGCACTCTCTTAAGAAAGCATCCACATTGCTTACTTTAGGGTCTACTTAATAAGTGAATTTCTTTTTAGAGTGTGTTTATTTACTCTGAGAGAGAGAGAGAGCACAAGCAGGAGAGGGGCAGAGAGAGAGAGAGAGAGGGACGGAAAGAGAGAATCCCAAGCAGGCTCTACACTCAGCCCAGAGAGCAACGCAGGGCTCTACTCCACAACCACGAGATCACAACCTAAGCGGAGATCAAGAGTCTACTGGATTAAGCCACCCAGGCGCACCCTGACTTTTAAAAACCTCTCTTCTGGGTTAGTTTTTATGTGAAAATTTATGTTTGCTGTAGATTGTTCAGCTCTTCCATCAATTAGAAGAGTAAAAATCTCGGCGACGAGAACGTGGATCTTCTAATTTGGCAACTTTCCACTGTCTAGATTGTATCCTTCTACTGAAAGGGCTTCATACAGGTTTGGTGTGGCTGATCATTTGGAAGGAGTGTTTCTGAGGAAAAGGCTCCACATCAGACGCCTGACTGTCCCTGGTTCCTCCCTCTCCTTCCCAGCCGATGGGAGTGACTGATAACAATTCCAACTTCATTATGGGTTACTTGCCCTCCGGCCAGGTACTTTATCACTCCAGCTGAAGGCATGGTCCCTAATCAACTGAAACCAATTACAAGGTGACTTCGGGTAATTAACCTCCTCTCGGTTCCGATGTCTAAGAAGTGCCAGACTTGCAAAATATTACTGCTAGGGGTCCTTTCACATGGAAGATGCTGTTGGTCTGAAAACACAAGACCGCCAAGAACTTGCTTGCCTCCCTCACCTACGAGGACGTGAACAGTCTGTGGCCCAACTGATGGCCAAACTCCGGGTTTCCTCCTGCTGCACCGGCCCCTCCTTCTCGTGTCATTTGATAGATCCCTTGAGGCCTGATCACAAAGGGCTCAAGTCTCATGCCTCTCCTTTTTCATGGTAGAGGATTTCAACCCATTCCCTGGCTTTCCGTGCCACGATCTCCAGATTTTTATCTCCGGCCCTAATCTTTCCCTGAAACTCCAGACTTCCATATAACTGTCTATCCAACGCTTCCTCTCAGGTGTTCTTTGGGCATGTAAAACTTAATATATCTGAAATGAACTCTTGATATCCACTTTCGCCCTTACTTCAAACACTTGGCCCTCTTCCAGTGTTCTAAATCTCGATAAATCGCATCACCGTCCAGCCCGTTTCTTACACCTAAGAGTCCGCATTTGCTCTCTTCTTTTGCATACACCCCATATACGCCAGCAAAGCTGCTGCCCTCGTTATCTGACCCCCTCCTCCACTCCCCTGGCCCCTCACAAGGCCTATAGCAACACAGTCCTGACTGATCTCAAGCTTCCCCACAGCCTATGATTCACATAGTGGGCTTTTAGGACAAAACAGATGTACATTATCCTATTCAAGTATTCCAGGGTCGGGGCGCCCGGGTGGCTCAGTCTATTGAATGTCTGACTCTTGATTTCGACTCAGGTCACGACCTCACGGTCTGTGAGTTCGAGCCCTGCGTTGGCCTCTGTGCTAACAGTGCAGAGCCTGCTTGGGATTCTCTATCTCTGCCCCTCCCCTGCTAGTGTGTGCACTCTCTCTCCCCCCCCCCCCCTCTCAAAATAAATAAATAAACTTTAGAAATAGTGTATATGGATTCCAGGGTTTTCTTATCACAGTTATAACCTGAGTTATAGTGGGCTCCTTGTAATTGATCATAACACCCCGCACTCTCCACTTTGGGGTCTCTGCCCCTGCTGCCAGTAATGCCCTCCCCTCAAGCATCTCCGTGGCTCTTGCCCTCACTTCATTCATGCCCCTGCTTGAAGCCAACTCTGTAGTCCACTATGTGAAATTGTACACGCCTCCCTTTTTCCTCTGTCCCTTTGCCTTGCCTTACTTTTTACAACACATACTGTTCCTGACATAATAATATGTATTTATTTTGGGAGGCACCTGGGTAGCTCAGCGGTTAACTGTCCAACTTCGGCTCAGGTCATGATCTCGTGGTTCGTGGGTTCGAGCCCCACGTTGGGCTCTGTGCTGACAGCTCAGAGCCTGGAGCCTGCCTCGGATTCTGTGTCTCCCTCTCTCTCTGCCCCTCCCCTGCTCGTGCTCTGTCTCTCTCTCTCTCTCTCAAAAATGAATACAATTTTTAAAAAAATCTAAATATCATAACAATATATATTTATTTTTGTAGTATTTATTGTCTCCTCCTCCAGTATGTAAGCTCCATTAGAACAGGGGATAGGTCTGCTTTGTTTACAGTATAAATACCAAATGTCTAGAATAATACCAGGTACACAGTCATTGTCTATTAAATATGTATTAAATGAATGACTCACAGTATTAATTCATGAGTTCCAGCCAGCCGAGCAAATCTAATCTGTGCTGCTGGTTAATATCACTTACGTGAGAGCTCAGTTCAAAAGAATTTCTCAACTTTTAACATGGTAAGGATAGTAATAATATCTATCATTTACTGTGTGTTTGCCATGCTACAGATAATGTGCGAAGTATTTATTATTTACTCGCCTTACTTAATCCTCAAAAGGAACTACCTGGGATTACTCCTACTTTTGAGATAAGAGACCAGAAGTATGGGCTTCAGAGTTAATAAGCGATAAAACAGGTATAGAATCCAGAGGCTACCCAAGGCTACACAGACTGTGTGCTTTAGTTTCATACTTTACCACAAAGCTCAGACTCAAAATGCCTACAAAGGCCAATCCATGTTGGAAACCATCCAGTGGCCTTCTTGCTTTCCTTTGTCGCCTCACTTTTGACAGAGATGTGGGCACGGATAAATATTCCTCTGCCGTGGAGGGGGGGACAAAAAAAAAAAAGCAGTCATGAATTCACGGTGATGCTTCAAAGCAGGCTTCAACAGCAAGCAAAGAGGACAGCACACAGGCTTACCCTCAAATGCTTGGCCCGAGCCAGTTGCAGGATGAAGGAATACCCATGTCAGATTTTTCGCTGCCTCAGAAGAAATTGGAAATTCAGATTTTTAAATGAAATTTCCCATAGTTCCACGTGTAAGCTGGACACTCTGAAGCACGAGAGACCATACAAAGCCTCTCTGCGGGCCACGTGCAGCCCAGAGATGCCCTGGTTGTAAATCCTGACCAAAGTTCTGCGCCGGGTATTAAAGCCGAGGGGTGAGAGGTGGGGAGAGGGAGGGCGAGAGGACACAATCACAGATAGGTTATAAGGAGGGAAAAGCTAACAGAGGGTAATGCCATTGCCATATGAGATTATCAACTCCAGAGGCTTTAGGAAGGGGAATTACTCCCATCTGAGGCAGAGGCAGAATCATATAACAAGTGGAATCTGAACAGACCCTGCAAGATGCTTCGTGTGGAAAGATACGTCAGTGTGGCAAGGCTCAGGTAAAAATAACGAGTTAGTGGAATGCTTGGAAAGGCATGAGGTGCTTATACGTTGAGAGAGTCTTTAATTACAAACGAGAACAGGCATCATACAAAATATTTGAAAATTTATATAAAATCAAATTCTTGCACGGAGAGATTCTGTTACCATCTTATTAAGGTAACGTGTATTTTTTTTTTTAGGGTCTCAATTATGACTACATTTTAGGATTAGGACATTAAGCCATATAAGTTCTATTTTTAAATAAAATCTGTATATGTTTGTATTTCACACCCGGGTATGCAGGTGACTGTAGCTGCTTCAGCCCTTTTTTTCCTTTCATTTATTTACAGGCTTTATGTTGAAAACCTAAGATGATTCTCATTTCATTACTGACATGGAGACAGCTTTGAAAATTCAGTGTGCTCATCTTTTGAAAGTTAATTCTAATGATTAGGAACTGATTTGAATTGTCCGGCAATAACAGTCTCTCCCTGGCTTTCAGTAACCTTCCCATCCTCAGTCCGATAGCGGAAGGTTTTTGGTTTGTGGCTTTTAAAGTGACGTTAGGGCACATATATTCTGCCCGTGAACAGATCTGTCCACCCACATAGCCTAACTACACTGTGCTCCTGCAATTATAAATTAAATAATAATTTAATTTTAAAATATTTAAATTTAATATTTACATTCCATATTGGACAATATATTTTGAAGACAGCCATTTTCTGATGAATGTTTTTAATTTTAAGGGCTCTAATATAAGGAATAATAAAAATGACATTTTAGACTATTCTGAATTTAGGAGCATAAATAGGAAATTTCAGGGCCTAGTTTTCAAGAACACACGCTAACAGGATAAACAAAATTAAACCCGTCATTCTGCGAAAAATGCCTTTTCATCCTGCACATATTTTAAGATGCACTTTTGAGGTTTGCAGAGAGTTTAATTTTCAGTTTAGAGTAAAAGATAGTGTTACCCAGTATGGGTGATAGATTAGGTTACCACAGTTATTTTGCATGACCCTTAAAAGGTGAACAAACTGAATATACCTCAAAAGCAGAGCTGTTAACCTTAAAGGGGATTACAGATTTGATCTGTGGGGAAGGACGCGCAAGCAAGCAAATGTAAAGGTGGCTGTTCATACTCCCACTATTTGGTTACCAGTGTTGGGATATTTGGACATAACAGCCGTAGGCTGACTCAACAATGTATGCAGGGAATTTTTATCTGTTTGGTTTTACAACTTGACTTCTGCCTTTTCCTTTCTGAATTCATTTCTTTCTACCTTACTACCAGTACCTAGAAGAGTTTATTTCTGCTTCTGTAACAAGGCTCCAACTGGCTATTTTCTCCGTATTCCTTTTTCATGCTTACTGCTATATCCTTGTTCACATCATTGAGGCCATAAACAACGGGGTGAATCAGACTTGAATTTAAACTGCAGTTGTGCTCTCTGTAAACTGCGTCTTGGTGCAAATTATTTAACCTCTGAGTTGTTTATTTGTGAAATAAACACCATATACAGTTATCGTAGGGACTAAATCAGGCAGGCAGGTTGTCACAATGGCGGACGCATATTTCATGTCATAGCTCATTAAGGAAGAAGGTCACTTTTTTAATGATGCGACTCCAAACTTAACTTTTTGTTTGTTTTTAACTCCAAACGTAACTTTTCCGAAACCTGCTAGTGACTCAACTTGAGTGCAGAATATATATTGCAAGGATGAGGCATTACACTGAAATGGAACAATCAGAGACATAGTCCACATTCAGCCCATCTAGCTCACCTTGATAAATCATCAAAATTCCCTAGGTCCAACTGCCCCATCAAAAAACTCAAGGGATAGACTCTGAGGCCTCTTTCAGCTTGCAGAGTCCTGTTACTGGGCAGCAATGATTTCATTTTACCTAGGGACAACATTCCCACATTCTGCTGCATTTATTCGGATATTGGCAAGTAGCCATTTTTTCAGATTTTAAACACCAGTATAATTCAAAGAACAAGGTTGTGCCTTTCGTGCCTAAAAAGTAGGCTTTTGAGGGCAAAGGGAAAAAATAGTGCTCAATAAAAACTTAACTACACGAGTATTCTCTTCATTGCCCAATCCCAGTAGTATTAACCTGTTCAATGCCACGTTTTTATAAACAACACATCTCCTAGACTTCATTCTTTGAGCCTCTTACTGAATTTTGGTGTTGTAATCTTTTATGTCAATATACCCATTGAGATTTTATAAAATTTCTTACATTTATCTTTAGATAATAGGTATTAGTTTCTTGAACAGATATAAAGGAAAATGAAAAACTCCCATTATTATTCCTATAACACTATTTTATTTTATTTTATTTTATTTTATTTTGTTTTTAATATATGAAATTTATTGTCAAATTGGTTTCCATACAACACCCAGTGCTCATCCCAAAAGGTGCCCTCCTCAATACCCATCACCCACCCTCCCCTCCCTCCCTAACACTATTTTATAAAGAAAATAAAACACAGACGGGTAAAAATGTGTCACATATAGGGATGACACCTCCCTTGCCTCAGTTATTCTACCCCAGATTGGTCATTTTATCAGCTTTATGTTTTAGTCCAGAATGTCTATGTAAAACCAGCATATGCACAGATAGTTTTTACAGTGTGTAATATGCTACATAAGGTCTCTCTCCACCTTACCTTTTTAAAAAAAATTTTTTTAATGTTTATTTATTTTGAAGGAGAAAGAGACAGCATTAGCAGGGGTGGGGATGGGTGGGGGCGGGTGGGGACAGAGAGAGAGAGGGAGACACAGAATTTGAAGTAGGCTCCAGGCTCTGACCTGTCAGCACAGGACCCAACGCGGGGCTCGGACCCGCAAACTGTGAGATCATGACCTGACCTGAGATCAGACACTTCACCGCCTGAGCCACCCAGGCACCCCTCTACCTTACTTTTTTTTTTTTTTTTTTTTTTTTTTTACTCTTAAGTCCCCTTGGAAATATTTCCCCGGTAAGCCACGCAAAACCACCTGACTTTTAAAGGGCGGACTCCTTCCATATTCCGTTGTATGGATATTCCACAGTTTACGTGCAGTACCTTTCTACTAGGCCCCGTCTTTGTTTCCAATTGTTTCTTATTATAAACAAGACTGCAACAAACATCATTTGACTTCTATCTTGGCAAACTTTGGTGAGCACACCCTAGCTCTGTGATTGGGATCAAAGGGAATTCATTTGCAATTTATTTTATTTAAAAAGATGCCTTATAATCATTTTTAATCTCTAATCCTCTCAGAATCAATGTCCATTTTACGGATGAGAAAAAGTGGGGAATTAATTCAGTAAGCACACTTGATTAGTAAGCGTAGAGACAAAATTAGAACACGTCCCTCCCTAGGCTCATCGTCTCTTTCTAGCACCCCAAGCTGAATTTTCAATGGATTCCAAAGAAAAGGTCATTTGAAAAATTGGACGTCTTCAACAGATGGATTAAGGTGATGGCTGGGAGGCCTTTGAAGAAATGCATAGAAAGAGACGCAGAGAAAGACACACTGTGCTTTTTTTCTCCCACACGGGCCTCTTTGGAGTTACAATAAAGCCAAGCTTTCCGCTTTCCTTGTTTACCAGGTTCTATGAAAGAGAATAGAGAGAAAGATATTCCTGTTGATGAAAATGATGACAGATAAAATGTGTTTGAAGGCTATAAAAGCTCCTCACATCTGGAGCAGCTGGCGGCCTGGGATTGGACTCTAAGGGGAGCTCATAGATATCTAATTTGAGCAATGGTTAAAAGTAAACTTGGGAACAGCTGATTCAGTGCAGTTATCTCTGGCTCTGGGAAGTTTTTGTGATGTTCAGAGGCTGGCACATAAAAATCCACATGACACATATTTGCTGAGTCTAATATCCTTATGAAAATGAACAGGGATGATTTACAGGAATATATTAGACACAGCTGTTCTTATATAAACCAGGATATAACATGCCATAGCAGGTAATGAGCCATTAAAATGGGCAGAAGAGCCTTGCTAATGTGGCAATAATTATGTACATTAAAATATACAAATAACATACAAATACCAGTAGCACAGGAGTCAGATTGGATAAATTGCTAGTCATTCAGCCCACAGTTATGGCCTACCACGAATAAAGCATTTTGCTGAAACCCAAAAGGGACACAGAGTCTTTGTACCTCAACTACATTTCAGAATCACACACGAGAGATGCTGTCTACAAAGCAAAGCAACTTAGTACTGTAATGAGAACAGAGATGGAGGTGGACCAAGGCCAAGCACCAAGGTCATTTAGTCACAAAAGCTGTCTTTTGGAAAACTCTGACATAAACTAGGGTGATTTTGAGCCCCAGAGATAACCACTCAAGTCCCACATCAGAGCTTCTGGGGATACACACAAAGAGGAAAAGTCAAGAGAAAGAGAGCTCGTGGTTGGATAAATTTACACGACAGGAGTCTCGCACGATGGGCCTCCGACCTTCATTAGAAATCTGGACCCTAGGCCTGATAAACGCTTTCCTCATGACGCTTCAAATCTAGACACGGGCCTGATGAACACGCACCAGTTTCCCTAAAAGGAAGCGACCTGCAAGAAATGTGACGTGCGGCAATAGAGTAAGGACTGCCGGGCAGATGACCATGAGGGGAATAGACTTTTCACGGAGGTGGTCATAGACGGTATTGTTGAGAGGTGGATTCAGTTGAGCCCTGACGGGTGCTGAGGTTTTTGACAGATATTAATGATGTTTGAGAGGAAAGGCAAAGAACATAAGCAGAGCTATAGAAATAAAATAGTTCAGAACATACTCAGGAGACCAAGAGGCCAACGTGGCTAACGTGTAAGAAATGTAGTAAGAAATCAGGCCGTGAAGGGTTTGGGGCTGTCAGGCTACATTTTACTTAGGAGACAGAGTCATTCAATATTTTGATCAGGGAAACGATGCGGTTCTAATGGTGCTTTTGGAAGATTCCTCTTACAGTGATTACGAAGTGGTTTGGAAAGAGGGACCTCTGGAGCAAGCCTGTTACAATAATCCGGGTAACAAAGGTCTGCCATAGGACAGTAGCAGTAGGGATGGGACAGAAGGCAGCGGTCAAAGGACTGTTGGTCAGGAAAAGGCAACATGAGACTTTAAGGTTGGCGAGAGAGAGAACGAGAAGAAAGAGAAGAGGTACAGCTCAAAACGTGGTTTGGGACTTCAACTTGATAAATAAGGTGGCAGAGAAAGACACAAGGAGATTGACATGTTGAAGTAGCTAAGTTAATGGGGCTTCTCTGCAGAAATACCCAACAGACCTATGGAAATATATAAATGGAGCTCGAAATCAGGAACACGGCTGGGACTGTATGTTTGCAATTGATTTTGCTCTGCTTACAAATGATACTTGAACACAGACATGAGGGTAGGAGACTCTATATGCAGGGTAGCACAGAAAGGCTAGGAGAACAGACCATCTCACTGGATCAAGAGCAAGAAGCAGTGGCCAAGGAATGGAGGAATGAAAGGGATGTAGGAAGGAAAGGAGGAATGAAATGAGGAATGAGAGGAATGCAGAACAGAAAGGAGTGATTCAAACCCAAATGAAGGTGACACAATAATCAATAATCGGTCTGAGCCTAAAAATTTCTGTGGGACCTATGCCATTGAGAAGCAGAAGCATTCCATAAGAAAGAAGGGAAGAGAAGGGCAAGGGAGGGGGGGGAGGGAAGGGAGGGGAGGGGACAGAAAGAAAGAAATTACGGGACAAAGACTTGAGGGGCAGGCAGGTAGTTCTGGGAGCCATAGCTAGTCCAGGGTGTATCACAGGAAAAGGCTAAGATTAATGACAAGGACCAGGGTCTACACTTTTTAATTACAGCTAAGATGTTACTAAGACCTGTACTCAGCAGGCAGTAGGAGCCGCTGAGACTTCAAGAAAAGTCTGACAAGAGCCAGCGTGATTTTACAGATTGGGTCAAGTTTCTTCACCCACTGAAACCTTACAGCAGTTTCCCCTTGGTGTTCGAATAAAGGTAAAAATCTAGGTCAGGACCCTCAGTCACACATCATCTGGTTTCCACCTAATACTCCGGGTATAAATCATGATGCTTTACTAAGTCTACCTCAGAGTTTTAGCATATTCTGTTCCCTCTGAATCTCTCTCTCTCTCTCTCTCTGTCTCTCAAATGTCATCCCTCACTTTCTCAGGAAGAGAGTCTTCTCTGAGATTCTAGGTTGTAATAGATCCCCTATTTATACAGGGTGGCAAACTATCTTTTCCCAACACCAAATTTCAATTGTAATTCTACGTATATGTGGGTCATTACTTGTTTAGCACCTGTATCCAAAATTAAATTATGAGTCCTGAGAGCAGGGATCATGTAAAACCCTCAGATCTGGCACAAGAAAGAAATACATAAATCAGTTCAAGACTGTGGATCATTGGAGATGGTTAATTTGATGTACGGACTAGAGGTGAAAAAACAGGACATTGTTGAAATGTCGGGAAGAAGGGTTGTTGGAAATGTGATACATATAGAAAAAGAGAGGTACGTTTACAAGATGTTTTAAGAGTTGAAGCAATAGGACTTGGATATTAATTGGATGGGTAATGTCTCAATAATTTGAGAGGCCCTATAAATATATTTAATAATAAATATTTAATATATAATATAATATTAATATTATTTGTTCAGGGCAATATTTAAGTTCCATTACTTTCTGAACTTGCTGATTTTGAAGATATCCTTTCTCAGATCTACAAAATCTCTCAATGGTCCAGTCCCCTTTTTTCCTACATACTTTTTTATAAAATTTTCTACAAGTATTTATTGAGAACTACGACAGGCACTCTTCTGGGTGCTTGCCTATCAGTGACAAAGCAAAGATCCCTACCTTCATGAAGCCTACATTATTTTGCAGAAAATGAAGAGTAAAGAGTATATATGAGTGTAGGATATTGTCTATTTGAAGGCAGTATGTACAGGACAGGGCAATGTAGAACGAAGTGAGGTGGAATCAATACAAACAGCATGACCCTAGTTTTCTAGAGCTCGTAACATATATTAAGTTTAGCATCTCTTTCATTGTTTTGCTTTTAATGAGACCCAGAAACATTCCAATTGTAGGTATCCGATGAAGTATAATTGCTTCTTTTCTCTCTATACCTGGAGATAACATCCTCAAGGGCAGGGAGGGAGCAAGATGTGCTGGCAGGAGGAAGAAAGCTTCCTTCCAGGTCAGCCTGCTGGGGAGCAGGAGGGGGCGGGGTCCGGCACCAGCACCACCCCTGCCCCTACGTCCCCCTGGGTAAAGGCTCTACTCTCAGCACCTCCCCCTACTTAGCATCTCGGCGTCTTTCCTTACACTTCTGGATGATTCCTCTATTTTGCTATACTGAAAATACTAAATATTTTCTCAGGCTGCTTTTCTACTTCCCACTTCCGTCAGCTCTGTGTCTCTAAAGTCTTTCTCACAGGAAAGTACCGGACAGCGTATTCCACATGTAGGCTACTGTTTTTTGTTTTTTGGTTTTTTTTCCAACTAGCTTGTTACATTTAATTTTTCATTCATGAATTAGAATTTTTTCACGGTTTTCTGAATAGCATTAATAAGATTTGCATATTCATCATCACAGTAAATAACACAATATAAGGTGATAAATATTTAATAGCTTTTTTTCTCAACTTTCAGAGAACAGTTGGAACAATTCAAACTGTTGAGACACTGTTTACTTAGAAACTGACTTTCTTGAAACAGAAGGTAAACATTTTTTAAATTTGTTCATAGTTTAACCAGTAAGAAAAGAATGAATTAATCCCTTAATTTATCCCCTTTCATGAAAATTCTGTCATCCTCTGCAATATACACTCCTAGTCCACAAGAAGATTATTTTTTCAGCTGAAAAAATGTGTTAAGTATATTCCCATTATTTTAATTAATTAAAGCTTAACCACAAGTTTAAAAGTGAAACATTTCATTATTGTTTTCCTTATTCCCAATAGGGGAGAGGTTTATTTCATAATAAATTAAATGTACTGATTATTTTGGCTTGTGCAGACATGACTGTAAGGTATCTATATGTTTTCAATTAATGAATCCATCAGTTCCATAAAATTCTAGATTCCTGGCTTCTCTTTATAAACAAACAGGAACCTCAATACTTCTCATTCCATCATGTCTGGCTGCTTCATTTATTCACATATTAGTATCACCCCTCTGTCTCTGAAGGCATATAAATTGGCAAATCCAATGCATTGATCTAGAAAAAAAAGTATAAGCAGTGTTCCCTACTTTCAAAAGCTTGCAACATAATAAGAAACAAATAATAATCTTTAAAAAATAAGTAAAGACAAAAAGACAGTTTTAATGAGATAATACATGTATTTCCTCTGTTTGTACTGAAGTTTCAGATTAAACCCGCTTCCCCCCCCCCCAAAAAAAAAACCCTGAAACCAGTGCCATAGACATGCAAACTTTTTGAGGGTGTAAAAGAGAAGTTGAAGAATTACCAGATCGGAGAAAATAAGAATCCCTTTGGGGAGTTGGTGAGCCATGGTACCATGATACTCAGGAGGGGAGGGCTTCTCATAAAATGAATCCAATTGAGGGGAACTTAAAGGTAGTCACCCAAAACGTTTAGTGTGTGTCTCCTGGTGTTTGAGGAACCTGGGGACTGATATCTGACATTTTCCAGGAGAGGTCTAAAAGGCTACAGGCTGCAGGAGTGACCAACCCGGTGGTCCACTCAGGCAGAAAAAAGCTGAATGAGAGGTGACCTGTGTGCCCTTCGGCGGGGGCCAGTCCAGTAGCCGGGGGTCTGGAGGAGATTCCCTGAGGGAGGAGGAGGCATTCTCCCAGGTTTGACCCCCCCACACCCCTACTTTATGTTTTGCGACTGAAAACAGTCCCCAAGGTGTGTATGTGTGTGTGTGTGTGTCTGCGAGTGTTGGGAAGAATAAGTTAGATAGATTCGAGGCTTTGGTTTTACACTGAATTTGACTTAAAAAGTCAAAGCCTCATCTAAGGGACTGCTTATTTATGACCTGAGAGTAATTGTGAAAGTTATGAAATCACTTGAAATTTCAGCCCAAGTCCTAGAAATACAGCTTGTTGAAAGTAGGTTGAAAGGTGGCCAGAAAGGGAAATGGTAAAGCTATTCTCTTTCAGTGCCCTGCCTCGTCCCACTCACCCAGGGAAGTTGTACAACATGAGATGTGGCACAGAGGACCATCAAGGCTGTGGAGTATAGAAAATTAGTTCAAAGCAAAGAAACGAGCGTGTATTGCAGAGGGTGACAAATTTTTCATGAAAGAGGATAAAGAATTGGCTTAAGAATCAGCTGGGCACTGATTACAGATCATTACAGACTTTGGACATAGGAATTCTGTAGGCACATCAAATTGTGGCCCCGTTATCTAAATGTGTCAGTGCATCACTCTGCATCGCTGACTAAAAGCTGGAGACTGTCTGGATAGGAGAGTAAAAATACCTTATGGCTTCATGTGTTTTGCTTTCTCTTTAAGAAATAGGGGAGGGGCTGCCTGGGTGGCTCAGTCGGTTAAGCTTCCGACTTCAGCTCAGGTCATGATCTCACCTTTTGTGAGTTCACGCTCCACATCAGGATCTGTGCTGACAGCGCGGAACCTGCTTTGGATCCTCTGCCCCCCTCTCTCTCTGCTGCTTCCCTGCTCATGCGTGCGCCTACTCTCTCTTCCTCTCTCACAAATAAATACATAAACATTTAAAAAAATATATGGATAAAATGGCCTACCCAGCTCCCTTATCAGCCTCCACAATTAAACATACCAAGCAAATCAACATGGGAAGAAACCTATCAAACCACTGTTTCAGTAGGAGTAGGATTCTAAAGTTAAATGGATAAGGAGAAGTAAACTGCAAGTGATAGGCTAGAAGCCAATCACTTGAATGGTAATACAGACAAGAGATATATCAAACACTAGGTCTCCAGGAGTTCTTGTGTCACTATGAATATTTAACTAAACACATGGGGGTAACCATGGTCCTGAGAACAGAGTATTGAACTCGAAACCAGTGGATGAAGGCTGTCTTTCTACCTAGTTGTACATCACGTTCCTGAATACATTTATACCGATTGTGGAGAAAGACGGTCTTCCATAGGTCTCCTGGGCTCCTACCTGCTTGACTAGTCTGTCAATGAAGCAAAGCCCTGCCTGTTCTCTGCCAGGTCCCTTTCTGAGGGTCATGTTTCCAGAGAGCATCCTTGAGAGATGATGTGATGTCTGCTTCTGAAACCAAGAACAAGTTTGCTTACTGCTTGCTCTAAAAATGATGTGTTCGCCAGGTACGGTGTGGTTCAGCTTCAGTGCAAACCCACTGGGCGCATGGCATCCGTCTGGGCCCTTCCACATCACCCCCATGCAAGGATGAGGGAAACTGGCACAAACATGACGATCCTCAGGCTGCCGGCTGTACTTTCAGCGACAGAGTCACTGACACGGGAGCCTTGTGGCTTCTGCCGGCTTCCATGAAATGTGAACAGGCGAATTTAGTAGCTTACAAGTAGGGCAAAATCTCTGACCTAACAAACATCACTCATGCGTAGTCTCTACTGGCTTTCCCTGGCTGGATATATCATTCAGAGGCATTCAAAATATTATATTTAGAATGCTCTCATGTTGCTAGTCTAAACTGTCCTGAATTTTTGGAAAAATGTCACCGTTAATGTCTCAAATAAGTTAATAACATGTATGTACCTAGGTAAGTCAGAATCCTCTTTTTACTTGTTTGGTTCTTTAGTACTCATCCTTTATTATTATTAGTTTTGTTTGTTTATTTATTTATTTTGAGAGAGAGACAGAGAGCGGGAGTACGGGAGGAGCAGAGACCGAAGGACAGAGAATCCCAAGTAGGCTATGTACTGTCAGCACAGAGCCCCACATGGGGCTCAACCCCACAAACCACGAGATCATGACCTGAGCCAAAATCAAGAGTCCATTGCTCAACCAACTGAGCCACCGAGGCAACCCAGTACTCATCCTTTAAATATTTATCTTTATTTTATTTATTTAAAAATTTTTTTTTAACGTTTATTTATTTTTGAGACAGAGAGAGACAGAGCATGAACGGGGAAGGGTCAGAGAGAGAGGGAGACACAGAATCTGAAACAGGCTCCAGGCTCTCAGTGGTCAGCACAGAGCCCAGAGCCCGACACTGGGCTCAAACTCACGGACCGCGAGATCATGACCTGAGCCAAAGTCAGCCGCTTAACCGACTGAGCCACCCAGGCGCCCCAAATATTTATCTTTAAAGTAAGCTTCAAGATCTTCTAAATTCAGGTCAGCAAGTTCTTATCATCTGGACTTTCCAGCTCCCTTTCACCAACTTACGTTAGCTCTTACGCTGGACATTTCACCAACTTACATTAGCTCTTTCTCCTCCAGAGACCTGCTCACACCCCCCCACACAAATACACATGACTTGAGTTAAAGACAGAAAGATGATCTGTTGGTCTCTACTCGTCTTGTGACATTGGTTGCAACTTGTAATGTCAAGGAGTTACCTCAACATGAAAGCAATCTATAACATAATAAACAGACGTGGCAGTATAAAAACTATTACTGTAGTCTTATAAACGGCAGGCTGCAGTAAGATAATTATGAGGATGAATGGCCTTATTAACGTCAAACACAATAGTATTTTTCAATAAACTTACAACAAAGCATCTTCCATTGCTTTGCAACCAATATTGAAGAGTTGTGGAAATAGGAACTTTTTTTCCAATTCATAAGGGCATAAGAAGAGATAGTGACATAATTATAATTATATTAAGAAACACGGTTGATTGGCTGTCAGCATACTTTACATTTAACAATCCTGGGTGTTTTTACGTGATAATGGCATAATGACAGTAATGAACTTAGAAGTTATTCTTAGCAGAGTATCACAGCAGAGTGCAATCGATTTCTGCATAAGCTATAAATGCAATCCCCAACCTTATAGGTTATTGTAAATGCAAAGCACCAATTCTCATTCATAACTACTTAATTAAAGAACATTATTGGTTTACCTGTAATTGCTTTAATTTATCACAGTGTTACAATTTATAAGTAATGTGTGTTATTCTTCAGTAGTTTTATTGTAATTACACATAATTTACAATTCACATTACTGGATTTCTAATTAGCCTCTAAATATTCTTGGGTATAAAAATGAAAATACTATTTTAAGGAGAATAGGATAATTAACAATGTATTAAATCTATTGGCTATCAAGCATTTACCAAACAATAAAGTCAACTAATTTAGGCGATTTAAGTTGGTGAGTTATAAAATCTTATAAAGTTATAGAGTATGACCTAGTCACTCTTCGAGGTACTAACATTGATAAGTATCTGTTTCGAATTCATCTTAGCATCATTCTGGTCCACATTCTATTTGGCAAAACAGCACATTTACCATTTCCTTTTGTGTTGGGGTGGATGGCACCGGAGAGGGGGGTGAGGAAACACACCTATCACGATATGCCGAAAGGAGCTTGTCTACTCCTTTGACCGTTTTTAAGTTACTCTACTCTGTAGGATAAATAGTGAAAACAATGAGTCAGTTGCATCTACTTTGTTCCTGGAAATTGGGAAAGATCAGGTGGTTGTCCAGAAAAATCACGATCCTGAATTTTTGTTGCAAGTTTCTTAAAAGCCTTGTTTTGGCATGAAATCGCTATAAAGCCAAAGTCACGTGACTTGGCCATTTGACTTAAAGACGACTAATGAAAGACACATGACTGGGTCTAAATGTTCCATAAAATATGCAGCCACCTGTCCAATGTGTTTTGAAAGGTCTTCAGACTTCAATATCTCCTCTGAACCAAGCTGACGTCTCTAATATTAGAAACAGGGCTTTGGGTTAGGCACTTACCCAGAAAGTTTCTCTAAGTGCAAATATGCTATGTAGCATGGGTGGAACATTCATCATTGGTTCTTATGACTGAATTCATAGGAATTCATTTCTTAGATGAGGTAGTATCAGGCAGAAGAAGTAAGAGACCGAGAAAACACGAAGTCCGGAAACAAAGAAGAGGAGAACAGTAGCAGGGTGTTCTGTTGAGGACAGCAGCCTAGGCGCAGTGATAAAACGACGTGCAGCACACTTAGGTGCCCAAAGGGCCCTGTGACGCCTCTATGTACCAGGACAGAATAGAAGATCATCGGGAGGAATTGAGACTGGCATCAAAAACAAATGTCACTTCTTGGCAATTTTGCCTAAAGCCAACCTTAAAATCTCCCTGCTAAGATTTTGCTTCTTCTTATTATTCCAGCCCTTGACATTGTTGCACATCTATATTTTTAATGAACATGGGGCTTTCCATAATTCAGAATAAAAATAATTGGCTATAATTTTGTACATTGAATCAAAAGGTAAAGTGCTAAAGTCATAAATGACATTTACATTTTAAGCCACATCGCTAAAACTGCCAATCATCCTCTCTATTCACCTGCATTGAAATTTGGTTGTAATGAATAAAATGGGTCCCCTCTTAGCATAGTACTTCAGCTACACGCACAGCCATCAGCAGATATGAACCATTAATGGGGCAAGTGTCTCCTGGGGTTTTTTGTCTGCCTATATTGAAAATGCCCACATCCCCACCCAGCACCATTTTATAGTCACAGACCCAACCAAAGATTCCAACAACTGTGACCGTTTCGAGCACCCATGGGTTAATAGGTCTGTCTAGGCTTCTCCATTAGCGGTGTCACTGTGGTGGAATCAACAAAGCCCTATTCTGAGGCCTTTGGGGACCATCTTGGAAGCGTTCTGTGATAATGGTGCTCATTGTAACTGGATGTGACCGATGGTTAACTCATAGCAGCAACTAAAAATGCATGCATTTAACCACACTAAATAGAATTCTAGCCCAGACCAAGCTTTGTGTATCAGCCTCCTGATGTCACAGAATATACCGTGGAATTGATTAGCTAGTTGCATTCAATCGGGCTCAATATATTTTTTTCTGTGTATTTTAGGCAAGAAATGTACAATTAAGATTTGTGGGCTGTCTGCGTTTCCTTCTCTTCCAGACTGTCTGTCTTCAATATGCTCAAGTCAGTTATTAGTTTAGATTATAAATGTGTCTCACTTACTCCTAGAAACAGGTTGATTAAGTTGATTTTTCAACAGTAAAATCCCTCTTTCTTTCCCAGTATGTATATGCGTGACTTTAAATCATACTTAAACACATATAGGAATATGGACGTTGGAAATCTGCACTAATCGAAGCAAAGAGTTTAATGGGCCTTATAAAGGGTAAGGACATGCCATACCTCAGTTGATTGCTTCTCAATTAGGACACAGAATGCTACCCCATTCTTCCTTTTGGGTATGCCTTGAGTCTGTACAGTTCAGTACATAAATGATTTTCCATGGCTTTTTAAAAGGCAGTGCATATTAATATTTTAAACTCAAGTAATTGCTTCTGGCTCAGCAATGGGTTTCATTTATGAGTGTTTATCCTCAGCAAATGGAAAGTATGGTTAATCTAAGTTAAAAATGGGTTCTTTAAATAGCTCTAATTACATTCTGTTTATATTTGTATGTATTAGACACTTAAGATTTAATCGGTAGCAGTTCTAACAAACCATAATGTTTATTAGCTGGTTTTAAATTATTGTTATGGATGGCAGTTGAATGGGGAAATAAATGATTTGTCTACTGTAAGACACAGTAAATAAAAGATGGACCAAGGTTAGAAAAATGATTTTTCGCATCACTTCAAGTTTTAAAATAATTCGTCAGAAAGCGGTTACGTAAGGTAAATTCTTCCTTGTTTTGTTGTTTGTTTTTGATCACTAAAGATAAAAAAGTAAGGTGGTCTCCAATGATCTCAGGCTAGTGGGAGTTTTGCTTTCAAAAATCACTAAGATCTTGATGTTCAAGCATCAGAAGGAACTAAGTTTTACATTTTAATTTATATTCATTTTACCTTGAAGAAGAATAAACATCAGATATAATAGGTTGATTTATAAAATGTTAGAAACTCATTCGTTTCAGGTTGATGTAATGCTGGATGAAACCAATTTAACTTGCTTGAATTCTGTATTTTGATGAAACAGAAAAGGCTTTGTTGGGTTCTGCTTCCTCTCCAAGAAAGCTGTGAAAGGACTTCCCTTATCTTTGGGGAAAACTTCTCAACTGCACATGAGTGTTACTCAGTGAATGAAGAGACTCATAGTCATTTTCTTGACATTTCATTTCCCATTTATTTTATTGGGACTTTTCAAGATATGCAAAATGAAGTATAAATCAAAAGACAATTTATAATAACATCTGTGTCTCTGTGGAACTACAAGAATTTATCATTGTTTTTAAAAGGTGACAATATTCCCAGAAATTTGTGGATTTATTAATGTCGTTTTAGAAATAAAAAAGAAGTGATAGAATCGTGATTATGGGTTCTCTACTTGGTAGATAAGTGGGGGGAAAAAACCAGAACAAGATCTTATACCAGATTTTCTCCTGGGCAAATGTTTAATTAGAAAGCTCTGCGACCTTGGGCAAGTAACTAAACCTTTATGTGCTACAATTTCCCTATCAGTAGGAAAGTAGGGAAGTGGTAAAAGTATAATAATAGTACCCATGCCATAAATTTAGTGTGAGTTAGAATAATATAGGCAAGCGCGCAGAATGGTGCTTTCACATACACGTTAGGTGGTAATACTGTATTCATTTCGTCTCTCCCTCTAGCTCTGAGCTCTCTACCAAGAGCTAGGAGCTACCGTCGTCTGCCAATTCTTTCTTTGCAGAATCTCTCTCATTGTCCCTTTCTTTTCCATTCCGGTTGCTGCTTTCTGGAGCATGCCCTTGTTAACCTCATGCCTCAACAGTAAGCCTCTCATATGAAGTCTTGTCTCCCCTGCCCAGCTCCACCATTGTGTTTGCCTCCCAACGCACTCACAGACAGACCGCCCTCAACCTCAAACCTGCTCAAAGGTTCCTCTCTCTGCCGAGAATGATCCCACACGCTTAGCATGCAGGGCACTCCAACATCTGGCCCCATCACCTTCCCTTCCACGCTTCCCTCCCGTGGCCTGCCCACGCCCCACATCCCAGCCAACCCTCACTGCCCCCTCTGGTTTTCCCTCCTTGACACTGGTACCTTTACGTTTTCTTGGAATACACTCTACCTACATCTGGCTTTACAGAAGTTTTCTGATCCTTCAAGACCGCAACACATGCCATTTCCATGACAGCCCCTTTTCATATCGCCTCTGGGTCCTAAATACATGTGTTTTGTGCCATTCATAGGCCACGTATCCTATTTGCTTCTTAGCGCAAATATTCAGAAATGTGTCTCTTCTCCCTACTGTATCACATTCTCCAGCATAACTCAAGCCTGGTGCATAATAGGTACTCAATGCTTGTATATTTGTTGCATGACTAAATGTTGCTCGGTGCTAAGTATCTTGCATGACTAAGAATCAGGGTACGAAAGTGGCCATCAGCAGGGAATGTTTGAATTAATTAGTAGATGAGTAAGTTCGTCACTTACTTTAAAAACATTGTGAGAGCCTTATCTCTTTTGCTGCCTCCACGTTCTCTCTCATGGACCATTTCTTTCTAATAATCGTTCCCTGGTTTTTTTACCATGTGTCACACATGACATTGGTAACCCGTGATCTGGGGGTATTACTGATAATAATCTTGGAGGACAGCAAGGGGACAAGCACAGCAATCATGACAGTGATATGTGATGAGCATTATAGCAGCCACTGTCCAGGGGATTATGGAGACGAATAGCGGGGATCTGACTTGGTCTGGGGTTAGGGAAGTGCTCTCCGAGGAAGTGATTTTTGAGCCAAAACCCAAAGAAAGCACGGGGGAGCCCAACGGAAGGGGAGGGAAGCAGGCCAAGATAAGTACCCATACTAGGCTCCGAAAACAAAGCTGAGAAGAAACAAAAGAAGAAAAAAGTCTCTGCCCCACAGAGCTCGTAAATAATAAAATAATTTGCAATGAGTACACTAAAGAAAGAAGAAGCAAGCAGGTTGCTGTGGCCTAAATATACGTTTCTGAACAGGTGCCATTTAACCTGAGATCAGTGGGATAAGACAGATATGAGATCCTTCTTTCTAAGCAGAGGGGCCACCCTGTGCAAAGCTCTGATGGTGGGAAAGAAGACCAGTGTGGCTGGAAAGCTGAGATTACCAGAGATGAGGTTAGGAAGGTGGACTTCGCACACCACAGAGGACTTCATAGGTCAAGAAAAAGAGTCGTCTTCTATTCTGAGTGCACTGGGAAACCATCAGCGGTCTTTCAGCCAGAGAGTGGAGTGACCCAACTTATATTTTAAAGAGTCACTTTGCTTTCTGCAGGACGAGACAGGAAGAATGGAAGCAGGACATCGGGACAATGGTTACCGAGATGGGGGTGGGAACAGTCGAGTTAAAAGTGGAGGATGCTCACACACGCAGGGGGAGAACATTGAGCGGGATGTGTGGATTGGACTGAGGGATGGTTAGAAGAACCCTAAAGGGCTTAAGCGCAGCTGTGATCGAGGGAGGGTCTTTTTGCCAACTCCTCTCTCTGGGCCTCTTTGGTTCTGGAGTTTGTATCTTGGCCCTACTACAAGGGAAGAGAGTTTTCTTGGATTCCTTATTATAAACTCAGCTCTTAAGACCTTAAAACAAGCTTGGAAGGGAAGCATTATAAACTCTGATGTCAAAGTCACCTTCAGTCTTGAACCTGGCTTCTCAGTTGTCCTTGTCATCTTTCTCTGCAAGCGGAGATTTAAAGAGTCCCTTCAAGCTGCCTCCATCCCCCATGAAAAGACTGTGACCTCGCTTAAGATGTGGTTCTCAGCTGAGCTTGCGGGGATACCTTTGGATTATCTCCTCCATATTCCATGTGGGGCTCCCGAAGTCCCTTCCTATGTGGCAAAACCACCATGGAAAGGAGCTAGGCCACGTACAACACAGTCTCACCCTTTGCGATTCTAACTCAGGATTTTAACTCTAACCACATCTCCTATTAGCTGGAAAGATTTATTCATGTCTGCACCCTACTTCAATGTCCTCATTTTAAAACAGGTAATCATTCCTACTTTGCAGAATAGTTGGGGCGGTCGGTTAGACCCAGTATACATCAAACATTTATAAGCACTCAATAAATGGTAACTATTATTATATGTTCTTGCCCTCATCTGTTACTAAAGTGACAGGGCCACTTGGCCAATGCTAGCCTAGAACCCACATTTCACAACATAATGTGTCTTTCTCTATGCAACATACAAGCAGATAGAAATTTTCATGGGTTCATGGATTCTTCTCAGGTCTCTTTAGGAATAACAAACAAACATATCCCCCGTCATGCACATTTCAAGCCCTTTGAGACTTCTCTGTGCCCCGGAGAATCGGGTACACAATTCGTAATTTTACTCAGCAGTGAAATGCCACTGTGGTAGCAAAGAAGCGAAAGCAATATTTCAACCTAAGAACCAGGTCTGGCACCCAGAATAAAAGACTCTTTTAATAGGAAGAATAATCTATCAATTTTGTGAAAGAGCTGTTGGAAAAGGCTTGAAGTCCTACTGCAATATAAAACATAAATGGTGCATTGTCCTAGTTTTTTTGCTGGAAATTGTATGTTAGCCCTAAAGGACAGAGATTTTTTTTTTTCTTCTTTTGCCTCAGCCTGCATTTTTAGAGTTTGCTATACAGACAACTCTATTTTCTAGGGGTTAATACACGGCATAAGAAAAAGAGAAAGCATGGTGTAAATGAAGATAATCATAATTGTAATAACAGTCTTGTGCATTTCCACACTTAACGTGTAAAAAAGAAATCTTATGTTTCTGCAAATAAAGAAAGACCCTTCTATTGTTACTACTGTTTTATGTACTTTATGGTGCTTTATTATAGCAGGATAGCTATAACCCTAATCCTGAAAGAGGGAAGTCATATGTCCCCAGAGGAGTGTCCAGGCAGCTCATCTCTGGTATCAGCCACTTGAGTGTGCTCTAGAGCAGACATGTAAGCCTGTGTGTTCACCAAAAGGGTGGCAGTATTCCTAGGAAAAGATCCTGGAGGTTATGAAGTAATGTCCTCCATGGGGACCGGGCCAGGAAGATGTATATAAGCACCTCAGAGAAAGAGCTGTGACCAGCTTCATTGTTCAGTGTTTTCTTACAGTCAGGAGTGCCTATCCGCCTAGGAGAGAGCCAAAATGGTTAGATTAGAAATGTAGGAAAAGGACAGTTATTTTCTACTTCTCACATACTTCTGCCTATTTCTCCATTTTCTTTCCCAAGTTCTTAAGAGCTCCAACCTTCTCAGTTGAGCTAAGAGAACAGGGATGTTGTCTATTCTTGGGCGAGATATGTAAGGGAAGAGAGAGGGAGTCCAGAGCATGGCTGGATCAGGGTGAATGGAATACTCAGCTTCACTGGGGAACCCAAGGCAGAGAGGTACCAGTAGCTTCCTCCTTGGTGCATCTTTTAGGGTCTTGAATTACTTCATTAATTTATGAAAGTTAATGTTCTTTACCAACCATTATTTCATCTCAGTGCTTCTAGTTCTCTTCCAAAGATTCCTTCCTTTTCCCCTGATCTCAGTAATAAACACTTTCAAAATACAGTGGCAAGCAATTGACCGAGTAGAGATGCATTGAAAACTGCAGGGATTTGAGCAGAGTTGCACATCTCACATAGATGTTCTGTATGTTCTAGCTTAGATTTCTTAGAAATTTTTTTGCACTGTTTTGAAAGGAAGCCATCAATAAAAAAAAATAATGTTAATAGTCATTTTGAAATATGCCCAGTTAAAATACAATGTCCCTGAATGCACAAGTTGTTTGGTTTTCATAATGTGAAGTTGGCGGGTTCCTTGTAGGAATATAAAATATCCAGTTCCCCTTTTCCCCAAGATCTGAACATTAATATTTTTTAACTTATGAAATTTAAATCACTTTACTAGTGAAATGTTTCAAACATATGGGAAAATACAGATGTCCTCTAAACTGGGTTCTCTGGCGTGCATATATTTAGTTTCTTCAGAATTATTGATTCAATCAGTTATCTATTGAGTATTTACTATGTATTGAATACTGTTGTACTGAACAAAAAAATTCATGTCCAATAGAGTGCACATACTGATAGAAAACAGATAATAAATAATGATCATGAGGAATGTATTATATAGTATATTAGAATATGGTAAGTGGCTATAAAAATAAAACATGGTATAGGGAATTGGGAATATCATGGCAGGACATGGGAGTAAGGCTGCAATTTTATATATGGTGGCCTCATTGAAAAAGGGACATTTGTGCAAAGCCTTAAAGGAAGTGAAGGAGTGAACCATGTAGATATCAGAGGAAAGAGTCCAAAGGCCCTGTGGTAGCCAGCCTCCAAAGCCAGTATATATATATGGCATTAGCAGAGTGAAAGTATATCCAAAAGGAGGTCAGGGCGATAACTGCCTTATAGTTTATTATATTGTATTATATTGACCTTATAGGTCATTGTAGGGCTTTGCTTTTAGTCTGAGTGGTATGGAGAGCCACTAGGGAGTTGGAAGCCCAGGAATGACATGGCATAACCTGTATTTTTAAAAATTCACTTGGGCTGCTTGCGTGAAGAATAAGGCAGAGTTAGAGATATCTAAGTGGAGGGTATTGTAGTAATCCAGGCAAGAGCTGATGAGGTCTCAGAACAGGAAAGGTAGCAGCACCAGTGTTAGGAAGTAGTCTGACTCTCGATACGTTCTGAAGATAGACCCATCCAAATTTCCACATGGATTGGATATATACGGGGCGTGAGAAAGAGAGAAATCAGGTATCACACCATGGTCGTTGGCCCAAATAACTGGAAGGATGGAGTTGCCATCGCCCAGAATTGGAAAGAGCATAATTGGCAGTGGGAGGCAGAAACAGAAATTTAGACGTTGCAAATAGCCTCTCTGAGAAGTGTGAAAAAATGTACACTCCCATCGGGCATGTGTAAGACCAAGCATTATGCACATCCCTATATCAGTATTAATTTCTATAATGTGGGAAATCATATCTTTACATTCTAGAATATCCATAACCGTTATCACTCAAATATCACCTCTCCCTCATTCTCTATTCTCTCTTTCCAGAACTCTTCTTAGAAATGTCTATATCTGTTAAGCTTTATTTTATATTTTATGACTTCTTTATTTCTCTGCACTGCGTTCTGGATGATTTCCTTAAACATATCTTTTAAATTACAGTTGTCTCTACCTGTTGCCTGGTCTGCAATTACATTCAATGACTTTTTATTTCAGTGACTATAGTTTTCACTTATGAAGGTGTTACTTGGTGTTTAAGACCCACCCATCCTTTCTATTATTTGCTTTATCACTTCGGTTATTCTAACCAAAATTATTTTCTGGTTCCTTCCTCAGTATTCTGTTATTCTCAATTGCCTGAGATGTGAATTTTCCTTTTCCTTACCTCTGACCACTCCCCTTCATTGTGAATGATTCCCTGTAACCATTTATAGTTTTATTGTTGTCATTGCTGTGAGGTTATCAAGAGTACAGTTGTCCCTTGTCCCTGGATCATGGAAATGATTCTATAGATTCAGTTTAGCCTCTGTATCACTTGGTCATGGTGGCTTCACAGGCCTGGACTTGAATTGGACTTCAGGTGGAGTTTTCATACCCTGAGTAAATATTTCCCATCTGACCCCCACACCTGCACTTTGAGGAGGATGAGAATTAAAATTTCTCACCGGAGACTTTTCCACCAGAAAACCAGAAAGACCACAGACTCGCTTGCCTCTTTTGGGAGAATGGGAAACGTTTTTCTAGACTGTCTTTCACAAAGGGACAGTCTTTCCAGTAGCCTGCTTTAGGTTAGGTAGTGATTTTGGTTCCCTTCCCTGTTGAGTCTGAAGACACTGGCCGTATAGAAGCCATGACCTTCAATGGACCGTCAAGCTCAGTCTCTAAATGCCAATATGCCAACGTGTGCATAGTGGTCCCCAGAGAACTTTGGTGCGTGGTATCCAAAATTAGGGTTCTCTTTCTCTTTTTCTTTTTTCAGTAATCTAAAAATTCCTTGTTCTTTCTTTTGAGCTATATGTGATTTATTTTTTAGGGTTTTGGTTAACTCTCATCCAAAATTGTCCGCTGTTTGGAGTTAGAAGTTGTTCAATATAATGCATATTTAACAGTCTATATGACACATAAACTTCAGTTCTCCTGAGTGCATGAGGCATTAGCACATCAAGCACTCCACGATGTCTGGATTGCAGGGAAGTCTGGGATCCTGATGGAAGGTATTACCAACCAACACCCAAGACTTTCAATATTTTAACCACTGGTAGTTACATGGAAGTGTATCAGCCAAATATCAGACAGCATATAGTGAATTTTCTTATCTTTCTCTACTCATAACTCATATTGCCACTTATTGCAATTATATAAAGAGCTCAAAGGAAAATTGCTACCCCAAGGGTATGAAAGACTTGGAAAAATATTTGGTCATTAAATTCTTTAAAAATACATGGAGCTCGGGGTGCCTGGGTGGCTCAGTCATTTAAGTGTCCAACTCTGGCTCAGGCCATGATCTCATGGTTAGTGAGTTTGAGCCCCGCATCAGACTCTGTGCTGACAGCTCAGAGCCTGGATCTCGCTTCAGATTCTTTTGTCTCCCTCTCTCCCCGCCTCTCCCCCACTCATGCTCTGTCTCTCTCTCTCAAAAATAAATAAGCGTTTAAAAAATTAAAAAAATAAAAATAATAAAAATACACAGAGCTATCTTAAAATATATTTAGACTGTTTTATTTCATGAAATAAGAATGAAAAAAAACCTATTTTTAAGACTGAAAGTCAATTTTTGTACTCATTCTGATGCAAAATAAAACACACGTTATGAAGGTATTTAGGATTATAGTTGCTTAATTTTAATTAGTTCCAGGCACTTCAAAATTTAATTACAATAAAAAAATCATTAAATCCATACCTTTGGAAATAGGTTAAGAATGTTGATATTGGTGCTTATTTTCTAGAAATTATAAAGACAGTCTTGGTATGTTCAAAGAATCACACAGGTTGCAGCTTTAAGGATTGTTCTTCCACTATTTTTGAAGTAAAACATCTTTTGAATAAGTTTTTGCTTGAAGTCAACAAATATAATTTGTAGATCAAAGTAAGGGTTTTGGTGTGCAGGCTTTTTTACATACTGAAGATATTATAGTCCCTGGATCTTGAGTAAAATGTTCAACACTGTGTATTTAAGCATAAAATATTTAAAGACTAATGAGGAGCTTATCAGTTATACCTACAGGTGGGCAATATTGCATTTGCCTTGCCTTAGAAACCACTTTAAAGGACTTGTCCCATACAAATTTTCAGTTCTAAGTTTTGAGGCTCTATAGTATGGTGACTATAGTTAATAATACTGTATTGTATACTAGAAATTTGCTGAGAGAAGATCTTAAATATTCTCATAAAACAATAACTATGTGAGGGACACTTGGGTGATTCGGTCGGTTAAGTATCTGACTTCAGTTCAGGTCATGATCGAAGCCTGGAGCCTGCTTTGAATTCTGTGTCTTGCCTCTCTCTCTCTCCCCCTCCCCCTCTTCCTCTTCTCTCTCTTCCTCTCCCTCACTTGTGCTCTCTCTCTCTCTCTCTCTCTCTCTATCAAAAATAAATACATAAGCTTAAAAAAATAACTATGTGAGATGATGGATATGTTAATTAACTTGATTATGTGAATCATTTAAATATATATATATATATAAAATCATCATGTACATTTTAAATATATTACAGTTTTATTTGTCAATTATATCTCAATAAAGCTAGGAAAGAAAAAAAAAATGATCTGTCCTAGATTGTCCCTACCTGTCATTTATTTCCAGCCCTTAGCCAATCACATTGTGAACAAAGATTAGAGCAAGAGATTAGGTTCATTTGGAGAGTCCACATTTTGTCAGAAATTGCCTCTGGCTCCAAAGATTATTCTTCTAGCATTAATTAGTTATGAAAACCCTTAGGACAAAAATTTACTATGAATTCAGTAATTGTGGTAGATGAATTTTCACTTCAGTGTAAATTCAATATGTATTTGAAAAATCGTGGTGTATACAAGCCATTATTAATTAAATCTATTTATTTAATCTATTTCTTTGGTAGATAAATGGGTTCTGGGGATTTCTTGCAATAACTCTTTGCCCGGGATCTGGAGTTAAATGTTGAAAACTACTGTTTTACACATGGTAGGAACAAATGAGCAAATATGTAAAAGCTTTAAAATTGATATTCACCTATGGCTCAACTTTATCATAGCCTGATCACCTGACACTCCATAAAAGCCATCACCCCAATTGTTCAGTTATTTAATATAACAAGTTTCTCCAGGGCTGACAGTCTGAGGCTATGGAATAACAAAAACCATAACCATTATTTCATCACACAGAACCTCAGCCTCCTACAAAATGCTCCTCAAATGTCTGAGGGTGCCTAGCTGTGTTTCTCTTACGCTCACTGATAAACCTGGTCCACAGAACTTTGTTCAGTTCTGCCCGCTGCCCACGCCCCACTTGTTTCAAGGCATGGGAGGATATGAAGTTTCTCTTCAATTGTGTCTTATGGCTGACTGGCTAGGCTGATGGTCACTGACAGTCTCGATCCATCACCTTCCTCTCCGAAGGGGGGACAGACAATGCCTGACTCCCCCACTCGTTGCTGCCCTGTCTTTTGTGTTGCATGGTTCACAGTGACCCTCACATTAACAGCCACTTGACTACCTGCCAAAAGGCCACCTTCCTAAAGGGTCGCGGATAGAATTTGGGTCCCAGTACAGGACAGATACTAGCCTGTCATTCCTGCCATCTCTCTCCAACACCTAGATTCAAGTGTTGGCTTCTCTCCTTTCTCTTCCATCCAAAACAAAAACCCTGACTGCAAAATTCCTCACGGAACCCTGTGTTTAAACAGCCCATTTATTTGTCGGATGACTGAAACATGTTTGCATCTCAGGGAAAACACTGTCATTGATTTGACATAATATATTGTTGGTAAGAGAGCTTTTGCATTTATTCCCCTACTGATAACAACCCTAATGTGATTAAATCAGAGGGAAATTACCATTTCCCTTCCAGTTTTGGAAGGCGATAATTTTGAGAAAGGGAAATTGAATGCCTTGTTTGAATAGTGAAAGATAAGCAACTTAGCACTTTGGGAGGTTGTATAAGGTATAGAAGGCAACTAAACTTAAAATGAGGAGTGAAGAATGGGCTGATTGAGCTCACCTCAATAGGCAGTAAATATTCCTAGAAAAAATCGGCAAAACTGCCTGAGACTCATGGGGAAGAGAGAACTAAAATAATTCAGAACAGCATGGAGAATGGTATATAGGGAAGATTTCCCTTATTTTCTGAAGAGCAATATGGCAGCTTAGAGCATTTGGGGTCCTAGGAATGGTATTATGGTTGGGGAGGCTTTTCTTTCCGCATTCACGTGGTAAGTTACCAGGAGAATATTTAAAGGGCAAGGCCCTACACTACCATTGTAGCTGAATTATCTGTCCATAGTCTGGTCCTGCTGTTCCAAATTTTAGTTCAGATTGCCCGACCAAGACTTCTCCTGTACAGCTTCCGTAATCAGGTAACTTAGCCAAAACTGCTTACGAATGGGGTAGTAGGAACAGAGAGGGAGGCAGAGCGGAATCGAGCAGCTCTGTGAAACAAAGGAGCTAAAGTTCCGTTCTCACATCGACTGAGCACTGACATTTTATCGTATATATTTTTTAATTACCTACAAAGTACATACAAAATATCAGGGAACAAAATTCCAAAGCAGACAAAACAGAAGTTCTTGCGTTGTTCCCAAAGGTAAGCAGTGCCATCAGTTTAGTTGGTAAACATCAAGAATTTTTTCTTACACCTACCTCTACATTTGCACACGTGCATACACTTGTACACATACCCACACAGTCTAGATGATATATACCTATTTTGTTATTGTTGTGTATGTGTGATAGCTTTTCATTTTGTATATACAGATGAGCCCCTATTCTATAGATCAGGCTTTTTCTTGTTTACCTTAAGGATAATTCCGTGTGGCACATATGCATTCTTTGTAATAATTCAATTTACTTAACTGTCACCTATGCAGGGAAAATTAGGTTGTCTTTATATTTTACGTTTATAAATGATAAACACCTCATGTACACATTTGGATATACTTCTAGAATATATTCCAAGAAATAAATTGCTTAGGCAAAGGCTGTATGTATTTTAGCTTTTATCAGCTAAATTTCTCTAAAAGACTATATCAATTTACACTCACATCAACTGTGCGTAAAAATGCCCATATAAATGTACACCGTCACCAAAAATCGGATCTTTTCCATCTTTTTTTTTTTTGTCTTTTTTTTTTTCTCTTTCTTTTTACCTTTTGGCCATATGATAGAAAAATGTATTCCCCACAAGTGCATTTATCAAAATCTACTCGTCTTTCACAGCCTGGCTTGAATGGCACCTTTTTCATCAACACCTTCCCTGACCACCTGGAACTGGTTTCACACACCTCTGAATTACCGCAGTGATTTGTCCGAAACTTCCTTGTTACGTGTCACATTCAGCTATAGATTATAGTTATTATTAGTGTATGTTCTTAACTCTGCCTCTGGGTTGGAAGGAAGGCCACGTTCTGTGTCCCCTTGATTTTTATATTTCTATCCCCCTTAGGTGCTTGTTTCAGTGGCTTATACATAGCTGGGAGGTAAAAAGTTTTTAAATGCACAAACACTAGACGAAAAAGGAAAGAGTGGAGCTCTATTCTAAATGAATAATGTTTTGGGGCACCCGGCTGGCTAGTCAGTAGAGCGTTCACCTCTCAGTCTCGGGACTGTGAGTTCGAGCCCCATGTCGAGTGTGGAGATAACTGATGAAACTGATAAGAAACTGCTAAAACTGATAAAAAGATTCTTTTAAATAAATGAATAATGTGTTATACATACATTTATGATTTATTCTGAGAAGTCAGAGGAAACGGTGAATATAAAAAAAGATCAAGTCAAAAGAAACCTCGTATATAATCCATCCCAAAGTTCTTACGTCTAACCGTATCCATGTGTTAATTTGCATAGAATAAAATAGTTGGCCTTAACTCATAATGCTTTTATTGTATATGAAGTGTAGTGAGCACTCTGGTTGCCATCGGAAATATCGAGTTCAAATCCTGTGCGCAACACCCCCAACCTTGTGACTTCGGAAAATTCATCACCTGCAAGATGATTATATATTTTCCCAAGAGTTGTTGACTAGGTATCTACTGTGAATCAGACACAGAGGCAAGAAATATGAATATGTTGTGGGAGTCACATGAGACGGTGTTTGTGAAGACACTTTTAGAATAATTGATTTATATGCATAGAGAAGTATATGCACTCGAGACAAGGTCTGCTCTTCCTTAAAAAAAAAAAAAAAAAAAGAATACATGTCTTTTATTGAAAATGTTCATTCCAGGGGTGCCTGAGTGGCTCAGTTGGTTGAACATCCTACCTCCTTTGACTCAGGTCATGATCTCATGGTTCATGGGCTCCAGCCCCACGTTGGGCTCTGTGCTGACAGCTCAGAGCCTGGAGCCTGCTTCGGATTCTGTGTCTCCCTCTCTCTCTGCCCCTCCCCTGCTCACACTCTGTCTCTCAAAAATGAACAATGTTAAAAAAAATTTTTTTTTAGGGGCGCCTGGGTGGCTCAGTCGGTTGAGCGTCCGACTTCAGCTCAGGTCACGATCTCGCGGTCCGTGAGTTCGAGCCCCGCGTCGGGCTCTGGGCTGATGGCTCAGAGCCTGGAGCCTGCTTCCGATTCTGTGTCTCCCTCTCTCTCTGCTCCTCCCCCGTTCATGCTCTGTCTCTCTCTCTATCTCAAAAATAAATAAACGTTAAAAAAAATTTTTTTTTTAATTTTTTTAAATTTTCAGTCCATTAGAAAAGAACAAATGTTTATTGGTTTAATAGTCAAGTTTTTCAACCACAAACTAAATATTTTCTATGAGTGTTTTTGGTTCAAAGTCCTATGTGAGCACCAGTGATTCTACAATCTGTTTCTTTTATTTTCACTTTTTTATTAATTCATTCATATTTTTATTTACTTTTACTTTTTTAATGTTATTTGTTTTTGAGAGAGAGAGAAAGAGACAGACAGACAGACAGTGTGAGTGGGGGAGGCACAGAGAGAGGGAGACACAGATTCCGAAGCAGGCTTCAGGCTCTTAGCTGTCAACACAGCCCGATGAGGGGCTCGAACCCACGAGACATGAGATCATGACCTGAGCCGAAGTCGGCCGCTTAACCGACTGGGCCATCCAGGTGCCCCAACTCATTCATATTTTTAAAGATTGTAGATTGAAGCAATGAAAATGCTGAGCAGTATTACCATTTTCTACTTTACGTGTTAAACACCTCATTGTGTGTTTGGAAAATGGTATATATAAACTTGCGGCAACATGAAGTCAATAAATGGAGTAGAAAATAATGAAATTTCAGAGATATTTGCACCTGTTTTGATGGGAAGTCTTTGCTTCTAAAGTTCTTGGGAGGGGGAGAAAAAAACCCTTTTCACTCTAACATGTTGACCTTTGAATCTGAATTAGTGCGGTATCACTGGCGAAATCTGAACTGTAAAATGAATCTGTTAGGATTAAGGGTTTAGCTGTTGCATGGCTAAATGGGTCAAGCTCTCTTAACTGATGGATTTAACCGATGCCACCCAAAAGACGAAAAGTTTGGATTCAGACAAACCTGCCAGCTTTCAATATTTCTAGTATATCACACTTTTTCCCCAAGATTCACAAACTCTCCAGTTTTGGAAAGAAAAAAAAAAATTCACACTTCCAACTTCTTTTCTGAGCCAGCCTTCTTAAAGGAAAGTGAGCACTCATTCTCCGAATGCCTAACTGCTCAGGGAGGCACAGTTTTATTTGGTAACTAAGGTTTGAAAAATGCAGCTGGTACCTCTGACCCACCTTCAACCCTATGATAATTTAGTCCAGCTTCGATGAATGCTCCAAAATGTACCATACTGGTGAGAAGAATACGAAGTTCTTCATTTGCCAAATTTGATTCACAAGAGTAAAAAAAAGAGACTATCATGCTTCGATTAATCACGTGCAGAACATTTTAATAGGATAAGTGAGCATAAACTGAATTCAGTTTCTTGTAGCCATAGCCATAAGAATAAAGAAATGCTTACACACATTTGTCAGCTGATATAGGGAGCTAGTAAATGGTTATCTTAAAAAAGCAAATCTTGGGGCAACTGGGTGGCTCAGTCAGTTAAGCGTCCGACTTCGGCTCAGGTCACGATCTCACGGTCCGTGAGTTCGAGCCCCGCATCGGGCTCTGTGCCGACAGCTCAGAACCTGGAGCCTGTTTTGGATTCTGTGTCTCCCTCTGTCTCTGCCCCACTCATGCTCTGTCTCTCTCTCAAAAATCAATGAAAACATTCAAAAAAAATTTTTTAAAGACTGTAGTTTTCATGCCTATATAATTCCCATAGTTGTTTTATAGATTTAGAATGCATCGCACCTATCTGTTAATTTAAAGTGCATAACCTAAGAAGTCACCCAGGCCTTACTGATCTTCCCCCCAATTCTCGACCAATTTGCTCACAATGAAAATTAGAATTGGAGGTAATAGTCACTGCCAATTTTGCTAAACAACCATACATAAGCAGCTAACTCTGAGTAGACTTAGGAAAATTATCTTTATAAAAGCTTCCTCTCAAGAGAACCAGATTCTCTGGTTGCTGTGTTGTACCTCCCCCCACCGGCCCCCCACTCTCTTCACCCTAATGCAAGTGAAAGTGTGGATGAATGCAGATTTTTCCATTTAATTTCCACCAAGTGTCTGTTCTCCTGCATGGGTTCATATTGCTGCCTAATGAAATAATCAGCTAGTATGCAGTGGGGGAGTGGTAGCAGGAGAGGGGAGGAACCATCCTAAAAGGTCTATTATCCTGTCAATATGTGCACAGAACTCTCATTAATGTTAATTAGGTTTACCCGCCAGTACGAAGGGCAGGCTAGACCTTAAACAGCAAGTTTGAGAAATCCTATCTAGCAATGCAAAACATGGGGGGGGGGGGAGATTAGAAATCCTTCCTGCCTCCAAGCAACCTTAACTTGTGTAAAAGACATTTATGTGGCCATTAACTCAAGCAGAAATTGAACTTGTCAGCATTACATGCAGAATGTATATAAGGGTAACTGTTCATGAACAATTTCTCAAATGAATTAAGTACAAACTGGATTTATTTCTAGGCAGTAGATGTACTCTGTCCATCATCTTCCTAATAGAACAACTGCAAGGGGTTCAGGCTGGATCGAGCTTTTATGCATGCTTGCCTCTAAGGGGGAAGACGGGGGATCCAAAGACACAATTGCTGTTGAAGAGTCGGCTTATGAATAAAACCAAAAACCCGGGGTCATCCTTGTCTTCTCTCTCTGTCACATTGCCCATATCTAACCCATCAGCAAATTCTACTATTTTCCTTAAAAGAAACCTGAAATCAGACCACTTCTCCTCAGCTGCACCTCTCCCACCTGGGTCCAACTCAACATGGGTCTCACCCTGATCATTTTAACAGCCATCATCGGGATTACTCTACACTGCCGCCTAAAGGCCACAATATCCCTTTTACTATGAAACTCAAAGCCTGTCATTCTTTACTTATCCCCTTCAATGGCTGGCTATCTCATTCAGAGTGAACGCTTCGCGGTGGTCCTCAAGGTAGACCCCCACCCATAACCTCCCTGAACTCAGACACTTCAATGATCCCCAGTCACTTCTCTCAAGCCACACTGCCCCCTTAGGATTCTGTGGGCATGCCGGTCATCTCTGGCCTCGAGGCCTTCCTCTGTGCTGTTCCCCTGACCATCCTACGTGAAAGAGCAGCCTTCCCCCTTAGTTCCTGTACTCCCTCTGCCTTTCTCTGTCTTACTGTGTGGAATGGGATGTATCGCCATATTAAGAACATGCTTATTAACGCATCTGTCTACAACTGTCTGCCCCTAGGAGAACGCAAACCCCACGAGGGCACTTTGGGCGTCTGCTATTGACCCAGAACCCTGGACATTGTGCAAGACATAGTAGGCACTCAACAAAAATTTCTTGAAGGAATGAAGTTAAACCTTGTTGTGCCGGTTGAGAATACACGGTATTCATTCTCCGGTGCTAATAGAGAGTGTGCACCCATGTTCTTAAACATCTAAAAATTTCGCCGCATGACACATCAAGAGAGTGTAGAAGAAGATAGAGCCATAGGTCAGCTTTGGATATTCTCATTTGGATAACACTGTTTCCAGATTTCCTTAATGGTTCCTTAAACATTGGATGTTTTAGAATATCTTTTGCCCTCAGTGCCTTTTATTGTGAACTATCTTACTTGAAGGCCACCAGTTTTGTTCTTCCATTCCAAGTTCGTTGAACAAAACCTTGTAGACACATGATAGCCTCTTTTTCGTTGTGGTCGTTAACCCTGAACCTGTCTCAAAGTCCGAGTCGTGGAGAGAAAAGAACTCCACGGAGTTCTGAGTAAGAGCCTTGTCTTATATAGCATAATTACAAGGGCTCGAAACAGGAGCTCTAGCAACAAGAGCCTCCAGACCTGAATTATGCAGCCTACCAGTTTTTGTATGTGACATGTTGACAGACTTAGTGGTCCGACTTAGTGGGTGAGTACCGTGTAGTTGTCAGCTGGCATTAAGACTCGCGGCTCATTCTATAGTCAAAATAAAGGAGGAGTGACAAAGTCCATATTTGAAATCTGTGCTCCAGCACTGTGGCAGCCTAAAGCATTTCTGATTTCTGCACAGTTCCCAGTGCCCCTGTGCTTTGCTAAGCACAGAAACTGCCGCATTTAAGCTTAAACAAGCTATTAACTGTCCACACTTAGGTGCACTTTGTTCATTGTGATAGTTAAAAGTACATTTTTTTTATCCTCAAACGTTTACGTACTTTTGTTAAGTTAATGACAATAATATATAATGGAAATTAAGCAAAGGAGAAAATCATGGAGAGAAAGTATCTAAAAGAAGAGAAGATCTGTGGCGCCTGGGTGGCTCAGTCGGTTGAGCGTCCAACTTCAGCTCAGATCATGATCTCACGGTTTGTGAGTTTGAGCCTCGCGTCGGGCTCTGTGCTGACAGCTCAGAGCCTGGAGCCTGCTTCGGATTCTGTGTCTCCCTCTCTCTCTGCTCCTCCCCTGCTCACACTCGGTCTCTCTCTCAAAAATAAATAAAGATTAAAAAAATTAAAAAAAAAAAAAAAGAGAAGATCCCTATTATGATTTTAATAGTTTGGGAAAAAAAAGTCTAATAGAAAACTCTAAACCTAGAGTAAAGGAGTTCAAGGCCTGGGAAATTTTCTTTATGTGTGGCCGGGTTTTTTAATTGCTTGCTTCTTGTGTAGTAGGATTTGTTTTTTGTTTGTTTGTTTGTTTTGAAAAATATTGATGTGAAAGTCTACACTATTACCGTATTGTACCGTATGGGATTTTAGTCACAGAATTAGACTTCATAAAGAACCGTGATTTCTTCCATCCTTGTCACAATGCCTAGCATGAGTGAAGCAAGCTTTTAAACTCATAAAAGTAATTAGGGATGTGATCTTGGAAATACTTTTACGTCGTTATAAGGCTATTTGTGTTGCCTTTCATTTAGAACCGAATTGCTTTGTGTTTCTAAATTGGGGTCCTTTTCTTCTTCTTCTTGTTCTTCTTCTAAATCATAGAGGTTGTGCTTTCTTTGTTTGTATAATGAATAAGAGCCTTATCTGGAAATGGTCGCCTCACCATGCTCCTTTTGAGGTAGACTTGGCAATTCGGTTTCTTCTGTCTCCTCTAAGTGAATGAAAAGACTGAGGAAGCCTTCTACCTATCTGACGCCGGGAATTGAATTACTGTACAACACATTAAGCAAAGAAAATTCAGAGCAACAGCAATTAAATTATGTTCTCATTTTCCTGAGAGTAGGCTCTCCACAGACAGGGAATGAGGAGACAAATGGTATAAGATGATGGACACAGAGATCAGGAAGCCAACAAAGAAGACATTAGGCCTTGAGCTGGGCCACCTTACAAAGGACTAAAAAGAAGAGATTGAGGCTTGACTTAAGCTGTTTCCACTTGGTGTTAGCTCCAACTCAGCCACCAATCAGTGTGAAGGATATTGGAGATCAAGATATAAATTCCTAGGTTTTCCTAGAGAAAGATCAAGTTCGGGAATGATTTGAGCTTCCACCAAGTGAACAGCCAGGCAGGAATGTCCAGAGGAGAGCTCTTACTCATAGTCCTCTGAGCTGGAGAAGGGACCTCCTCAGCATTGTAGACTCTCCCCACCACCTGAAAAGGCTTTTCTGTCCTGGGTCACAGTTACATACATTCCACGGTCCTACTCGCCATGGCCTAATGGGAGCTACAGATGCTTGAGATTTCACGTGAATAACTTCTTTGAACCCATTGGACTCACACAACGACATTGAAAGGTAGATTTTATTTTTATCTTAATGTTACATATGAAGGTTCTGAAGTATAATGAGTGACGTTGCATTAATGAAGGTAGTTGCTACTCATTTTGTATTTACTATTTGCTAGGCACTGCCCTAAGCGTGTTATATAGGCTATCTAATTTTTTTAAGCTTATTTATTTATTGAGAGAGAGAGAGAGAGCAGGGGGGAGGGTGCAGAGAGAGAGAAAGGGAGAGAGAGAGAATCCTAAGCAGTCTTTGCACCATCAGCGCAGAGCCTGATGCAGGGCTTGAACTCACAAACCATGAGATCGTGACCTGAGCTGAAACCAAAGGTTGGATGCTTAACTGACTGAGCCTCCTGCCCCCACATTTAATCCTCAGTATAACCCCCATGAGGTGGATGCTCTTATCATTATGTGTGGATAATGGATAGTTCATCATCATCATCATCGTCTTTGAAAGTCAGGGAACCATAATTGAGCACCTGAACACGGAGGGATGATATTTTCTACCCACACTTGTTTATAGACACATGTGAGCATTCATGCACATGGACACACAAACACACACACACACACCTTCCCCACCACCATCATCTTGTCACCAGACTGTCCTTCCAGGTCGATGGATGTGAGAAAATGCCAACAACACAGTACCTACTTATACTTAGCTCTACATGCTTAAGGTGGAATATAATGTACGTGAAGGAGTTTTGTAAAGCGTGAATGGCAACATAGACTCAGGTTGTATTTGAAAATGTTTTATTCAACTGTATTGAGCTATAATTTACATACAGTAAAATGTACTCATTTAAGTGTACATTCCAATGAAATTTGACACGTTTGTACATCGTGTAACCACTACCACAATCAAAGTATAGCATATTTTCATCCTCCCCCCAGTTTTGCTTTGTTTTTTTAATCCTTCCTAGTAAATTCTACTCTTCTCTCTTTGCAGCCTTTGATTTGCCTTCTGTCAAAATGGATGGGCCTTTTTTAGGATATCATTAGAATGGACTTGTACTGTATATACTTTTGTATGCATCGAGTTGCATGTCAATGTCTCATTCCTTTTTATTGCTGAGTGTTAGGCCACTGAATACATATGACATAATTTGTTTACCCTTTTACTTGTTGATGGATAGTTGTTTACAGTTGAAACTGTTGTAAACAGAGTTGCGATGATCATTTGTGTAGAAGTCTGTGCAAGGACCTATGTTTTCATTTGCCTTTGGTAAATCCCTAGAAGTAGAATTATTGAGTCATATAGTAAGTATATGTCAATTGAAAATTTTTTTTTAACTTTCTTTATTTGGAGAGAGACAAAAGCAGTGTGAGCAGGGAAGGGATAGAAAGAGAGGGGGAGAGAGAGAGAGAGAGAATCCCGATTAGGCTCCACACTGCCAACACAGAGCCCGGTGAAGGCTTGAACACATGAAACCATGAGATCATGACCTGAGCCAAAACTGCGATTCAGACACTTACCCGACCGAGCCACCCAGGTGCCCCAGTATATGTCAATTTTATAAGAAACTAGAAAACTGTTTTCTGAAGTAGTTGTACCATTTTGCTTTCCTACCAGAATTCTGTGAGAAACCCAGCTGTTTCACAAACTCACCAACACTTGGTCTGGTTAGTTTTTCTTTTTGTAAGTTCTTTTTTTTTTTTTTTTAAAGGTACAATAGGTATACAACATTATGTTAGTTTCAAGTATGCAACATAATTTTTCAGCATTTGGATATATTGCAAAATGGTTGCCACAATAGGTGTAGATAATGTCCATCATACTTACAGAATATTTGTTTCTTGTGACGAAACCTTGTATTCAAATATGCAATGCAGTGTTATTAACGATAGTTGCCATGATGTACATCTCCGTGAATTACTTAGGTTGTAACCAGAAGTTTGTACTTTTGACTCCACCCCATTTTGCCCACCCCCTAGCCCCCCTGCTGGCAGCCGCAAATCTCTTCTGTATCTGTGAGCTTATTGTTTGTTTTATATTCCACATCTAAGTGAGATCCTATAGTTTTTGTCTTGGGTATTGGGTATTTCTTATTAATTTCTGCCATTCTAATGATTCTGCAATATTTCATTATGGCTTTGACTTGCTTTTCTCTGATGCCTAATGATATTGAGGGTTTTTTTCATGTGTTTTTTGGCTCTTTGTATGCCTTTATTGGCAAGTGTCTCTTTACATCTTTTGCCCTTTTTAAAATTGTTTGCCTTTTGTTAGTAAGTTAAAAACATTTGTTGTATATTCTGCTGAATGCTCCTCCTTGGTTAATGGCTTAACATTTCATTTTCCTAATGATTAATTCTGATGAATGTTAACTTTGACAAAGTCCAGTTTCTTTTCTTTTATGGTTTTTTTCTTTGTATGTCCTAAGAAATATTTACCTATGAAACAGTTGTGAACACTTTCTATGTTTCCTTCCAGAAGTCTTATGATTTGATTTTTTATATTTATTTCCATACTCTGTTTTAGGTTCATTTTTATTTATCATTTATGGTCAATAAATATATGTTTCCCATAAAGGTACACAGGTTTTCTAGCACCCTATTGAAAAAGTATTCTTTCCCCTTGATTATTTTCATACCTTTGTCAAAAATCAGTTGACCATGTGTGTATAGCTCTATTTCTTAGGTTGGTATTTTTAGTTTAAACATTACAGATAAAAACTCGATGAGACTTTTTAAATCTCCTTAACCATCAACTGAGAAATTTGCCTCACAGATTTTGAGTAGGCCAAACTCAAAAGTCACAGTTTTCTTGTCCTAGGTCATTAATAAATACAAGATTTGGAGGGATTCTTATTACTCACATTTCCAGACAAGGAAGTGTCCGCTGATTATCCCACTGAGGGGGAGAAGGAAGAATTTAGTTTCTTGGCAAACATTTCTGATTTCCCTTCTCACCTCCTTCTTTGTCCTTCCATATCACAGAGATGGTAGCTAATTAAATTGATGGAAGCCTGAGACCCAGGCCTCTCTGAACAAGTGACATCTGGGCCCACACTTGAAAAGAGAGAATGAGAAAATATCTGGCAGAGTGTCCCCAGCAGAAGGATAGCAAGTGCAAAGACCTGAGATCCTCTAATCAGCATGCAAGAACTTCTGTGCTAGAATTCATAGAGGTGGGAGGAAGCGTGGGGAAAGGAGATAATGACATAAAGGACACTCTTGCTGTAATCAACAACATGGTGCAAGGATAAGGGTTTGAAAAGACCACATGAATACAGTTAGGAAGGGGCATGAATACTAGAGTTAGCAGATGCATTTGAATTCCTAGGCAGTGAGGGACCACTTACCTAAGGGTTGCCATGATAGAAAGGGTGTTTTAATAAGATTAAAGGGCACCTGGGTGGCCAGGTCATTTGAGTTTCTGACTCTTGATTTCGGCTCAGGTCAAGATCTCATGGTTCATGGGATCAAGCCCCGCATTGGACTCTGCACTGACAGTATGGAGCCTGCTTGGGATTCTCTCTCTCCCTCTCTCTCTGCCCCTCCCCCCCTCACACACACACACACACACACACACACACACGCACGCACGCACACACACTTTCTCTGTCAAAATAAATAAACGAACACACACAAAAAAAGAAGATCAATTCAGAGCCATGTTGTGCACAGTCACCACTGAATAATTAACTCTTCAGTTAACTTGATTGTTAGAGTGAGTTTAAGTCAAGAAAGAATTAGGAGGCACCTAATCAGGAGACAACTGCAATGGTGTAGGCTAAAACAATTTCCATGGAACCCAGAATGAAAGGATCTAACAACAAGGGGTTATATGTCAAGCATCAGTATCTCCTGATGACTCAAAGATAAGAGCAACAATTTATATTATCGTACTATCTTGTAAGTTTCCTCAGTTTCCACTGGACACCCATGACTGCCGAAGGTTGTATGCCTGTCTCTCATGGTGTATGTATACCTCTGTGATGTAATTTCCATGAGGGCAAATGTTTTGTTTCGTTTTCCATTTGGTTCATCTATATTCCAAGTCTCTAGAAGAGAGCTCAGCACACAGTAGGTATCCAATAAAGAGCAGATCAATGGAAAGTATTAGAAAATCAGCAAAGTCATCTGGAATCTGAAAAGTGTCCAAAAACATGTAGGATCATCATCACCATGCTAGAATCTTATGGGATGTTTCTTCGGTTGACTGCACAAATGCAACGAAATCGTCATGTGGCATTCCCCAGATTCCCAAAGTTAAACGCTTGTTGTGGTACTGAATCTCTTGGCCGAGGGAAAACAAAAATAAAAGCAAAACTACACTGTATGATAGAGTTCAGATGCTACAGGCATTTGCACGTGTGTGATATTTACCCGGACTACATATATTCCCGGTCAACAGGCCACACACTATGTATTAATTCAAATCCTTCTCTTATTTAGAAAGTAGTCAAAGCACATAAGAAACACTGCTGCTCTAGGGTAATAGCTGAAAACAGCAGAAAGAACTAGTCAGTCTCTTTTACATGTTAAGTGATAGCGTAAAGCATTCTTACGAAAATAATGGTATTTGGAAAGTAACATTTTTGCTCTTTACTTCGGCTGGCATTGATGGAATGACCTGCCTCCGCTGTGATCCGACATGGCAGGGCCGGTCGCCGACGCTCATGCGGCATTATGAGTGTTTCAGACCGTTTGCTCTAGTGTACGTCCACGTCGACTGTATAAAGATGTTGTTCTGCATAGTTTATTTTGTCTCTCGGCCATAGAGCACTAAGCCCTGGACATTACTGTGTACAATGGGGTTTGAATTCCTTGCCCGTGGACCACAGCCAGCATTACACACAGAAGTTAATGACCGATTGTTATCTTAGCCCATAGCTTGCATTCCTTTTGATAAGACTATTTCAGCGAGGGGGTGGATCACAAAGTACAGGATTAATTAAGGTCAAATCCCAATGAAACGTGCAATCTATTTTCTCGAGGAAAGAACTTGGAAGAATCACAGGGTGAATTTTATATACCAAAACCCAATTTTTAAAATAATGTTTAATTAAACTTGAAGCTTAATTTCCTTCTTGTTTAAAGAGACAGAATAGTAATGCAACATAATTTAAATGTGCCAGTATATCAGCAGACGGGACGCATTTATCATGGCTGTGAACTACTGTCATTTACAATGGGGATGAACCACCCTGAACATCCTAACAATCCAGGCACATCTAAATCATCCAACTATGCTGACACTAGTTTACTAACATCTGACAGTAAAAATTGGTCTCCGAGAAACCATGGAATTTGGGTCCACTGGTGTAGTGTTATTTAAAAATGTGGGTTCTGATGGAGAATGATCGACGAAGTCAGCCTCGTGGCTCAGTGCACTAATCATTGCCGTTTTAATGCCAACCCCAACTGGGATTCTAACTCAAGATAAGATTGTGCTGAATTTCTGGATCTCTGATAAGGTGTTTTCCTTCTAGGATTGAAATGCCATTTCCTCCTAATGATCTCAGATCATTTTTCCTATCATATTATGAAGTCCTTTAGAAGAAATTAATTCTCTATGTTTAAACTCACAAGAAAGCTCCATTGAGCTAAGGTCCTTGGCACATTTCTGGCTTTCTTTTGTTTTGTTAGAGAAGATAAGTTATACCTCAAGATTTGAGCTAAAATATGAATTTTGAAATGAAAGTTATCTTCCTTCGCTCCTGAATATGGGCACAAACTCCTTCCTGCCCTGATTCCATCTTCCCTAATATAGGTAGCTTGCAGGGATCATTAAGTCCTCCTGCAGAGAAGTTGGGGTGCAAAAATGTTCAAAGCCAGATGTTATGTTTACAGGTCTTTCTGTTCATGTTTATTTTTGCCTTTAGGACTCTATCATCACACAGTAAGAATTCCCCTTTCTAGTTGCCTTATAGTTTGTAAACCTACATAAATCGAACATAAATGCCATCCTAAATTAAGCTTAGATTAACTATGTCAATCACACAGTATTGATCAGAGGAAATAATACTGGTTTCCTTCTGCCTCAGATATAATTTTTAAATAATTTTGTAAAATTATTGAGATGTTTGAAGGTGGGCAAGTGCTCTCACATTCGTGGCCTTCAGTTTCTGCTCCTGTAGAATGAATCCTCTGGTCACTGCCTCACAGGACGTCTCTCCTGACCTTAGGCCAGGAACGCGTGGCCTTCCCAAGTGTTGCAAACCACTGCGAGCTTATTCTCAAGAGGCAATTTGGTTCACAGGCTATCCCTCCCCACCTTGGGTACCTACTAGATGACACAGTATAGAAGCCAGCGACAGACTGTCCTTCAAATATCTTAGTCCCACAATCTAGCAGAATACATGTTATGACACAGAGTAGAAAATCAATATTTATTAGACCAAAGACTACTCGTTACCTCCTCAGTGCACAGGTTTAACGTACAATTAAGTAGGAGAATATTTATATGAAGGTGTTTAGAAAAACTCTGCGTATAGAAACAATGCACTAATTCCTTAACAAGATTGTACTACCCATGTATAATTATAAAGATCCTTGAGGATCAGAATCAGAGAATCAGAGCTTGGCATGTTTGTTTGTTTGTTTGTTTGTTTTATTCTGCTTTTTGACTATTACGAGTTTTAACTTCAGAACAGAGCATATAATCCTGCACAATGTTGTTATTATGATTTGGTAATAATGCATGACAGTCAGACATCCTTCCTCAAAGGAGCCTTTCCTCAACTCTTCATCTCAACTGGATGTCCTGGTTTCTCACTCCTGGAGAAAGTGATTTTGTTTTGACTCCTTCCCCACTTTGTCATTGTAGGACTCTATGGTATCTATGGACTGTCCGTCTCTCGCACTGAAAGACTAGATCCCTGAAGGTGTGGGCAGCCTCTGTTTTGAGAACCCCGTGGCTCCAGCGTCTGAGACAGTCCCTGTTACAACAGGAACTGTTCAGGATGTTTCGAGAAGGAAGGAAAGGGAGGAGAGAATAAGAGAGGGAGCTGGGAGGGAGAGAGCAGGGAATAAGATGATATGCTTAAATTGAAATCATTAGTGAATTTAATAAATCCAAGATTCCATTAAAGCAACAAAGGGTATCCAGGTTCGTTAATACATTACCTGCATATGAGCATCCCACACTTGCCTTTTATTTTTTTTCTCTCTCTTTCTTTTTAAAAAAAAATTTTTTTTAATGTTTATTTTTGAGAGAGAGAAAAACAGAGCATGCGTCGGGAAGGAGCGGGGGGTGGGGGGCACACAGAATCCAAAGCAGGCTCCCGGCTCTGAGCTGACAGCACAGAGCCTGGTGTGGGGCTCAAACCCATGAACCATGAGATCATGACCTGAGCCAAAGTTGGACACTTAACCGACTGAACCGCCCAGGTGCCCCATCTTTCTCTCTTTCTATGTAGGGATGGGAGGAATTATATTCCAGTAAAAAGTTGAAAGAAACAAAATTAATTCAGATTACAAACTTTACATTGTTGGTGATATATTCTCATGTGAAATAGTCCAAATAGAAGTTTTTAGAAGCCTTCAGAAGTAGACTTATATGGAATTTGGATAGGTAATAGATGTGAGCCACATACAACTTAAATTGGTACTTAAAATGTCCATATAGAATGGAAACTAAGGAAAATGAATGCCTATCCCCTAAAAATGCAAAAAAAAAAACCCAAAAAAACAAAAAAAACCCACAAAACCTAGCACTTGCATTCTTCAAACTGGAATCTTGGACTTTATATTGCAAAAGCAAATGAGAAATGTCAAATAAAGTTCAAGGGCAAGTAATGCAAATGGAAAATTAATGGCTTTATTTTTTCTGTGTTAGGCATCATTTCCTAAACATTCGAAACAAAGTGTATACTTAAACCACATTTAGATTTATCTTTGACATCTTTTTTAAAGAAAAATAGGAATTATAATGCAATTTGTGTATATTCTTGTACTTCATACTCTTTCTGTCTATTATAGCATTAATGTAGGGAGAGCTATTCAAAATGTCAGAAAGAACAGCTTTCTCAATAGTGTTGTTGATTATAAGTAGGCTGTTTTGCCCTATACTAATAAAATGAATTCTCTCAATCACAGAATTTTTTCAATTTGTAAGATAATTTTAGTGACTCATGATCAGAAAACTGAAGGATAAGGAGAAAGTTATCTCAATGTAAAATATTTCGGGACACTTATATACCAGCTAGCTATTTCTTGAGGGCAACTTTAAATCTAAGTCAAGTCACAAATGGATTGAGACTGGCGATCTCACTTCGTCCTTTAGAAAACTATGTATATCACAAAATCAGGATGCATTTTGACACAGTTGGCAGCATTTGCTTGAAATCAGCTCTGAATCAACTGAGCAGGGAAACTCAATTTGCCTGGGGATATACTGGCCTTTAAATAAAGAGGGTTGATACTCTCCGGGTAGAACAATGGAGAAATGTCCCAACATCTATAATTCTGTGTATGCTATAACTGTAATAGACAGGCTTGCTTTCAGGTCATCAACTGCTCATAAAATGATTATATATACTTTTTTGGAACAGAAGTATAATACATGGGCTTTTAAGCTGACTTGAACATGTATTTTTTTTTTAGAGTACTGATTTCATTACATATTTTCTTTTAGTTCTCCCGGAAGATTATTTTTGCGTTATCTCTCCAGCAACCCTGGTCATGCAGAATGCCACCTGCTGATCACAGAGCTCTGTGACAGCCCTTGCAGATTGCTAATGGTAACACTGCACCAGTGAATAGATGACTTTGGACGTCTGATTTAGCCCAGGGGTGCAAAGGGCCTGCTCAGAGAGGGTATGATGAAGCTACTTAGGAATAGTGAGGCCCAAATTAGGAGTAAGTAAATGTGTAAGCAATTATCCATGGGCACATACTACCTTAAAATAATTGGAACCACTGTGCACATTGCTTAAAACTGCCTGATGCCTGCTATCAACTTGTATCCTCACTTCTCTGCTGGCACTGAACAAAATAAAAGAAAAAAAAGGTAAAAGCACCACGTATACAAGTCAGACTTCGGTGGGAATCTGTAACTATTTTCAGTTGATTTACACAGTGCATTTTATTATTCTAGCATTTAAAATGACTTTGGATCATTGCACTCAGAAATTTGGGTGCTGAAAAAATAAAACTTATTTTTCAAGTTGCCAAACATGATTTTCAAATACATCTTTAAGAGTATTTCTTCTAGATATTTGAACAGTAAAAGTATATTGTCTCTATAGGATTTTCTATAAAATCTATTATTTGGGATATTTCAAAAGGTTGGTTCATACAACTTCCAGAAAATTGCTTTCGAAAGAATAAAAATCTTGCTTATTCTACTCTTAGCCACCTGCTGGTAAATTTCATTTTTCTTTTGTAGTGGTGACCTGTTAACATTGCTCTTGGAAAGATAAAGTTAAAATTTTGAGCCAAAATCCTTATTCAGTGTCAGTGAAAATATTAAACCAAAACCGGGGACAGGTTGGAGGGGTGGGGAGTGGGAAGAAGTGAGAGAGAAAAAAAGATCGAAGGACTAAAGGAGGAAAGAGACACTAGTCTACTTGACATGGTTAAATTATGATTATTACAGTAACTGTGTTATCACTTTGAAAAAGACTGTTTAGAGATGGGTTCCACTACACTGAGGTAGTGTGTACATATAACGAAGTAACTAACATAAATCAGACGTAGGCAAGGCACCGAAAATAAAATACTCATACTGTATTTAAAGTTATTCTAATTGCCTCTTCCACCCTAATCTTAATGCATCCAAATCGTTTTTATCATATAAATGAAGTTTGAAAATGTCAGCCAAAATCCAAATTCCAGAATTTTATTAACGGCAAATAGTTGAGGAAAGTACTTGTGAGATGGGTAAGCAGATCCGATGCCTCTGCTTTTGGTAGCGTGACTTAGCATCTGTCTTACCTGTTTCCTGCAATCAAGGGGTCAGTCTGTGGCGGGTAGCAGTTTGGGTATTTTCTCTGTTGCTTGTAGTAGAGATCACGCAGGAAAGTTTGCCTCCCAGCTGAATGGATTAAGGACAGGAATTTGGTTTTGATTAAACAAGTTGCGTCGACGCCAAACAGTATCCAGCTGTACAGCTTACGAGTCCATTATCTCACGTGTGATGAAACAAACCGGCCTAAATTATTTGGCACGACGATCGCCTTGACACATGCGCGTGCACGCGCGTGCGTGCACACACACACACAAATTAGTGGCTTGCTCTCGTCCTCCAAAGGAAAGCTTACTGTCACAGCTAACTGTATATGAGACACTTGAGTGGTGCTTAAAATAAGAGGTACTTTGTTCTTGCCAGGTTTTTAGCATCTCAAAATTCAAATGCCAGCACTCAAATACCAATTTCCTTATCGACACATGGACTAAAGGAAATGAAATAAAACTAAATAAATGGTACGTGAAGGTTTTTTTTAAGTGCACGTACATGTGTCTACTGAGTGACTAGCGATTTTCTTTGATATTGAGTTGTCACGGCCACTCAAAGGAGAACAGTTCTGCCCTTTTATCCCAACCCTCGATTTTTAATGTATCTCAAGACTTTTCCAGACAGCAAAGTTTATTTTATTGAATGCTTTGACGTGGATGGTGAGCTGGTTTCTTTGAATACATTTTAGAATCGATTTCTTCTGAAGATACAACATATTACCGCTGTAGCAAGAGGAATAATTAGATTTGGTCATACCACTTGTGAAGAGCTGTCTCAGGCAGATGGGGAGCCCAATCCTTCAGTAGCTATAAACAAATAAAATTCCAAACGATGCTATATTTCAGTAAGACAAGTAACATATTAAAATAAATCAATGACTACTTGAATAGAGAGAAGATTCTGATTGCGTATTTCTGTTTTCTAGATTTCGTACCCACCCACCTTCTTTCTCTCCCTTTTAGTCTGTTATATAATTCTTGAGAGCCAGTCCCTGCTCACAGCAATATTTCTTTCTGTTAAATTTCAAAGCCCAATTTGCCCAGAAGAACAAAGTAAGCCGCTTTTAAACTTTGATCTCATCATAAGGTTTCCATTCTAGAAGGGATATAGATACTGCAGGCCAAATTTGTCCCCGATTCCCTAAGAAAATATAGTAGTTTCAATTCAGAGAGAAGTGGAATTTGGGGGATGTGTTGGCCTCCTAGCTTCAGTCTACAAGCCCTGAACTTGTACGGCCTAAAGTAAGTCCTTCAGTGAAATGCATATATGAAATCCAAATCTCCATCTTCAAAGGCCTCTGGCAGTGGATGGCACACAAAGATGAAAGGCTCATGAGAAGAGGTAATTAAAACTTAACGGATGCTTGTTGTCTAAGCAGGTGCAAAGAAAAATGATCACTTTAGGTATTCACACGGAATTTATAAAGAGTTCTACATGTTATGAGTAATTAATTTTCGATAGGTAACACCAGGAAGATGACCCCTAAAAGATGTGGGTCAAGGCTAAGTGCCCAACTCTCTCTTCTGTTATGTTTTATGGGGTGTTTTATACTCAATTTGAGGAAAGGACACTAAATCCAAGAAAGCCAGAGAAAAGCTGACCTCTTTTGAAATTTTCTATTGAATTGATTCAGATTAAAGCAATGACCTTTTGATTTTATGAGGTCTCTCCTAAAAAGCCTGCAAAGATTAAAGGGCAAGATAAATACCTTGGTTGGGGGGGGGGGGGGGCGGTTGCAGAATAGACTGATCAGGGCCTCTGACCGGATGGTTTCAGAAAATAGAAGTATCTCTTGCCTGAGGGGGTGGCCACAGAAGCATTTGCTCCGATAGCACCCAGGCAAGTGTCTCAGGAAATGGCTGGTCCAACCAACAAACTAAGATATGGATGTAGGGTGTCAGAAAGATGCGGGATAATTTCCAAAGCTCTCAGAACTTCAGTCTCCAGTAAGCAACTCTATCCATCTCGTGGCAGCTACTTTTGTTTGTCTGTGTCAGATGGCTCGAGCTTGAGTGAGCTTTTCATACACATTCTGTTTGAAGCAAAGTCTTGCTGCGTTTTCTTTTGTCATTCATGTTTCTGTACCCTGGCATTGCCTTCTCCCAGCCCAGCAATCTCAACTCGGTTCCGCTTCTCCTGTCATTGTCCCTCAGCACGCTTTTAAGTTTCTTAATGTTGCTAGAAAACAATAGCCATTCGGATATCAAATTATGAATACGTTGATAGAGTTATTTTCTTCTGCACATCTATGTGATGTTATTCGTGTGCTGTACGCACGGCTGAGTATTGTCAACATAGGGCAAGTACCAGCAGGAACTCAGCTATAAAACATGCATTTGCCACAGGTGAGAGAGTAAACATAGATACAGGGGCAAGCATTGCAAAAAACAAACATGAAAATTAAAACAGAAAGGGAAAGAGATTGTAGAATAAGATTTGCATGGATTTGCTGGCTTTCAGCATTCTCTCTTGGGAAAGCAAGAACCCCCCCCCCCCCCCGTCATGAAAAAAGTTCAATACAGTATCTGTATCAATGACCTTGAGGCTTTTTCTTGACCACGTGAAGGCTCTAAGCCAATGAAACGTATGAATAGCGGCTCTTAGGGGAGTTACAGTCAGAACATGAAAGTTCAAAAATAAAATCCTCAAACTTAAAAATCTTACATTTTTCTGTTAAATGTTTTGCATATTTCCTGATGCAGGTTTGCCGTTGTGAAGATTTGATTACAAAACGGTGAAAATGAATTGATGTAGAGAGGTAAACAGGCCATAAACTGTGCTTACAGTTGGAGGAAAAAGGGAAATGCTAACTGCTTACTTTAAAAAAAAAAAAAAAAGGTGGGGGTGCCTGGGTGGCTCAGTTGGTTAAGCTTCTGACTCTTGGTTTTGGCTCAGATCATGATCTCACAGTTCCTGAGTTCAAGTCCCACACTGCGCTCTGAACTGACAGTAAGGAGCCTGCTTGGGATTCTCTCTCTCTCCCTCTCTCTCTGCCCCTCCCCTGCTTATGCTTTCTCTCTAAATAAATGAATAAATGAATGCATAAATAAATAAATAAATAAATAAATAAATAAATCAGTCAGTCACATTCTGAACACTGGTTCCCTCCTCTCCCTGCTTCTCGTTATGGATAAGAGCCCACCGGACTGCTTTTAGGAGAGTATTTTGAATAAGACGGTAAAAGCCCTGAACATTTTAGCTTCTATTATGGACATTCTCAAGTATATACGAAAGTAGAGAGTATATTTTGCCAGCCCTGTTTCATTGATTACATCCACATTATTTATTTATTATGTTTTTATTGCCGAAGAACACGTTAACGCAAATCATTTCATTCACAAATACTTTAAAGTATCGATAAGGACATTTAATTATTACCTTGCTTGTTTTTGGAATACCACCATGCCATTATCACACCTTACACAAGACAACAGCCTAATACCAGTAACGTTCTGTCCATATGGAAATTTCTCTGATTGTCTCAAAACACATCTCTACGGCTTGTTTAAATCAGAATCCAAACAAGCATCATGCCGTGCATTTTGTTTTCATCCTGTCTTTTGTATTCTATAATAATTTCCTTCCTTTTTAATACCATTTATTTGTTGATGAAATTCAAGACTTAGAGAGAGAGAGAGAGAGAGAGAGAGAGAGAGAGAGAGAGAAGGAGACACAGAACCCAAAGCAGGCTCCAGGCTCCGAGCTGTCAGCACAGAGCCTGATACAGGACTCGAACTCATGAGCTGTGAAATCATGACCTGATCCGAAGTCAGATGCTTAACCAACTGAGCACTTTTTTTCAAAGGCAAGAAACTCTATACAGGTGGGCTCACTTAGAGGGATGCTGGGGCTGATCCGTGGACTCGGGTGTTCTCTGCCTCATCCATCCATCATAGCCACCCTTGTCCTTTCACCCAGAGGTCCTAGTATCCTTGGATGATCATTGCCTGGATCCGTTATTCCGTTAGGAGTTACAAAATAGTGACTTTGGGACCCTGTCGTTATCTATCAATTCATTAAAATGCCTGCATATCAATTTGACTGGAAACCAGCAGCCGTGTCACTCTTTCCAAAAATAACAAAGGCTGCAGTTATTTTTACCATCAAACCAAGTCACAGAGCCGGCGAGGTGTCGTGGCACACAACCTCAGAAGGGTTGAGGGCAGGTGTTGAGGAGACTGTGTTAGTATGGAGATCTCTTCAACATACATCAAAATGATCTCTGTGTCCTTCAATTTTGGAAGGTGGCGATGAAAACAAATCATGCTCAGTCATGAGCCTGTCCTCTAGCCATTTGGTGAAGGGCAATATGGCGGAGTATTTTTCTTTACCTTACTTGCTACTAGGAAGTCATTCTCTGCACTCTCCTCAGATTTTCTCTGTTAGATTACCTCAGAAGGCCACTGCTAACGTTGAGCCTACTTCTCAGTTTATATAAAAGTCAAGCAGGCAGAAGGCTGAAAAAATGCATTCGAGATTTTACTTGGTGTTTTCTGTCTTCTCCAAATCAAGCTGATCCAGAAGGATAAAATGTAGCTGAAATAAGCTTATCTCCCAGAAGACCCAAGGGCAAATGTAAGGTTCTGGCAAAGAATTAGTAAAGGCTTAGAGAATGAAATAAAAGCTTGTTTCAGATATAATTTGAAGGCACTGTGGACTAACACCAACCTAATCTCTGAGAGAATAAAAAGTCCATCTCTTAAATGGGTGAGGCCCTTTCCACAATAGCTGGTAAATTGACTTCCGGCTCTACTGGGGCACTAAACACAAAAGTAGCAAAACATTATCTTTACTTGCCGGATGAAGGCTCTTTTTTGACCCACCTGTGCCACCTATTAGAGCTTTTGAGGAAAACAATATTGTTTCTTTGGACCTTGTGGGACTCCTTGTGAAGACTGAATCAATCTCTCTCTCTCTCTCCCTCTCTCTGTCTCATTCCATTGCCACACCAACCTCTTAACTATATATATGTGTGTGTGTGTGTGGATATATATATATATATATATATATATATATATATACACACACATATATAATGTATATTATTAAATATAATACATATATTTAATAATATATATATATTTTTTAATATAGCTATTTAAGTAGCAGGGACTATGTATGAAAGGCTTTCTTCCATTCCTTTCTTATCCTGTATCTACAATTACAGAGTTAATTTGGATATTTGTGAATCGCATGCTTTTCTTCAATTTTGCAGTCTCATTGGAGATCATAGAAACAGCATAACAGATGGACAGGCTCTGGACACAGAGAGGATGGGGCTTTAATATTAGTCCAGCCCGCCACCTGGCTGTCATGTGACCTCACGCAGTTTCCTCATCTGTACAATTGTGATAGTAGTATTTTTTTTTAATTTTTTTTTTAACGTTTATTTTTGAGACAGAGAGAGACAGAGCATGAACGGGGGAGGGTCAGAGAGAGAGGGAGACACAGAATCTGAAACAGGCTCCAGGCTCTGAGCCATCAGCACAGAGCCTGATGCGGGGCTTGAACTCATGAACCGTGAGATCATGACCTGGGCTGAAGTCGGACACTTAACTGACTGAGCCACCCAGGTGCCCCAGTAGTATTTACTTTTCAGGATTATTGCAGAGGCTGTAAGTTATGTGTGCAACATACCCAGAGCAGGGCCTAGAATGTAGAAGATACTCAAGAAATGACTCAGTAAATGTTAGTTCCTACTGTATTTTTTGGAGAACGTTCAATTTCTAGAACCAACTTAAAATCTGTTAAGTCTCTTTGACCATGAAGCAAATCTCGTTGTTCAGCAAGGCCTGACTTTTCCTCGTTCCCTTTCCGTGGGACAGAGGGCATTTGCCTACCTATGACCACTTCTTATTGCTGACTTGGACCTTGCTGCATGCTGACGGTTTCTTCTAGGAGGAATAAGAGAGCCAGGTTAAAATCTCTACAACATTCCCCTGTGATGAGGCACAAACTCAAACCTAAGAGACTTTTTTTAATGTTTATTTATTTTGAGAGAGAGAGAGAGCACGAGCGAGCAGAAGAGGGGCAGAGAGAGAGGGTGAGAGGATCCCAAGCAGGTTCCACGCTGTCAGCGCAGAGCCCCACATGGGGCTTGATCTCATGAACCACAAGATCATGACCTGAGCTGAAATCAAGAGTCAAACGCTCAACCGACTGAGCCACCCGGGTGCCCCAAACCCAAGAGATTTTTAACTGTTGCTCGGTAAATAAGGTGAGGTAAGAGCTTTCCTACTCAGAGCCTCTGACAAGTCTGGGGACACTCAGTTAAATCTGGAGGCTCAAATCCTGACTGAGGCCTCCAAAATTTGGCCAGTTTGCTAGCCTGCCCTAGTCCCAAGTGCTTCACTTGACATCACTGGGCTTTTGCCTTGCTATAAAGCCCAAACTCATCCTCTCCATAGGCAGGGACTATACCTGATCCTCCACAGTCCCTTCCAAGGACTCGTGTCCTGCTCCTAATTCTAGTCCATTGATCTGAGCCTTGCTACATGCTGGCAGATATCCTTCAGATCCTGGTGTTCTGGGTATCAGAGGATCACTTTGCTTCCTCTGTCTGTTAATCCATAAGGATAGATGGAGAACACTAAACTCCTTCACTCACCTGAAACATCTGTTTGCCAGATCTGAGATCTCTTGATGCCATACTCTCTGGAGACATTTCCTGGACTAAGGGGTCCTTTCAGCTTCTGGAGGTGAAAGTAGTTGTTCAGAACCTCTACTCCCCTTCTTGGCTGGCAAGGTCCAGGCTTCGTCTTCCCCATTAGATCCCGTCCAGCCATACCTGAGTGGGCCTTAAGGCAGAACATCTACATGCAGAACTGATATTTGGGACTCACTGTCACTGGCTATTTCCAGGTGGGGGTCATCCGCTCTTGAGGAATGGTGGAGACCTCTGGGTTAGGAATCCCCTAATCTGTGATGGCTCCTGTGCCAATGGCAAGAAGCAAAGATAGAGCCTGTTCCTTCCCTTTCTTTGGTTTGCAGCAAGCATTTTTGTCTTGGCTCATAAAACAAAAAGCTCATTGATGAAAAGCATCTAGAATGTTAATATTGCAATTAACCAAAAAGAAAACCACAGAGAATACAGAATTTTTTTCATGAAAGGAAGAATGGTCGATAATAATAAATGGCCAATACACCACCACAGGTAATCATAGTGGCTCCTTCAGACTATTTTTTTTCAATCTAACAGCCATGAAATTTCAGATATGTAAGATGATAAGTTCTAGAGATCTGCTGTACAACACTGTGCTTATAGGTAAACAATACTGTATTGTGCACTAAAATTTTGTTAAGGGAGGAGATCTCCTGTTAAGTGTTCTTACTGCAATTAAAAAAAAAAAAAAAAAGGAATCATTACCTACACATGCACGCACCACAAACTCATGCATACACACACACACACACACACACACACACACACATTTTTTGCACATATATCATTTTAAAATTTGATACTAGCTTATAAATTTTGTAGCTTCAAAACAGGGAAAGGAAAGTTATAGGATCCAGAAAATCCAATGAAGCACATTGTTCCACTGGTAAACATGTTACAAATGTTGATTAAAATTGTTGCTTGTTGGGCCGCCTGGGTGGCTCAGTCGGTTAAGCGACCGACTTCGTCCCAGGTCATGATCTTGCAGTTTGTGAGTTCGAGCCCCGCGTCGGGCTCTGTGCTGACAGCTCAGAGCCTGGAGCCTGCCTCGGATTCTACGTCTCCCCCTCTCTCTACCCCTCCCCTGCTCACTCTCTGTGTCTCTCAGTCTCTCAATAATAAATAGACATTAAAAAAATTTTTTTTTAAATTGATGCTTATTGATAATCAGTTGGAAACTTGATTATTTAAAAAGATTAAAGGCATTCATGTTTCATCTATTCATGCAAATGTTTTGATTTTTTTCAAAGATTTTATAGTTAACTAATTGGAAAGTTTTAGGTGAACCCCTTCTATCTTGTGACACGAGTCTAGTTATTTAATATTTCTGAGTTTTTGGGCCTTCCTCCTTAAAACTAGAATATCGATATATACCGACCATAAATATGAAAGTATATGTTTTATCAGTCTTTCGCAGCTTTTTGCCACCATACAAGGCATGACGTATGACATGTTCATGTGCAACACATCCCATGAGCATTTATTGTAGTATCTGTTTTGTCTCCCACACAAAGCACGTTCAGTGCAAACGAACATGAATGAGTTCAGGATGCCTCAAATGTAAAGTAACATTTTTTTCTAAATTAAATCTACCGGCGTTTCACGATGAACATGTCGAGATCTATAGGGTTAAAATACGTAAGAAATTGGTAAGCGCCAAACCAAATAAGGTGCTATTATTTCCATAATTACATTCAAGTGGAAGGTCTATTTCTCACCATGTAGAAATCTCACCCAGGTGGGTAAATATTTTGCAAGTTTGGATGCCATCTGACAGAAAACAATTAGAAAACTCGGTATTTAATTTGTTAATTTGTTACCTGATTTAAATTAAAGATAAATTAAGCTGTGTTCTTTAGTTATTAGCAAGATTCAAGTAAACAAGGTTTAGAGAAATAAATAGTATTGAGTTTCTTTGTGCCTAATTTTAATAATGAAATCACTTTCAAAGACAGCTCCTCATTTGTTCCACTTAGAATAATTTTGAAAGCAAATCTCTGAGCCATAATTGATAGCTTTCAGGTAACACCTTCATCTCAAATGCTTGCTTATTATAAAAGCTAAGTAGGCATAAATTCCGATTTTATTGATTCATAAAATGAAATTACCAGTAGTCATTTAAATAAGAAAGAGCGTTAAAATATGTAAATAATGGCTATATGTGAGATTTCTAATATATGTAAAACCGAATTATAATTAATGAGAACTCACTGTCAACTTCCATGGTGTATTTACTGGAAAGCTACGCAGCTGTATAATTAAGCTTTTTAAACTACCTAAAATTATGTGTGTTTTTTTTTTTTTTTTTTATCATTGCTGACCTTAGACTTTTTGGTAGAAACTTTATCCCAACCATCAAGATAAAAGAAAAATAAAATACTCTTTTGTCTATCATCTTAAAACTTTCACTTCCTATGGTTCAATCCAAAAGATAATGCATCTGCTTAACATCAAGCAGTTTTCAGAACTCTCCTTGAGAATTTTTCCACCATCGGTGATTTATAACCACCTCCTTTATGTGATCGTATGATATATCTTTTAAAGTCTACATTTTAAAGTTATTCCAGGGGCCCCCTTAATCAGAGTTATAGAGCCCTGTGGATTCTCCTTCATGTCGTTCTCACACGCATTTTGTCTCAGAGTTCCTGGACCTTGTCTGCTGCTGGAAGCTCAAAACCATGCTTTGCCAGCACGCCTCTTGGACCAAAAGAATAATTCTGGGTTTGATCTACGGCATGTATTTGAAGATTTTTTAGTAAATAAAAACAAACACTATTTTTGTGCGTGTGTGAGCTGCAAAGATACGTCCTACAGTAAATGCCTAAATTTGTGTGTGCCTGGGGAGGGTGGTAAAGATTTGTTTATGCTACAGGTTCATGATTGGTAATTTTTCAATGATATTCAGGAAGGAAACAAGAAAAAGATTGTCAGAGAATGAGCGCTTATTATCCAACACGACAGGTCATAGTTTTAGATAAGGAATGGAATTGGAAAGAAGAAATCAAGCCCCGTGAGGATAGGCATTACGTGTGTTCTGTTTGCCACTTTATCCCTGGCACCTAGTGGGGTGCCTGAAATGTACTAGGCACTCAAAAAAAATATTTAGTAAAGAAATAAGCAACGGTGGAGGAAGGAAGAGGAGAGAGTGAAAAATAACAACAACAACAACAACAACAACAAACCCCACAGACTAGTATCCTTCCTCCTCCAAAATCATGAGGCAGCCCAGCTGGAAAAATTCATGGCTATTTGCATGCGATTATGGTCATAAATATCTGCCGGAGGGAGCAGCGGTTAACGTCAACGGCAAATAGAGTTGTTCTTAAAATAATTAATAAGTGCTCCTTCCCCATGTCCACCACTCGTGTTATTTACTCTTTCCAGCCAACCCTCTCATTTTGCCTTGGCCCTTTGTCCATTCCCCAGGGCAAGACCCAGAGCAGAAATCCTTAAGCCAAGAAGGAAGACGTGACTTGTGGGAAAATAAGATGGTTTGGGGGGAAACTGGTTTCAGACATTTGGAGGCTCATGTCGTGGAAGGCAGAAGGCATGCGGCCTGGCTGCGAGCAGGGCCAGCGATGTGTGACCCTCTGTGCTGATGGAATCCAGTTGGCATAAGTACTCTGTGTAGGTACTTGAAATTGTGTGGCATCTTTTGGCTTGGGCTCCCTTAGAAATTATCCCCGAGGCAAGATTTGAGTGGCTTAATTGGGAAGCGATCCCAGGAAGCCCTTGGAGGGAGGTGGAAAAGTGAGCCAGGGAAAAAGAGAAGCGGAAGGCACATTAAAGACGAGGTTAACATGACCACCGTGGGTACCCGGGGGTGACTGGCACGGAACCCGGCTGTGGACCTCTCCCTCTAGGAGACCGTGTGCTGCGTTGTCCCACCCAAGGGGCAAGGAGGCGGGAGGATTTAGCCAGCAGTTCACACCTGTCAGGAGCTCCGTGGCCTTTGTGGCCTGCCCGGCACATTTTCCTGCCACACCCCTGCATCCAGGCCAAGCCCTCAGGCCGACACGTTCAAGTGCGGCAAGAAATGCACCATAGAGCCTTATGGGCGGAGCGGTGATGCTGCCCGTTACTTGTAGCAACCCAACCCGATAAGCTCGAGGTTGGTAATGTTTGGCCAGGGCAAGACAGCTGGTGTGTGCTAACTAAACAAGGACATTCAGGAAGAGGACCCCCATCCTCTTCTCCCTTAAGGATGCAGAATGCACCTGGGAATGCATGGCTGCCAGGAAGCATCTAAGTCTAACATAACTGGGTTACTTTGATCATGGAAAAAGCAGCAACTTCTTTGCTGCCATATTGGTAAGTGACTTCTGGTTCCATTTAGAAAGATCACTTAGCAAACTAGCATTTCCTCTCTCTTTCTTCATGCTACAGAGGAGGTGGAGAGGTAAAGCATGGGAGACTACTTTCCGGAGACTTAGCAGCGAAGGAAAATAGCATCTCTCTGTGATGAAAAATGCAAACACATTACTCAACCTTTGGAGGCAGAATAATTTTTTGAAATGTTAACATTGGAATATTAGTTGGTGTTCCCCAGAAGGATTTTAGAGAGGGTAGCTTGATGACACTTCGTGAGGCTGAACTCAGAGCAATCAACTCGAGTCTCCCTAAAAATTCTCAAGCTCTATATCCCAGAGACCAGAGACTCAAGAAGACCATCTAGTCCAGGGAATATCTGAGACCGGTGACCAATGATTGCAGGGATCTCTCTAGCACCTTAATGTGTCGTAAGATTCAAGGGCTTAACACAATCTTGACTAAGATCGAATCTCCTGATCCCAGGGATAGCATGTGTTGAATTCAGAATTAAGTGGATGTACAGAAAATAAGGAAATGCAGTATTCTATGCTCAACTGAGTCTGTGGATTAAGAGTATATCCAGTACACGATAGTATACACATTAATGGATTCATCTGCTGTCTATAAAAAGGGGAACTTGGTTTTGCCACTAAAAAAATCCCTGACTGGAGGGGAAGTGTTAAGCTGACCTTAAGATATGAATCCAGCCCACCAGTAGCCCAGAAGGAGTAACATGTTATGGACAAAGCTAGAATGAGGAGCTAAAAATAGATGAGAAGAAAGGCAGTCGGGGCTGTTATCTGCCGTAATATCAACAGTCATGGTGCAACATCAAAATTGAAAACCTGACATCACAGTTAGAATAGTAATTGGATTTTAGCTCCTTCTTCTTACAGTAGAATTTTAAACATATGTGCAAATAACCGGAAGATATCGGTTTTAACATGTCTTTAATTTGCTGGCATCGGTCTAGGTAGTGGGATACATCAGTGAACAAAGATGAAGATTCCCCACGTTCTACTGGAGGGTACGAAAAACAAACAATGAACATGATAAATAAGTAAACTATAACAAGTTGAAAAGTGACAAGTGGGGGAAGAGGAGAAAGTAAACCTGAGCACAAGAATCCGATCAGGGAAGATGGAGTCAAAGTGCAGTTTTATTTTATTTTATTGTATGTTTTCTAATGCTGACTTTACTTTTGAGAGAGAGAGCATGAGCAGAGGAGGGGCAGAGAGAGAGGGGGACCGAGGATCCGAAGCGGGTTCTGAACTGACGGCAGTGAGCCCAACGTGGGGTTCGAACCCATGAACCGTGAGATCGTGACCGGAATCGAAGTCGGACGCTCAACCGACTAAGCCATTCAGGTGCCGCATGATGATGATGATGATGATGATGATGATGATGATGATGACTTGCTCTGTTCTAAGCAGAGGTCAGGGTAGGCATCACTAAGCAAGTGATGTTGAAGCAAAGTCATGAAGGAGACAGGGAGCTCGCCTGGCAGGTAACTCGACGACGTGCATTCTGGGAGGAGGAGACAGCAGGAACAGAGAGGGGGGACGCCTGTGAAGAGTAAAAGTGAGGCTAGGCAGGAGGAAGAAGGGAGAACCTTCAAACCACAGTGCTGTTCTAGTCCCTGTGGAAGGCGAGAGGGGAGGACGGAGGACAGGGTAACAAGAGCCTCGGGCTCCACTGCAGCTCTGAGGTGTTTCGGTGCCACCAGTGGGGAGCCCCTACGCAACCGTGCGCATTAGAGGAGTCACACATGCAGAAGCAATGGCTGGCTCCAGAACACCCGCCTCGCTCAGTCACTGGCTGGGCGGGAACACAGCTCTTCAAGACCTGGCATGTTCAGGTAACAAACACAAGCCAATGCGGCTAAGGCAGAGCCAGCACGAGAGAGAGAGCAGTGGTGAGGTCAGAGAAATAAGGGGGTCGGGGTCAGATCATCCGTGAGACCATGGGCTATTGTAAGGGCTTTGGCATTTTCCTGAGTGGACTAGATTAATACCAGTGACAAACACTGGGCCGCTTTGCGCTGAAGTAAGTGACATAATCTTATTTCTGGTTTAGGAATATAAATGCTGGCTTCTCTGAAGAAAACAGATTGGGAGGGGGTCGGGGTAAAAGCAGGGAGGCTACTTGGGAGGCTCTAACATTGATGCAGTGATGGCGGTTGGGGTTCGGGCACAGTGGTAGCAAAGGAGGGCGTGAGAAGAAGCCCGACTGTAGATACGCATGGAAGGTAGGACCAACGAGGTGAGCTGAGGGATTGTATGTGGAATACAAGACAGAGAAACTGAGGATGTATTAGTTTCATAGGGACATGTACAAAGTACCATGACAAAGTGCCACAAAATGTGTGGCCTCAACAACAGAAAACTAGTGTCTCCTGGTTCTGGAGGCTGGAAATCTGAGATTCGGGTTTTGGCAGGGTTGAGTCCTCAGGGCTGTGAGGGAGAATCTGTTCCTAGCTTCGAGGAGCCTCAGGCATCCCTTGGCTTGTAGATGGCATTCTACCTGTGTTCCTGTGTCCTCACGTCGTCTCCCCTCAGTGCACGCCTCTCTCTGTCCAGATTTCCCTTTTTGTAATGATACCAGTCAGATTAGATTAATCTCATTTTAATTTCATCCCCTGAAAAAAAACCCAACACTCAGGTAAAGTCATATCCACAGATACTGGCAATCAGGACTCCAACATCTTTGGAGGCGGGGGGGGGCACAATTCTGCCATAGTAGAGGATGAATTCCAGAGTTTTGCATTAAACAACGGAAAGGATGGTGTTGCCATCAACTAAGGTGCAGAAGGTTGTAGGTGATACAGGGTTGCATATAGTCAGTTTGACCTGTTTGTTAGAAATCAAGGATAATGGCAAGCAGGCAATTATATCAACATGGATAAAAACTCAGGAGACAAGACAGGGCTGAAGATATGAATGTGGGAGTTGTTAGCAGAGAGATGGAATATATTTAAAGTCATGATCCTGGATGGGATCAAGACAAATTAAGGACCAAGCTGTGGAACTTGGTCCTCAATTAGGACCTTGACTCTTCAAAGTTAAAATAGGAGAGAAGAGAAGGAACCAGCAAAGACGATCGGGAAAGAGTGAGGAATAAGAGAAAAAAACAACAGAGATGCTCTTTGCCATATATTGGGAACCAGTTAAGGAACAGACCCTGTACCACATGTTGTATACACAGTATCACTGATTCCTACACCACCACCAAGAAAATGTCAACCTCTTTTGTTCAAATGAGCCAGTTCAGGCTCAGAGGCAGAATGGTATGTGCTTAAGACCATAAACTGGATGGTCTGACTTCAAATTCCCATTCTCCTCCCTCACTAGCCCTACAATCTCGTGCAGGATATTTTACCTCTCTGTTCCTCAGTTTCCTCAACTGTTAAACAGCAATAATGTCTATCACACAGGATTGTTATAAGGATTACATAAATTGAAAAATTAAGACTCTTAAAAAATGAATTATTTTTAAAGTGTTTTGAACAGTCCTAGCATATGGCAAACGCTGTATCGTTGCCTGTTAATTAAGTAAACTTGCCAGAAGTTCCACTGCTCCTGAGTCGCAGAGATAGGATTTGAACCTAAGATTTTCTGTATTCACAGCCCATCTTCCTTCTATCGGATCACAGTGAATGTGACTCTTTCCTTAGCATCAACATAGATTAATTAATCCAATTAGGGGAATTGATCATTTGGAAAAATGGAGAGACAGATTTGAAAGGCTGCATTAAAGATGTTTTACTAAATAGGAAATGAAGTTTTGAGAGGATAAGTTGTCATGTAAATGTGAAAGCAATGAAAGAGAGGACCGTGAGTGAGCCCAAGGTCCCTGGGCGGAAGACGGGAAAGGCCAGCTTTAGGAGAGTCTCTTCTGCGGGAGAGCACCTGATGTAGTTTTCCCACGGGGCCAAGGGGCCAAGGAGATAAAAGGTTTTGCTCCTTCCTCTCTCACCTAGAGTTGACCCCTTTCTTCTCCACCCCTTCACCTTAACATCAGGGGCGGGATCCCCATGAATATCTGTGTCAAGTTCGTGCCGCAGACAGGAATCAGAGAATCAGGATAGGGTCATGTTTCCACACCTCTGGCTGAAGAAGATGAAAGCTTGGAACAATCAGCCTCAAAAACACCAGCCAAGTCCAGGGAAGTGGCCGTCGGGAGAGGGCTTTCACGTGATGATGAACATTCCAAACGTCGTCCAAGCAAAGCTGCCGGAAAGCAAAAGCGTAACAGAACTGTCACGAAACCTGTAAGCATGCGTGACAAAAGACGAAGGCTGGAAGAATAATCATAGAGAGTGTTAGTGGATGAAATGAGACATTTTAAAGTAGCCGGGGTGGGAGTGGGGCGTCTGGATGACTCAATTGGTGAAGTGTCTAGTTCGTGATTTCAGCTCAGGTCGTGATCTCACGGTTTGGGGGATTGAGCCCCACATCGGGCTCTACGCCGACAGCACAGAGCCTGCTTGGGATTCTCTCCTCCCTCTCTCACTGCCCCTCTCCCCCTCCCAAAATAAGTAAGTAAACATAAAAAAAAATTAAAGTAGCCGAAAGAGAAGATTAAAGCAGTGTACATAGAATCATAAAATTGTCGGGCTAGAAGGGGCCTGTAGCACCCATTACTTGAATGTTTTCTACGTGAAAGGCACTGAGCCTTAGTGAAACCAGCGACTTGCCCAAATTCTCACCAACTAGTGACTGGAGGACCAGGGTGTGGAAGGCCTAGATGACGTGGGAAGGATCAATTATGACAGGTTTTCTTAAACAGGGAAGGGACTTTACCGACTGACTGTTCCGTCAGAACGGGAAGAAAGAATCTAAAGCCTAGATGGAAGGTTCGGGTAGGACGATGCACTACCCGCAACAGGAAAGTAGGACGTAAGGCACAGGAGTGGAGGAGGGAAGCATGAATCACGGCTCCTCTTCTGTTTAAAAGGCTGTAACAAGGGGCGCCTGGGTGGCGCAGTCGGTTAAGCGTCCGACTTCAGCCAGGTCACGATCTCGCGGTCCGTGAGTTCGAGCCCCGCGTCAGGCTCTGGGCTGATGGCTCGGAGCCTGGAGCCTGTTTCCGATTCTGTGTCTCCCTCTCTCTCTGCCCCTCCCCCGTTCATGCTCTGTCTCTCTCTGTCCCAAAAATAAATAAAAAACGTTGAAAAAAAAAAAATTTAAAAAAAATAAATAAATAAATAAATAAAAGAAAAAAAAAAAAGAAAAGGCTGTAACAAGACCTTTGCGAAGTGGCGCCGTGAGTTAGGGGTTACAAAATTTAATATTTGGGAGTGGGAAGACTTTGAAAACTACAGATTCCTTTATCAAGTAAAAAAAATTGATAGTTACCTTATTCGGACAAGGAAAACCAGTGCAGATGTTTGTGGGGTTTTGTTTCGCTTAAAACTATTCCACATTTTTTTGTGAAAGAAGAAAAATATACACTAAATTAAGCCTGATTTTATATATATAAAAGTCCTCAGATGACTACCATGGTATGGACTAGGGAATTCAGCTCGAAATTTATAGCACTTATATAGAGGGTTTTTTTCTCTGTATTTCTTATGTTTGTATTGCAGTAATGAAGAAATATGGAAGCCGTCTGGTGGCCAAATAATATCTGTAAATTCCCATGGATAAAGCTTCCCCTTTATATTTCAAAGTTATTAAGTTCAAGTCCTCTTACGGTTCTACTTTTATTGGTTTTCCCCCCATCAATGCAATTATTGATTGATTAATTCTTATTGGCTTTCTAAAGTAGAAAAAAAATTATGGCCGAGGTAAAACACTTCATAGAGTGGAAAAAGGAAAGTATAGAGAAAGTGAAAATCTGAGAGTGGTGGCCAAACCTTTATTCTAGCCATGCTGCTCTCTCCTGAACAGAAGACTTGAATCACATGGGGAACAGGCAGAACATTTGGCCTCGCCACGGGCCGGGAGGGACCGACCAAGGTTGCCTGCTTGGGGACCAGTGTTGTTTGTTGGGCTTTCGGCCAAACAGTGATGCTTAACATTGGCACAGCCCTTGAACAGTGCAAAGTGTATCAACCGCTCTCTTGTGTCCTCTCTCAGCACTACAGTCTGAGACATACATGGCAAATTGTGCCTTCTGAGCAAGCTGAGGCTCAGAGAAGTCAAATGATTTGTTCAGTATCACACAGCTACACATGATAGACCCAGAATTGAAACTGAGGTGGGTGGTCTCCCCCAACACTGCTCTCCTTTTTCCCTTTTTCTTTTTTCACTCCTGACCCAGGCCAAATGATGTGCTCTCTGAGAGTTATGGCTGGCGTTCTATGGGGATACCACGTCCACCATTTACAACCTGTGACCCAGGAAGGACTTAGGAAGCCAGGCTAATTGAAACCTTTTTGAAGAAAGTTTGTCTTGGCCACAGGCAGAAACTGGAAAGTATTCTTCCCAAAAGTCCCAGGTCTGCCTCACCAGCTTTACCTCAAAATGTGGCAACTTCTTTGGTTTAAAGGACTCAGTCTTGATTTAAAAATGGAGAAGGAGGGGCGTCTATTTCTCAATGCCAAAGGCAATGTATTTTATCCCTAGGGTCACTTGGGATCTATGTATGTTGGCAGTTATCTCTCAGATAGATGGCAGTCTCCTCTGGGGTTTACACGCCTACACGTGTGTAAAAGTTTTTTCCACATAACTCATGTCTCCCACATTGGAGACTTCTTCCTTCAGGGTCTTATATCCTCTGGGAAGTTGGGGTCTGGAAAGAGAACCTAGGCCAGGGTTGGAACAAAATTACATCTATAAAATAAATTTCCTATCTAAACATGACTATTTAAAATGTCTAGTTTGAACCCTATGAAATTCCTATTTGAAGGAAATCAAAAATGGTTGAATGGTGGCAATCTCGTATGCTCAACCTGACAGTTACATGTACCATGATCCCACTTGGAATGCTTATTAAATGGTACAATTGGACCTGATCAGCTGACTCACGTTAAGTCACATAATCTTAAAAATCACAGCTCCTTTTCCATACGTCTCATTTCTGATTTTTAAATCTGAAGTGCCCCCTAGGTATTGAACAATGACTAGAATATAAATGAAAATATTTACGTTGACTTAGGTATGGCAATTCCTTTGCTGCTATAGAAGACAACGTTTCATCGGTTCTCATCGTTGGAAAACTGTGAGCCCTATTGTTTTTCTCTCAAAATTATTTTTACTCTAATGAATTAAATATGCTCAAGAGAAATCTCCTGAACTAAGCATTAGATGGTATTTCAACAAACATGGAGAAACAAGGTAAAAATTGACAGAAACTGAGTAAGTCCCATCATTGTACCAGAGGAAGCCCATGGCCCTGAAGCCCCAGTATGTGCCATACTCTTCTCCACCATCGTCTCTCCCCTCCTTACATTGTTCCTGTCACCTTTTGAGATCTCTGCCGTGTTGCCTACCCAAATGTCACTCACTGAGTCCCAAATCTTGTCATGAAATATTCTTTTATTAATATAGCTGATATACTGTGCTATCTTCCTCAAAAGTCTCTGCATAAAATTCAGTGCCAATTTCTTTATTAGGTGTGATAACTCAGGCATTCTATTATTTCTGATACCGTATGCAGATTTTGATTCTCCTGTTTGCTTTTGGGGCCCTCAAGTAGTACTAGGCTCAGCAGAGGGACTTGAGGGCCTATATAATGAATAACCATTATTAAAATGTAACAGATATGATTTCTGTGCTCTACCCATCGACATAACACAAGTCAACATGAATATCCAAATCTATTGATACCAAAACATGGAGCTATCAGAGACCAAAATCATAGACAGATTACATGAATATTATAGAAGCTTCTTAATGTATAATTCTGTGCAGAGAAACAAGTTTTTCATCAAAATTGAAAAGTATTAAACCATTTACTCAAGTACCTGGAATTTGGTAGGTTTTTGGGAAAACAAATAGGCAGAAAGAGAATTTATCATGAGGCTTTTATAAAAAGGGAGTCAGTAAAAATAGTCCAAAGTGACATTGAATAAAAAAGGAATTGGGAAATTCACAAAAGATCATGGTAAGGGTTGGCAAAGAAAAAAAAAAAAAAAACAGAAAAAGTAGCAAGTCCTTGACCAGCTGCCTTTATAAGGCAAGGAAAGGTTTTAGTTTTATTATCAGTGTGGCAACTTCTCTAGGCTTCTGACAGGTGCCCTGTGGCTGGAGAAGATGAGACGTGATGAGTCGATCCATGAGAGAGGTTCCTTGTTTTCATTACGTGCTGAACCGGTGGTGAGACACCCAATTGAAGATAACCCATAGACTCAAATTGAATTTGAGACGGTATAAAGCAGGAAGTGGATGGTCGCCTAGAGGAGCGGATCACACCCACATAAGACCCTGAACTTGGGAGGGATCGATAAAGCCCTGTGGGTGTAGAAACCAGGTGGGAGACAAGCTGGGGTCCATAATAAAGATCAGTGGGGAAAGAAGAGAAAACAATATGAAAGAAAGACGATGGCTATCAAAGAAGTAATAGGAAAAGCAGTAAGGGATGATTTCAGAGCAGGGAATTTCAGAGAAGCGATTAAGCAGACAGAATGAAATCCACTGTGCCAAAATGACAAAAAGACCACGTTGAACAAGAACTAATAGTTACTAGGATTTTTTTTTTTACAGGGAAAGGGGTCAGTGAAAACCTTTCCGAAAATAAATCATGTCTCCAATAGGAAAAAAAAAAGAAATTTAAGTTCTTAGTACATATGCTTTGGGGAAGGAATGAGTAATATTGAAGATAACTTTAAAGAATGTTAAGGAATACCTCCTTTTACAAAGAATGATTAGACGCAAGCTCCTTCCGTTCAGTCAGATGCTCTCCCCGAGAGTAACTTAGGCACTTCTGGAGCTACATTAATCTTTTTCTGTCCCTGGAGCACCATTAGGTACAGGCAGCAGTAATTTACTAAATTGCATACTCGAAGCCTGAAAGAGTTAATGCGGCTCCAAAAGTGCCTAACATTTACCCAGGGAGTAATTTACACACTGGAAGCATCTGGCTGAATATGGATTCAATTGTTTACTGTACTGTGGGTCTCACAGAAAGGAGGTCACATGCTTTCTCTTATTGAAAAGTTCTGGGGAACAATTTCTTTCATTTAAAAAATGTGCACCTACCGCCACGTTTTCCTTTGGTAATCTGTTTTCATGGTACCGAAAGAAAATATGTTGCAAGAAATAAACTTAGATTCCTTGAGTCGCCGAAGCAAACTACTTTCTTTCAATTTTACCTTTGTTACCTGAAGGTTTGGGGTTTATAAGGTTGAAGGGATACCAAGAAACTGGTAGATGTGGGAGCAGTCTTTATTTCCGCTTTGGAAGAGGTCATTCTGGGGATTTGTACAAATGTTTGTGTTTTACCTCTCAGCATTACTGGAACACTTGGCCACAGTGCTGTTTAATAAAGAACAGAAGAATAGGAAGACATTCATATATGAATCAATTGCGGGTTATTCTCAGACAGAGTGCATCGGTGTCCATGTTCAGGAATGCTCAGATGTCAACAGAAGCATCTGAGAAGGCATTAAATTTTCTTTAAAAATCCTTTCTGCATGTTATATGCCCAGCACCATGGACCGGCATGGTAGAGGAAGAGCAGGAACTCTCACATGGAAAGAACTTTTGACCCAAGGAAAGGGATTCTTACCAACGAACAAGATTTTATAGGATACACTTTCCAGATAGCTTTTAACTGCCAAGATAATCCTATCCTTTCCTGGGATGACTGAAATCCAAGGCTTAGTATATAATTGCTTATACATCTCAAGTGGCTATATTCGTAATCAACATCTTCTCTCTCAGCCACAGAAACGCGTGATCATTTTTATTAATATTTTGTCCATTTGCTTGGAACCTCCAGGGTTGCTAAGTCTTACAGTTTTGTTTTGTTTTGTTGTATTAAATTTTGACTCCCTATTTAGGCCAAAATTTATTTTACCTTCCAACAGACTTATTAAGGACAGTTACAAACATAAGCAGAGGTTATAATGTTGGAGGATTGCATTTTTAACCCATTTTCTGTTACTCACCAGCTGTATTTCCTACATAGTATGCTCTTTCCATTTAATAGTCTATATCCACTGAGACTGATTTTGTTTAAGCTAAAATAATGTTTGTTCTTTATATCTTCTTTAAAAAAATGTCCTACAGAACCCAGATGAATTCAGTTTTAATATAATCAACTCTTCTCAAAATCCCAAATCTTTGTACACTATATCTATGCCATCAAAAAAAAAACCAAAAAACAAAAAAAAAGTGAAGTATTTAAAAAAAAATTTTTTTAACGTTTATTTATTTTTGAGACCGAGAGAGACAAAGCATGAACGGGGGAGGGTCAGAGAGAGGGAGACACAGAATCTGAAACAGGCTCCAGGCTCTGAGCTGTCAGCACAGAGCCCGACGCGGGGCTCGAACTCACGGACTGCGAGATCATGACCTGGGCAGAAGTCGGCCGCTTAACCGACTGAGCCACCCAGGTGCCCCAAAAATGAAGTATTTTTAAAACGTGATAAGATGCCCCCTTGACCTTTACTTCTTGAAAAGAGAAATATTGTTTTTTCCACTCTGATTATCCTATTCTTTGCAGTATAAATTCTTCCATATATTTTAAGTGTTACTCTGCCTTTTTGGTGAAGAATAATGCTCCCCGTTGCTACACTCATTCTACCCACTCCTGCTTCTCTCTGTCCCTTTTTTCTGTGGGTCTCCTAATGCTTTCTGGAGTTGCTTTAATCCTCCTCACTTCTTTGCATTTTCTTCTGATCTCAGAAGAGTTACACGGCACCACTTCACGCCTGACAGCTGTGGGCCACTATTCTCGCCTTTGGACTCACTCTGTTGCTCACACGTTGTATTTAATACAAATACAAGTAAATAAGTGTACGCACCAAAATTATAGGAGCATATATATGCATGCTTCTTTAACCAGGAAAGCCAAAGCAGTGAACAGAAAATGTATGCCTATAATAACCCTATAAAATAAATAAGGCAGAAATGGCGTTTTTTTTTTTTTTTTTTTTTTTTTTACAGATTTTTATAAATTTGCACAGAGAAAGAAGAAATTGACTTTCTTTTTTCTCTCTGGAATTCTTGGGAGTTGCTCTAGCTTGCTCTGAATCATGCATTCTGCAATATTTGCTCACAGCAATGTGTATACGTGTTTCGTTTCATTGTGTATTTGAAAAAAAAAAAGCCTCTTGCAAAGGATTGTAAACCATATATTTGTGCCTATTAACCGAAAGCCAAAAGGAGCAGAGTAGCATGTTCTAAAGCAAAGTAATCTCTAGTAAATTATGGAGTAACAATATTTGGGATTAGTGTGACATTAATGCATTAAGGCATGAGTTTTAAAAGGAATGCCAAAATCATATAGGCTTTTATGGCTTGCTTCCTGCCTAAAATGGAGTCAAATGTGTGTCCCTTTAAAAGAAAGAAATGATTTTGACTCTAAATGTGTATGCTGCTGTGTGAAAGTAAAAATAATTCACTAGGGAGACGATTAGGGAGAAACCTTATAAACAGAAGAACAGAGAAATAAAATTATGCTGGGGGAAGAAAAAATGACCACTTTGCAATGGTTGCACTGGCCAGTTGTGACTGCTGCAGAGGGGACCACGTTGGATACAGTCTTTCAGAAGAGAGAAAAGAGAAGTGCTCATTCACTTAAGTGCCTCAGTTCTTCACCTGAATCGTGGCTCGTTTCCTTCGGAGGGGTTAACAATACATAAAGCATGCACCTTGCTGCTTTGAAAAAATTTCATTATAGACAAAGAATTTTTTGTAATTGCATCATGAAAGAAAAAAAAATCACACGCATTTTAAAACCCCGTGCCCCCAGAACATCACACGCCCCTTGGAAACATCCCAAGCCTTTACTGGAGCAAATCGGCTAAGGTTCCCATGGAGGAAAAACAATGGACGAATATAGGAATCTCGGGACACGTACTTTTTATCTGCAAGAAGCTGAGACTGCTGTACCGCTATCAGCTCATTAATCATCACTAGGTAAAATAATCCTCATCTCTCAAATAGGCAGAGATTATCCTCCTGGTTTTATGAAGGAGGGGGATGGATCGGAGTTTAAACGGCTCACTGCAAACCACATCCGCAGAGCCTGCAAAGAAACTGATGATCTACTAGGTCCTAAATCTTTGCACTGCCCACCTTTGCTTTCATTCGCGCATCAGCAGAACAATGGGAGTAAACCTCACTTTGGATAATAGGCGTGTCCCAGAAGAATGCTTGCCGATGGAATTTTTGTCGAGCAAATTGTATTTTAAATAAACACTGGCCCACGGAGAGAAACCAGAGGTGGGTTTCTTTCTGTAACATAAAGAATTCTTTTCTAATGTGAATGACGCTCCGTCATGTCTCATTTTTCCAACTGGGAGTCTGATGTAATGTCTGCTTGTTTGTTTGTTTGTCGTTTCCTTACAGCTATTGCAGCCTCTGATTCGATCCTTTTCCTAGTGCCCTCCCAGTTAAGGTCCCTTTTTCTTTTGCCTCTCATTACCTGCTGTCTTCTTTCGGGCGTGTTTCACATGCCTCAATGTAGGATTGACCCGGTGGTTCTGGCTCTACCCGACTACTGGACAAGACTTGCTAGCCAAAGTCAAGATGCACTGATAGGATAGGCCACAAATTGACATTAGCCTGTGAGGACTCTGATTGGCTGAATGACTGTTGGTTTCGATTTCTGAGTACCTGAAGCATTTTTCACATGGCTCTTGCACTCACCTAACGCCTGCCAGCCTGTAGGTCTACTTCCTGTTGCACTGACCAGATGAAGCCCATAGATTGCCCTCATCTTCCCTCTTCTGCGTTTCAGTCGTGTGCATTTCAGCTCCCCTCGCCTTCCCTTTGTCTTGAGGAACAGCATGTCCCCATGGCTTTCGGAAACCAACTCCTCTTGCGTGCCCTCGACCCCACTCCGTGCCGCATTCCCCACCGTTTTCTTTCATCTTTATCCTATTTCTCCAGCGTGCTTAGTGTCTTCCAAGTTTCCAGCCGTGTTCTGGTACTGCCGACATGTTCATGAGCTCATTTGTTCCTAACCCCAACCTCAACTGTTGTCTGAAAACCATTAATAACATCCTCGTCTCCAAATCTAGGAGTGTTTTTCCTGGCCTCAGTCTCCGTGAGCCCTCTAATATTTCCTAAACTTTCATTCCAACCGACAGCACTATCGGCTGTCTGTTCTCCATCTTCCTCCAACTGTGTCTTCTTCCTTCACATCCCACTCTCATTTCTCCTGTCGCCCAGGTTCTCCCTCGGCATGTTTTCTCCAGAATCAGACCTAGAGTTTCGAAATCTCCATTGGTTTAAGGGGGCACGTAAGAAATTATATGCAACCTTTAAATAAAAATATGGATATTCATCTACAGACATACTATTGCATGGTATTTAATGCCGAAAAGTTGAAGAAACCCTATAAAGGAATTTATCAAAATGCGAAGAGCAGTCGTGGTGCAATGAGGAGGGAATGAGTGCATTTCATTTTCCTCCAAAGCTTTTACATGACCCCTAAATCCATATCTTTGACTATAATATATCTTCCTTGAAGCTCCAACAGAATTTCAAGTCCAACTTACCTTAAAACAAAATTCGTCCAATTCTAGCCTGAACCTGGCTCCTTTCTAACATTTTCCTGTTTCGCCCTTGGCCTCAATCTACTCTTCTGGCCATGTCGCCATCTAGTCTCTTACCAAGGTCACAGAGTTAGTAGCTGGCAAAGATGGGATTTGAATCTAGGCTGTCTGACTCCAAATGTCCTGCTCTTTCCACGGTCCCAAGCCCCTGGCAATCAGGAAATGTGAACAAAGCTTCACTTGCAATTGTGTTAGGGCATCCGATAAGAATAAAAACCAACGGAGCCCCTGAGAGAGGGATAAAAGACCGTTCCCCTTCTTCATCCTGCACTACACCTGACTGTAAGGCTAAACAATCTTTTTCTCAGTTTGATACAAATTCAAAGGAATTGTGCTTCCCAGTTTCTCTGGTTGACAATCCTTTTACACAGCCTTGACCGTTATTCACTTGATCCGCTTGGCCACAGGTTACAATCGAAACCTGAATAACTAGAAACTCACTCTCTAAACATGCATACGGCCCTGTCCTTCGGCTTGCCATTTAAAATGCACAACTCTGGCAGAATCACCTTTTGGTTTCGTTATTTTTCGAAATTTCTGTCAGACAACAGCATAAGGAAAATGTCAGAGGCGAAGTACACATTTCTAGATTTCTAGTTTCCTTTGACTTAACAGTGCTGAGCAAAAAGAGACAAAAAAAAAAAAACAAAACAAAACCCACATCTTTCTTTTCTCTGGGTGAATGGCAATGTTCAAGCAAATGTAATAAGAGCAGAAGGAGGCGCTCACAGGGTAAGGCATCGATACACAAACACTGGAGGAACATTGGACAGAAGTAGAGAAGGATGCTGACCCGGAGGAAAGACAAAGGGGCAAGTGAGAAATGGAAACAGGGGTAGGTCGGTAATTAAATGGGGGTTAAACAAGGAAATCGATTTTTAAAAAAATGAGAGTCAAAAGAAATTAAAATTCCCAGCCCAATTTCCAAAAGAAATAGGATCTCTCCCTTGCTTCTTGTCCTCATGCCCCGGGTATCTCTGCAGCCCCCCGCCCCCTTATCTCATTTCATCGGACTCCTTCCTTCACTATCGTATCTTTTTACTTCTTGAACTTCCGAATGTTCTCTAATTCCTTGTGCTTTATTTTATGTTGCCTGTATCATATTTCCTGCTGTGCCATTATTATCATAGCCTAGTTCTCTCCACAGAACAGAATACAGCATCTGAAATTGTTCCATTCCTAATCATCATCCTCTGCTAACGACCCCTTACCTCTCACTTTTTGCTAACCGTCCGGTAAGCTGTGGGTGTTCACCGATCTGGGGCTTTCACTCGGCAATGGCTCTCCCCGCCCCCACTGCCTTTGCTTCATGCAAACTGCAAAAATTGCACTCAAATCTCACAATCTCCTTTTCAAGTGCTATCATAATGGCCCCCAGTTTATGAAGGGAGGAATTTAAATACAACATGCGTAGTAACTTGCCCAAGATCACACAGCTCTGCTGGTATTGCCGTGGGTCTCATGATTTATTAGACGCCCAGGAGGGAGTCTGGTCCTGTTCCAAAGTGTCCTGTCTTGAGGACATTGGGACAAGTTGATCAGTACTGAGCTGTGAAACCACAGTCACCCCCTTCCTGCCAAAAATACACCAGCATCCTGGGACTACTCACATCAAACTTCCTAGATTGAGGGTATTTTCTACCCAATGGAGCCCCTATTACCCTTTGGTGATAGAACTTTCCCTTACTTTTCTTCCCTTACTCTTTTTTTTTTTTTTTTTTTGAGATTCTAATCCCTTTGCACCTGGCCCTGACCTTAACTGCTTCAATAGCAATCCTGTATGTGAAAGCAGATCGAAAGCAGGTGAATACCACATCTCAGGCCCCAGAATGTGCAGAAACCACAGCTGTTACTTTGAATCTCAAAAAATTACGGTCCTCACATCCAGGCACCTGATTCTACCGGCATTATGTGGGGCCATTCTAAAACCACAGGGAAAATTATGTACAAAATCCCACTGAACCGGCTTTTCCCTTTGGGTTAATGTTGTGTAGCCATAAGCAGCATGCAAGGAAGCTTATCAGTTGATTTCTATTGCCAACATAGCCCACCTACAGCCTACTCCCTGAGTTTACAACTAAAGGAACCCCTGAAAATTGAAAGCTAATAATAATAAGTAAATAAATATCAGTACTGAACCGTGGCACTCCTTGCCTCCTTGCCTTCAAGAGCCAAGTAGACCATTGGAAAGGGAGAAAGAGAAAAGGCAAAATACCCGTGCCATCAAATAGCATCATGGATAGGGAGCAGGTTGACAAAATATTTTCTAAGGAACACAAGCAGACAATAGAGCAGTAGAAAGTGAGCAACTCTGTGCGTTCAAAGCCTGTACGAGTAAAATAAACGAGAATATTCAGCCAATTGTTAACAGTAATTTGTTATCTCTGTGCTGGGATTATAAGTGTTTGGGGAGGCTTTTCTGTATTTTCTAAAACGGCAGCATTCAGCATGAGTTGCTTCCATAATTAGGAAATAATTTTTAAGGCAAAAATACATATGAATTAAATGAACCATTGTGCCAAATAGTTTCTCACAGAAGGAGAAGAAAACCGCCTCTTTTAATGTCTTCTTAATGAAAAATTGAGAGGGGACCTTCTCTCCTCTCTTTCAACCTTGACCGACCCTTTTTCTCTTCCACCAGCAGATAGGAGCAAAAAACGATGAAACCACTCTCAGCTTCAATATTGATTTGCACTCGCTTGCCTTTTCCATTTCAGTGATCCTGGTGGGCAGAGCAGTGGAAATAAGTTATGTAAAAGGTTTCCGCCTAGTTGTTGTTTTAATTAATCTGGGTCCCTGAATGACACACGGGCTTAATCGGGTGGCATGGAACCTGTCGCCGTTAAGTAATTGGTTTGAACCCAAACGCAGGTTGTGATCAAAAGTTGTCACCGTCCAATGGCTACTCATTGGCCCATGTGAAATGGGTTGGTGGTCTCAGTCTAATTCCTTGTGGACCAGTGTCAGTCTCCTGAAAAGCATTACGTAAAGTAGCACTAATTGGTTGACATTCTCAGCATGAAAGGGGGAATAAAGAGATTGAAATCTAAAATAGCCTTCAGAGCTGGGCTGAGGATGAAAATGGGCAATGCAGCCCTGAAAGAGTTAATTCTGCTGCCAGCCTTGCTGATGGACTGCAATGGCAGCCTCCTGTTCCCTCTATTCACGGGCCCTGAGGAACCTGGGAAACTCTTGTCGACTTCTAAAATCCTCAACCTCACCCCATCGCGATCCTGCCTTTTACTCAGAGGTCCCTGGGGAGATCTGAGCAAAGATATTTTACCAAAAGGCAACAGGCTGAAACAAACTTTGCTAAACCTTTAAAAAATTCTCAGAAGGAGATCTGGCTTCATTATTACCAAACAGTGTGTTCATCACTTTAATTATAGGAAAAATCGATAGGGCATGGAAGAGTACGTGGCATATCTTTCCTGACATTTGTGCTTGTTCACTTTATTAAGCATGCCTTCCTGAACAGAAATAACAGGCTAGAATTTACCAAAAGTCTCAGTATCTGAGGGCAGAGATGTCTCTGGCACTCAATTCTTCCCAGGGAGCGTTCCTTTACCATTTCCGATAGCATGTTTTTAGTGAACGAACACGAAAACAAATTGAAAAGGCAATAATGGATGCATTCTCCCATTAGTGCAACCAGGCAGATTACTAATTCACAAATATTGAAACTAGCACTGATTGAGACGAATGAATTTTTCATAATTTAATAATGCAAATCGCACTAACAGCAGAGATCGCCAGTAACTAGTGGAGACGAATCACTACAAATGCCCACTGATAGATGCCCCTAGATAGAGCCATTTATCGCGTCGCTTTATCCAAAATCTTCTCTGCCCTTTGTGATATTTATTATTTACTCTGTGTCGCTTTACCTTTTCCTTGTTATAAGTGACTGCTTTCTTCTGAAGATCAGATGTCTGGAATTACGGCAGCTAAATATTTCCAGTTAATAATCTGGGCTTTTTTATCAGGTATATTACAATCCATGGCACACGGAGGGTGTAGGTAGACATTACCAGAAGCATTTTTCAAAAATTATCTTGCAGAAGAAAAAAAAATATATTGGTGACATCACTTTATCAAAAAAAAAAAGAAGTGGGGTGAATGCAAAACCTGATTTTAAAGGGAAAAAAATATCCGGTGAAAGGCCTTTATATCTAGAACTTCTTGACAGATAAAATGTACTATTTAAGACATAGTTTAAGTAGCTCTATAATTCCAAACTTCTACCATGAAGCTTCATTAAAGTATATAAATTAGTACTACTGTCAGAAATGGCATTAAGTATTCAATAAGAGTAGACTTAATGCAATTAATAGCAATTAAAATTATACTTTTATGATGTCAGCCACCAGCATTGTAAAGACATAATTGCCTGTAAGGACTTTTGTACCATATTTATCCTCTAAAACTGTCCAATTTATATGAAAAATGCCAAAAACATATCCCATATGGGTACCATTATCTTCTCGGATTTTTAGAAGTAATCTGTCTTATCCAGCATGTGCACATTAGGCTAATTTGCTTTAATTAGTTTTTTTCTCATTTTGTTAATAGGCATGTTGATGTTAAGTTTTTATTTCGGAGGTACAGATGCTAACTTCCCTCATTATGTTCCTATTAAGGGGTCAGTATACTTTGTGATAAGCTGGACTTACCAACTTAAATAGCATCGTTCTTCGAAGCGTCGGATGATGTAGCTTATCAAACATAAAAACTATATTCCCGTTATAGTAATAGTGAGCAACTTGAATTCTCGCTAATTAATTACTAGTTAAATATGAAAGAAGAGCTTCGCTGTTTCTGCTGTGGCAAGGCATTTCTGCACGGACATAATAAATTAGATAAACTAATGAACTGGTTTCCGAAACACAGTCGTTTGTGACTCCTCAAAGCAGCCATAAGAATTACCGTGAATCTATGTCACGCAAAATAAGAAACTGTCTTTTTTCTTTCCCCGACACCCATTCATTCCTAATGCCTCAAAATTTAAAGACCTGTATTTAAAACTGATCTATGAAAGTAATTTTATTAATTATTATCATTGGTAATCTTAATCTGTGAAATTTTCTAACACTGAACTCCTATAAAGAAAAATAATTACATATACGCAAAGAACAAAACATATAATTAAAAATGTTGCCAGTTGGCTCTCTGAGGACATGGTTTTTTTTATATACAAGTAATTTAGACGGTTCAGCAGAGTCTCCTGATGAAACTTGGAGGAAGAAGGGGAAATATTAAGAGTGGGTGTGCTTTCTTTTCTCTGAAGGATATATTTAGCTTTAAGTTTGGACAGACGTCTTTCCATCATGAAGCATATTTACCATATTCATACAATCACTTTCTGCTCTTAGGTTGATTTTCAGTGTTTAACATATCAATTTCTGCTGTCATGAAGTAAACTGTATACAACTATATAATTCTATAATTATGAGATTATTATAAAGTCATAGGATTTATTTAAGATCAGAAGTACACTGTTTCACAATAAGCAATAAAATAATTAATCAGGTTAGTTCAGATTAGCTTGTTTCAGAAATTTTCCCATGTAAAGAATATAAGTTGGGTGGGGGAAGGGACAATCAAGAGAGTAAACATCAAATAATTCAGATATATTTGACTAGGAAGGAAATACAATAAAAATGTTGTTAAAATGCATGATTATTTAAAATAAGTCACACGGTGTACCTGCATTTTATTCTCAACACAAAGAAGCATGTTTCTTCAAATATTTGTCAATAAAAAGATGGGCTCTCTGGATAGTATTACGGAGTCATTTGGTAGCTTCCTGAAAAACCAGCTTCTATTGTTTGTTTTTGCTTTTTAGTTTACTTTATTTATTTATTTATTTATTTATGTATGTATTTGATAAACTCAATTTGCGCTCTATAAGGCTTGAGTTATTTTCTTGAGGCAGCCACTAGTTGTAGTGATAAAAATCTACAAATTAAACATTTTTATGTAACTAAAAGAAATAATTAAGAAATCAACGAGATTGAAAAAGGCAAAAACTCAATTGCACGGTTCATCCTTTCAACTGTGAGTCTCCGAAATTAAAGCAGCTTTCACAAGCAAGAATGGTTAGCTATCGAAAACCAGAGTAAACAGCAGAAAGTGGAATAAATTAGGATGTAATGCTTCTTCACAGCCTATCACGTAAGGCTTTCCGATACAATTTGAACGTAACAAGTTTTTCTGTATTCCTTTTGTCTCCCTTGGATTATAAAGCATAGTGATTACTATTCATTGGAATTGAATTACTCTTGTTTATATTTAGTTTCTTGTTTCTAAGAAAAAATAGAACGGATCACGCATCTGCCTTTGTCCCATTTGTACAGTGAACATACACTCTAAGTCAATTGTTCAGTAACAATGGGTGAGTGCTGGAGAAAAAGGACTGAGAGAAAATGTGTACATGGAAGCAGCTTGGAGACAAATGTAGGCACGAATATTTTTCATCGCAAGTAATTCTCAAATTGCAACCAGGTTATACTCCAAAAGGCATTTATGTGGGAGTTGGTTGTTTAGGTATATAATTCCCCATAGAAACTATTTTAAATGGTGGACCAAAGCTTAATTAACCCTGAATATAATTGAATTCTAAAAGCAATCATCTGTGTTTTTGCGTGTGGTGGGTGAGTGGGGTAGGAGAGAAGGTTTGGGGTTTTGTTTTTGGTTTTTTGTTTTTTTTTTAATTGAGAACTCACTATAGATTAGCCTCTGTGTTCAGTATTTTATTCCCATCCACAGTGCGATGAGACAGACAGTATAGATATGTCCACTTTGTAGATGACAAAACAGTCATCTGTTTCAGGATTCAAAACCAGATCTTCATCCTTAACTCAGATGTGGCTCAGAATTCAAACTAAGTGGATTTATAGGAGAAAGCTGCTATCTCTTCTCAGAGGTCCCAAGTACCTCTGTAGACTAAGACTGTGTTTGGTCCCTAGTGACACCCTTCCCTTCCCTCCCTGAAGAGTACCATACTCAAAAGTAGACTTGCTTCGTCCTCAGGCAAACTCAACAACCCAGAGTAGCAGATCATAAGTGGGTGTTAAGAGGGAAGCATTGTGATAGTCAACCAATGTTTGTTGAGCGCTTCAAATACATCAGGCTCCATTAGAGAAATCAGGGGCACTGCGGTAAAAACACAAAACTCCTGCCTTCAAGTTTGCCTTCTCCTAATGGGAAGAAAAATATACATCGAAACAAGCAGACAAGTGAGTGGTCGGAGTTAGGCAGAAAATAAAGGGGGAGATGACTGTCGGGGTAGGAGAGCAGGAGGGGAAGGAAAGAACCCACTTTCCCTGGGAGAGGTAGGGAAAATTCCCAGAGATGGCTTTGAGCTGAGACTGAATGATGGAGAGAGGCCGCCATCTGTAAACTTGGGTGAGGGGCTTACGAGCTGAAAACACCAGGTGCAGAGACTCCAAATGGTGAAATAGCCCAACAGTTTTAAGGAACAAGAAGGAAGCCGGCAGAGCTGAAGCAGAGATGGACAGGGGAAAGGCGGTGGACGCTGGATGGGGTGAGGAGGATCAATCGCCATGGGAGCGGTTGTGGGGGAGGCTGCTGGTTCTGTCTGGGGAGTGGAGAATAGACCATGAGGAAACGGTTCAGAAGGGGACGGGAAATGCAAGCTGAGACAACCGTGACTTGCATCAAGGCCATTCCAGTGGCACTTAGAAGTGTTCGGGTTTGGGTGTGTTTTGGAGAAGGACAAGCAGGCATTAACAGTGCTTGACGATGCACCAGATAGGGGATCGAGAATGGCCACTAGGTTTGTGGGGTGGTTCTGAGAAATGGTATATGGTGATGGCATCGACAGGGAAGAGGCGGGAAGGTGCCAGCTTGGACCGGCTCTTCCGAGGAATGGCTCATGATGGGGTAACACAACGCATTGGATTACTTGTGTCCCTGGAAGGGTCCTTCGTCACTAGTAAACTCTGATGCAAAGATACCATTCTTTGATGAGATTTTAGCCATTATGACGGTGGAGGAAAAAATACAGTGTAAGGTTGGATGCAGATTTTTGGAAGAGGCTGAGGGTGACGGTACAGGTAAGTCTCGCCTACTGTGCACATCAGATTTAGCATCAGTCTCGAATTGTTTTCACTTAAGCCCCCTCAAACGGCAGAAATTGCCAAACATCTCCATTTGACTTCTGAATAGCTGGCCTTTATCGGTGCCAGATGAGGCAAGGCCGACAGCGGCCGTTCTATCGCGAGGGTTGTTTTTCAGTTCTGTCCTTGGTAGGGAAGACGGAGGCTGCCCGTGTAGTGTGATGCCTCTCGAGTGAGAAAAAAAACAGGGAGCATCTGAACGGGGTGGGTGAGATGCGCGTCCGTGCATGTGCTCAACGTTCCTAAAGTGCTGGCTGAAGGAAGGTGTATGTTTATGATCACCAGATTATTCTTGGCCCCAGATTCTCTGAAGGGGAATACAGGGGCCGAGCGTAGGGCTCTTTGTTGAAAATCTGTTCCAGTTCACGAAAGGCCCTACCGAAATGCCAAGCAGGAGAGGAATAGGATTAATGCACGTTTGCCAAGAAGCGTGGAAGTCAAGTCAGTGACAGAGCACCTCACTGAGGTGATCCACAGCCTGTCTTGCTGGAAAGGGTAGGACACGCTGTGGTAGAGACATCATGTAACACAGCGAAGTCGTGAGCGCTATGCTCCTCAGTTGGTTCATCTGTAAAATGGAGGCAGTAACACCTACTTTCATGACTAGCTAATAAAAAGGAACTAAGGTATTTCAGGTGCACACACACAAAAATTAAAGCCACACCGCTTTTATTGCTGCAAGAATAAGGTTTACAATCTTGCTTAAACAGTTAAATTTAGGGGCGCCTGGGTGGCTCAGTCGGTTAAGCGTCCGACTTCGGCTCAGGTCAAGATCTCGCGGTCCGTGAGTTCGAGCCCCGCGTCAGGCTCTGGGCTGATGGCTCAGAGCCTGGAGCCTGCTTCCGATTCTGTGTCTCCCTCTCTCTCTGCCCCTCCCCAGTTCATGCTCTGTCTCTCTCTGTCCCAAAAATAAATAAACGTTAAAAAAAAATTAAAAAAAAAACCGTTAAATTGACTTGCATAGACTTTCTCTCTGTCCTTATAAAAAGTAATTTTTTAAATGTTTACTTATTCTTGAGAGAGACAGACAGACAGAGGGCAAGCGGGGAGGGTAGAGAGAGAGGGAGACACAGAATCGGAAGCAGGCTCCAGGCTCTGAGCAAGCAGTCAGCACAGAGCCTGATGTGGGGCTCGAACCCACAAGCAGTGAGATCATGACCTGAGCCAAAGTCAGACGCTCAGCTGACTGAGCCACCCAGACGCCCCTCTCTGTGTCTTTTATCTGAACAGTTATATAAGATTTCATCAGGGGAAGAAGATCCTTACAGATGCTTACAGTTAAAGGAATAGAAAGGCAAAATAATAATCAACTGGTTTCTACAACAATCCTTTGGGTAATATTGCTGTTTGTCACTAAAATTCTTTAAACCACTGAAGAGCTGTAGAATATAAGATTGGTTTTCTTTTCCCATGAACATCTGATAAGAGTCATTGTCATTTCCGCATTTATGACCCTTTGTAAAATCATGCACGGAATGCAAAAGGTTTTATTAACTGGGAATGTTAACTGGGAGTGATTTGGGCCCTGCTGATAGAGATTTTGCCAACGTAAGAGAGATCACTCTTATAAGTCGTACTTAGATGAACATCATCTGCAGAGGCCAACATTGAATAAATTGAAAGAATAAAAATACCAAAGTCAAAAAGTTGAACAATCAGGCATCCTAATTCCTAAATCCATCCCTGACCCCCAACCCTGAGGATATCCAAGAGAGGACATTGTGTTCCCTAGTCCCTAGCTAAGCGTCAAGACCAAACAGTACCTAATTAGCCTAACTGGATACCCTTTGCCCTACCTATGAAGTATAATCAACTGCCGGGTTCACAACCAGTAATTCCTGAACTGCCAAGTTTCTGGGAGACGACTTAAGCCAGACCTGCCAACACAACCCTACATTTGGATGATGAGATCAATCCTTCCATGTGATCTCAGTGGGATAGCTCAGAACTCCTCAGGTACTCAGTCATTAACCTACTCTTGTTAGAACCTCACACCCTAGTCCAATAACTGAAGGCTTGCTTTCTTCATTGTCAAAAAGCCTTGAGCCCTCTAGAGGTATCTTGAGGCAGCATAACATACCACTTAGAACATAAGCTTTTTATCAGACTGACCTGGTTAGATTCCCAGCCTCATCAATTCTTCGTCTGTGAGCTTGGGAACAACATTTAACCTCTCTGAACTTCAGTTTTTTTCAAAGGTGAGATGATCGTAATAGACCATCCTTCATGCACTTCTGAAAGAATTAGAAATGCTATGCGGAAAGCATCTAGCAGAGCTCTTGGCTCATGGTTAAATGCTGGTCGCTATTCTGGTTCTCCTATTCAGACTTCATTTTGATCTCCTGAGTCCCTCCCTTTAAGCTGAGGATTTGAGCCTCTGTAACAATTGCCAGATTTTTCCAGCACCGACAGTCTCATGTCTTATCTGCTGTTATAGGATGTGCTTGATCTCAGTTATGGTTGCATATTCCCTTCCACTATAAAAAGAGACTTTGTGGGACCACCTGGGTGGCTCAGTCGGCTGGGCATCCTACTCCCGCTCAGGTCATGAACTCACGGTTCGTGGGTTCGAGCCCCACACCAGGCTGTGTGCTGACAGTTGGGAGCCTGGAGCCTGCGTCTGATTCTGTGTCTCCCTCTCTCCCTGCCCCTCCCCACTCACACTCTATCTCTCTCTCTGTCTCTCTCAAAAATAAATAAACATTAAAATAAAATTTTAAAAGAAGAGGCTTTGTGAATTGTGAGATAAGCATGAAAAGAGAAAGAACTTAAAGACTAGACAGGTGATCTAGAGTATGGCATGTTGCACTAGGATGTCCATAAATACACTTGACCCTTGAAAAATGTAGGGCTTAGGAGTGTCGACCCCCCGACACACAGTCAAAAACCTGTGTATAACTTTTGACCCCCCAAAAACTTAACCACCGTATAGATGGTACAAAGGAACCATGACAGACAGACAAAGTCCTGAACTCTACCTAAGGTATCGTCTGCTCTGATTCGCTTTCACCGGGCACTTCTTGGACATCGCCCACAAGCCTGCTTGCCATTGAGTGACAAAGACCTCGTCTTGCAGTGACTCTGCAGAGATGAGAGAGAATGTGACACATATACAAAACTTGTGAGGCAATGAGAAGGCAGTACTTGCATGGAATACAGTGTCATAACATTCCAGAAATAATATGAGTTTATATTAGCATATGAAAATGACAATATGGCATGAGTTACTCAATGTCATATAAAACATCACAAGTAGAATGAGTAAAAAAACCTCCAGTATTCTTCAGTGTAAAAATAGCCCATATTCCTCTTTAAAATACAACTCATCCATATGTCTACATGACAACAAAGTCTAATAAAGATGTTTTGTATTATGGTAATGCTAATGGAATGATGCTTTCTTCACCATAGGACATACTGAGGAATTCATTCTCAACCTAAAACTGAGTTCTCCAATTTTGATCTAAATTCATTATGGAAAAGAGCAGCAGTTCATTAACTCCTAGGAACTTTATGCTTATTAAGTATTTAATGAGTTTAACCTTTCTGTTAAATATAAACCACGAAGCAACTCTGTAGCTTTCAAAGTTGCAAAACTCTTAACCCATAGTTACTGTAAACCATTTGATGGGAATTATCATCTGTAAACTTCAGAGATTTTCACTTGGTGAAACCTTGGTCTGTCTCTGCATTAGCTTTGGGTTGTCTACCTCATCCCAATGGGTTGTATTGTTTCTCTCTCACTGTGGTCAGTTAGACGGGATTGTTTCATTTCCAAAGACTGTTTTTACACAGGCTGTGTAGCTGTTCGGTGAAATATAATCCAACTCAACCCCTTCTGCATCCAATAAAATCGTCAGTCAGTGTTGAGGGAGCAATCATTGAAATGATGAAATAGCAGTAGTGCTGAAAATAAGCAATGGAAAATTCTGCAAAAGCTAAAATTATACCACCGGGACTTCCTTGATCACCACAGCCCTTCTCTGGTCGAAAATCAGTTCTCCCTAAGAATTGAGAACCTGTCCTTAGAAAGGAAACTGTTCTCATACGCTAAAATCACCTTCCAGGGGAGCGCTATCCTTGATGTGACTATGTCTGATATTTATAAGGTGGTTTCCACTTATCTCTTTCATATCATCAAGCATTTTGCTCTTGCTTTGAGGTGCTATTGCTGTCAGGGATATTTGGTTCAATGGGATATTTGTTGTGCACCCACAAGGCCCGGGCATTAGCGTGTGTTTCATGCTTAAAATACTTAAACTAGGACAAATGTGACATTAGAATAAATACATAAGAAGCCATATATTTTATTTTTTTTCTTTTAAAAAAAAATTTTTAATATGAAATTTATTGTCCAATTGGTTTCCATACAACACCCAGTGCTCATCCCAACAGGTGCCCTCCTCAATACCCATCACCCACCCTTCCGTCCCTCCCACCCCCATCAACCCTCAGTTTGTTCTCAGTTTTTAAGAGTCTCTTATGTTTTGGCTCCCTCCCTCTCTAACCTCTTTTTTTTCCCCTTCCCCTCCCCCATGGTCTTCTGTTAAGTTTCTCAGGATCCACATATTTTAAAAGTCTAAACTATCTTTTGCCTCATGTCAGAAAACAAGAGCTTACAGCTGATTTGGGAAAGAGAAAAAAGTTGTCATTTCCTGGGTTGGAGACAAGCATAAAGGAAAATCAGTAATGAGTCAGGCTCTGTTAGAGCTCTCTATTAAGTCCAAAAGACCATTATCTTGACTTGATTAGAGAGAATCAGTTGAAAAGGGGTGACTGATTATATAATAAGAAAACCTAAAATAATAATTTCCAACATGAAAGTTGAAAACAAGAGCAAAGTCAGGAATGCTTTGAAGAATTAATCAAAGTGGTCTAAGGACTGACCAAAGCAGAGAAAGACAGTTTCCTTTCTTTCTTTTTTATTTTTTTTCATATTTCATGCAATAGAACAAACCAGAAAATCTTAGTTGTTCAAAAGCTTCAGAACTACCACCATTATCTCCACCCACCACAGTATCTGTATTTAAACCCCTATCTAGAATGTCTTGCTTTCATCCTGCTATATAACCTGTTTGTGGTCAGCCAGTTCAGCATTAGGTAGTTGAAATATAAAATATTTTCCCTAGCTTAATGGACCTCGGTGCTTTTTAAATCTAACTTTTTAAAAAATGGCATTGGCTTCACGTTGAAGAAACAAAATCACATAGTTAGCAAGTATGGGTGGTCTTTTGAAGCTATCATTCGTCTTGGCATAAAAAGAAATGGTCTCTGTTCCTTATTCTCTCTATATATACATAGATGCTGAACGTGAGTGAATTTCCCTGGATGTCAGCATCTCCCTCTAGTACGTGGGACCTGCCTCAGTTTGAATGTAGTGTATCCCACCAACTTACTGTGCAAGGATGAACCAAACAGGATAGGAAATCAGACCTTTCTGTGTGAAAGTTGTTTCTTTTAAAAGTTATAAATGACTCTTTCAGACCAACAGAGTAGCCCGAAAATTACAGCTGTCAACTATGTCTTTCCTTACTTGCTTCTTCTGAAAAAAATACAATCATCATGGCAAGTACGTGAGGAACAACGTATCCACGTAGAGAATTGAGAACGTCTCTAAAGTGCGTTTCTCAAAGGAATGTTAGCATTCCTTGAGTTTCTCAAAGGAATGTTAGCATGGGTATGTATGCTCATTAAAAAATTCAAGGAGATAGGCAACATATACAAAGTGGAAAACCGCCTTTTCCCAACACTATTTAGGTGGGTTTTATTCTATATGCAAGTATTTCTGAAATGAAGAAAAAAAGAGCTAGATAGAACAGCCAGTTGGCTCGATGATTGTAACTTCATAAATTCCACAGACAGTTCAGCATAGGAACCTGAGTTAAGTTTATGTTAGTATAAGATTCACATACCAATAAGGGAAAGTTTTGCAAAGACTTTAAATATCATTCGTGTTTTCCCAAGTTCCAGTTGAACTTGTTGCCGTGTGCGCGTTGGTTTAGGGCTTACTGAAGAGAAAGGTTAGTACCGTTTCTTTCACATTAGGAAAGTGTATACGTGTCTCAGCAAGCAACCTCAACGCCATTCTGTTAGGGCTCTGCCCAGAACACACTCTTTTAAAATAGACCAAGTTTTCCACAGAGAGAAAGCATGTTTGCTTTAACTCATTTACTGATATTTCACTAACCCTGAGGTGCAGAAAGCTGTGCATGAAGTGAGTCTGAGTTGATGAAGATCAGGGGTTCAGATAATCACCGGGGGTAGAGGGAGAGAGGGCTCCCGCCGTTAGCTAGAGTTGTCACTGACTGGCAGTAATGGTCCTTGAATTCCGACTTTTTGCTCTTCACACCTGTAGGTCATGGGCCACCTGTCCTTTCTAAGGACCCACCCTCACATCTAAGCTCTTGCATGCTTTCCCCTAAAGCAACCAACTCTTCCTTGGCTCGGCTGTCATCTCTTAATACCCAGCATTCTTACCAAAGCTCATACTGGCCTTGACTCTTGACTTTGCCTTTCTTATGACATAGACCATTATATTGAACCTGACACCGATGTCAGTAGACTTCATTTTTTTATACGAACTTTGTCGCTGGATCGATTGACATATTCTACCTGTTCAAGTGAGATACATTGGTTATTTTTTGGTAATTGGATGGCCACCAGTGACTTGAATAATGGGTATTTTCGAAATACAAATAGTAGCAGCACAGCATGCAGGTAAGTTAAGTACCAACTCTACCTGGGAATCAGCAGGTATTCTCGATGACTAAGTACCCACATTTACCTTCTGGTAGTTCAGCATCTAATTACAATTATATTTCATGTTCATCTTATCAGGGGTCTTGGAAAAGAATACTGTATATAAATTACTGTAAGTGGGTGGGCTACCAACATTTTCTTGTAGCTTCAAATACTATGATCTATGCCTGCAACCCGTATTTCAGGGAGATAAGCAACATCTACAAAGTGGAAAACAGCCTTTTCCCAACACTATTTCCCAAAATACTACCAGTATTTGCTTCCAAATTCCCTGAAATTAGATAACTCAGTATAAGGGTTTGGAAATAAAATCAGACCTAACATATTATACCCGTGGGTCACCAGCTTAAAACGAAGTAAACATACACACATATTAATTATTTTGATAAAATATCTCAGAGTTAATTATGAGAATATATTTCAAATTAAGTAAAATTTAAACAAGACTGTAGGCTTTTCCATAATGATTTTCTTTCTTCTTTTTTTCTTGGGGGGGGGGTGCAGTAGACACATTACTGTTACGTGTACAATTGACATATCGACTTTTTGTTTTCTTGTTATTTACTCATTGTGTACTTGAGCTTGACAAGGGCAATTATATCCACTAATGTTTATCAGTCGCTGCATGTACCAACTACACCAACTTTCTATACAGCATGATTAGATTTATGATCCCACTCCCTTTTGTTGCTATGTGCAAGTCTCTTAAAACTATTTTTAAAACCTTCTAGGTCTTTGAGTTTAAAGAATATTCCCCAATACATAGGTTTGCCGTTCCAATAAGCATTTTAAAGATAACATATGGTTTTGTTTCCTTAATCCATTCATGAATACTGAAAAAAATAAATCAGACCTTTTAAAACTTCACTTGTTTTCTTATTCTCGTTATTTTAATGCCAGCAGAAAAGAACATTCATTTCTGTAAGTAAAGAGATATACGGACTCTTGGGTCTATAACCATATTATGGTTGGCTGATGTTAAAAATATTCTAGCCTTGAAAAAATATAGCTCTTTATGAAGGCATAATGAAGTATTACTTTGTTCTTCTCTTCAATTTTGAAGATTTGGATTTGAAATTGAAGATTTGAAATTTGGATTTCATTCTGAAAAAGACAACATTCACTTTATGCTTACTAGTCTCTCTTCATGCATACAAAAATACATAAATGTACACATACATGTAGATATATTAAAAAGTGACCAACTGGAAATAGAAATGTGCTTGAGAGTAATTACCAGAATATGGTTTGAGAATAATTTATATGTTCACATATTTTGCACATATAAATTATGCATATTCCAACAAACAGAAATTTCTGGTTTAAAAATACACATCTGTCAACGGATGGGTTATACAAAGTGCTATAGGTTAAAATCACGTAATTAAAACCTGACTTTTCAAAGAAAAGCTTAGTACTAGTATATATTAAGTTCCTGAGGAAAGGCCTGGAAGTCTACACTGAAATGTTCCCTTACTAGATTTCTAGGGCCTATTATGGAATAAATAATACTGTGTTTCGTATGGCACAGTATTATATGCTTTATGAAATTCATACCTTTTTAATAATTCCTATTCTATTCTTCGTGTAAAATATTAGAAAATTAAAACCAGTAACAAACGCTTTAATTTATGAAGCAAGTTTCTGTATCTCACGCTAAGAAGTCGAGCTTCCATCCCAGAAGTCATTAAATCCAATGATCGTGTTTGGACCTCATGCCCTATGAACTCCTATAGGCATTATCCCCAGTCAGCAAAACCTGTCTCCAGCACTCCCCTCCCCAAATCCGATGACACTGTCTTCAGTTTCCCTCTTATTTCTCTGCTGCATCTTCTAGCCGCTTCCTAGAACTGTCTTTCGGTGTTCAGCTGACGTCCTATATTAAATGTTTACACTCCCTCAGGGCACCTGGGTAGCTCAGTCGGTTGAGCATCTGACTCTTGATTTCGGCTCAGGTTATGGTCTCAGGGTTCATGAGATTGAGCCCCCTACTGGGTTCTATGCTGACAGTGCAGGGAGTGCTTGGGATTCTCTCTCTCTCTCTGCCCCTCTGCCCACTCTCTCTCTCAGAAAAATAAACATTAAAAAAAATGTTTACACTCTCTCAAGACAATATTATCCATGCCAGCAGCTACAATTACTACCTATACCTGGATGTCTCAGACACATAACTCCAGCCCTGACCCCTTCTTGGAAGCCTAGCCCCCGTATCCAACTTCGCACTTGAACGTGTCCGATTCTTATCTCTCCGAGGCTCAAAACTGAGCTCGTCATCATCTCCTTCAAGCCCTGTACGTTTTTCCACTTTTCCCCTTCCTCAGCACTATCCTCATAGTTGCACACACCAGATATTGGGGGTCATATTTTATACCACCCTCTGTCTCACTTTCCATAACCAGGTTTACGTGATTTTCCGCACACATTTCCTAAATCCCATGCCATTCTAGAACCTTGCCATTCTTCCTTAAGAGGTGGGGTCTATTCACCTGCCTTTGAACTTGAACAGGCGCGTGGCTATTGCAAATAGTAGACGAAGTTGGAAGCGATGTTGTGCGACTTTCAAAGTAGGACATTTTAAAGGAACGGTGCTCCTACCTGGCTCCTCATTGGGGGATGATGGACTTGTGAGGAAATGCAAACCTAGCTCATCCAAGGAGACTTCATGGAGAGGCCTAGATAGAGAGGAACTGAGGCCAAAGGCCAACAGACATCATCAACTGCCAAGTATGTGAATCACAAGCCTTCGGATTATTCCACTTTCCAGCCTTCAGGTCTACCAGTTAAGGCCCCAGAGATCATGGAGCAGAGACAAGCCATCTCTACTCTGTCCCATCCAAACTTTTGAATCTACAAACATTACACATGGTTGTTTTACGCCATTTCTGGGGTGATTTGTTATGTAGGATTAGGTAGTCAGAGTGATCATCCCGGCCTTTTTCAATCCCATGTTTTCACAATACTGTCTCCTTCTTTGGCACTTTCCCTCTCCTGGACTTTTTTTTCCACAAATCCTCATTAACCAGCCGATAATTAATGTTTCCTTATCTTTCCGAAATCAGCTCATATTTCAGCAAAGGGCGGTACAATTATGGGGCATAGGAAGAACACATTATCAGAAGACCATGCATCTTGTACCAAAGGAATAGACCTAAAGGATAGTGAAATTATCGGACATGTCATGGCTTTCAGACACAAGCCTCCAGGCATCCCAGAAGCTAAAAAATTTTACTAAAATCTAAGAAAAAAACAACAGGAAATAAACTCAAATTTCATGGGACATGCCCAGGAATATGTGCTGAATAACACTTTTGGGATCAGTTTTTAAGCTTTTAGTGGTTTCTTACCCCCTACAAAACATTCTGGCTCACCATGGCTCCCTCACTGTCATCTAAGGATTGTTCTTACGATGATCCTGGATGTAGAGGAGCTTTGTTATACTTGGAGCATCTTGGGACTAGCTGTAAGGAGATAGAACTTTAATGATTTTTATGACTGATCTGAAAATCTGTTTTATTTTCACAAATTTTTTCCCTTAGCCAGTACACAGTTTCTTCTTCCAGAGTCAGTATATCACCCAAGAAGTCTCACCTTGTACCTTGATGGTCATTTTAGGTATTCTCACCTGTCAGAAAACCCTCCCACCAATGGACTGGTTCATCACATCAAATGTCTCCACTTTTCCTGTTGAATAAATGGTGGGTATGCAGAGATAAATGGGTATGTTTAGTTGGGAAACAGCATCCAAACACTTTTATCTCAGCCTTGAGCCCCATACTTTGCCTTATCCCGGATTGCTGCTAATACTCAAATGAAGCTTTGGTTTCGTTTGGTTTTTCCATTTTGTTTTAAATTGAGGTATAATCAACATATAGCATTATATTGGTTGCAGGTGTATGACATAATGACCCAAGAGTTGTACATACTGCAAAGAGATCACCACAATAAGTCTACTGAACATCTGTCACCGCAGGGTCACAATTTTTGTTTCTCGTGATGAGAACTTGTAAGATACACTCTGAGCAACTTTCACATATGCGCTACAGTATTATTGACTAGAGTCACCGTGCTGTTAACCTTACATTTTATAATTCGAAGTTTGGACTTTCAGACCCCTTTCATCCATTTCACTCACCCCCACCCCTTTCCTCTGACAGGCACCAATCTGTTCTCTGTATCTATGAGCTTGGTTTTCTGTTTTGTTTTCTACTTTTTAGATTCAGCATATAAATGAGATTTTACAGTATTTGTCTGAATTATTTCACTTAGCATATGCCCTCAAGGTCCATCCTTGTTGTCACAAATGGCAAACTTCATTCTTTTTATGGCTAAATCATATCCCATTATATAAATACACCACATTTCCTTTATCCATTCATCCATTAATGGGCACCGTGTCTTGCCTTTTGTACGTAATGCTGCAGTGAACGTGGGGGTGCAGATATCTTTTTGAGTTAAGGTTTTCATTTTCTTCAGATAAATACCCAGAAGCTGAATTGCTGGACCATGTGGCGCTTCTATTTTGATGAACCCCCATAGTGTTTCCCATAGTGGGGACCCCCATTTACATTCCCAGCCACACTGTATGAGGGTTCCCTTTTCTCCACATCCTCATCAGCACTGGTTATTTCTTGCCTCTTTGTTAATAGTCATCCTGACACATGGGAGGTGATATCTCATTGTGCTTTAGATTTTCATCTCCCTGATGATGAATGATGTGGGGCATCTTGTCGTGTACCTGTTGGCCATCTGGATGTCTTCTTTGAAAACTTTCTATTCAGATCTTCTGCCCATTTTGAAATCGGATCGCTTTTTGCTATTGAGTTGTACGAGTTACTTACGTATTTCGGATATTAATGCCTTCTCGGATATACAATTTGCAAATTTCTGTTTCTTTTTGAAGTAACATATAAGGATCCAATGCATGACTGCAATAATAACATGGATTTTGGCAGATATGCTGGAGTCGAATAAGTGCCTTCCTCCAAACCAGTTTTCTTGGGCAGTCCTCGTCTCTCATCTTACCAGTCTGTATTACCTTTGTTGTGTGCACGTTGCAGCTGCCATCGGAGAGAAGATTCCAGTTACGGAAGAGTATCAGTGTTATTCCTTCAGATTCATCAGACACTTTTCCTTGTTCTAGCGTATTTTCCTTCTTTTTTATTCCGTCCCTTGTTCTTCTGGGCCACATTATTCCCGGCCTCTCTCTCTCTCTGCTGCTAAAGTCGGCAGCTCCAAGACTTCTAGGGACCAGTCCAGAGCTGAAAGCAACACCTCTGGGAAGAAAAGCTATGAGGCTCAGGGAGAATCTGTTGCATCATCATCTACGAACAACATGGATACAATTAACCGAGCACTCTGAATTTGACCAGCATAAGTCAAATCTTGTCTACAATTACATTTTCATTTTAACGAAAGACCTAACCTTTCTCTGTGAGTCAAGTATTCTATGCATAATTTGGAAAAAAACTTGGTTACCCTAATATTAGTAGAATTGTGAGCTAATATGCTAACATACTGTGCAGCTATCTGCCATTAACCTCCTGCTCTATTGAATAGAGCTGGGTCAGCAAACATATGGCCTCCATTCTCGACGTACGGGGGACATCACCGATCAATCAAAAACTCTTTCCCCAAAGGCCTAGACTAGACTTCACCATCCTCACCACAGCCACCAAGACGGGCACCGCCGCTCAATCTAGGCTGGCTCAAAAACTGGAATTTATTTGCCATTTCGGAATTGAGATAGGACCATTTTCTCTCCGGAAATGTGTTATGAAAATGGAGATTTTGTGAGGAAAGGAGGAGGTGAGCAGAGAGAGAAAGGACCTGGAGATGCCGAGAGGGCCCCTCCTATGGTTCTCACAGCAGCACATTAGACTAAATTAGATTTATTAAATTAGCTAATTGTCATGTTGGAAGGCACAGGCAAGCTGATCCTGAGATGAGAAACAAAACAAATAGTCTGCAGCCGTGTGGATGGGGCACCGGGGAAGCATTTAGCCTCACTAAACTCCAGGCAGCCTGTCCTAATGAGGTGCGCCCGGGGGCTGTAGGCTTTGTAGAAGTCTCTGAGCTCCAGAGGACAGGCCCTGGGACCAGAGCCCCATCTCAGAGGGGTCAGCCTCTCCAACTGACATGCAGAGAGATTAACAAAATGTTTAATTAACGGGAAAGTTCATCAAGCCAAACAAGCCAATCCCGGCCGTACTGGCACAGGTCTCCACTGGGACCACCTCTCGTTGCCCCCACCCTCCTGCAAAGGCCATTTAGTTGTCGGCAATGACTGAGGACTCAACTCTACATAATGGCAGCCAGGTGGTCTCAGAGTCCTTAAATCCCCTTACCTCTTGTTAGAATGTTCATAGCAGGGGGAACTAGAAAAGTCACACTTAAAAATAGCATCCTGAACATCTTTGTTTTTCTTCCGTTTGGACTCCCTACTAGATTCATAAAATGGCAGCGGGCACCACACACAGTCGTTTCTTGTGCAGGTGCTCGAAAACCGCCGCACTTTCATTGTTTTGCTTTGGTAATTGGTAATTGTCCCATTTTAAGATGGCCATTTTCCTCATCGTTTGCCCCTAAGATAATTGCCATTTTCTTAAAAACTTTTGAGTTTGTTCTTTAAAAACCTTGGATACTCCTCTGCTTGTATCAGTGATAGTTTCGTAAAGCGGTTAGTCTTTATTGATTATTTTGGAAGCCTGATATTTTCAGCCACTTAAAATACCAGAGTGGTTAAAGATCCCTCTCTGATGATTCAATTTACTGTGGGGTATGTTTTTCTTTTCCCCCTGTTTCTGAGACATTTATACTTCCATGTGATATTATACAGATGATGGAGACAAATAAGGGACTGTAGAAATGTGCTATATAAAACGTATTATTATTCCATCCATTCTTCGATGTTTCTTTCTCTATGACCTTGAATCTCTCAAGTTTCTGGTGCTACAGTCAAGATACTTGAGGTTATCTGATCCAGGGAAGTTTTCCTGGCAATAAAACGCTTTGTCCTATTTACAAAAATGTACTTAATTCTAAATCCCCTCTTAGTACCACAGTATTTGTGCGTATTGCCCTGTTAGCACGGCATGGTTTTGTTTTTAGATTTTTACCTAGTAACACCATAGTTGTAAAGGCAGGTTTCGTAACAGCCCCACTGATGTCCCCACAGAGGTCTTTGAGTCTGGTCTGTGTGGTCTATGGGAGGACTCTTGGTTGACTTCAGGGGGACCTGAGAGCAATTATAGCATTGAGGTCTAACTAGAGAGTGTGATAAGATCCACTGGCCAAGCTTATGTCTCTAACATTCTCCACAGGCAACTTCTACTTGCCTCACAGAGCATTAGAAATATATGATTGAGGGGGCACCTGGGTGGTTCCATTGCTTAAGTGTCTGGCTTCAGCTCAGGTCATGATCTCACAGCTCATGGGTTCGAGCCCCGCATCAGGCTCTGTGCTGACAGCTCAGAGCCTGGAGCCTGCTTCAGATTCTGTGTCTCCCTCTCTCTCTGCTCGTCCCCTGTTCATGCTCTATCTTTTCCTCTCTCTCTCTCTTAAAAATAAACATTAAAAAAAAAAAGAAATATATGATCGAGCCCAAAGGATACCCATAATATCTTTAAAGAACAATAGCATCAATTAAAAATTATTATTTTTTTTTGCAATGAACATAGGTCATTAGCATACAAAAAGTAGATGCTGTGTTTCTTTTCAAAAATTATCTTGAGGGGCCCCTGAGTGACTCAGTTGGTGAAGCCTCTGTCTCTTGATCTCGGTTCAGGTCATGATCTCATGGTTCATGAGTTCGAGCCACGCATCAGGCTCTCCCCTGACAGTTCAGTCTGCCAGGGATTCTGATTCTCTCTCTCTCTCTCTCTCTCTCTCTCTCTCTCACTCACCCTTCCCCCCACTCTCAAAAATAAATAAATAAACTTAAAACATTCTTTTGGAATTTGTTATTAATCGTTATTTTAGACTTGTTCCCAGCATGTATTGGTTTTATGTGAAAAAATAATGTTTCATGTCAGTGTGTGAATTAACCTACAGTTCAAAACAATTGAAAATATAAAACATGGCGCTTATAATTTAGGCCATTTATGGTTTTTTCTGGATGTTATCAGGAATTCGTTGACCAACATCACAAAATCCTCCCAGTTTGCCCTCATTGTGTGCCTCCTATTTCGTACGTGTGCCAAACGTAGACAAGATAGTATGCAAAATTAGGCGGCCTGCGGATCTTAGATATAAGCCAGAGAGCAAGTTTTGCAATTAGCTGCCTTCGGCTAATCTCCCTCATGGCCCGTCCTGCTTCCCTAGAGCCTTTTCCCCTTGTCGGGGTCCACCGCTCCCATCCTCGTCCAGTGCCCTGGCCTCCGGCTCTGGCTGGCACTCCTGCCCAAGCTCTGCCTCACCCCACCCCTGCCCACGTATGGGTATGAGCAAAGCAGGAAGTCTGGTGGATTACAGACCTTCATTGGTGGAGAGCTTTATCTGTTTTTAGTCTTCTAGCCCACTTAGTGAAAATTCGCGTGCTGGTATGTATAATAACGGACTTCTTCCTGGACTGAGTTCTTCACAGCAGTTAAGATGAGTGTTGGAAAGATTCGTATTGAAAGAGGTAGCAGTGTTTACGACGGGATGCAGTATTTAGCCTGTTCTGTTTTGAAAGAAGAGTGTGATTTCTGAGACTCGTTTCTTCACTACAAACTCATTGTTAACAAGTTTAATTGTGGCAACATATAAAATCCAGACACACACACACAGATTTCTTCAGATAAGAGCCTAAGAAATGCGGTCCCACGGAATTAAATAATGATGCAGGCTTTTCGAGGCATTTTTCTTCTAGTTATTACATGCTCTGCGTGAGGACCATATGAAGGGAGTGGCAGAATCCCATAAATTATCGTAGCGTTAATCTGCATAACAAAATTCCATCAGCGACCCAACTGGAACTTCTTATGAGCCCGTGGACATTTTCAGAGAGATTGAATAGATGATTTTCTCTTGCTCTTTTACAAACTAAAGGCACACTTTATGATTTATTCGTGATGTCCTTAGAGGAAGAGAAAACAGAACAAAGGTCTTAAAGCTTCTGAGTGAGCTAAGGAGCTTATGATATTATATCAAATGATAATGCAAACCGTAAGAAATTTATGGTGAGGCAAGAAAATACGTTGTATACTTCGCAAGAGCTGGAAACCGTGTGATGAACATTTGGAGTTAGGGGACATCTAATTCTGAATGAGTAGTTGTTTGGTTTGTATACCCAGATAAATGGCCATTTATTTCTATTCTAGTATGGGATGACTCTTTCGCTTTTCAATATTAATTAATGTATGCGGTATGTGATCGACTTGCCAACTTTCTCCTGGTCATCTGGTGAATGGATGCAAAGAGAATCCTTAACCCTTCAGCCTCCGCAGCCATCCACCCTGATTAGCCAATGCCACAGTCTCACAAACTTGTAGTATTTTTTTTTTCTCAACTATTTGCTAAAGTCAGAGATGTGAGCTGAATGGGGGGAAATGGGCTGAACTGTACTCATTTGGAATGTTTAAAGTGATTTGAATGGGTGGGGATGTTTTGCTTCAGAGAGCCTTTATCTGGCGGTCCTCGTATGAACTAGGAAAGCCAGCCTCCCAATCTCAAACTCGGACATTCTCTGACAAGTCACTTGAGTCGCCAACGTCACTCTGACCTTTGTGATGAGAATAATAATATTTATCCGGCTTAGCTGAAATCTTCCGTTACGTTGTTCCTAATACTTCACATTGATAAAGCAGCGTTCCCTTTAAGACTCTACACGCTTTATATATAAGATCGATTTAACGCTTTGTTGCTTCCTATTGCATAGACGTAGAAACCAAAAAACACAGAAGTCACATTTTACCGCAGATCTTGAGGTACAAGAATAGCTAGTGTTTGCTAAGCCCTCCTCTTGTGCCAGACAGTGTATATTATCCCATTCAACTCTACAGCAATCCTGTGAGGACTTGATGGCTAATTTTATGGTAAAAGACTAAGAAAGTTCCCTGGGATCACCCACCGGGGAAGTGGCCATGTTCGGATCGTGATACAGACATCCACAACCTCCCAAGACTCCCAAAAGCAAACGATGTTGAGTTGTATTTCAGCAAGGGCTACAAGAAGCAAGCTCATAGAACTACCCTGTTTGGATTTACTTGTCTCATTGCCCAAGCCGATTACCCGGTTAATGATAATAGTGATGGTTCGTTCCCTTTGCACTTGGCAAACTACTCTCACGGCGTAATCCTTTCGGTGGATGTCTGGTGTTTCCTTCGCTGCCCAGCACCCTGGTGCCCTACTGGCGGCCACCCCCGCCCCGGTTTGGAGATCTGCCCTCCTCCCTCCAGATTCTCATGGAACCGAACATAGAAAGAGGAAAAACCCCTCTGAGTCATGTTCGCCCGCCTGCCCATGGCACATGGGCTGGTTCCTTGGTTCTGGGGCCTCTGGCAAAAACTGCTTCTCCCCCGCCCTCCCCGGGCTTCTCATGTCAAACACGAGGGAAGAAGATGAGGTGTTGAGGACCAGCCACAGTTCACCATGTGGACGCCTCCCTCTTCATTGTACAATCTCTTCACTCTACCTTTTATTGCCAATACCTCCAGAGCAACTAGTTAGAGCAGTGCCCATGTTTTTCACTGAAATGTCTTGCTCATGTGTACCAATTCTGTTCGGAGAGGATAAAGCCAAGGTAAGACGTAAAAATTAAATAGGCTCAATAGGGCACCCGGGTGGCTCAGTTGGTTAAGCGTCCCACTTGGGCTCAGGTCATGATCTCCAGGGGTGTGGGTTCATGCCCGCCATGGTCTGTGCTCAGAGCCTGGACCCCGCGGCAGATTCTGTGTCTCCATCCCCCTCTGCCCCTCCCTCACTCATGCACTCTCTCTCGGTCTCTCTCTTTCAAAAATGAATAAACATTAAAAAATTTTTTTTTTTTTTATTACATAGGCTCAGGTCACGATCTCATGGTTCAGTTGTAGGACTGAGCCCCGCGCAAGCTCTGTGCTGACAGCACAGAGCCTACTTGGAATTCTCTCTGCCTCTCTCTCGCCACCTCTCTCTCCCTGTGTCTCTGTCTCTCTGTCTCTCACCCCCCACCAAATAAATAAGCTTGAAAAAAAGTAATAGTTTCAATTGATCATTGAACTGAATCGTCCTATTTGCCAACTTGCAAAGCCTCCAGTAGATTCCGTCACTTCTGGGATAGCAGACAAAAATAATTCCACGGCATCACAGCGTGTCTCGAGCTATGAGTCCAGCCTTCTCCTCACACCTCGGCCTCCTCACCGGTTGGTTCCCGACAGCAGAGCAGCCTCCATTTTGCGACCTTTGCACAAGCCTTTCCTCTTCCTCTTCCCGTCCCTACTTCCCCTCAACACTTCTTCTTACTCGACGCATCTCACTCAGACTTCCACAGAAAAACTTGAAGATGCGCCCAAGATTAGAATCGATGTCCTATCACACCCGCCCACAGAACGTCATTCTTCTCCCTGAAAGAACTTGGCAAAATTTGTAATTGCCTTGTATTTATCTGCTGGTTTCGTGGTCTCCTGGATTCCGTGGCCTTGTTCGCCACTGTGTCCCTGTCACCTAGGAATATTCTAGCAGACAATAGGTGAACAATGGATATTTGACGAATGAATAAATTTAAGTGAGAAAATGTAATATTGGGGCGCCTGGGTGGCGCACTCAGTTAAGTGTCCGTCTTGGGCTCAGGTCGTGATCTCACAGTTAGTGAGTTTGAGCCCCACATCAGGCTCTCTGCTGTCAGCACAGAACCTGCGTTGGATCCTGTCTCCCTTTCTCTGCACCCCTTCCCTTGCCACTCTCTCTCTCTCTTTCTCTGTCTCTCAAAAATAAACTAAACAAAACAAAAAAAAAAAAGACAATGTGATATCAAAATGTTGAGTAGTCATTCTTTTGCTTTTTCCCTCTTACACGTTTACTTACTGAAAAGAAGACGTATCACCTTTCTAACAAGCAAAAAAAGCTCTAAAAGAGAGGAAAAGGGCCACATATTGAATTCCTAAACATCTGTCTCCATAGATGAATACACATACTCTAAAAATATGTTTACACTAACAAATTCATATTTTAATACATAGAAATATAAATATAATTCCTACCACACTCTTCCCAATTTGTTTTGTTTTGTTTTTTCTTCTTCTAAGTCTACTTTGTTCACAAAGCATTCCAGAGAAGGAAAACGATGTTCCCATTTTCTAGCCATTTTTTAACTATCAAACAGAGCATGGAATATCGAACTTTTGGGCTCAGAGTGTGAATCAGAAAATAATTTTCAACATACTTTAAACATGTATAAACACTAATAATAATTCTTCACTCAAACTAGTTTAGAAATATTAATACCATTTCTGGCCCAAAGACGATAGTGGCCAGAAGAAAACAAAAACAAAAGAATAAACAAACAACAAAACGAAACAAAGAACACCCTTTTCCAGCTTTTTCTTTTTTTTTTTCCAAATATAAAAGCGTGCCCTAAGCAGATGCATTTTTCACAGTGCTGTCAGCAGCAGACCTAATTGCTTTTCATGTAAATTAAGAATATGCACCTTTGTTTAAACAGTAATCTAGGTCAAAATGAGGTGGTTTATTTGTCTTAGCCTATTTGAAGCTTTGAAATGGCAGTGAAAGCATGCCATGAAAGTTCCTCTTCACTTGCATTTATTTAAGGAAGAAAATGTTTCTCTTTTTAACTTTTTTTCCTCCAGCTTCCACTTACCAATGACTGTGATCCACTCCGTGCATCTTGGAGGCAAAGATCCCAAACAGCTGTGTTCTTTTAAAAACTTGGGATTTGGGGTGGCTGCTATGTATTCTTTAATATTTTATCTTTGTTGAAGCTTGATGAATCTTAGAATGCATGCAGAGGGTAAATGTTGACTTAAGACCATTTGCTTTCGAGTTTGCCTCAATAGAATTAGGATAGATTTTACCTCCCATCCTTCCACCCTGGACACAGACACATTTGGGTTTTCTTGTCAAAAAAGATCTAGAACTACCCTGATTATCAGACAAATTGTGAACATAGATTATATCACAGGGAGGAATTTCTGACTGACCCCTTCTGGTTTATGGCACCAGTGAGTTTAAGTGTGTGCGACCGATCATCGGCCCCCTGTGCACAGAAAATTGTATCTCAGCACGTTCTTCTACCTGGAATCTGGTGAAAAGGCTTGTTCATGTGTCTGTGTGTTTGTTTTGACCATTTCATGACAGGGGAGTATTCTGTGGACAGTATGCCACAGAGGGAGCTGATATTTGAAGATCACAGAAAGGCTTTCTCACTTACATGATTTGGAGTAGTAGAGGTTATTATCTGTATCAGAATGCATTGTGATTCGAATACCTTCATGGTCACACTCTTATGAATATGATGCATTAATAATAAATTAATTCAGAAACATTCCAGGCCCTGTGTGGGTCATGGAACTAGGAGTCTAAAATATAGGCGCCTTCTATAGAGGGGACCAATTCTTTGCTACTATTCTTTCTGTCCAGTTATCGTATCCCACTGTAAGCGAACGTAACAATAATAAATCCCTATCATACATTTCATTCTTTGAATGTGTTATTAGTAATGAAGAAAAAAACCCATTGAATATAAGCTATAGCTTTGGGAAGAAAAAAAAGCAATCACTCTAAAGATTAACAATGGGTCAGAAAGAAAATGCAGAATCAGGCTTCTAAGAGAAATGTTTTTTTCTTTAAGAAGCTAGAATATGTTTTTACCTTAAGAAGCTAGAATACGTTTTTACCAAATAAATAAATAAATAACCCAGATGTCTTATTTTGTATTTGTTTTCCTTACAAGAAAGTGAAGATTTTTGATGTCTCTACTAAAATATTTCCAGCCAGCAAAAGTTTAATAATGGAGGTGGGGGTGGAGAGGAGGACAGTGAAACTAAGGCACTTTTAGCAATTTAAATATGAAAGAGGAGAATATTTTCTGGCTGTTCTGGAAGTAGAGTGGATCTGGATAGGTACCTGTTCGTGTTACGTTTATGTATGCGGCATTTACTTATACTCTGCCTTCTTCAAATGATACATGGTGTACTCAGTTGTATTTAGCTTTCTATCAGAAACGTTTAGGGTCACTAATTTATAAAATGAACTTCCGCTTTTATTAGTAAATACTATGAGATGTACCGGGAACATTTAAAAAGTCTCCATGTTGGGGCTCCTGTGTGGCTCAGTCGGTTAAGCGGCCAACTTCGGCTCGGGTCATGATGTCGCGGTCCGTGAGTTCAAGCCCCGCGTCGGGCTCTGTGCTGACCGCTCAGAGCCTGGAGCCTGTTTCAGATTCTGTGTCTCCCTCTCTCTGACCCTCCCCTGTTCATGCTCTGTCTCTCTCTGTCTCAAAAATAAATAAACGTTAAAAAAAAAAATTTAAAAAGTCTCCATGTTGGGGCTCCTGTGTGGCTCAGTCGGTTAAGTAGCCAACTTCGGCTCAGGTCATGATGTCGCGGTCCGTGAGTTCAAGCCCCGCGTCGGGCTCTGTGCTGACCGCTCAGAGCCTGGAGCCTGTTTCAGATTCTGTCTCCCTCTCTCTCTGCCCCTCCCCTGTTCATGCTCTGTCTCTCTCTGTCTCAAAAATAAATAAACGTTAAAAAAAAAAAAAAAAGAAAAAATCTCCATGTTATCCTTATGTTTCTGTGAAAGCAAGAGTTGTGAAAGGAAAATACACTGGAATGGAATATGTTTAACGTCGTACTCTCAGAAGAAACTAATGGAAGTTTCAAAGATGAGTAGTCAAAAATTGGGATGTAGTCGGGTCGTTCATAATACCCAAGTGTTCGCGTTCTTTACGTCGGATAAAATGTTCGTGTTGGAGCTGGTCAGCAGGGCCCATGCGCTGTCTACATTTTCACTTCATTTCCGGCAGAAACGTATTTCAAAGACATCTTGTAACATAGCGAGATACCTTACGATAACATTTTTCAGAGTCTCAAATATCATGAAACCTGAAGATCTGTTTCTATCAGAAATCACTCAAAGTTCAATGTGTTATTTAAATTCTTTCGTTTTGCCTATTGAGTTCAAAGCTTCCATCTCAATGCTACCACCTTACATGGAATGGGAAGGAAGCATGGTAAGAGCCCAAATTAGCAGACTGAGCTTCTTATCAAAAAATATCCTCAAGTGGAACAGATTAGTCCAATGAGGGTGCGACTGAGAAGTAATCTTATTCTAATCCGCAAAATCAACAGCATTTGTTTGTATCTCGCTTGCCATTTTAGTGCTAGCGTTTGTCCTTGTGACAGGTAACAAATTTAGGCTTTGAAACTTCAGAGCAGTTGTGTGAAGGTAAATTCTGGAACTCACCACCGTGGACTTGACAACTCTGAGAATCCTGCGCATTCAGCGTGTATGTGCCGTTATCTGTTGGTCGTTGTACATCACATCTCCTCAAGTTCACCTGAATCCTTTTCATATTCTTCATCTGCAAGGGTGTCCTTGGTTTTTATGGTTCTCTTGCTCTTGCTGCTGGAGTAGTTCCCGGGGTGGGGGGGGAGGGGGTCCAAGCTGTAGCCAGACTAGTGCTCTCAAAACACAAATATGACATCTCCTGCCTCCGTCTCTTGTAAGCTTCCCATTGGGATCAGGATAAAAACTGAAATCCTCAGGGTACCCTCTACCTTGTGCTGTCTGGTCCGGCCCCCTCGTGGCTCGCCAGCCTCCTGTTGCCTCACCTGAGTCCGCCACATTCACCTTCTCTCAGTTCTTCACACTCACCCTTCCTTACATCACGGAGCCATTGTACCAGCAATTCCCCCTGTCTGGAAGGTTCTCCACCCCCGTTTCTCGCTCTCGCTCCACTGGATGTAGGTAAATCCTACCAACTTCCTCAGAGAGCAGCATCCTCTGAGCCTCTTAGGTCTTTCTGCTAAGTGGTCTCATAACACTTGCCCTTGTGGTCTGTCTGCAGCCATAGCTGTGTGACGGCTGTTGATAGCCATCTTGGCTTCACGAGGACAATGGCTGTAGGAGCTTTTGCCCATCTTCACGCACCTAAAACGGAACGGTGCCTGACAATATGCACACAATGATGTTTGCTGAGCACACGGATAAATGAGAGGCTGGCGTTTCACTCATCTAGTTTTATCTGCCCAGCATGCGAAGACGACTTGAGCCAATTTTTAGAATGGCTTTTTATAGGACCCACCACCCTTGTTTTTTTTCAGGTGTCTCTGGTATTAAAATGGCAAAATAAAAAAACGCTATTAATTTTGCTGACTAGAAAAACATGTCTTAAATCCTTCTCGGCCACAACTTTATTGAACTCGCATGTTTCTCTGGCTGATATTTTTTTTACAGCAAGCTCAGTTTGCTTTCTGCAGTGGTTTTCACAGTCAACAGACCTCCTGGTCTTCTTTGCCAGCTTCTTTCATACTGTGTTAAAAACTGCTACAATCTCCCCAAACGTCTCCTCCCCCTGTGTGTTATGCATTTTCATGAACAATCTTCCTCACGTTCGTCTACGATGATCAGATAGAAAACACACAAAACTAAGATGGGTAGAGTTCTATCTACTTTCATTCTGTTGAATGATAAATAATTCAGACTAGCTCCATCTCCAAATTTCTTTATTAAATGTTCTCGAAGGACAGTCTCAGAGCCTTCTCTGGACTACATCACTCAAGTTTTCTACCACTTGTATTTTGATAGTAGATAACCTGTCTGGTATCAGCAGGATAGGGTTGCGCAATTTTTCTGCGGGAGCCAGCTGTCACCTCGAGAGCAAGGCGGCACCTTTCTTTGAATGATGTTATTTGCCTCTTTGCATTGGCATATTTAAATGTTGTTTGCATATATTTGTTTTTCCTACGCTGTTAAGTTAATCAGTTCATACAGAAAGAATCAGCCTCTTACTGTTATGCTCCCTGCGTGTTATGTCCAGAAAAAAATTGCAGCCTGGTGGGGAGTATAGGATATATCCACCACATAAAAGTATGGAAGATTTAAGAAATTTTTAATCACCCGGGAAGATGAAACCTAAAGACACAAATTATCATTATACTTTCTCTCTTTTCCCTGGTTTTGCATGAGCATTTTCAACACAATGGTTGCATCCCATGTTGTTTGTTTCAGGATGCTCTGTGCTAACCAAGAAAGTAGTTGCGTCTAGAAGAATATGAGTAGTTTCATTTTGAATCTAATCAGTCTCAAACGTTCCTTGAAAAACATCTATTGAAAATTTCCCATTACCGATCAAGATTCTTCTCCTAGTCTTAAAAACAATAATTTCAGCTAAGACAAAACTTTTATTTTAATATAAAATAAAATATTTATATTTTTATTAAATATAATTTATAAATATATAAATAAATATATAAATAAAAATTTATATTTTTATTAAATATAAATAGTGATTATAATTCAGAGTATTTAAAAGTATTATAATTTAAAAGTACTTTTTTTTTAAGTTTACTTATTTATTTTGGAGAGAAATACAGAGAGAGAGAGGCAGGAAGAGAACCCCAAGCAGGGTCCACACTGCCAGCACAGAGCCCGATGCAGCCTCCAACTCACAAACTGTGAGATCATCACCTGAGCCGAAATCAAGAGTCAGTGGCTTAACTGACAGGGGTGCCCCATAGAGTTTAAAAGGATTTTAAAATATTAGCACTCTACGTGTTTAACAAATATTAGCCCTTTTTATTCTCATAACAAACCCATGGGGAGATGTCCTTTTATCCCCATTGTAAAGATGATGTGATTCAAGCATAGAGAGATTGTCTTGCTCAAGGTCATTCAGGCACAGACGTTATGTGACAGAGCTGATGTTCATTCACGGGCAGTTTGGTTTCAGAACCTGCGTATGACGCGTCCTATAAATGTGAGTTGGACAAATGGCACCAAAAGGAACAGTCGCCATAAAGCTGCAGGTGCATTGAGAGCGTCAAGCGTTAGTTCCAGAGCTGGAGGCCTGAGCCCAGCCTGACGCTCCCTGGACCTGTTATGCCTGAGCTATAGCAAAGCTCACACGTCAACAATCACATGTGAAAACATCTGCCTAGACGTGAGCTCAAGACCAATGCAGAGCTGCAAACTTCTTGAATACCTGCAGGACAGTAAAATACACATTCTGAAAGACGAAATTCAAATCCAACTTTCTAGAAAACCTGGAATGCTTCCTCAAAATCTCACTTTTCAGGAGCCTTTTGCAGCCTCTGCACTATGCAGCTCCAAAGAACTTACTCCCTCACTCACTTTCTCTCCACCGCATAACGGCTCCAAAGTTAATCCCATCAGATGTTTGAATCCTGTTTTCTCGGGTAAAAGATGATTTTTTTCTTTTCCCTTTCGATAAAGGAATACTGATCCGTAGGCATAGACGACCACACACCAGAGTTGAATTACTTTTCTCTGCTCAAAACACCATTTCCAATTTCAGGACGTCTCCTCATTCTCCCCCACCCCTTGGTATTTTATAGAAGGGTCCCTTCACCCGGGCTCATCTACCGTGGTTATTTGCTGTGTAACAGGAACACTCTTGCCAAACAGCGTTCTTAGATACACAGCAGTCAGTCTGAAGGAGGAAGTAGGAAGGTTTTGAAATGAAAATACTGAGGACCTATATATAGTATCCTATATCAGGTACCCACTGTGCGAGAAGATGAGCTGAATTAATGTGAGAGATAACACAAACATGAATAATGCTATTTAGTATATGTATCATAAACACATGCATTATACACATAATACATGACACATGTTTATGAGATAGATAAGTGTTGCTGACATGACGTTGGTGAAAAATGTACGAAGAACGTATCTCCTTCCCTCTGCAAATTCTTGAACTAAGAGCTGCTTTTCTTAGCTGGTGCCTAGCACAATGCCTAGAAGAAAGAAAGGACTCAGTAAATATCTGTTTCAATGAAAGAATGAATGAATGAGAAGAAAGAAAGAAAGAAAGAAAGAAAGAAAGAAAGAAAGAAAGAAAGAAAGAAAAGAGGGAGGGAAGGAAGGAAGGAAGGAAGGAAGGAAGGAAGGAAGGAAGGAAGGAAGGAAGGAGAGACTGGAGGGGAAGGGGAGGGGAGGGGAGGGAAGGGAAGGGAAGGGAAGGGAAGGGAAGGGAAGGGAAGGGAAGGGAAAGGAAGGGAAATGGAGAGAGGGAGAGAAGTGGGGAGAGGAGGAAAGGACTGAGTCAACTAACTAAAATACCTAGCCCAGTCTCCAAAGTCTTCCATTTCTTCACTCTTTTCCATATTTTGTGCACCTGCTTGACTTCCCAGTTTGTTTTTTCTTTCTTCTGCTAAGTAGATGCCCAACCTGGGGTTAGCCCCACCTTTGATCCTCTTAGCTGGAGGCTCATGCAGTTTTTTGGGAAAATCATGAAAATCTTCCAACTAGGTCCAGGATAACCCTATTCTACTTAATCTCACTGGCTTCCTACTTGAACTTTTGTGTAAATTGATTTTTAATCATATTGCCCAAGCAGCTTCTCCAGTCGTTTGTCACATTTCCCAATTTTTCAAGCCACAATGACTTTCTCCTTCCTGCCTCAAGTAAAATGGCATCCTTCCTCCTTCACAGCCAAATCTCCTACTCACCGTTGGTCTGAGATACTCTCCCCAACCCCCCGCCCCACGCACACACACACACACACATCACCTTTCTCTAGCATCTGCAGCCTTTCCCTTGCCATTGGCCTTTACTTACGTTTTATGAGCATGCCCAGGATGATCCATCCCTAAGCAGCCAAAAGCAAAATTACTACCAAAAAACCATTTCCCTCAAGTGTATCATACCTTTTTTCATTCCTACCATGATCTGGCTTCCCTCCTCCTGTTAGCTGGCTTTTGTCCCCTCTATCTCACCGAAATAGTTGTCTCAGGAGTCGCAATTCCAAAATTGAATCCTATCATCCTCAGACAGCTCTCACCCTTTCAAATCCCACTGCAGACCCATTATGTCTCAGAACATTCTCTCCATGGCCTCCACTGTGACTCCTGGACTCTGATCCCCTTCCTTCTTTCCCAGTACTCCTGGCTCCTTTATGGCCTATTCTTCATCCCCCCACCCCCAACACTCTCTTAGTAGGTATTTCCCCAAGTGTAGACCAGTTTCTCCCTACCACTTGGAGAGGTACATACACCCATCCACGACCTTCCACCTCTAAAACTCAGCTCTTCAGCCAATACATTAACCAGATACTCATTGGCTCCTTCATATGTTTACAAAACAAAACAAAACAAATTTCTGAAAAACTAGTTCTTTCTCTCCACTTCTCTTTTTCCCATGATAATTGTATCAGTTACCTCTTAGTCAACAATGTTCCAATCCTAAAAGTAATCTCTTATCTTTGCCTATCTTAAATCCTCCCTGGGTTTTTTGGTTTGTTTAGTTGATTTTGTTTTTAGTTTCTGTTTAGGGTGAGAAAAAGGGAAAGAAAGGGAAAGAGAGAATTTACCTCATTCTTTGACATTTGGAAACTACTCCAAAGGACTGTAATGCTAAATGAGAAACTCAAAAAATGGATTCATTTTCACTGTGATCGCTCTTTAAAATGACTAAATGACATACACAAACAAGAAACTCATGCATTTGTGTTTTCCTTCAACGGAACCAGAAACAAGGGTTTGTAGATTCACACCATAGTAAACCTAATCCCAGGCTCTGGGAATATGATGTGACTAAAAATATCTCCTACCTCATGATCAGAGCTACCAGCAGAGACAGTGACGGGAGGGGCTTTAAACAAGACAGAAAGGTGGCAGGTCTCAGATAAATTCCTGAACATTTCACTCTTAGTCAAGATAAATATGCCATACATTTCTTACTTTCACTTCCAAAAAAGAAAAAAAAAAAAAAAAAAGGGAAAGGACCATATGGATACATGACATAAACTTTAGCTTCACATACTACTAGGGCAGGCAGGAACTCTCTCTATGTTGTTAATATTGTTGATGTTTCATTGTTATAAATCAGCAGTACCTCTTTGTTATAATGCGTGTCTTAATACTGAAAGAACTTCAGACCTGAAATAATTCATATAAAACAGCAGATCAAGTTTTCTTCCAGTTTATGTGTTGTATTTATTTTATCCTAGAGTCCCTGCTCTTCTAAGACAAACTGATTTAGAAGTTCGGTGCAATCAAGACAACTAAACGCCGCTTTAAAGAAGAAGAGAAGGTAAGTCCCAGTCACTAAAATGCCTCCAGACCTACTGAATGAGATGCAAAAGCTTCTTGAAATATACAACTTGTTTGTCGTGACAAAACACACTCTCGCTAGGTTGCAGTGTGCTTTCTAGCCCATTCCGTAAGCTTTTAACTTCCATGAGTTAAGCTCTAGGAAAATGTTTCCAAAAAGTGTAATCGATCTGATTTTCATATTCTTTCGGATACTGTGGAAACAATGGCATTTCTACAGGCTTTTTTTTTTTTTTCTCTTTTTCCTGGACATTTAAAGGAATGAGGACTTTTCTAAAATATAGAATCTATGCGTTGTCCCCAGAGGGAATTTGCTACCAAGATGGAGGGGACCGCACACAATGGAGACTAGAGCATGTGTGTTACCCCCACTTTGTAAGTGATGTGTTTCGGAGCTTTCTTATTCTTAGGAAGTCTCGTGCCTTTCTCAGCAGCACTTACGTGGCAACCTTAGAGAATTAAACTTGGACCTGTTTTCTCTCTCCCTCTCATTCTCACTGTCCTTGATAGAGCTCAGTGCGTTTTCTCATGGTAACCATGGTCTAGTAATTTAAAGCTTTTGAACCTTGTGAATGGATTGATTTAAAACCATATTCTGAGGGGCTTCCACCAGGAAGCTATAAAAGAATTTACAACAGCAAATCGGATAAGTGTGCAGAAATATACCTACCCAGAGTAAATCATTCACAAAGTGCTTCTTTTGGCTAAGTGGGTGGAGTTCTTGGAGTTTCTTTGCCTTCTTCTGGTTGAAGTGGGGTTTTTTCTTCTTTTAATATAAAATTTTAATATGAAATTTAGCCATGGAGAAAAGAACTTTCTAAGTTGTGAAATAATTAGGACATACAAGTATGTACAAACGATAACGTCTTCTACGTCAGGAAAATTGAGTTACTTGAGCGTGTACCTTTTTGATGTTCTTCATTCAAAGACAGTATTTTGTTCCCAGGTGAAAAACCATCAGTGCAGAACTTTAGAGGTCAAGTGCCTCATTCTTAAGAGTCTATGACAACAGATGTGGTGTGTCCCTGATACAATTTTATCTTCAGGTTACTAGATTTGAAGTAACTTTATATGTAAAACAAAGAATTTCTTATTCTTTGTTTTGTTTTGTTTCCACATTAAAGTTGACACAAGTTCAGTACTTGCAGAAGACGATTTTGTTTTTCAGCTTACGGAAGGGCAAAGAGAAGGTGGAAGGCTGTATTTTTAAGAATAAAATTGTGGTTTAATTGTTAATGTAGCATAGCAACAACTACTGTTGTTTTCTTTTGGCAGCCTTCCCAGGCACTGATTTTTCTTTTCACTTTTCCCCTAAGGGAATCTCAGCAAAAAGTGAGACAAGAGCGCTCCAAAAAAGTTCTTGAATTTTTTTCGATTATATTTATTTAATCCTGAGAACACAGATATCCTAAAGAAGAGACAGACAATAAGAAAGTTTTTTCCTAACCAGGATTTTGATAAGAACTGGTGTTCAAATCTCTAAAGCAGAAGAGGCACACAACCCTAGAAAAGCGGAAAACCTATTTTCTCTCTTACCCGAATTAACCTGAGAACCCCTACAACCTCTCTTTAAGAGGGAACAGTATTAGAGTCGTGCAAAGAAACTGTACCCATAGTGTTACAACCGTCAAACCAACACCTGTTTACGCGTGGCAAAAATAAGATAAAAGCATGTAAAATACCGTGCAGTGTACAGAATTCAGAGAAGAATGGGGTGACCAATGGTCGGGCGAGCAAGCTGTAAAGCAGGGGGCTTAGTGGATGGGCGCTGCGTGCCTCATGGAACCGGGAGGCACTGAGTGCCAAGCAGTCACTGGTAGGAGAGGTCCAGCGCGTTATCTCTCACGGCAGTAGTACATACCTCCTTACAGACTCAGTGAGTAATTAGTAGAAACAAAAATAAAGCTCTGCGCTATGTACCGTCCCCGGAACGCCGGATACCTCTCTTCCCTTGATCTCAATTCGGGTGATGGCGAGATTTCCCCATGAAGATAAAACAAACGATCCAGACAAAATAGACTTATAATTTACCCTCATAGATTTCCGTTACTGTTCTTTAACGAGCCTCTCTAAGAATTTTAGCGTTAGATTTTGCACGCAGTCTATGGAAACAAAGACCCCAGAAGTGCATGTGCATTATATATAGCCTGGTTAAGACGTGATTTAACTAAGTTGCTTTGCTGATGTTTCCCTCAAATCCTCCCCCTGAATTTTCTTTTCATCCAAACGTGAATCACACGCCGAAGGCACACAGTGTGAAAAACCTATCCGTATAGTTTCATAATACACTTCAAATAAATTAAATTTTTGGGATAAATTATCATTGAAGCATCCTGGGAATGAGGTTCACAGCTCCTCTTACTAATGGGAGCCATGCACCTAATTTCAATCACTCGAAGCTGAAACGTAGTCACCTGTGTGTTTTCTCCTCTTAAAACACAGAACTCGATATTCAGTGCAAAAGCAGTACCTGGTTCTCTGAAACCCATTGTTGATGAAATTCCTTCGGATCTCCCGCATTTCACCTTAGAAAAAGCTCCCGCTATGAAGGCCACTGTAATAAAACATGTCAACCTCCTCTTGTGTTTTAAGTACCCTCTCTTCAAACCCTTCTCTTGTCAATTCATGAAAAGCACTCTACCCATACTGGGAGGTTCTCTAGGACAAGCATTTAGTCTTTAATAGCTAATACATAAACTTGAATGTTTTAGTGCTCCTTTGGGATACCAGTGAGTGATAACTTTTTATAGGAGACAGTTGCTGTTGTGGAGGAAGGCAGCTGCCTTCAAGACACATATATAGGCATACATCTTGATGAAGAAGCAAATGTTAGCATTCACATAACACCCCTCGCCACACACACACACACACACACACACACACACACACACTCACTCTTTCCAAATCAGGCAAAACAACTACACATTTTCTAATGTAGGAAACACATCCATGCAAAAATAAACACAACAACAACTCTAAAAGAGTTCTCTCCAAACTCTCTTATCTAGGATGACTTCTCGAGTTCTCCTGGTCTGATTTAGACTAGATACAGTGAGTATGCTTTTAGGGCATACTAGTATTTTTCAGTGTGACTATAAATACACTTTCAATTTCCTAAGTTTCCTGATATTTTAACTCAGCGTAACAAATACTCAGAAATGTTTCCTAAATTCAGAAAATTACAAAATAATGTTTGGCAAAAAAATGACCCCTAGAACTGGGTATCACAACGGACGGCACAGAATCGTGCTGTTGTTTAAAAGAGTCGGTAGGAAGACTGGAAAACATGTAAAAAGCTGTGTGGTCTGTTTTGGAAGTGGAGAAAAGGAGTATCGTAAATAACTGAAATCCACAGATAAGCCAAGGCTATCATTTTTAGTCAGTAAACTCCGCCCTTTTCCAGGCCTTCATAAAATTAAACCCCAAACTGCAAATCCTTTGACTTGTATAAAATTGTCATCACTTGTTTTTCCTGCTGCGTCAACATTGGCCGAAAGAGAAAGGAAAAAGCAAAAACCCACAAAATCCCCAAAGCAAATTGTCCCTCTCTGCCTCCTCTTGGACTGGAAGCTAATTGTATTACTAGCTGGCATATCATCAAAGAATTGGAAGAGATGAAAGAAAAGGTATAAATTAGCTGCGTTGAACAACATCGTAAGCATCTCTGATGATTCCAAGTGGCTCCGTGTGTGTTGTCTCGTGAAACAAAAATCAGAATGGCTGACTACAGATTTTACTCCTCCTCTAGATACTTTGGTATTTTGCAGACACAGCATTTGGTGCAAGGGGAAAGTTAGGGTTTTCAGTTTGAGATACTGTGGTATTTTTCCACTGTGCTTCCTAGTCCCTTCCTCCTGAATAAGCAAGGTTCTCTCTGAGCCTGGACGTAAGCCGTGTGGTTCAAGGCCACCTCTTTGGCCTGAGTGAGACATAGAGAAGAATGATTTAGCTTTCTGAAGCTGCCAGTCTGATTGCAGAGTTTTAGGAAGCCTGTACCCAAGGGAATGTTTACACTGATTGGGTGCTTGGACCATTCCTGTTTGCGTCTGATTTATAGGAGGGGGCCTCTAAGTATGACGTCCATGTCTGTCTTCTGTCACAGAGCCAACGTGACCCTTTGCCTCGATTAAAAACTAAAATTCTAAGTGGCATAAACAGATGCTCTTGCTAAACTATATAGCCTATGGGGGAATGGGAACAAAAGACAAGAAGTTTAGAAAAAAAAATTCTTTTTAGGTCACTGCTTTTTTTAAATCATGAATTCAAATTGAATAGCAATTCACTCTGTATTAAGAAGGTAGTGAGCAAAATGGATCTGTTAGGGCTGTCCCAGGGACAGTGAAGAAATGGCAGAACCAGCTATTTAATGCAGAGAGGTCATTGTCAAACTGACTTTGAAATATGTGAAAAGGTACCATGCTGAAATTTATTATTTCAGCTGAATCTTAGATGTAAAGCATTGCCCTCATAGAGTTAAAATCAGTAGATATTTCAAGTCCCTTTAAAAACTGCATTGTGATTCTTCTTGGACATTGATAGGGACCATCCTATAAAAGGATATGACAAGTAGACAGATTTAAAATGCCATCAGCAGAGAACAGTTAAGGGAGGAGCAAAGCATAAGAGAAACAAGTCTTCTGTTTATTAACTCAAGAATCAGAGAAAATATTTCTTCAGGGATTATAAGGATGATTGTGTGTGTGTGTGTGTGTGTGTGTGTGTGTGTGTGTGTGTGTGTTTCCCTAATAGGAGGTACTTTTTTGCCTTCAGCTTTCCAATCAGTAGAAACAAATAAATCCAATACTGCATGGGAGGCGGGCGGGGGGCAGGGGGGAGGAGCTGGATATAATGAAGACAGCATGGGCCTTAAAACTGAATAACCTACATTTAAATTCTTGTTCTATCACTTTCTAACTTTGAAAACTCGGCAATATTAATTCGCTTCTCACTTGCTCAGTTTCTTAGTCAGTAAAATGGGAATAATAAAACTCTCCACCATTATCTCATGGAAACAAAATTAGATTACTATACTAATGTGTATACTGTGCTCAGTTATTATTTGGGGTAATTATTTCACAAGAGCACCATGTTCTACAACAAACAGGTTTCCATTTTGAGCTTCCTTTCCCAAGACCCATTTGTCAATGGGTAGGGTGCAGGTAAGTGCAGTGTTCTTATATTTTATCATAGTTTATTGACAGAGAAAGAGTGAAATTCTAAACTTGATGAGTGGAAGAAAACCATGGAAACGGGTGATACAAGAATATTTTATTTTATTGTACTTTAGTATTTTATTTTATTTTATTTTATTGTAATTTTCATAATTTTGCTAGAGCAGCCACAGTTCAAGCAAGCCACATTCTACCTCTCAGATTACACTGGAATGAGAAGATTTAGGGAGGTGCAATGAATATCGAAAATTTTACCTCCAGGAAACGTAGCCAATTGCCAGTGTTCTCTCAAAGTCATCTTTCTTGTGAGTTTTCGAATAGAAAGCTCTGCTTTATGGAAGATTACCGGAAGTAAATAAGCCTGATAAATAGAAGGGTGAGAAAGGACAGCAGCAAAGCTGAGGTTCCATGTCTAGCTCTGGAGAACGCCACTACAAACGATGTTTCTGTTTGTGGCTCCATCCACAGCTCTGGAAGAGTACAACGTCAAGTATGTAGTAAAAGTTCCCTAAGTGTTCAACGGGTGCATAAGTGAACCATTCTCCTGGGAAAAAAGATACTAGATGGTCTCTATTCCAAGAGCTTAGAGGCAGATTCTAATAACAAAGACTAATATTCTTAACCTTGTGTGGAGGCAAGCACTCAGAATTATTTGACCTTGACTATTTTGGACTTCAACATTGCATTTGTGCATCATGGCCCCATCCTTCTGCCCTCTATATCACCAGACTGAGCCTGATTAGAAAGGACATCCTTTTTCCTTTGTCTCAGGTACATCCTTTACCCTTATGGAGTTATTTAGAAGTGTAACTAATGTGTTCCTTGCCCTGTGAGCCTGACCACATAAAAACTGTCATACCAAAGGAGCCCAGGGATCCACGCAGCCAGCAGTGGCCCCAAGGAATATTCTACATGAGACTGGTTGCCTCCCAGTCATTACCTAAATAAACTTCTTCAATAACTCTTGATAATTCACCAACAGTTGATCATATGAGAATTCATTTAATCATTTTGAATGTTATATGCCAATAAATCATTAGGAATGTTATAAGTTTTATACTTTACAAAAATAAATCTTTCATATATTCTCACATCCGATTTTAGTAAAGTTTGTTATTGTATAAATTTAGATATTCCAGAGTTTAAATGATGATGAATAGTAAATCATGATAAAAGGGTGATGGCCCAGAAAGGGATTATTACACAATAATGAAGTAATTTTAAATAGTAAGTATTACAAGTATAGGTGAGTATCTAAGTAAAATCTTGATGTCATGGATTCCTACCTACTTCCATTCCCCTTTTTCTCCTTACTCATTCCACTGAGAATAAATAGTATTTGTCTAGTTCACAGATTTTTGTGATCTTCGCTTTATCCAAACACATAGATATCACCCTCCTTGTTGATTTGTGACATCCAGATGAGACTAATAGTGATAAATCGTATCACTATAGCAAATTCTTGGAAGAGTCGGATGTCAAAAAAAAAAAAAATCAACTTTGTGAACATAATAAAACTCAGTTGAATTAACAAAGGTGACTCCAATTGAATAGCGTGTTCAGGGTAAGAGGTATTTTTTGTACCTCCATAAAGGAAACTTTTTTCTTTTTACACCTATATCATTCAAGTGGCAAAAGAAAAAATCTCTCTCAGACACTATTTATTGAACAAATTTCATAAGAGCCATCTCACTTCTCCAGCAGAGCAGCAACTGATCTTTCTAAAAGGGGAGCAGGTGATACTTTTGAAAACACTGCCTGCATGTTGCAACACATTTATTTAAAAATACCGTGTCTATTATTCTCGAACACTTAGAGTAAAATCTCATTGTAAATGGCGTTATCACCAGGAATAGTAAGTTGTTTTCATGCAAGAAGTTCAAACTCGCCTCTGATGTGGTCAATTAGGGGAGCTTTATGTAACTCCTTAGGACCAACTTAACGCATTGTGCTGTGATTTTTTTTTTTTTTTGTTCTTTTTTAATTTGGGTTCTCATAAGCTTCTGACCTACATAGCATGGGGGAGTCAGCCATCAGATGGTATTTCTCAGAGTTGCTCAAGGAGAGTTTCTACAGTGGCGACTGGCAATTTGTGTGCTGACTTCTATGTGCGTCTATTTATATGTCCAGCTATAGGTCTTCCTCTCATCCCTTCTCTCTGTTCAATAACTTTCCATTGACACACTTCATGAAAAAGTTCTTTGGTGTGAGCATGTTCTTAGGGTAGATTCATACAAAGTGGAATAGCCCTTTATCCGAAGAATGAGAGGTGCAAAGAAAACCCTGGATCAGTACTCCCTCTTCTGTCTCAGATTTTGACCTTGAGACCTACCTTAGTGTGGTTGGCAGCCGGTTTGAACGGTTCCTTTCCTCTATCCTGGAAAGGGACAGTGGGAGGTGGGTGGAGAAGGCACTTTGGCTATTTTTCTCCTCAGAGTGGTCAAGCAGACGGGTGTCTCTTGGAATCGCCTCCTAGGGCCTCCACTCCCATTCAGGCACCACCCATTAGATTCAGCCGGGAAGTTCAGTCTGCAAAGCGTTAGCATACAATGCACTTGTCTTAGCCATATTCCTGTTCCTGATGGACTTTTTTAAAGATCACAATTGTATTAAATGGTGAGACAGTGATACTCAGAGAGAGATCTGATTGCTATTTAAGAGGAAAAAGGGGGGCATCTGGCTGGCTCAGTTGGTGGAGCATGAGACTCTTGATCTCGGGGTTGTGAGTTCGAGCCCCATGTTGGCCATAGAGAGTCCTTTTTAAAAAAGCGGGGGAGGTTCCTGGGTGGCTCAGTCGGTGGAGCGTCCAACTTTGGCTCAGGTCATGATCTCACGGTTTGTGAGTTCGAGCCCCGCGTTGGGCTCTGTGCTGACAGCTCAGAGCCTGGAGCCTGTTTCAGATTCTGTGTCTCCTCTCTCTCTGCTCCTCCCTGCTCATTCTCTCTCTCTCTTTCTCTCAAAAATAAATAAACATTTAAAAAAATTTAATAAAAAAATCTTACTTTCTTAAAATAAAAAAGAAGAAAAAGGAAAATCTAAGAAGGATTTGAGTGCAAATAATAGATGGCAGTATCTTGGTTTAAATGGTGTTTATTTATCTTTAATACGTGTGTGAGACCTATGGTTATACATGAACATCTTTTGGGGAGAATCATATATAAATCAAGGAACAATGAAGAACTTGGTCCTTTCACACTGAAACTGTTCAAACTCCAACATTGATAAATGTAGGTTTTGTCTGGACTGCATTTGAAAAGAAAAATGGCTTAGAAGAGAAACTGAGTCCTTAAAGACAAGGGCACACCCTTAAATATGTATCTATTATTTTTGTGTGGCATTGTGCTAGGGCCTTGGAGAGACATACACACACAAGAAAATGAATCGACATATTTCTGACCTACAAAGAGCTCTCAGTCTCTTAAAGGAGATAAACCGTAAGCAAAATACATCAAACAAAGTGATTGGTGAACCAGGAGTCCCCATGACCTGCCGCGGGAATTAAGAGGAAGAAGATTAGTGCAGAATTTCTTAAAGGAAATTCTGTCGTTCAAGGCATTTGTCACAGGGATGTTCATATGTCTCCAGAGATCAGCTTCGGCCACCGAGGTTTGCAGCGGGGGGTAGGGGAACACGGAACGTCCACATTCTGTTGTGTCTTTAGTTCATGTCTGCTGTTTTACGCCCTTCGGTGCAGTACTTTTAAAGGCACATTGGACCAGAGTTAAAAGTCAAATGAGGCAATTTCCTATTCTTCAATAGCATGCTTTATTCACTTGACAAACATTTCCTAGGTGCCTACTTCTCAGGAATGAGTGTGGTATCGTCTGCACAAATGATTTAGAGTTATAGTAAAGTCGCCCTGTGTAATACAATTAACTAGTTCAAAATTTTAAAGTTCAAATACTTCACGTACTGGAATAATTTACTTACCTCTTCAGAATGCCATGCCTCAGATAAAGCACTAAGGGTTACTCTGAAGGGTTGTTTCCATTTGTTTGCTGAGGTGAGTGCGCTCACCTGGGGACTGTTTTGCCCTTCACGGGGCATTTGGACGTATCGGGAGGTATTTTTTGCTTGTCACACTTGGGGGTGGGTGTTGCTGGCCTCTAGTGAGTAGAGGCAGGGATGTTGCTAAACATTCGACAGTGTGCAGGACAACCTCCCACCCGACCAAAAAAAAAAAAAAAAAAAAAAAAAAAAAAAAAAAAAAAACAGTCATTATTACTGTGGTTGAGAAACCCTGGCTCAAGTTCATATCCCTTAAGCCCCTGGTTGCAAACAACGAGGGCTCTTCACGGAGTGGCCTGATGCCCCGGTGAAAAGAGAACCCAGCTCGATTCTGATTGTGTCATCAGAAGGAAGAGCACATTGTCAACGAGATGGAGAAGGGAGAGAGGAAATAAACACAGAATGCAGACTCTGCTGGGCTGGAGACGTGGGCAGGCTGAAGTCCCAGGCAACAGGCTCAAAATGGACTTCAAGACAATAGTGGCCAGCATTAGAGCTAAATTAAGAGGCATCATTTCTCAAGGCCCAGCTGGGCTGTTGAAGGCTCACCAGCCATTGCTGCCTGTTTATTGGCAGCGAAGATTCACCTTTCCTTCTTATTTTCATAGCTGCCAACCATGCTTCTTTGCCCTTCAGTGCTTTCATTCAGACCTTCACCCCAGAGCCCCTGCTCTGAGAATCTCCCCATTCACCCTCACCATAAAACCCCAAGCACCATACTTCCCCACCAGGCTCAACCTTCCCCTGCTGGGTTCTGTACTGTGGCCTACTGAGTCACCACATGGTCACGGCAGATGGGAAATGAGGACAGAAGGGCCTGCTTTTATGGCCAGGGGTGCACTAGGGACAGCGTGCTTCTGTAAACCAAAAACGGGAATATGGCCTCGTTTCCCCAAATAAAGATTTGTATGCATGGTGATCAGACTCTGGTTCCGTTAGGATATTATAATACAAATAGATTTTCATCAAGTGTCCAGGAGTCTGTTCAGTTTCTGCATTTGTAGATTTCGTTATATTTTAGGTCTCAAAGACCTGACTTAAAGCTGGCATCTCGGCGCTGTCTTCTGTGGCCAAACGATACATAACACTCCCAGGCTACTCTGGGCAGCTTTGCAGACTCTCCTACCAACTGAAAATAATTCACACTGTACGGGGACTTATGGTTGGAGAACACGTTTCCTATCCGTCGTGTCATTTACTTCTCATACGAGCCCAGGAGTTGGGCCTCCTTCAGCACTGTGCTTGGCATTTAGTGGGCACAGAACAAATAGTTGATAAATTAACAAATGCCCAAGTTTTGAAACGGCAAAGCATCCCGATCATTAAAATGACTTGCCCAATGAAATACGGTTTCTGAGTGACACATCTAGAGCCCTGGGCAGCTGACTCATCACCCAGGGCTCTTTCATGCTGCCTCTGCGACTTCGTCTGGACTAAGACAGACACACAGCCACAGAGATCTGCAGGGGGAACAAAGTAGTTCCTGGATCCTTGAGTAACCAGGCCACCTCACAGAGAGTGCTCTTTAAGCAGAGGTCCGTGTACCTGAGCCTTGCCTGGTCCCCTTGCGGACCTGTAAGTGGGGAGGTCACTTAGAGCAATTCCATCAGAGACAGCTCTCTCCTGCTCTTTAAGGCAGGGGAACCCTGCTTTTGATTTATTTTATATTTCACCACGGGGCTGAGCACACCCTAGAGGCATTTAATCTGTTGACGTGAACTGATCTCAGATGCTGGGCTTGGCCCGAGGGGAGCCTTCACGCTACAGGACTCAGCAGGTCACTGGAACTCATTTCAGTTTAAATCCAAGACCCCCGACGGCTCCAGCTGACTCTCTCTGAGGTCCATGGGTCTGGCCAAAAGCTCAGAGCTTTGACACCATATCTAGTTAAAGCCAAGAAATGCTCTTCCTTCAAGGTCGGTAGGTTGAAGACCTAAGATGATCTAGGGGCAATAATACCAGGCTTCCGCTCAAAAGCTATCAGTTTCCTAAAGCATAAAGTGCAAAATCTTCATCCCAGTGTTCTCAGCCCAATTAACCTTTTCAAATTCTTTTCTCATTATTCATCTTCATCTTCCATGTGTTTCAGCCAAGCTGAACCATTTTCTTGACTCGGTATGAGAAACTCTTACCATTTGCTCTGCCAGAAATGGCGTCTCCTGTCTCCCGACCCTCACCTCCACCCACTTCTATATAACCCAGTCCATCTGATTCGTTCACGCTCTTGGTCAACAAATATTTATTATGTGTCTGCTAAGTGTCAGGCAATCTGCTCAGTGCCAGAAATACAGAGCTGACCGAGAGAGTCAAGGTCACCTGTGGAATGTAAGTTCTTCAGCAATGATTTTATCTAACACAAATACTGTTAAGTATTTATTGACATTGTTTAATGTATTAGGGGAGGGACATTAATAGGAGCCTATGACGAGAATAACAGGAGAATCTTATTTAGAAGAAGAAGTCATGGGTAACTCTTTTAGAGAGGCATCATCCAAGTGGAGAACAGAAGCCATGAAAGACTTGTAGGTAGGACACTTCCAGGGCAAAGGGCAGCAAGCCTTCAAGTCTCTTTCCATGACGCTTTTACTCACCATCAACCTACCCACTCTGGCGCCCAGAGGTGGAAGGAGAACTTCCTTCCTGGAATTCCTTTACACCTTCTCTGTTCCTCTCTTGGAACGTGTCTCATTTTCTGCCTCACACTAAGGTCGTTTGTCTTATCTCCCTTGAGGGCAGCATGCATATCAAATTCACTTTTGAAGTCCTCCTCAGCAGAGTAATGATGACCCTTGCCTCTTTCTGTCCACTCTCCCACACTCACCAACATTCTGATTGGTGGTCCAGCAGAGTGGATTCTCAACACCCAGTGGATGCTGGGGGAGCGTTGCACATGGGGCTGGCAGGCAATGTGCTTCTTCTTCCATTCTTGTGGTCATCGGTGCTAACCGCCTGACTGTTTATTCAACTGTCCTTGCCAACCAGAGAAATGGAAGGACACTGGAATGTCTTGTGGGATTGGAAAGTGATGAGCTGTTTCCCACTCTGGAAACCACATGGATAGAGAGCTAGGGATGCATGGGCAGGACTTAGGTTGGAATGCCGGATCGGGACACGTGCTACACTTAAAATATAAAATACATGCATTATAAATGTGTTACAAAGTATATACGTGCACACACAGTGAGAGCAGAGAGTGTTGAAGGAAGGAAAATAGAAGAATTAGATAAGAAAACTCATTCACGGGATAAGAATGCAGCCTTTGGGAGGCAAATCGAAGCCACTGGTAAATAAAAGAGTTAAAAATCATAGCGCGAAAATTGGTTTCATAAAAGAACAGTATTCTGCAATTGCCTTGTTATGATATTGAATTCTACTTGAGTAAATTAGGAGTGGTGTTCTCTTGTTTAGCTGTCATTAAAGAACTCAGTGGTAAATGTCAGTATCCCCACCAAGATCCCACTGAGTTTTGTGAAATTCTCCAAAAACCTCTCCACCAGGAGAATTTATAAGCTCTGCATGTTCGACCGTCTTAATGTGTGAAACTGACTGAGAGATCTAAGACTAACAGTACGCAGCTCAATTCCAATTTGTTTGTTTTTTAACAATGTCTTTGACACGTTACATTATGACACGTTCCAATTTGATGGAAAATGACTTCCTGTGTCCAACGAGAAATACATTTTAAGAAGCATGCCAGCTACACTGTTATTTTCCTTGCTGTTTTCAATGGCAGGCACTTTGCCACATCGGTCTTCAGAAGATCATTTATCAGCGACAGAGTTAGCTCCTGATAAAACCGGCTGGCTTAGGCTGGTGTCCTTCTCATCTGCCCACCTCTGCGAGCAAACTAAAGTACTTTGCATTTCACACATTATAAGCAACCTTTACAAAGACTCCATGACGCGAGCTCCAAGAATGGTAGGAGAAAGTTTGCTAGTGTTCTTTTTAAGAAAGGGAAATTATCCTCTTCTGAGCTAAATGCGGGTAGCTGCGTGCCACAGCCTCTCAAAACAGCAAATGCCCTTTACTTCCTTTTATCTGTGGCCTGCCTTTGGTGTTATCCACTGTTAATTCTTAGCAGCATAGAAGGAACCTTAGAGGAGCAAAGACATTTCATTCAACCCAATCAGTGAACTGACAGTGAGGGAGAGGTGGCGTGGGGGGGGGGGGGAGGGGGGGCGGCGGGGGGAGAGGGAGGGCCGGGAGGAAGAATAGGAATTCTCACAAAAGTTTGGTAATATCTAAAACTGAGTTAGGGGTCCTAGTGGGATTCCTCCCCTTTCAACAACAAAGTGCAGAGTGAAAGAATATGCTCAGCTTCCTTTTTCTTCCTGCTACATTTGATCTAAAAGAACAATCAGATACGGCTGATTTCTGAAGACTGTTCAGAAGAGAGAGATTTCGGATGCCCCCAGTGATAGCCATCATTGTCAACAGGAGGCACTGCACACACGGACACCAGCACCTGAAAACACTCAGATGCTCAACACTTTATCTTTCATTGTAAAATCTACTGCTGGGAATTCTCTTTACACAGCGCGTCGGATGATACGTGTTTAGAGGAGAAATGGTCCTGAAGGAGAATAAAGCCTGAACCTCAGAGGCTGTGAATGGACACTAGAGGAATCAAGTATTTGAAGGTTAAAGTAGAGAAATTTCTTAAGAGGGTGGGGGTGGGGGTGGGGGTGGGGGTGGAGATTGAAAGGAGCTGCAGGAAGAAAAAAAAAACGAAGAGGTTCCATCCACCATCCACCCGGCACGGCATCTCTCATCCGACCTCTGCTTGTTGGTGTGGTTCCCTCCCTTCCTGCACACAGACGAGCTTCCTTAGGTGAGCCAATGGTGTGGAATACATTTCGCAAACCATGAGAAGGAGGCTGTACCTCACAAGAGTCCAGGACAAGCTGGAAATCTGCTTGCAGGATTCCTGCCAAGAAATTTAGCCCCGTTGTATCCCAGATAAAGCCCTCTAGTTTTAAGGGAGAGTGCAGACTAATCGTTTTTTGAAAACCCGTTTTTAAAGGTACGTATGTCGCCGACTCTGTGAAATATTGAAAAGAGCCATCTTATTAACAAAGCGAAGGATTGGACTGCGTGAATAGTAAAGTCGTAGAACAGGTTGAAGGCCTTCCCGCTTCGCGAATTCTCCATTTAGTGACAAAGTAACGTCTCTCAAAAGCAACTTCCATGGGTCTTGGTAATGATATGATAGGGTGGGTATTTCTTGTTTACTTTTTAGCAAGAAAGAACACAATTCGACTGGGATGCTTTTGATTTTTATCTCCAAATAGAGCTAGTTCTAGGGTTATAGGTAGTTGTATGGCCACCAATTAATTTCATGCAAAAATCAAGACAGAGGGTCTGTTTCCTTCCTTCCACAGTCTCTGGTGGCCTACACACAGCAGTTTTTAAAATCCAAAACTGACTGTAAAAAGGGTGAAAAAGCCAATAAGATTTTAGGTCCTATTATCCAATTTAGCTACTTACTAAATATATTTCTTAAATTCAGGTTTGGTTTTTAGATTCTTGCCAGACATAAAACTGGTCCCAGATACAGAAAAAGAATATCACTTTGTCTGCAATAGTCAATGGTCACTAGTCAATGTACGTTCGCACCTTATTTTTAAGTAAAGAAGTAAGAACTATAATAAAAATTATAAATATGTGCTACTTCTCCTATCTTTATATATCTGTGATTCAACTCTTCGGTTATAGCTAAACCTCTAACAAAGACATCATTTTTTTTTCCAAACTGATTTTTAGTGTGTTTTCCATTCCCTAAGAAATGACTTAAGCTCCTAATTTGTGACTAGTAAAGTTTTCCTTTCCATTTATGAAGGACAACATTTTAATCATTGGAGAAGTAAGATGATAAAGATTCCCTGGGGTATAATAAAAGCAGATGACAGAAATTAGAAATAGTTTTTTTTTTTTCCTGTGATTGAAGGAGCTAAAACAATAATTTTGAGGAAGAAATTTTAGCTCTTCAGTGCTTTTTTTCTGGGCAACGAGAGCTGGCCAAGCGAAGAGATCAGAAATAGCATCCAGAATCAGACACTGAGTGTCTGGGGCAGGATTGAGGCAAAAAAAAAAAAAAAAAAGTGAAGAGATAGGCCATGCATGCTGGGATGGGTATGTATCACCAGCAACAGTGGCAAAGGATGAAAACTGAAAACTTGGTCCATTTTATAAGCAACTAAATGCAATCTTCATGCTATAGCTATAAATTTAACCCATGTGTCTTCAATGCATAAGCCCCTTGGTTTTCCAGAACAATAAGCTTTAGTACACTTATCATATTGATTTCTTTAAGCTTCGCCTTGCCCATATCAGAAAGATTTGAATTGTTACAGTATTTGAAATGAACCCTATCACCTAAAGGAAATCGATGTCAAAATTCCTAACCAGTTTTACCAAAATGCACAAAGAGAATCGCTCATTATTTCTGCTATGTTGGTTTTTGATTTCAGTAACATTTCTGAAATAAATATTAGGGTAATTTTACATGAAATAAGAACAACTCGGGGCGCCTGGGTGGCTCAGTCGGTTGGGCAGCCGACTTCGGCTCAGGTCATGATCTCGTGGTCTGTGAGTTCGAGCCCCGTGTCGGGCTCTGTGCTGACAGCTCGGAGCCTGGAACCTGTTTCAGATTCTGTGTCTCCCTCTCTTTGACCCTCCCCCATTCATGCTCTGTCCCTCTCTGTCTCAAAAATAAATAAACATTAAAAAACATTTTTTTTTTAAAAATAAGAACAACTGTTTTGGTACCTGATTAGAAGGGAAGTTCAACTGAGAGTATGAGGGATTACATACAAATGCACCCATTCATTTTGAGGAAAATATTTCCAACACACGTACTATGGCATTTTCTTACAGATAATCTGTGGGTTGTCTAGAATACCTGAACACATTTTCTATAGCAAACTCCAAATTATAAAAGCTCAACTTGCTACACACACACACACACACACACACACACAGAAGATGAATTTCAAGATATTGTAAAGCTAAAATTGCTGATAGAATCGAAATGAATGTTTCTGATGTTCACTAGCTTTGGAATCAAAATTTCCAAACAATGACCTTGAAATATTGGATGCCACATATACTTAGAAATTAAGAAGCATATGTTGCCTGGATAGGTATATGCATTACTTCAGATATATGGTACCTGCAATATATAACATTGAAATATATTCATTAGCTCACTATTTGAGGACCCAATAAATGTGTTACATATCTCAGTATGTCACCTGTCTCTGAAATTTCAGGATGTAGTTCAAATTTTGTCTATCGGGTGAAACGCACCAAATGAGATTTCACTTGCATGATTCAATAAAATTGTCATTTTGGGGGGCATCTGGGTGGCTCAGTTGCTTATGCGTCCGACTTCAGCTCAGGTCATGATCTCACCATTTGTGAGTTCTGAGCCCCTCATCGGACTCTGTGCTGACAGCTCAGAGCCTGGAGCCCACGCGGATTCTGTGTCTCCCTCTCTCTCTGCTCCTCCCCTGCTCACACTCTGTCTCTCTCTCCTTCAAAAATAAATAAACATTAAAAACAAATTTTTAATTGGCCTTTTCTGCAAAATGCCTACATTTGGGTTGCACTGAATTGCTGACCAAGGTCTCTTCAAGGAAAGAGCAGGGAAGCAATTTGAGATGGTGTTGGAGGTGATTTATATTTTGACTTATGTTGGCCACCTCTAGTTTCTTGTATAGCTTTCCAGTTGCTACTGATGGGGAAGCGGGCTCCTAATAATGACCTAGGGATGGAGAGCAGCTATTTCAGCTGATGGGTGAGACTTGAGCTATAAAGACATTGTCCTGGGTCAGGTGATGATCACTTCACCGAGCCACTCACCTTCTCTCTAGAATGGCTTCTGACTTCAGTTGAGTGTTAAAAAAAAAACCTGCAAAGTTATTTAAAAATCTCCTAAATTGTTTCTGTGTTGTTTTTGTTTTTTTGTTTTTTTGTTTTTTTGTTCCTTTCTGGGATGTCACTGTAGACCTTGTGTGAATTTCACACATCAGTTGTGATGTGCACAAATGCACAAGTAAGTCCTAGTGCATACAGCACATGGTGAGAGTCTAATGTGATCATGTCCTCCTCCAAATATTTCATGAAATGTTCCCCAAAGTGTCCACATTTGTATTTATTTAGTAACTGCCACAGTGTCACGCAAAATCAGGGGCAACTAATTTGCTTCTTACTTATATTCATGTGTGCTTTTAAGGTAAAAAAAAATGGAAAGGGAAATATCTGATTATACTAAAAGGCAACAGTAGTGTATTATATACACTTAAAAATGTGTTAAGGTAGATCTCATGTTAAGTGTTCCTCCCACAATAAAATAAAATTTGAAAACGTAAATATCTGTATTGTTGGAGCTTTTAATATTTTAGCCAGTATGTAAAACTATACATATTCTACGTACACATCTCAGGGTTGCCTTTTCTAATCTGTTTTTAATGTTTATTTATTTTTGAGAGAGAAAGACAGAGCATGACCAGGGGAGGGGCAGAGAGAGAGGGAGACGCAGAATCGGAAGCAGGCTCCAGGCCCTGAGCCATCAGCGCAGGGCCCAACACGGGGCTCAAACCCACAAAACACGAGATCATGACCTGAGCTAAAGTCAGACACTCTACTGGCTGAGCCCCCCAGGCGCCCCTCAGGGTTACCTTTTCAATTTACTTTGCTGAGACTATCCACATGCATTTGGCTGCATATCCTAATGTGGGTCAGCCTTTCGGGCTAACTTACATTTTGTGAAATACACATCACATAGTCGGGCACTAACACAAAAATACCTGAAGCACATGTAAAGAGGCTTAGTTTTGTATACGAGACCCCTTCACAGTGTGGTATTGGTGTATACAGGTTACAGATAGAGCCAAAAGCATCCGTGTCAAACGAGAGCAGTCAAATTTACATATAGTTCCTATTTTAGCTATAAAATCAGTCAATTCATGTCCATACTGATTCCTTGTGAATGACATTGATTTAAAGACTGTCTTGTTTATTTTTCACATGATGACTGCAATATCTATTCATGGTATTACTTTTATATGTAAAGTTATACTGTGTTGATGGATTTTGTAGTCTTTTTATGACAAGACAGTATAAAAAAACCTCTCTTTCCACGACTACGAAAGAAAGCACTGGGGTTAGATAACAGCACTCCCCTAGCTATTTGTCTGTCACAGAGAACGGTAAATTGCAGTGTGTCTGAAGGCTGGTGTTTAGACACATTCTGAGATTAATGGTTTTGCATAGACACTTTGGACTCCAAGTGATTTTGAGATGAGCTCGATCAAAAATATCCTCTGGTCCAAACTCAGCCAAAGGGCTTTTTGAAGTTTAGTATTATGAGCCATATGTAAATGAGATTTTATTGGTAAATAGGCTGCACTGACATTGAAAATTATATGGCTTCCTTTGTATCTTAAAAAATGACGGTGATCTCTTTGGCTTAACCCCTAGTAACGGGCCCCATGCATGTCTTGCTTTACTGTAAATCCAGACCAGAGAGTTATTTTATTTTTCTACTGAACGTGTTCAGCAAGCTTGTGCTTTTGTACCTAAAGAAGCAGATGTCCAAAGAAACTTTTGATAGGATACACGCACAATCACAAAGAAAAAGTTAACTAGTATGAGTCGCATGAGAAAACAATTCAGCTAAGAATGTGCTGACTCGCTTCTTTTCAATAACATCGGTTTATTTTTAGTGCTGCTCTATAATCTGATAAGTATTCTTACAGCTGGTGAATTTGAACCTCTTAAAGGTGATGAACCGAATATTGAAATATGCAGAAGTCACACAAAGGAAAAAGCGCCCAGTAGCCCCGGCTTGCATTTTTTAGCAGTTCTGCTGACTACTTCTGTAGATTAATTTCTCTATATGGACCTATCATAAAACTCATGAGAATTAAGAGGTTTAAAGTAACAGATTTACAAAGAGTAATTTCCCTTCCCTTTAGTCTCAATGTTGGTTCAAGTAAGCGCTTAGATAAAAATCAGTTTTAGCACTTAGTATCTTAAGCACTTTAATGATATGTTGCAATCAGGAATATTTCACTAACGTTCACCTTATTCATTTCACACTACCAAAGCGTCAAAAGTTACTGTTAGCAAAAAACTGAGGAGACAAAATCCAATGGCATGAAGAAGTTTTAACGAACAAGGTTATAGCACAACTTTTTTTCCCCTCCCTCGGAAAAAAATTTATATGAATTTACATGAATTTGTGAACAAATAATGACTGAACTGCTATCGTGAACAAGGTATTGTGTTGGACAAGGCCAGGGATACAAGTCTTAGACATGGCCCCTGCTGTCCTTAGTACCGCCACGGAATTAGTAGCGTGATACTTAGCACAAAGGAAACGTAAATGCCAGCGAGACAGAAGACAGACGCGTTCCAGTGAAGAGAAGACCCTTCCGGCCGCCACGTCAGGGATATTCGTTGGAGAAAAGCATTTGGAATAGAATAGAGGAGCAGAAGTTAGGAAAACAGTAACGGAATAGGCAAAATCAAGACGAATACCCAAAACCATAGGTTTGGACACCACGTGGCCCTGGGTTCGAATCCTGACTCTGACCTTCACCAGTTATATAATTTTTTCCTCTCTCTAGCCTCTGATTCCTCACCCGTGCAATACCTGTCTGGCTCAGCACCGTAAAAGTGAAGTGAGGTGAGGTATGTAAAATGTGTCTCATCGGGCCTGGCATGAAGTAAGCCTTCGACAAATGTTAGCTATTGGCTAACGGTGTTATTAAAAAAAAAAAAAAAAAAAGGTGGAATAGATCCAACTTGGCTTCAGGCTGGGGAAATGAGTCTAAAACGTAGCAGACAATGCCGGAAGCCAGACAAAGAAACTTGACTTCATTGAGTAACCATCAGGGACCGGCTCAAAATTTGGGGCTGGAGAGGAGATGCCCAGGGAGTAGCGCTCGGGAAGCCTGGTGACTGGGGAGAGACGTTTGTCCGAGCTGATGAGTCAGGAAGCGCCAGAGGGCACAGTGCTGTGGATGGACCTGGAGTGTCTGGGAAAGAATGTATGTAGTGCTTTCTTGATCTGGTACGAGCTAGCTCCCTGGGTAAACTGCCCAGATAAACCTTCTACTCACCTCGTTCACATGGCAGTCATTGGATACCTTAGCCTTCTTTCCCACTCTTGTCACCAACCGTTTCCTTCCTGGTTACTTCACGGCACACTGGTAGGGAAGGCGGTCTCCAGCTCTTGGCTAGGACTACGGTTCCCACCGCCATGCGAATGGCAAACGGGACGTGGTGGCAAACCCCACTCATCTTAGGCCTTCCTCAAAGTTCCTATGTTTCCCATCATTTATCAAGTCCCATTCTGAATATAATGCCCCGTGTCCTCTGCCTAAAACGATGTGTGGGAAGAATACACGTGAAAAATGGGGGCAATCGCGCCCACATCACAGGTGCATTGTAAGGCTCAAAGATTTCAAACGCTTTTCGACTGAGGGGAAATTCACATCATATAAGACGAACCATTTTAAAGCGAATAATTCAGTGGCATGTAGGACATTCACAGTGTCCTACAACCACCGCTTCTCTGTAGCTCCAAAACATTTTCATCACCCCAGAAGAAACCTCTGTATCCACTCTCTAGTCGCTCCCATTGCCCCTTCCCCACCCCCACCCCTGGCACCCACTACTCTGTTTTCTGTCTCTGTGGCTTTAACTCTTCTGAACATCTTATATTAAGGCAGTAACACATTATACGACCCTCATGTATGACTTCTTCTGCTTGGCATAAGATTTCTGAAGTTCAGCCATGTTAGAGCGTGGAGCAGTTATTTCATTCTTTTCTATGGCTAAATAATATTCCATTAAATGTATATACCACATTTGGTTTGTCCCTTCAGCTGTTAATGAACATGCAGGTCGTTTCTACCTTTTCACTGTTGGGAATAATGCTAGTGGGTATACAAGCATTTGTTTCAGAACCTGTTTTCAATTCGGGCTACATACCCAGGAGTGGAACTGTGGGGCCAATGCGAATTCCATGTTTAACTTCTCGGGGAGCAGCCGAGCCGGTTGCCAAGGTGGCTCTTACCATCTTACACTTCCCCCGGCAACACGCAGAATTCCACGTTCTCCACATCCACGCCAACACTTTTTCCCCCTTTGGGGGTGTGATGGCCATACAAGTGGGTGTACGGTGATTTCTCACCGTGTTTTTCATTTGCATTTCCCTAATAACTAATGAAGTTGAGCATCGTTTTCACACGCTTGTTATCCATCGGCCTATCTTGGCTGGAAGAGTGACTGTTCAAGTGAATTCAGATGTCAATAGCATGCTGCAAAGAATGAGCAGCCTATAAATAGCATCCAGTAATAACAGGATCAACGCTAGTGGCAACAATAAGAATAAGGAGATTTGGATTCTGATCTGGGTTCCGCGCAGCCAAGATCTGTGACTTTAGCCAAGTCCCTCAGAGAATAAATTTAAGAATCGGAACTGGACAAGTCTGGACTCTCTATCTAGGACTCTCTTAATGCTTATTTGTTTATTTTTTGCACATGTTAAAATAAGGATTATAGTAAAAATGTACGCTTGAATACAGGGGACACATTGGCAGAGACAGCCACATTTTTCAGTGGCACTTCGACATCTTCCTTCAATGACCCAGGCTCTTCTGGGACCAAGTGTGGGTATCTCTGCTCTGGGAGCCCTCTTATCTCCAATCTGCCCTTTCTGTCTTTCTTCTCTGTCCCTCCATCTTCTCTTCACATCGGCGACTCTTCAGACCAAAAAGAAGACAGTAAGATCTCAGTGATGACAGTCTCACAGCATTCCGTCTGGGAACTTTCAGAGACATTACCTTATCTGATTTTTACTGAGTGATGCCGAGTTACAACTGCAGAAGCGAGCTATGACATCTAGTGCAGGGACCCACCTCTCATGCACAGAGTATTCGTGAAGGGACCTGATGATGGCTACGTCAGCCTCCAGCAGCTTATTTGTGGCTGGAAATGAGTTCGCTCCCAACCCCCACCCAGGGCTTAGTGTATCTCCATGAAGGTTACTCGTATTTACTGTAAGCTTGGTGATAAGGCCGTTATGGCATTATCATCAACGTATAATGTGCGTGGCCAAAGCTTTGAAGATACGACCCACAGCAATAATGAAAAAAGAACGTTCCTGTTCTATATTGAATCCCAGGAGTTGTACAGGATAGAGGAAAACCCTAGTGGGCTTTTAAGAGCTCTATGTAAGTTACCTGGAGAAACCTAGCTCTGTCTCCTGAGATGCAGCCCACTCTCCATTGCTAGAATATTGGTGATTTCTCCAAGGCCTTTCCATGTGGTGAGATTCCCTCGCACGGCTTAGAGACTAAGCATTCCTGGTCTCTGCAGCATAGGATGATTTTAATCTACTTACTTTGAAACATGTTTTAATTACATTTAAAAAGTTTGTGTTACCGTTAACTGACAGTCTGATTTCTCTATTTAGGACTGCTTTTGAGGGTTGTTATTTTTTTTTTTTTTTTCTGTTCAGTTACATGACCATGATTAAAGCTATCGTTATTTACATTGCAGTAGTGGCCTACCAGGAAAGGAACCTTCTACGTCAAGCATCGTGCTAAGTATCTGATTCCTGAAATGGCTCCCTGAGATTGGCAGTGACAGCATCCCCTCTTCCCACAGACGCAGAGAGTTAGAGAGTGCCAATAGTTCTGTCCTTGGTGGGTGGCAGACTGGTCATTTGACTGTACCTCTGTCTAACCCCGAAGCCTTTGTGCCTTCCACCAAAGTCTCTGCTGTAGAATAAAAACACCTTCCTGAAGGACTCGGAGCTGAGAGAGTGAGCTGGGCAGAGACACCCATATTTCTTTTCACCTAAAGGCCCCACTGGTACGATGCCTACAAAGTTCAGAGTCTGAGAATTGCAGTGCGGCTTTGAAGGAAGCTTCTCATTCTTGAGACATGAGAATAAAAGAGTCCCTGTCTTTGAAAGTTCAAGAAAAACTACTTCTATGCAGAGTTTCATTTATAAGTCGCATTTTTTAAAACCTGCCTTGCTTCTACTAAGCAATCTTGTCCCTAGGATGGGAAATAAGGAAAGTTTTCATTACAGCGATTACACTGTCTAAATGCAACTGATAAAAGAAAAAAAATCAAGAAATATAAGATTTTCCCCTGTTTGATGAAGACAGCTTCCACAGGTATCTTCTCAAAAGGATATTTAATTAATTGGTGAATAAGAGTATAAACCCTACTTTCCTCTTTATTCTCAGTTTTCCTAAAATATTTTGGTAATAGGTCTTTCTTACCCACGCATACTCACAGAGATGTTGTAAATAAAAACGTATTTCAGGTGATGCATTTTAATAAATCCTATAAAATATTTGAGTAGTAATCTATAAACATGAAGAACTTTGGTAGTTAAAGATGAATAAATGTATTAATGATTTAGGTTAAAACTTGATGATATGCATTATCTATGAGTACAAATTTGAAAAGTGAACATTTTATAGTAGACGGAAATAAATGTAAATCAATATAAATTAATAGGTGTTAGATTTTATGCAAGCCCCCACATAGAAATTGAATTTAAAAATTAAAAGAATGTGATAGAAAAAAAATGAAATACATCACAAAATGAAATAAAACACGGAATTAGAAAATCTCAACTTACAATCAGGGCAAGAGGAAGAACTTAAATAAAAAGTTTCATGAGTGGGCCTAGAAGTAATAAAGCAGACTAACTAGTTCCATGTCAGTGATAGATCCAATAATAGGCAAGGTAAAAAATGAATGTAAAGAATTTGCAGAGATAACTTTGGAAAAAAATAACAAATGAGGCAGCAAAAATATAATTTGTTTCATAGGGAGCTGAATATTCCAATTTCGTTTATGGCATTGAAATATCAGCATTCCATTGCACAGTATTGTGATAGTGTATTACACTGTTTTGTATCATAACATCAGAAAATGAACTCGGCCATTTTCAGGGCACTCTTTCTCTGGCCTTTATCTTGCTCACTGTAATTGGAGGAGATTTGCAGGAAGGACATGAGTAGAAGCAAATTTCCAGGAATTCCTCCCAGCCCCTTTCTGGGAGGCCTTTTGAGGCCTCAGTGTAAACACGTGCCCCATATTTGTTTACTTGTCTAGACAAGTGTGCAACTCTTCGTGTCCAAGATGTGCTAGCTGTGTTATATACCAGGTGAATGTGGGCAGTTTCCTCATATTCCCCAAATCTGAGAAAAATACGTGCATGGAGACAGACACATAACGTGTGTACGTGCACGCACACACACACACACACACACACACACACACACACACACACTTCACGCATAAGAGATAATCAAATCGTGACAGCCCTCCCTCTGCTCAGAAGCCTTGAAAGGCCTCCTTCATCCCTACATACCAAACACTAGAGCTACAGATAAAGGAGGAGTTTCTGCCCTTTCTGCTTTATGGCAAAGACAGCCAGTCATACAGACCTTTGGAATGCAAGGCCCTATAATACAGCATGATATTTAGGACCACTGACATCAAACTGGGATGGCCGAGAAGCCTTCCCAGATGTCAGATTGAAGGTGAATGTTAAATAAGAGTTTGTTAAGGCAAGAAGGAAGCTGAGAAGATTGCTGGGCAGGGGCACCAGACTGCGTGGAGACGCAGAGGCATGACGTGAGCCAGCGTGTCCCCAGACTCCAAGAGCTTGTGTGTGACTGAGTCACAGAGTGCAGGAAGTAGTGGGAGGCAGGTGACAGCTTGGGCAGTAATATACTCTTATTAGTTATACTATTATCCCTTGCCCCTTGACTCTAAATGTTTCATGCCCGGGGAAAGTATCTGATTTGTTTTTGCACAACTCTCCAGGCTCAGTTAATGCTTTGCAAATAGAAGGTATTGAATTGAAGATTAAGATTACACGTATACACAGAGTAAAAACATAGAAGGAGAAAAGTATTTTAAAGCAGTGAAAGATGAGTCAGTCATGCAAAACTCTAATATCCAAAGATGGAGAAGAATTCAGGTTAATAAAATCTAATTATAGAGAACACATTGATGGTAACCAGAGGTGAGGTGGGTAGTCATGATGGGGGAAGTAGGTGATGCGGATTAAGGAGGGGACTTGTGGTGATGAGCACCGGGCGATGTATGGAAGTGTCGAATCCCTATATTGTACACCTGAAATTAATATTACACTGGATGTTAACTAACTGGAATTTAAATAAAAGCTGAAAACAAACCAGCTAATTAAATGTAGCTGGTATTCAATCACTTTCTGAGAAATGATGCTTATTCCTCTTAATTTCAGTAATTGTGGAATGTATTATCTCAAAGACAGACTCTGGCCACAGACTCCGATTCACATATATCAAGGCATACTCTCCTTCTGTGACTTGAGAGAATCTTCCACTGCTTCTATTCACCACCTCCTGAATCCACTCTTAGTTCCTTTGAGACAAGTCCCCGTCCATTGTTTTTGTTAGAAAGGTTTGCTGTCTGTTTCTTCCAAGGACTTGAACCTGTGACCCCCTTCTGCTTTCATTCTGGCCCGTCCTCTACCTTTCTCTTGATGGTGAACCCAGAAATCTCAGGACCCCCTTTCAAAGCCAGCTATAGGAAACTTCAATTGGGCGAAGCATTGGTCCCTTGTTCCCAAAAGAAAAATAAAACTCTGCAAATATAAATTCAGGAAGAGCATACTATTCAAAGAGTATTGATATATATATATTTTTTAAATGTTTATTTTTGAGAGACAGACATAGAGCATGGGCAGGGGAGGGGCAGAGAAAGGGAGTCACAGAATCTGAAGCAGGCTCCAGACTCCGAGCTGTCAGCACAGAGCCCAAGGCAGGGCTCGAACCCGTGAACCGGGATATGACGAGAGCCCAAGTTGGACACTTAACTGACTGAGCCATCCAGGCGCCCCTAAAGAGTATTGATATATCAATGTAGATGGCTGTTTTACTTTACTTTCAAAACATGTTCTCATTTTACCCAGTACCTGACACATTGCTTAGTACTAATAAATCAACACTGAAGATCAGAGTTTGTGAGTTTCTTCGAGAAGGGCTCAAGGCATCTCCAATGTAAACAGCTATAATTATCCTAATACTTGGTTAGCCATCCCCTGGATCCTGCCTAAACATGCATTATTTCAGAATCTGTGTGTCTGGATCTTCTCTCTGTCCATTTCCCATTTTTCTAGACTTAACCAGTGAACACCCTTGATGTCTCTTCTTAATCATTTCTTTTTTTGGCCAATTATTATACTTCAGGACTTTTAAAATGTGATTTTATGCTACAGAGACCTAAAGTCATATTCAAATGATTTTCCGGACTATTTAAAAACCAAAAAACTTTAATGTTTGAGCCAGCATCAACACACTGCAGAAAACGTTTGTTATTCATAAGGATCTCATTTCAGTAAAAATGATGGATGCTACTGTCAGTGTCTGATTATCCATACACAGCTTGAAGACATTTCTGGCTCCCCCATTGTCTTATCTTGATGTTCTTCTGTCTATGAAGATACTCTTTACTACTTAACTGCCTTTCGGATAATTTCCAACCATCAAGCCCATCCTGGATCTCTCTCTTTCTCTCTCTCTCTGTGTCTCTCTGTAGACAACAGGAGAGATGCTGATATGCGGGTTTCATATTATCTCCATTATTGCCCCCTTGGAAACAATAGCACAGCCATTGTGCCTAATATCAAGTAGCAGGCCTCAGACGAGCTGATGATCTGGCTACCTTTTCCAGTTGGGCAGACAGCGGTCAGTCAGTGCCTGCTAACAGAGTACTAGCTGTAGTGACCAGGGGCATGCAATCATTTTTTCTTGGCCTAGGAAAACAAACTGAGCCTAGAAGCGGAATAAATTTCTAATTATTGATAATAAACCAAAAAATAGAATGATTTTCAAGAAATAGACACCTTACTATAGGCACAATCAGATATTTTGCATAATAAACTTCAAATTTATTGATTGCTGCTTACTTGTTTTCTTGTCTAAAGTATATAAGGAGGTTGGAATGCTTTATTAAGGGAGTACAGCCTTTGGGGTGTGCGTGTGGTTCTGGATGGGGCTGTGCAGGGGGCCAGGAGCTCTGTCAGGTGCTTTGCATATGGCATCTCATTTTGCTCTGTCTCATCTCCACAACAGCCCTCTAAGAGAAGTGCTAAGGACTCACCCGTGCCCCCCAAAAGTCACATGTTGAAGCCTTAACCTCCAAAGTGACTGTGTTCGGAGATAGGACCTTAAGGGAAGTAACTGAGGTTCAATGAGGTCATAAAGGTGAAGCCCTGATCCCATGAGACTGGTGTCTTTATAAGAAGAAGGAGACACACCCGAGATTGTTCTCTCTCCATGTATGCATAGAAGAAAGGCCAGATGAGGACACAGTGAGAAGGTGGCCATCTGCAAGCCAGGAAGGAAAGACTCATCCGAAACCAAGCCTTATCGGCACCTTGATCTTGAACGTCCAGCCTCCCGAACTGTGAGAAAGTAAGTTTCTGTTATTTAAGCCACTCAGCCTGTGGTGTTTTGTATTTGGCAGTCCACACAGGCTAATGCAGTAAGTAGCAGAAGAGGAGACCAAGAGGCAGAAAAACCGAATAAACAACCATGAGGCTGAAGAATTCAAATAGAGACCTCAGTGTGTCTGAAGCCAAAGCCCACATTTTTTTCATCACACAGGCTTTCTGTATAATCACTCAGTCTTGCCCCATCTAAATCCTCACTCCAGGGAGGAATTGGAGCTTTCAACAGCTTCTTGGTCCATGCGGTGTGGCTCAGGCATCATAAAGACCTAAGTTCCCTGTGGACAGACCCAGCTCCACCATCCGTCTCTTACCGTTGGCACAGAACACCTGAGGATCATTTATTTTAGCCCCTTCACTCTGCAGACAAGACAGGGGAAAATTAAAGTCATGGAATTATGTCAGTGACTGGCCTTTTCCAACTAGGATGAGACCTTGCCCAAAGTTTTTGGTACTCAATTGCTTAGAAGTGCTATAATATGCATTTTCATAAAACACTAAAAATTAGTTATTGAGTCATCTGGCAGAGTCCCAGCCCTGTTGCAGCCTGCTTTTGACACAAAATTCTGGGCTGAACTGCTCTTCCAGGGCCAAATCATTTTTCTTCAAACATAAAACACATGTGAACAGATCACAACCAGGCTTTACACACAGACATGTGTCTATAACACTTGCTCAGCAGAATGCAACATGAGATCTGCTACCTCATTATGAAACTGTGCATCAACAGTAAGCTCAGTGTCCCATGGTGGGGGGGTGGGGTGGGGGGTGGGTAACAGGGAAGCACCCCAGTTCAGCAGGAGTGCAGATCAACTGCCTTTTATAGCATTTCCTTCCCTTGGAATCACATATCATCAAGAGATATATTGAAATGCATTGTAGCCTATTTTTAACAGCCAGGCAAAGGGAGAAAATATTGTATAAAGGCTCTTAAATAATGTTGAGAGGAATGTACCACAGGCTACCCTCTTGAAAAACTTTCTTGGAGGAATAGTTTTTGTTTCAGGATGGATTAAAAAAAAAATCTGATGGGGGACCCCTGGGTGGCTCAGTCGGTTGAACTTCCGACTTCGGCTCAAGTCATGATCTCATGGTTCATGGGTTTGAGCCCCGCGTCGGGCTCTGTGCTGAACAGCTCGGAGCCTGGAGCCTGCTTCAGATTCTGTGTCTCCCTTTCTCTCTGTCCCTCCCCTGCTCATGTTCTGTCTGTCTGTCTCTCTCTCTCAAAAATAAATAAACATAAACAAAAAAGTTAAAACAAAATCTAATGAAATGGGAGAGCCTGTTTGACAAATTGAAAGTAGCTTAGAGCAGTGCTCCCGCACCCCCCCACTCCCCCCCCCCCCCCCGCCACCTCCTGCCCAAGTAAGGGAGCTGAGACACAGCCCTGCCTGCTGTGCAGAGTGTCTTCAGGCCTGTCTGACTAGGAGGGCTGGTGAACACACCACAGCCCAGCAGAGCTTGGACGGAAAGAAAAGAAGACAGAGCCAATAGTTTCAAAGCCAGTCATCTGCCCTCTTTGGCCAAGAAACTTGGGGTGCAGATCAGCTTGAGTTAAAACAACAAACCAAGAGCTTTACCGGTTTTAGAGCTGCTTCTCTCACTGTGCCGGGCAGGGCATGTACATCATAGCCTCTCTTACTGCTAAATATAGCCCTCAGCCTGTTCAACCAGCGAACCTAACCCAAGCACAGAAGAAGCTGCACACTCCATGCAACAGTCCTACATACAGTAGCACTTGAACAGAGAGCACAGTCTATGCCTCCCCTAGCTTCAGAGCAAAACCAGTGGCCTCACCTGGTTTGGTCTCCTTGCTCACCTGAGCAAAGAATTCAGTGCACACTCTGGTCTGATTCAGGTCCACAAATAGTGAGCTGTACAGGCCCCGTGTCAAATCCTGCTGCCTTGCCAAGGCAAGGAAGCTAATTATTTGCCTCATTTAGTAGGGAAGATAGTTCTCAGTCCTACCTATCTGCTGAGCCTGACCAGAGAATCCAAGAAGCCATGGAGTCCATCCTTCGGCTTCGCTTAGGTCGGGAACCAAGCCAGCCGTCCCATCCAAACTGGTCAGCTAGTAGCATACCCTCATCCCATTTTGTCAAACCTCCAAAACAGACCATAATAGCAGGCTCTACATGCCTAAGGGTATTACCAGCAGACACGCCCAGAAACCCAAACTGAGCTGACTGGTGTAGAAGTGTCTTTGCCAAAGCAAGCCTGTAAAGTGTGGAAGAGGAGCCCCATTATTCAAATGCACAGACACCAATGTAAGGATTCAAGGATCATGAAAAATCAGGTAAATATGACACCACCACAGGAAACTAATAAAGTTTCAGTTAAGGAATGGAGACCTATGAACTTTCAGAAAAAGAATTGAAACTAATCCTCTTAAGGAAGATTGGTGAACTACCAGAAAACAGATAAACCACAAAAAAGAAATTAGGAAAACAATGCCTAAGCAAAGTGAGAAGTTCAACAAGGAAATGGCAACCATAAATTAAAAAAAAACAAAAAACAAAAAACAGAAATCATAGAGTTGAAGAATGTAATAAGTGAACTGAAGCATTCAACAAAAAGTTTCAAAGGTAGACTCAACCATGCAGAAGAAAGAATCAGTGACCTGGAAGATAGGTCACTAGAAATTACCCAGAAATTACCCATTAGAAATTACCCAATTTAATCCATCCAGAAATTATCCAGGAACAAAAATAGAAAAGAATGAAAAAGAGTGAAGAAAGCCTATGGATTAATGGACACAATGAAAAGGAACAATATTTACATTATGGGAATTCCAGAAAGAAGATAAAGGGACAGAAAGTGTATTTAAAGCAATAATGCCTGAGAATTTCTTGAACCTGGGGAGAAAAATGGATATCCAGACCCATGAGGCCCAAAAGACCCCAAATAGGTTGAACCCAAATAGGATTTTGTCAAAAGTAAAAGACAAAGAAAGAATTTTAAGAGCAGCAAGAGAAAAGACAGAAGTCACATACAAGGGAGCCCCATAAGGCTACTGGTGGATTTCACAACAGAAAATTTCCAGCCCAGGAGAGAAAGGGATGACATGTTCAAAATATTGGAAGAAAATGACTATCAACCAAGAATTCTATACCTAGTGGAGTTGTCTTTGAGAAAGGAAGGAGGGATAAAGATTTTTCCAAACAAACAAAAGCTGAGAAAGTTCATTACCCCTTGACCTGCTTTATGAGAAATGCTAAGGGGAATTCTTTAAGTGAAAGTAAAAATGCTAATTTTTGCATCATAAAGTACAAAACAGTAGCATAAATCTTGCTGAAAATGGTATATAGTCATAGTTAGATTCTGTAATATGTTAATAGTGGTAGACAACTCACAACTCTAAAGTTTTTTTGTTTGTTTTTTTGTTTGTTTGTTTGTTTTTAAGGGTAAAGCTGGGCACCTGGGTGGCTCAGTCATTTAAGTGTCTGACTCTTGATTTTGGCTCAGGTCATGATCTCATGGTTCTCGGATTTGAGCCCCATGGCGGGCTCTGCATTGTCAGTGTGGAGCCTGCTTGGGATTCTCTCTCTCTCTCTCTCTCTCTCTCTCTCTCTCTCTCTCTCTCTCTCCCTCTCTCTCTCTCTCTCTCCCTCTCTCTCTCTCTCTCCCTCTCTCTCTTTCTCTGCCCCTCCCTCACTTATGTGCTCACTCTCCCTTTCTCAAAATAAACTTTAAAAAAAGGTATAGCAAAAATAACCATCACAATAATAATCTATTATTAGTCACACAGTATAAAAAATGTATGTAGTAACAGCAATAGCCTAAAATTGGACGGGGAGAAGAAGTGATAGTATAAAATATACTAATTCTATTGAAGTTAATTTGTTGCCAGCTAAAAATAGGGTGTTACAAGTGTAATATATTTTATGTAAGCCTCATGGTAAACACAAAGAAAAATCTTCTGGTAATTATACAAGAGAACATGACAAAGAAGTCAAAGTATATCAATACCAAAAGACATCAAAACACATGCAAAAGACAGGAGAATAAGAAACAGTGGATTTACAAAACAAACAGGAAACAATTAACAAAATGTCAGTAGCAAGTACTTACCTATTAGTAAATGCTTTAAACATAAAAGGCTGAAATTCTCTAATCAAAAGACATAGAATTGCATAATAAGTAATAAAATCAGATTCAATATATGTTGCCCACAAAACCTTCACTTTAACTTTAAAGATACATCATGTCGACTGAGAGTGAAAGAATGGAAAAAAATATTTCAAGTAAATGGTGACCAAAAGAAAAAAAACAAAAAAACAAAAAACGCAGGAGTAGCTCTACTTATATCATTCGAACTAGACTTTGAACTAAAAATAGTAAAAAAAGACAAAGAAGGTCAATATATAATGATAAAGCATCAATACATCAAGAAAATATAACAATTATAAATATTTATGCATTCGGCATCAGAGCATCTGAATAAATAAAGCAAAAATGAGAACTAAAAGGAGAAATAAACGGTAATACAATAATAGTTGAGGAATTTAATACCCCACCCTCAAGAAGTGACAAGTCATCCAGAGAGAGAATCAATTAAGAAAAAACAGTGGATTTGAACAGTATTATAGACCAAATGACCTAACAAACAGATATAAAACATTCTATCCAACAAGAGTAGAATACACTTTCTTCTCAAGAATTCATGGATCATTTTCCAGGGCATACCTATGTTAGGCCACAAAACAAGACTTAGTAAAATCAGGAATAATGAAATCATACCAAGTATCTTCTCTGACCACAGTGGCTTAAAATTAGAAATCAATAACAAGAGAAAAAATGGAAAATTCAGAAATACATGGAAATTTAACAACACTCTTCTGAACAAAAAATGGATTACAAAAGAAATTAAAAGAGAAATAAAGTTTCTAGTTACAAACAAAAATGAAAACACAGCATAACCTATGAAATACAGCAAAAGTAGCCCTAAAAAAGGAAGTTAATAATAAAAAATGCCTGCATTAAGAAGGAAGAAAGATTCCCAAATAAACAAGGTAACTCTATGACTTCAGGAACTGGAAAAAGAAGAACAATCTGAGCCCAAAGTTACCAAAAGAAAGAAAATAATAAATATTGGAACAGAAATGAATTAGAGAACAGGAAAACAATAGAAAAGATAAAAAAAAGAACCTAAGAATTGGTTCTTTGATAAAATAAACAAAATTGGTAAACTCCTAGTTAGACTAAGGAAAAAAAGAGAAATATATCCAAATCAACACAATTATAAATGAAAAAAGAAGACATTAAAATGAATATCACAGAAATTCAAAGGATCATAACAGGTACTATGAACAACTATACACCAACAAATTTGACAACCTAGAAAAAAATAGAAAAATTCATATAAACATACCACTTGCCAAGACTGAATCAGGATAAAATAGAAAAATCTGAATAGACCAACTATTAGTAAGAAGACTGAATTAGTAATCAAAAATCTACCGATGAAGAAAAGCTTAGGATGAGATGGCTTCAATGATGAAGTGTACAGAATATTTAACGATGAACTAACACCAATCCTTTCAACCTCTTTTTAAAAATTGAAGAGAAGGAAATACTTTCAAACTCATTTTACAAGACCACTATTACTCTGATACTAATACCAGAGAGGACAATATTAGAAAAAAAAAAAAAAAGTTAAGACCAATATCCCTGGTGTATATAGATGTGAAAATTCTCAATAAAAATAACTAGCAAACTGCATTCAGCAGCACATTATAAGGATCATTCACCATGATCAAGTGAGATTCATCCCTAGGATGCAAGGATGATTCAACATACACAAATCTGTCAACGTGCTATATCACATTAATGAAATGAAAGAAAATAATCATATGATCATCTCAACAGATGCAGAAAAAGCATTTGACAAAATTCAACATCCATGCATGATAAAAACTCTTACCAAATTAGGCATAAAAGGAACATATCTCACCATGACAAAGGCTGTATGACAAGCCCACAGTTAACATTATAGTCAGTGGTGAAAGTTTCAAAGCCTTCTTCTAAGATTAGGAACAAGAGAAGACAAGGGTTCCCATTCTCACCACTCCTATTCAACATAGTACTGGAAGTCCTAGTTAGAGCAGTCAGGCAAGAAAAAAAATAAGAGGTATCAAAATTGGAAAGAGAGAAGCAAAAATTTCTCTATTTGCAGATGACATGATGTTATATATAGAAAATACTATACACTCACTCCACCTAAAAATTGTTAGCTATGATCAATAAATTCAGTAAAGTTACAGGATACAAAATTAACATGCAAAAATAAGTAGCATTTCTATACACTAACAATAAAATTTCTGAAAAATAAATAAATAAATCTCATTTATAATAGCATCAAAAACGATAAAATACTTGGGATAAATTTAACTAAGAAGATGAAAAATCTCTACTCTAAAAACTGTAAGATGTTGATGAAAGAAATTGAAGACACAAATAAATAGAAGGGTATCCCATGTTCATGGAATTGGAAGAATTAATATTGGTAAAATGTTAATACTACCAAAAGCCATCTATACATTTGATACAATCCCCACCAAGATTGGAATTGTATTTTTTACAGTAGTAAAAACACTCCTAAAATTTATTTGAAGCCTCAAAAGGCTTCAAATAACCAAGAAATCCTGAGAAAGAAGAACGAAGCAGGAGGTCCCACACTTCCTCATTTCAAGCTATACTGTAAACCTATAGTCCTCAAAACAGTATGGTACTGGCATAAAAACAGACAAGTAGACTAATGAAGCAAGAGCAATACCCAGAAACAAACCCAAGCATATATACTCAACTAATATGTGACAAGGTGGCCAAGAATACTCAATGAAGAAAAGACAGTCTCTCCAATAAATGGTGCTGGGATAACTGGATAGTCACATGTTAAAGAATGAAACTGGACCCCTATGTTACATTATTCACAACAAGTAACTCAAAATAGTTTCAAGAATTCAATGTAAGACCTGAAAACATGAAACTCCTAGAAGAAAAATTAGGAACAAAGCTCCTTGATGTTGGCTTTGCTAACAATATTTTGGATATCACACCTAAGTCACAAGCAACAAAACAAAAAATAAACAACTAGGACTATATCAAACTAATAAACTTTTGTATAGCAGAAGAAACCACTGGGAAAAAAAAAGTGAAAAGGTAACCTATAGAATGGGAAAATATATTTGCAAACCATATATCTGGTAAGGGGTTAATATCCAAAACATTAAAAAAAAAAACTCAATAGCAAAAAACAAATAACCCAATTTAAAAATGGGCAAAAAATGTAAGTAGACGTTTCCAAAGAAGATATATAAAAGGCCAAAAGGTGGGCTCCTGGGTGGCTCAGTTGGTTAAGTGTCCAACTCTTGATTTCAACTCGGGTCACAATCTCAAGATTGTGAGATTGAGTACCATGTAGGGCTCCATGCAGGGCTCTGCACTGAGTGTGGAACCTGCTTGGGATTCTCTCTCTCTCTCTCTCTCTCTCTCTCTCTCTGCTCCTCCCCTTCTCTCTCTATCTCTCTCAAAATTAATAAACTTAAAAACAAAAGGCCAACAGGTATATGAAAAAATGTTCAACATCACTAATCATCAGGAAAATGCAAATTGAAACCACAATGAGATATCACCTCACACCCGTTAGAATGGCCATCATCAAAAAGACAAGAAATGACAAATGCTGATATGGATGTGTGCTGTTGGTGGGATTATAAATTGGCACAGCTAGTTTGGAAAACATCATGGAGAGTCTTCAAAAAATTAAAAATAGAACTACCATAAGATTCGGCAATTCTGCCTCTGGGACTGTACCCAAAGGTAACAAAAACACTAACTCAGAAAGACATCTATCCCCATGTTCATAGCAACATTATTTACAAAGCCAAGACATGGAAACAACTTAAGTGTCCCTTGATGGATGAATGTATAAAGAAGTTGTGGTATTTATATATACAGTGCAATATTATTCAGCCATAAAAAATGAGGCAATCCCAGCACTTGCAACAAAATGGATGGACCTCGAGGTCATTATGCTAAGTGAAATAAGTCAGATGGAGAGGGACAAATACTGTATGATCTCACTTATGTGAAATCTAAAACAAAAACAAAAACAACTCATCGAAAAAAGAGATCAGACTTGTATTTACCAGAAGTGGAGGGAGATAGCTGGGGGAATTGGAGGAAGGGAATCTAAAAGTACAAGTTTCCAGTTATAAAATAAATAAGTACTAGGGATATAATGTACCACATGATGACTATAGCTAACACTGCTGATATGTGGGAAAATTAACAGAGTAAATCCTGAGAGTTCTCATCAGAAGGATAATTTCTTCCCTTCTTTTCTCCTTTCTTTGTATCGTGTCTATATGAGAAGATGGATGTTAGCTGAACCTGTTGTAACCATTTCACAAAATACATAAATCAAGCCATCATGCTATTTGCCTTAAACTTACACAGTGATTACTTATATAGTCAATTATTTCTCAGTGAAACTGGAAAAAGAAAAAAAAAAAAAAACAACCCCTTTACTGGAAAGCATGAACAAAGTTGTTGTGGTTCTTTAAGCAAGAAGAAACAGATGAAACTACCATTTTAGAGAATGGACAGAGGGACTCAAAAATCTCTAGCATCTAAAAACGAGGGAATTAGATCTTCGGAAAGCTTCAGGAACACAAACGGTCAGTAGATAAGGGTTCAGGGCAAACCACCAAAGGTCAATGTGTTGGCTTCCAGTTAAAGACTTTGGGTGCCTGGGTGGCTCAGTCGGTTGAGCGTCCGACTTCAGCTCAGGTCATGATCTGGCAGTTCATGAATTCTCCCATGTCAGGCTCTGTGCTGACAGCTCAGAGCCTGGAGCCTGCTTCGAAATCTGTGTCTCCCTCTCTCTCTGCTCCTCCCCCGCTCATGTTCTCTCTCTCTCTCCTTCAAAAATAAATAAAAAACATTTAAAAATTTTTTTTCTTAGGACTTCGTCAAGGTCTTTGTCCAGATCATTATGGGGCACCAAGCCACAGCTCCCAATGCCCACAGGGGTTACATTACATGATTAAATGGGGCCTGCCCCATCCACTCCACACCCCACAGCTGAGCTCCCATCCATTGCTACCATACAAGAATGCTGGCCCAGTGTTGCCAGATGCTTGGATATTTTAAGAAACCATAGAAATCTAGATTTTCATATAAAATATCCCTTCATAAATGTGTACAGCTATTCTTTATAAATGTTCACATGCCATGTGGTCAGTGAAAGACCTGTCTTGGGTGAAATCTACTCTCAGATCTCTAATTTTCTCTGTCCTCCTCAGTAGACTGCCTCTGTGGTCTCCCCGATTTCCTCCCAATCCACGTCATCAGACTTGAAGTCTAAAATTTGATTCCCTTCTTTCGTATCATTGCCCTAAACAAGAGTCTCCTCTTGGCCTTTATGGTGAATTTTAAACGTTTCAGCCTTACACTCAAGACTCTCTGTACAGTTCCCCTAGCCTCACTCAATGAAGTTTTCACCCTGCACTTCTCAATGGGAACCTGGGGTCCCCACTGGAAGTTATATGCATTTCCCCCCCAGATGATATTTGTTCATTACTGCGTTCTTGCCTTAATTCTTAGCATATCCTCTTTTTCCTTCTATTTCTTTATAACCAATGCCCTACAGATCAGCCAGTCACTCACACCCCGGGGCTCCCTTTCCTGTTTATGCTCCTTCCTCTTCAACTACTGTCTCGTGAAACTTCTGACATAGCTTGTCTCAGCCCATATCTCATACAATTTTTGGTGTTTGACGGCTGTCTCTCCCGCTCAGCCTGGAGATTTTAACTCAGCAGGAAGCAAACCTCTTCTGCAAAGAGCCAAATAGGAAATATTTTTCATTTTGTGAGCCATGTGATCTCTGTTGCAACTTCCCAGCTCTGCCACTGTTGTGAGAAAGCAGCCATAGACAAGATGTATGGAAACAGTGTGACTGTGTTCCCATAAAACTTTATTTACAAAAACTGGTAGCCAGCTTTGGCCCGAGGCCCACAGTTCGCCAACCCCTAATCTACATGGGCAAGGACCGTGTCTTAGTCCTGTTGTTGTGTAATAGATACTTAATAAATGTTTGTTAGAGAGTGAACCCTTCCACACTCAATTCAAGTTTGCCTCTTTTATAATCTTTCCTCGCCATTCAAGGACACAATAATACTTTTCACTTCGGTACCTCTACAAGTACTCGTTATCTGGATACTTCATGTGACTGTCACGATCACGGTGTGATAGTCACTTAATGCTGCCATGATGAGTGAGCGCTGATCTATATTATTTCTAGGGTCCTTTGTTCTAAAATTCTGAGTCAATCCATCATCTTGTACTGCCACCTACTTGTGTATTTTTGTCTTTTTTCTCCCTCACATAAATTATAAGCTTCTAGAGAATAGGACCCTATCTAATTTTTCTTAGGATTGCTAAAATGCCTAATATGGTGCTCTTGTCAGTGTTCATTCATTTGTTCACTCAACACATATTTTTAGATCGGGATGGTATGTGAGACAGACATAAAAATAAGCAGAATGGAAAGCGTTCTTGTTCCCAGAGTCTGGTGAACTAATGATTGTATGATCAGAACTAAGATAAATGCTCTGAAACAAGGTGTATGGCTTTATAACACAATGTCATAAAGCAATTGAACAAATCCTGGGGCAGAGATAGAAGGAAGGGCAGGGACCACTTGCCTGAGGAAGTAATGCTTATATCAGGACTTACTTATTCAGCCAATATTTAGTCAGTGCCTATGATGTGTCAGGCACTATTCTAAGCACTCAGAATATAGAAATGATTTAGACAGACAGAGGTCCCTGCCTTCTTAGAGCGTGTTTTCTAACGGGACCTGAAGAATGAGTAGACATAAGATGGAAGGGAAAGAAGGTTTGAAAACCAGTTTAGAAGGAACAGCGTGAACAAAGATTCTGGATAGGAGGGGAGATGATGCATCCCAGGAACTTGTAGGCAGTGCAGCTAGAACTCGGAAGCTGCTAGAACTCTGCCCCCCCCCCCAGAGGCAGGTGGAGGTGAGGTCTCATAGGTAATATGACCATGTGATTTATTCTCTAAAACAGAACACCCCTGAGAAGAACAGAGGCATTCTTAATCATTACAATAAGCAAAAACTGGTATAGTTACAGGCAACTGAGAGAGGTCTGGATGTCACTTAAAGGTTTATACATAACCACTATACATTCTTTTTGATATCACTTGATTTCTGTGGAGAATTGATTTGAGGAGGAACTCTATGGATGCTGAGGAGGCAAGTTGTTATGTCATTGCAGAAATCCAAGCAACAGGTGAGTGTGGCCAGAGGTAGGCAGCGAGTACCAGAGGAAATGGAAAGAATTCTATTTTTTTAGGTTTTTAGGAGGCAACTTTAACAAGACTTAGTTGGTACTCATTATTTGTCACAGAAGTGACTGGAGGAAATGGTTGTGGTGAGGAGAAACTGAAAGGTTGTGCTGGAGGTGGGATAGAGTTTAAGAAGAGATTGAGGGGGTGCCTGGGTAGCTCGGGTGGTTAAGCGTCTGACTCACTTTCGGCTCAGGTCATGGTCTCACGGTTCGTGAGATCAAGCCCCAAACTGGGCGCCTCCCTGAGCATGGAGCCTGCTTGGGATTCTCTCTCTTCCTCCCTCTACCCTTCTCCCCAGCTCATGCATGCTCTGTCTCTCTCTTAAAATACATAAACATTTTAAGAAAAAGAGAGAGAGATTCAGGCACTGAGACCTACTCTTGGCATCAGCATCTAAGTCCCCAGGGAGAGTTACAAACGCTGATCTTGATGAATCGGAAGATTGCAAAGAACAATGGCACTTCCACCGTGAGGGTATCACTGAGGCTTTGATCCTGGACAAGAATGGACGGAGCTCCGCGTTCCCCACTGGACAGTGACTACCCATGTGTGCTTTCATGAAAACTGCAGACAGAGTGTGTGTACCTTGAAGAAACTGGAGACCTCGGCAGCTTTTGTGGCTCAAGACAAAGTATGAAGAGCAAGGATGTGGAGGGTAGTTTAATATTGAAAGTTCAATACTGGTTGCTGGAATGCCAGGGTCATGAGTAAAAAGTAGTAGGAAATGACAACCAGACCAGCAAATAAGAGGGCAAGAGCCGTGCTATGTGGACATTGATGTTTCAGAGACATTTAGCTGAAATACTCAACCAAAGCTATATTGGGAAGCTGAGTTTAATACATAATTCAGAAACCACCTTAACTCACTGCAGTTTTAAGTGAGATGTTGAAGTGCTTGTCCGTTAATAGTGCAGAGTAACTCCTCGTGAGTCATTTCTCCGGCCAGTGTGGAGAGTTTTCCGTTTGGTTCCCTGAGAGCTTTCAGTCAATCTGATTGCATCTGACCAGGGAGGCCTCAGTAAAGATGTCACTTGTACCCTTTACCCTCAGGCACAGTCAAGGAGGAAAGCAAAAGAAACCTGAGTGACCCAGGCTCTCCACATAAGGTCAAGAATCCTTTACCCCTGCTTCCAAGACTTCGTGCTACTTTGTATTACGCCAATTATTTTATCATGTTACGTAGCAGTACCCATTTACAGAAGTGTTATATGTAAAATATCCACTTGTCTTTCCATGCAGAAATACTGAAGAAAAAATTATATACAAATGCAAATATATATATACATATATGTATATATATACACACATACATATACATATATATGTACATATGTGTGTATGTGTGTGTATGTGTATATATATATATACATATGTATATATATATACATATATATATATACATATGTATATATATACATATATATATACATGTATATATATATGTGTGTATATATATATATATATATATATATATATATATGTATGTATATCACCTGATCACCTCGCACATCTGGAAAATCCCCACTTTGTAACTCTCTAGAAATAAAGATGTGTCAATAGTTCCACCTGAGACCAGATGTGAAATTCACATTGAGGCTGTAAAATGTTGTACCTAGACTATCCTCAAAGTCAAAATATTCAAGTACACAGCCGTTTTAGAAGACGTTAAGAAATACATTTCAAGACAGAGGAAGATGTTCATGATAAATTATTAAATCAAATATTAGATCATAAAAGAATGTTATCAGTATAATTAAATTCTCCAAACAGCTATAGAGAAGGGTTTGAAGAACGTATAGTAAAATCCGAAAAGTTGTAATCTCTAGGTAATGAAATTAACAATTTTTATTCTCTTTCGGATTACCAATATCATCTAAATTTCTTACAATCATGCACCAGTTGTGTTACAAGGGAACATATATTTTAAGATATGGCATTCAATATTCATAAATATGCATGGGAGCCTCACCGTAATGTCATCCAGTAGGTGAAACAGGACCAATTGGCAAGGCCAATATAATGTGATGACTAAGAACATTGACTCCAAAATTGGGCTGCCTTGCATTGCCACCTTTGGTAATTAATCTCACTGTGCCTCAGGTGTCCCATTTATTAAACTGGGATCCTAATAGTTGCTAATTCTAGAGTCATCATACAAGTACGTGAGAACCGTGCTTATACATTCTTAGCGTATGGTTAAGCTCCCAATAAATATTAGTGAATCTCACTGGTACTTAAAAATTATATTCAACTTGAATAGGTGTCAGAAAGTTCTACGGTGGACTGTTACATTTTTTGGACTAAAAGTGCTTTAAAGAAGGCAGGTTCTAGTGAAGACTGATGCCAAACACATTGGAAAAGCAGTGGTTTATGTGAATCGTTAGCTAGAGGGGACTGACATTCCTTGCCCCTCGCATGTAATTATCTCTAAGCCTTCTTGATACTTTTAAGTGACTCTGACTGCCCACAGACTCTTGATGTATCCCGCGCAGAAATTCCAGCACTGAACCCGGAAAACATACCTATTTCCCTTCCTGAATCTTTAAGGTCACTCTGTACACTGAACTGAGGTCTCTAATTTTGGACTGTCTGGATGATTTCAAGGACAGTAATTAACAAAAAAATAAAACCTTATTGACTCAGTCATTTTGTTGGAACTGGAGAGAGTTTGGGGTGAACGGATATTTGTAGAAATGTAATTTCATGTCTTGCAGGGCTGTGTTCAAAAAGAGATATATTCACAGAAAACTTTCAAAGCACAATTATAGAATTTTGCCCTTTAGTTGTCTGAACTGAAAAAGTGTGGGAGGTGCACCTGAGGTGAGCTCCTTTGGCAAGTCTTGTCTTTGACCTCCAGTGAAACATACAGCAGTTACTTTCCAATCTAACTACCAAGGGCTCCTGAATGCTGCAGATTTAATAACTGGGCATTGACTGCCACCAAATACACAATTAGATGGGAACATGACTTTATGTGTGTTTTCGATGCCAAGGGCACCCAGGAACTTTTTTTTTTTCCCCAAGAAATTTTAAAGCGCAACCATGCCTATGAATATGCGGGACTCAACCCATTTCATTCTGACTAAATGGACTTTATTATGGTGAATTTTATGTGGATTTTGTGCAATAGAGGAAAAAAATTCTCCTTCTTGACAACGTAGCATACTAGACCAGTTCTTTTTTTTTGAGATGTCAAATATCTACTTTATTATAGTGAGAAAGTGACAGTCAATTTAAATCAAAATTTATGGAGAACATTAGGAGCTGGAAGGACTTTGGCTAATCACTGTAATGTCCCCAACAAATGCTAAATGAAAGCATAAGGAAATTGAGTTAACACAAGTTAAAAGTTCACATACTTATGGAATTATATTAGAAGACCTACAACTTAATTAAATTATCTGAAACTGCTCATTTAGCATCTATTGTACTAGTGAACATTTATGCAATTTTACTGTTAGATATATATCAAGTAATAAGTTTGGATTGGGTCAAATTGGGAGAACCCTAATGAGGCAGAACAGGGGAAAGTTTAATCCATCATGAAACATCATTCTGAATCTTTATATTGAATATTATTAGACAGATTTCCCTAGTTAGCTGGTTACTCTCTTATATCTATCATTCTGACATTTTGAATAATTGAAAAATCAAACAGGAATTTTGGACATGAAAAAAATAATCTGATGGAGAAGAAATGTGTTATTGATCACCTAATCTTTTTTTTAAGTCTTGTATTTGCTTTATTAACTATAGAAGTTCAAGAAATGGGGAATGTGCACAATGTAAAAATTAAAGACATAGTTACCAGATTTTACACCAATGATAATTTTGTGAGATGCCAAAGACAGAAATTTACATATAAAATTTCATAAATAACATTTGATTCTCAACTTTGAATTCATTTAAGGCTAGTAACTTCTTTTGTTGTTGTTTTGGAAATATTTTTGAGTACCGTTGACATAATGTTACAGTCGTTTCACGGGTACAACATAGTGATTGAACAACTCCCCATGTTTTGCTGTGCTCACCGCAAGTGTAGAAACCATCTGTCACCCGCAACGCTGTTACAATTCTTAAATCCTTGGATTTATACTATGCTGGAGAATTGGTACTTTCAAAATACTTTGCATACACAGTGCAGGATATTCAATAATTGAGCAGATGTGGCGTTTCTTTGTTGTATGGCTACAACTTAACTTTGTTGAGAAGGCTAGAAAGCCTTCGTTGCTGAGGTTTACCACAAATTACACGTAGATGGCTTTTTCTGAGGATACTTTGCTGTAACCCCGGAGTGGAGCTGCACGCCCTTACAGAGAACGCCAAAGCAGCTGGGAAGCTTCTGTGCAATTGAAGAAATGTGACGTTTAACTCAATCTTTCATAAACAATTTAGATGTAGAACTATAAAATTTTTTCAGGTCATAAAACCTTCGGGAAAATTCTGCCATTTTTTTTTTTTTTTCCTTTTCGGATGCAACTTTCGGTAAAGAATGGATTAATGGCCACAATACTTGGAAACATATACATGCACACACTAAGAAATGAATAAGAAAAAATATGGCCTCCCGCAGACTTGTTTCTAGCTGCTTGCTGGGGGAAAAAAAAATAAGCTGCCTCCTCTCCACTGCATTTAGAGAACTAATTCTCATATGAAATGAAAGGTCCCGTCCAATCCTATTTCACGGTAGCTTTGAGTGCTTGACTGTACCAAAGCAAAGGGCATTATTTGATTGCTCACTGTTGACATCACCTTGCACCAGAAGGTGGCAATTGTTTTAATAATCACACTAACAAATCTGTTTTGCCTTCAGATTAGATTCTTGGAGATGGTGTTCATTTGGTTCTTGTCAAGAAGATGCCTTTTAAAATACTGTTTGGTCACAGATTTATTTTTCAGATCGTTTTTCCACTCCCGTTACCTGGCTAAAACATTGTACCTCTTTTAGGATAATGAGAGTTGCAAGATTTCTGTATTTCTCCTTATTAACGCTGGCTTCTTCACCTAAAACAATTTAAAAAATGCTGTTTAAGGTGACCACCCTAGCGAAATGCCATCGTGATAAAATATAAGTGTACATAGGATCATTAATAACGCGAAGAACGCATTTGATTTCCCACAAGGAAAACCGACGAACAATTTCTTCAGTTGACCACGGTATCTGAGAAGTATAGTGTACTAATAACATTTATGTCAATACACAATGAAAACTCGTTCACATATAAATTGCACGGCATTTGTGTCTAACTTACCTCTCAAGGTGTCAAAATCCCATAAATTCCTCAGTTAAAACTGAGTGGAAGATAAAAGCCTTCTGGAAGCCCGGCAGTTCACAAAAAAAGCCCATCAGCCTCCTTAACCGGATGACGGGACGCACAGAAGCATCCACAATGCCAGTACCCTGTAACTGCCTGAGGAGTTATCTCCTAAGACAGTTTTCCGAAATCTGTCATCTGAACACTGCTCTGCATAACGAGGGAGGAAGAGGATGGGGTAGAGGACCGTTCGCTCTGTGAAACCCCAGCGTTCTTTCCAGATGGTCTTTTTCCCCAGCTTAGGTGACCTACATGACAGCAGGAGAAGAGGCCAGGGGTGAGCACTCCTTTTTTGTAAAACTGAGAGCTCCAGACATTTGTCATCGAGAAAAAATGCCTGAGTCTCAGCAGGACAGATTTTGTAAAATTTTTCTCACTGCCTTTCTCTAATTGGGCTTTCTCGACTTTTCACACATCCTTTCCCCCACAAGCCCACAAAAGCCAAAGTTCTCCCACACCTAGTCACCAGAGGCAGGCCCATAAATCACGCAGAACTGCAAAGAATTTTTTTCACATTGTGCAATTAACGCCTGTAATGTAGGAAAACATTTTATAATATATAGCATATTAAAGCAATAGGAAATATCATGTCAGATTGCTCATTAGTAAATCCTAATAACGGCCAGCATAGAAATGTAACCATCTATTAATTTTTTTTTCTTAATTCACGTTTAAAAGAAAAATATTGCAATATCTTTTAGTATCCGTGCAGTAACCGTGCAGGAATTTATTATCCCAAAATGATCTGGCATGCCTAAACTAGCGTGAGCAATATGAAAATTTAAAGATAGCTGAATGCCCATTCTTTAATTTTACTAAAATAATGAAAAACATATATTATTTGAGCTTACAAAACATGTAAATACTAATTCAAACGAAGCATCTATTTTGCACATATATATTGCATTTTTCTACTTAGTATTAAAAACCATTTCTCTTTTTATGCTTTGCTTTTATCCCCTAAAAAGTAAAAGGAAATATGAATCCTGAAAATCAGCCACCAACCCTTTCTAACCTCTGTCATATTTAGCGAACTTTTCTCTTGAACTTTAAGGAATTACTCTAAATTGAAATGTGTAATCTAATAGCTTAGAAATTGAATAGTGTAAGTGACTTCCGAATAGTTGTTCTTCCTTTGAAATGGGCTGGCATTGAAAGTTATGGTGATTGAGGGGCCCCTGGCTGGTTCAGTCAGTAGAGTATATGACTCTTGATCTGGGGGTCGTGAGTTCAAGCCCCACGTTGGGCATGGAGCCTATGTAAAAAAAAAAAAAAAAAAAAAAAAGCCAAAAAAAAGAAACAAAAGAGAAAAGAAAAGTTAAGGTGATGGGGAGGGATGTTTATTTTGGGAAAAACATATAGATATAAATATTGGACTATTAAAAAGAGGCTTGGAGTAAAGATTGGCTTTGACTCCCAGCTACTGGGCTGACCCTTGCTCAGGCCTCCCAGACAAGCCTGCTCTGGAGTCACACATACACCTTGACACACCCAGACAGGACATCTCCCAGTGTCACACACACGTGCACGCATACATATACACACACCCCCTCCCTCAGGGCCCCACCCTGCAGGACTCTAGTGAAGACACCCTTACCCAAGGACTAACATTTGCAAACTCTAAAAACCTCTTACTGTTAAAAAGAAAAGAAAAAAGGGAAGAGGAAAATGTGCTACCTTCCACGTCCCTTCTTCCGGAGGCGTGTGTCCACCTGCCATCGTGGGCCCTTGAATACGGCAGGGGGCAAGAACAAGGCAGTTCGGGCTGAGGAAGAAAAGTGGAGAGCTCTGAAATATATTCATTCGTGGTCTTTCAAATTCATGTGCTTTTTAGAGGACGGTGTTTTCTCTTAGTTTTAGTTTGTTTTTGCTTTCTTTCTTGCTTTATCGTCAACTAGGTTTGAATCTGCTGTTGAGTGAGGAGGACTGGTGGATTACAGGGAAGGTGCAGCAGTAAACCCAGCACAATTAGGTTATAGTTGCAAAAACCTTCTTACTCTTTTGTTTTGTTTTGGGCTGGAGCACTCTGAGGGAGAAAATGGGTCTGTAAATCACAAATTATGGCTCTGGGAAATTAAAAAAAAACATCTTCTGAATATAAAGACCACTTCGCTGAAAGGCAGAGGCCTTGCGAGTTACCAACACGGCCAATTACTCGCTGAGTAGTTTTGAACAAGTGGTGTAACCTCTGTGGGCCTTGGTTGTTTCTTTCTGAGATAATTCGAACATTGTAACTGAACATCTTGAGTTCTGCCAACGTGTATTTGGTCTAAGGCAGAGCTATAACACAGCTTTTTTTCTCGAACTCGTGTTTCACAAAGAAATTCAGGACAGAAATTGCTAACCTGCCACAGACCTAGTCGCGAATCCTGTCAGCGGACCACTCAAACACATCCTGAATTTCATCGTGTCCGTGGGCCATTGGTGCTTGTGGGCCACGGGATTATAGCTCCCGTCACTGAACTCAAAGAACACAAATGAAAATGCACTGATTTTTTTAATGCTTATTTTATACTGACTTACAAAATAAGTCCCATAAGCTAAGTCTGTTTTCATTTAAGGTTATCGTGGGCCAATCCAGGGGGGAAATTGTTTAAAAATTAAATGAATACACTTTTGGGGGGAGACACAAAACCATGAGTGTCACCTGCTCATGAAACATAAGGGAAATTCCTCTTCGTGGGATAAAAATGAAGGCCTGTGATGCAATATGAGACCAGTTGGTGCTGGATGTCAGTGAATATATGCTAAGGAAGCCTCAGAACTATTTTTCTTGTATGAAGCTCTTAGGCTACGTTGTGCCAACACGCACTGGTTGCAGGAAAGCATTAATATTAATGAAGGATGGAAGACTGAGATTTAGTAACTCTCACTTCCCGACCCCCACCTTACTTCCTTTCATGCTAAATCCATTAGTATAGATGGATCGACATTAATAAACAAGAAGGACAAAATAGCTCTCCATTCAGGGACAGTTTCACCTGACCCTTGGTATGCTTTGCCCATCCATGGCCATAAGATGTTTGGCCTATTCAATGACATTTATTGATTGATTGATTGATTGATTGATTCTATGGACTTTAAGCCAATTTTTCCCTCGGTACCTCACACTTCTTATACTTAAAAATGTATTAAAAAGTTAAATTCTCGGACAGGGAACGCTTCAAAAATAAATTGAGGGAAGAGTCTGTCGTTCGTCTCCGTAACCCTCGGGAGCCTTATGTGCGGTTTTGCACAGTAGGTACTCCATAAATGCTCACCGAATGGAACTGAATTGAATTGCATTGTAAGATTCTGAACCATTTCATATGATCTTATTATCTCCTTTCTATCCCCCTGTAGTTATAGACACATACCTGAAGATATATGTGTACATACACATTTCTAAAAATCATTTTACGCCAGCAAATCCGGTCAAAACATATAGTGAATTTTTCTGTAACGGGTTGATGCTGAATACTTTAAACCTTATATTTACAAATGGCTTTTGTTATGAATATGAAAGGAACCATAGGGTTTTCTGTGTCAAATTTAAGCTAAAACTGTATCTCATAGTTGGAAGGGAACATACAGATCATCTGACTTTATGGCTTTCAAAAGGTATTCCTTGTCACCTAGAGATCTTCAAGTACCTCAAGGACCACGAAAAGGCATGAAGGCAGATAAAGGGACAGAGGCAGTGTTTAAGGCATTCAGGCTCTTTCCATCCCTTCAACAGAGAAAGTTCACTTCAATGTGTTTGATATAGTAATACATTGGGCTTTTCTGTCAGAATGCATTTGAATGACAGTATTCACTGCTTTAACACTAATTAAAGCCATCAATCTTTAATATAAAGGGAAGAGAGAGAGGGAGGTGAAAGAGAGGGAGAGAGGCAGAAAGAGAGAGAGAAAACCTTTTACAAACAAGTAAGCTTAGGCACAGAGACATAAGATAGTTTTATCAAGGTTACATCACATAGCTATGGAGTGTATGAGTCATGACCAGAAATCAAGTCCCTTGACTCCTGGTCCAGTCACAGCTTACCTTTGTAGCAAAACAAACAAACAAATGAACAAAAAGGTAAGAGAGAAATAGACATTCAGAGATTAGCCTGGGTTAACCCGACAGGAATCTTTACAGCTATACCTACAGTCACTAAAAGTCAACTAACAATCAACTAAGACACTAACATTGACCTACCTTCCCTGCCAGTCACAATAGTTTGCAAGAGGTTAGTGCCTTTTGAGACTTTATTGTCTCATACAGCAAAATATCAAATTTTTTCTGCTTCTTAGCTCTACGGCTACTAAAAATATATATATAATCATTTGGTTACTTCAGGACGGTAGGATCCTGGTTTTACTTCATTCCATGATGTCCAAAATACAAAATTTTGCTAAATTTACAGTTGTGCCCTTAGATTTGATATTACTTGTTCATGAGGGTTTATTTTCATAAATCAGTATTGCATCTATTTATCTCATGTCGCACTAATTATTAAGAGTTTTTAGCCAACACTACCAAATATAAACCATTATTGTGCAGTATTAACTATAAGTATCTTTGAGAAAAAAAAAAAACATAGTTTATCACTTCATAGTAAAATTTAATACTTTTAATATGCTGTTGTATTTATAAAAGCATTTTGACTCGGTCTATCTGATACTGGACTACAACAACCACAAAACCATTTTCATTATTAACCAACTGAAATCTTATTAGACTTTAAGATTTTCAGTACCTAAAGAATTATTTATGTGATAATCAATTTCATGCTTTTAAATTCTCAGTAACAACAAACTTTAAATTCTTGACATAGTATCTAAGGTTAATTCACCTTTATCTAATGATGGGTCAGGGGGACTGGTCTCTTTATTTCAAAGACAGTAAAAAAAAAATACTTTTAAATAAAACACTAACCCAATCCCTGGGAATATGTAAGGGTGTGCTTTTGCAATGGGCAGCAAAAGCAATAATGTTTAGCAACAGACCAACCCATAGTGGGAACTGCTTTCCAGCCTGCTTTTTGTCAGACCAACAGCTGTTCCATCAGTCAATTAACGACCAGGGACAAAATGCATTTTTTTAAATCAATTAGCAGCCCCTCCAACGGAATAAAGATCCCCGGGTATGCTTTTCACCAACAAAACAAGAGCTAGGAGGGCATAAAGCTAAGGCGATCATAAATTCTTGGAAGCACAATCCTAAAACCTGAGAAAGCCATACAGAGGTTGGCAGGTCATACTGAGTCCTTGGCAGGACTCCAATGACTTCAATAACTCCAATAACTCATCCCAGGCAGATAAGATTTATATTTATAAGATTTGTGTGTGTGTGTGTGTGTGTGTGTGTGTGTATAGCTAGATAAATAGATAGATTATATATATATATATATATATATATATATATATATATATATAACATCTATATATATGTAGATGTTATGTATATATATCATCTATATATATAGAGATGTTATGTATGTATATATATAGATTTATGTATATATATATAGATGTTATATTTATGTATATATTTATATATATGTACACACACACACACACACACACACACACACATACACCCACACATAGAAACAGTATATATACATATATGTGCATATATATTTTATATGTGTGTGAGCTTTCATTCAGGGAATAAGATTTCCCATTAATTCTTATTAGCTGACTTTACTAACAATCTTCATTACAAGGAATCCGTTGTCACTCAGTCTCTATTCCACATTCAGTGGCGGAAATACAGTCACGTGCCATTCCAAGATGGGTGTATACAACAGTTATGTATTACCTTCTATAAAATCATTCATAATTTTAGTATTGAACATTCTGTCTTCATTAGATAAATAATGAGTTAGGTTTTTATCTTCTAATCCCTTTAGTTCTACCTCTAAAATAGCATTGTTACCCTAAATCTGATTGTCTTCGCGTAATAGTTTGAGTATATTAAGATGTGTTAACAGTACTGAGTTATGAAATTATAAGTTCCCCTCATAATAACAAATTTGCTGTGCAGCTACATGTATGTAAAAGCTCTCAACTAAACGCACATCGGTTGCTCAAGTTTCCAAGTGGGGAAAAGCGAAGCACCTAATTCCCACTCAGTGAAAAGAAAGGCACGAGTCCGCCCTTACAGCCAGCATGGCACCATGGATGTGCTGGAAAGTGTGGTGGACCAGTTCTCGAAAAGCAGCTGAACAACCAGCAAAACAAGTTCAAATGACCAATCAGCAGTACAAACACTATACTGGGTAGTTAGAACTGAAGAAATGTCGGACTAGGAATTAGCAAGAAGGATGAAAAGCAAAAAAAGGGGAGGCTGAGATTACCCAACTAACACCAATCACCAGAAACAACTATAGACACCCCCAGCAGCTGAGGTCGCCCAGGTAACAGTATCTGCAGAAAGAAGTTCACAGTCCTAAGCTGGGGGACTGATGGAAAGAGGTGACATTTTTGCAGCTGAGGAGCTGAAAGCAAGGGGCCCTGCACACGTGGTGTGCAAACCCCTGAGGTAAACAAGCATAGTGGTGGCTTGACTGCAAAGAGCAAACGGCTGGCGATGATACCTCTGAAGAGCTCAGCATAGCTGATGCAGACAGGACCAGAGGAAGCTGGAGTCTGGAGCCTTAGCTTTTCTTCTACTGGTTCCCACAGGATCTGGGATCAGAAGGCTAGGGTTTTTTCCCTTCCTCCCGCCTTCCAGTTTTCTGCCATTTGCCCAACCTTACAGGAAGCCAAGTACAAGGGAGTGTGGGAAATGTAGTTTGTAGGCCGCCAGACCTGGCCCCGCAAAGCAAAATATAGAAGGCATTTGAGGCCCGGAGCCGGTAGGTAAATGCCCAGAAGGCCTTTGTGACAGAAATAACTTGTCCAGACTTGACTTTGTTCTTTAAAAGACAGGTGGTAGCAGGTTTACAGTTCCACATCAATCATTTGGCCTGGCAATTGGTGAGTTAACTAGATTACTGCATTTTCGAGGAGGCACAGAACATCAAGAATGAGCTGGCGTCTGCTCATTGGGAGTTTTTCTGCCTGCTGGGTGTTCTCGGCATCCACCGTTCCGACTCCCAGGGGTACAAATACAATCTTCAGTACAAAATATTTATTAATATAATTCCCTACAACTCAAGGTGAAAGTAGAAACCCTTTCTGGTCTGCATAAAGGCTTTTCAAGTATGTGGGGCCCTCTGAGGTTTGCCTGATGACAGGCAGAATGCAAAGTATATAAAGTACGTCGAGATCATCCAAGCCTACCTTAAAATCCCCACCCCTTGTCCACTGTGGACTCAGAGGCTGAATCTCCACCACATGTCCCAACTTGAGAATTACCTCCCATCTCGCCCTCACCTTCGACCCTTACTGCCACTTTTCGGATAGAAAGCCAGGTTATCTGAACACAATTCACTCCACTTTAGAAATCAACGGATTACTCTCGCGTAGCCGTTTCAAAGACATTTGTATCTTAGAGTCCGCTACTTAACTCCCAATCAATCCTTTATTGTCAGAATTATAGAAAGGAGGGCCCGCTGGGGGGCCACGGAGTCTCGCTCTGGATTTATTGGCAAGTGAGGAGGCTGTCCTCAGTTACTGACTTCGGAAGGTGGCGAGAAGCTCTGAGAGAAGGATGGCGGCAGTGGAACAGGTTTTCAGTCTCCCTAAGTGCACCCATCAAAGCCACCGGAACAACTGGACGGCAAAACCGAAAATCCCTGGACCACATTCACCGCAAAGCTGACTGGCAAGTTATCCCACGCGCACCACAATACAGGCAGGTGGAGACGCGCCACCAAGAGCCAGAGGGCCACCGGGTCATCGTAACGTCTGCACAGCAGGCTGCAGGGTGCGCTGACAGCGTGGCACCGGGCTCATGACCACCCCGTCGTAGCCCACGCACCGATTGGTATTCACCGGAAAGCATGGCGGACCAAGTGGAGAAGAGCAGCTGAAACTGAGTTTTGCACAATCTGGTGCCAGGTGGCCGCGAAGGGGTTAGCACAGCCTGGAAGGGGTTCCCCAGTGACCCGCTCGGGCACTCCTCCAGGACGGGGTCCCTCCAGGGCCAAGTCATCTACCAGGCACAGGAGGGGCGGTGCGTAGGGCCCACTGCCCTTTTAGGGACCTGTGGAGTGTTTGAATTTCTTGAAAATCAGAAGAAGAAGAAAAAAGCACTTTTAGGTCAAAGAAAATGTTTTGATATATTTATCTTAATATCAACGCAGCTGTAGCATATAGTTTTTGACGTTTTTAGCAAAGGAAGAGACCCCCAAAGGCCTGGGGCTCACAGAAGTCATAATGCAGCCCCTGGCCCCCTGCAGAGTGGAAACAGCTGGGGGTGGGACCCCTGGTGAGCAGGACGGGAAGGTAGAGGTGAAGTCAAGGCAAGTCCAGACCAAAGATGAGAGAAGAGAGCCAGGCCATCTGGGAAAGCCAGCCACCACACTTTTACAGAAAAGCAACAGAAGAGGGAGCTCTCTGAAATTAGAACAGCTTCCAGGAATGCAGCCTCATTTTTCAAGTTCTAGAAGACTAATTTCCGACAGAAATACGTGACAGAAAAGTATCAAGGTTCAATCCCGTGTAACGTTATGGTGACAGAAAGAAGAGAACCGGCGGCAGAATAGCAGCCCAACAGCGAAGGTGCACCGGGAACTCGTGGCCTCGAAAAAGATCAGAAGTCACCTGCTATTGCCAGACAAGCCAAGGGACATTAAGACAGTGATGCAGGACGTGCAAGTGGACCCCGGAAACCAGGACCGGAAAATCCCCGAGATGAGGTGACAGACGTCAGAAAAGAATTCTCAATTAAAAGTCATATTGGCAATGAAGATTTAACCAGAAGGAACACGAGAACTTATCAACACGTTAGACTATGTGTCAGGATAAATAGAAAGTGAACAAGGGGAATTTTGAAACATCGAACAAAAGAAATTTTAAAGCTAGATTCGAAGAAGTTTTAAAACTAGATTTAAAAATGGGATTTGAGAGGAAATGGTCAATATCGAAGAGAAGAAAAGGAAATCAAACACATGGCTAATAAGAAGTTTCTGAAGAAGCAAACAAGAAAATCGAATGAAACACTAAAAACACTAACTCAAGAAAAGTTCCCTGAAATGATCATTTAGACAGTGCACACTGCAGTTCTGAGACTCCAGAATGACCAACATCATGACGTAGTTTAGTAAAATTACCGAACTGTAAATAAAAGAACAGAGTCCTTTGGGCATCTTAGGAAAAAAAAAAAAAAATCATGACTTATAAGGGAAAGAGAATTAGATTACCATCAGACTTTCAACAGCAGTGCTTTATGCCGGAAGAAAATAGAGTAGCATATTTAAAATATTCAAGGAAAGAAAGTATGACCCAAGGATTTGATATCTAGCAAAACTGCCTTTCAAGTATAAAGGTCACAGTTAAACTGTTATCAACATGCAGGAACTCGAGGAATATTGTTCCCATGAGCCCTTCCTGAAGAATCGAGTGGAGAGAATGAGCTTATGCCTAGAGAGACATTAACTTAAGGGCTGGTGGTAAGCATTAAATATATATTTACCTGAAAAAGTAAGAGGAAATGAGGGTTAAAAGGCAGAGAGTGCATTGTGTAATGGGTATGTGCTCTGACAGTGTAGACATGACTATTAAAAAGTTGGGGGAGATTGGGGAGAACATACGCAAAAAACGTTTTTTTTTCATAATCCCATTGGAAGTGATATTTGGGTTGTTATTTTGAGAGTGTTGTGTATATGATGAGAAAAAACAGGTGTGCAACTATGGGATTTTCTAATTTTATCATTTCCTCTGTCCTTAAGAATTAAAATCGAAAGTATTAAAAAAGAGCAATAAGGTATAATAGGCAACTACAAAAGAAAAGGAGAGATATTGATGTAATCAAGAAGTACAAGCTCTAAAATCTCAAATTTGAATGAAAGTATACATAGGAATTCATAAAATATTTCATTGTGAAATGTATGTATGCATTTCCTAGCTTTGTGCACCAAAAAGGGCTAGAAACTGTGGTCAACCTAGCAGCAATGAGCATCTTGTGGCTTTGAACATCTCTTCTCAGTAGAAGAAACTAGGATTTCTGGAACAACTGGCTAATCCCATGTCCGGAGGAAGAAATGTGCAAGATGAACCTGGAATTTCTTCTACTGTAATAGGAGGTGGCAAAGAAGTTATCAAAGACTACTAAGGTCATGTCAAAAGGATTCAGATTCAAGGGCCAGCAAAGAGGCCCCACCAGCCAAGGAGTGGACAAATTCAACTCCAGTAATGATAATTGTTGCAGAAGGTTAAAACTCCCTACAGTTTGTTTAAATTTGTGAATTTGTGATAATTAAAACAAAGTTGGGGGGGCGCCTGGGTGGCTCAGTGGGTTAAGCGTTCGACTTCAGCTCAGGTCATGATCTCCTGTTTTGTGGGTTTGAGCCCCACGTCAGGCTCTATGCTGACAGCTCTGAGCCTGGAGCCTGCTTCACATTCTGTGTCTCCCTCTCTCTGCCCCTCCTCTGCTCACACTCTGTCTCTCTCTCAAAAATAAATAAGCATTAATAATTTTTTTTAAAGTTGGTTGTCCTCGGAAGATAAGGAATTAACTCATCATCATGAAAAACAGTAAATGAAAAAATCCACTGTGTAGCTAAATAGTAGATGAAGGGAAGTATCTATTTATGTAAGTATTCCAACCAATAAATGAAAATAAAATAATAGAATATCACTATTTTTGCAGCCTCCATGAATGAATGAGTATATATGGGCATTTTCTATGTGGCTGACAGCATCCCATTTCTTGACCTGGGTGGTGGTTATCTTATAATAGTCATGCATTTGATTTGTATGTTTTCTGTGTCTCTGGCTTTACAATGAAAAGATTTTGAAACTTAAAAAGCCCTTAGAGCAACTTTCTGTTGTGCTGTTACTTCTCCTCTTGTTAACGCAATTTTGATTATGTCAGTGTCAACAACTCTACCCTCCCGTGCCTCCCTATGCTTCATCCTCTGAAGGTTGTTTCTCTCTACCTTATTATGTTAGATGGTCAGGGAATATTAGTCATGCTTATAGACCACAGCATGATGGCTTGAGTACATGCCTGCCTACACTCCCTTTCAGAGAGAGCAGGAGCCTGGAACATTTTACGTGTAGGTCACTTTGTTTTGTTTCATGGGTCTCTGCTGCCCACAGATGCTGGAACTAAGGATGTAGATTAGTTTAACATATACTTGTCAAGTACCTAATGCCATGCAATAGAGCAGTGCACAACATAGACCAAGGTTCTTCTCTCCTGGGCCTACATTACATAAGTTCATAGGTTGTACCTGTTCGAGAACTCTGAGAGTCACCACGACCATCACAGCTAATGTTCACTGGGTGTTTACTCTCTGCCACATGCTGAGCTAAGTACTTCAACACCATTGTCTCTCTCTTTTTTTTTTTTTTAACGTTTATTTATTTTTGAGACAGAGAGAGACAGAGCATGAACGGGGGAGGGCCAGAGAGAGAGGGAGACACAGAATCCGAAACAGGCTCCAGGCTCTGAGCCATCAGCACAGAGCCCGACGCAGGGCCCAAACTCACGGACCGTGAGATCATGACCTGAGCCGAAGTCGGCCGCTTAACCGACTGAGCCACCCAGGCGCCCCTATTGTCTCTTTTTTGATTCTGACACCAACCCATGGAATTAGTGTTAATGCTATCCTCCTTGTACCTAAGAAAAAGAATGAAGCCCAATAAATAAATAAATACATAAACAAACAAATAAATAGCTTTAGTTCATACAGTTCAGTAAGTGATAGAATCTGGAATTAAAACGCAAGCAGTTCAACATTAGAGCTCAAGACCCTAAACATGATCATTAGTTAAGCCAATAAATATCCTCTCTGTCAGAAAATATGAATATTAATTAGAAAAGGATATAGAGCAAGAAGAGATAAACGATGGCCCCCACGTCATATCCAGCCACACCGTCAATTTTTATATGGGCCACAAGCCCATATAACCATTCTTGATGGGATTTTACATATTTAAATGATTAAAAAATATATACAAAGGATAGGGGTGCCTGGGTGGCTCAGTTGGTTAAGCATCAAACTTCTGCTCAGGTCATGATCTCCCCACTCGTCAGTTCGAGCCCTGTCTTGGGTTCTCTGCTGTCAGCTACTGTTTCGGATCCTCTGTCGCCCTCTCTCTCTGCCTCTCCCCGGCTCACGCCCTCTCTCTTTCTCTCAAAAATAAACAAACATTTAAAAAATATATATGTATACACATATATGAAGGATAATATTTTGTGCTGTGTTAAACTTATACAAAATTGAAATTTTGGTGTTTATAAATAAAGTTTTATTGGAACACAGCCACGCCCATCCATTTACATGTAATTTGTGGCTGCTTTTGTGCCACAGTGGCAATCGAATAGTCGCCACAGAGACAATGTGGCCCACAAAGTTTAAACTATATACCTTTGAGAAAAAAGTTTAGTGACTCCTGGGCTAGAGAACAGATGGGTGAATTTAAAGAAAAAGGAGAAAAGGGCTGTGATTCAGAAGCTCTAAGGCAGTGGAATCATTGAGCAAACAGAAGACCTGAGGTGAAGGGCAGAGCTGAGGTAGGGTGGCCTGGAAGCAGCAGGAGCAATGAAAGAGAATGCAAGAGGAGGTGAGTGAGTTATCATAATTTTAGAGGAGCACACAACACTTCGGAGCCTTGTCCCATGAGACTTTTTCTGCAGTGGTTCCACAGCAGTTAACTGTGGCAGACAGTTTGTGTTCTATCGTATTTCTGTATTTCTATGTAATTAACTCCAAGTCAACTGGGGTTAAGTTCAGAACAACTCTGTTTCTGGTAACATGAAAAAGCCTAACACATAGCTTGGCTTTAGATCCCCCTGAATCTGCCACCATGACCACCAACAATAACATGTGATTTGAGTTCATGATGGGAGAACTCTGATTTGAGTTCATGATCGGTGAAATGTTTCAGAGTAAATTCGCTGAAACGTAAGGATCATAAGCCATCTCTTCCTTTCCATTCAACATCAGTTTAAATTCTCTAAACATCCGTTTCTTCATGTTTTCTCCCCTACTCTGAATCATCAGTGGTTACACCCACTGTTTATAGACTAAAACCTGAACTCCAAACCCTTTTCCATAGCATGTTGCCCTCCCGCCTTCTGACCTTAGCCCAATCTTCCAGACCTTTCTTATGCGAGCCAGACATCAAAACAGTTAAGACTGTCTGGCAGCTGGGTTTGGGTTCACAGATCTACCTTTATACGCCGTGGCCAAAGAGAAACTCAAGTGTAGAAGCAACTTGGCTGGTTTCCAGAGCTCAATTCTGAGACCCAAGCATTCCTGGAAGAAAGCTAGCTCTCACAGAGCCTCAGCAGAGGCTAAAAGTGTGTTGGGGTCCAGGCCCCCTTGTACAACACCATATACTCAGGAACAGTATCTGACACAAAGAAGTCAGTATAACTTAAGTGACTGCATCCCTCAGTGGGACATAGCTGTGCAGGTGCCTAAGCCTTTAAGAAAATTCTAGGCAGTGGGCTGCAGACAGAAACTTTGAACTCTGGCTAATAAGAGCATGGGGGCTCCAGCAGTTTATTAAAATAAAAGAGTCATAAATAATATTTAGTATTCATATTAATTCATAATAGTCATAATGATATTGAACAAATTTAAAAATAAAAGAGTCATAGCCTACTGGTGCCCTGAAAAGGTGAAACCAGAATTGACTGTGGCGGTCAGACCACCTTGTACTGGGAATTATCCTCCTGTGTGTCTTCTCATGATTGGAAACTCAGTGAGAATGATGCAATTGATTTGCTAGACTTGTTCAATTGATCCGTGCATCAGTCAATCACAAGCAACGAGTGGGTAGATATCTGAGTGTTTGGGATGTCTCATCTAACATCACGGCCAAGACTCAAAGAGCTCTTTTCAGGAATTTCATCTCATTTTATCAAATGATACAGGAGAGGTCTTTCCTAGAAACTCCTCAAAGGAAGCTAAAATTGTTTCAGAATCACATGTATGTGGCCAATTGATTCTGGGATCTTCCTTAGCACAGAACTATCTGGAGTCTGAGACCAAGTAGGAAGAGAGTTAAGAACACAGCCTTGGGTATCAGACCATCTAGGTTGGGCCTGCCTCTGCCTCTCAGAATCTGTTTGACCTTGGCTGGTTTCTTAGCCTCTTTAAACTGCAGTCCTCTTATCTGAAAACTGGAATCAGAATTGCGCTTATCTCTGGGGTTAGTGAGAGGATTAACTGAGATAAGCTGCATCAAGTCCTTAGGAGAGCATCTCCCAGTCAGTAAGTGCTCAATAAATGTTCCCTACCCTCTCAGCTGCATTATCCTGTACACCAGAAAACCATATTAGGAGTGGCAATTTAAGGAGACAGTATTAAAGTGAATTAGCTTTATGAGAAATTGTGACCATTTGGGTTTTTTTTTTTCAGTTAAAAATAAGAATTTCCAAAAGAAATCACCTTTCACTAGTCTAAAAGTTGACAGGCTTCAAAAAAAATTATTTCACAAGAGACAAGAGGCTAACATAGAATTATAGTCAATCTGTGATCTGTGTAAAATTTTAATAAATACATATTATAGTCTGTACAATTTTTAAGATGTAGGTTCACCATCTAAAAAGTCCCTGGTCGTATAAATACACCTAGCTAGTTCATTTTAGAGAATTAAAATGCAAACCCAACTAACACACGCTTTTAATATTGCCCAAGGCATTGGATAAATATTTTAAATACTAAAATATGGTAAGAATAAAGGCAGAAGTCAATTTTCCTTTCACCTATGACATCATAATTAAGTGCAAAAAAAAAAAAAAAAGAATTGTACATTTATCCGACAACATTCGCTTTGAATTCCATTGCCCCGATAATGAAATTTCTTAACTCAAACTTACAAATTACAATGAAAGACGAAGTAGGCTGGAATATCAGTGAACACACAACTCTTGGCTCACTTACGTCTTCACTATTACAACTCAACGCTCAAAGACCCGCCATCCAAGGCTACCCATCATTTACCACGTTCTTACACTAGTGCCTTTTTTCTGCTGACGGCAAAGCCAAAAGGAAGGAATCCCCTTCAATCAACTTCAGAAAAAAGTCCCCCTTTTGAAATCAAAGCCTGACTGTTATTATGGCTGCACCATTATAATAATGGTTATAGGAATACTGAGTGACAAATAATACTTGATATCCAAATGACCCCTTTCAAGTTTTCTGTAATGTCACTCATAAAATTAAGATGAGCCCTGTCTTTCTCAGATTGACACAGATATGCAAACGACCTTTATTGTATCAAGTGTCCTTTTTGTTTGCAGAAATTGCCCTGTGCATTCTTCTGGAGTCAGACTGAGGTTTTGAAAGTAAATCACAGTTCTCTCATTCAATGCATGTAAAAGGATGGGAAAATGTCAATGCCTCCCTTTGGCCCCAGCCCAGGCTTGCACCAGTGAAATACTGGTAAATGTTTAATAGTCAGTGTGGCTGGGGCCTGATTTGTACAACTTGCCCATCTTTATGGTGTAAATACTCCCACCATGACCAACGTCAACCTACCACGTGATGTCCCTGAACAGGAGATTGGGAAAAGACGCACACAATCGGCTCCCAAACGTGTTGTGAGTCAGTGCCAGCACAAGACTGGCTTGAACCCACATTCTCTCCTGAACCAGTGTGTTCCAGTGGGAAACATGACTTCAGACTGGAAAACCAGAAATCCCAGTGAAACCAGGTGTTTATTACTCAACATGATCCCTTTAAGCAGGGTCCAGCCGCTTCTACTTTGACTCCGTGACTACCTCTGTTATACTCGTAGGTCACCGCTTTCCTGGGACCTGGAAAGTGACCATCACCCTTTTCTGCGAAAAGCAAGAGCGCTAAGAAAGGAGTTAAGTCTTCCCTGGAGCCTTTCTAACAGATCATCCAGGGCCATCACTTTTAGCTCTGTTTTTACACATTGGATTCCTTTCCAAGCACTGACATGACACAGAAAATTGAGCAAGTAAAGCTGCTGGGATTACTGCTTCTCAGGTTTTTCTGGCATATTTGTTGTAGCGGGTCACGCTAATTTCTTCTAAGATGGGTCCTCCTTGTCTAGAACAGTGGTACTCAACTTCACCTAGAAAACTTGCTAATAATGCCGCTTCCCAGCCTGCCCCCCTTCTGATTCTATAGATTTAAGTAGCAACAGGAAGCTGTGTTTTAAACAATCACCCCAGGGGGTTCTATACTGGAGGCTGAATCTGGGCAAACCTCGAAGAGTCTCGATCAACTCAGAAGTTTTTGTATGTCTTTTTTTTTTTTTCTTTACGTATAACTTATTGTCAAGTTGGCTAGCCTACATTGTATACACCGTGCTCTTGGCTTCGGGAGTAGATTCCCATGATTCATCGCTTACATACGACACCCAGGACTCATCCCAACAAGTGCCCTCCTCAATACCCATCACCCATTTTCCCCTTTCCCCCTCCCCCCATCCATCCTCAGTTTGTTCTCTGTAAGTTTATTTTTTTTTTAACGTTTTGTTTTGTTTTGTTTTGTTTTGAGACAAAGAGAGACAGAGCATGAACGGGGGAGGGTCAGAGAGAGAGGGAGACACAGAATCTGAAACAGTCTCCAGGCTCTGAGCTGTCAGCACAGAGCCTGATGCGGGGCTCAAACTCACGGACCATGAGATTATGACCCGAGCCGAAGTCAGCCGCTTAACCGACTGAGCCACCCAGGCGCCCCTGTTCTCTGTAAGTTTAAAGGGAGCACGCAACACAAGAGTACCCTGACTTCTGATACCAATTACCTATTCAGGGGGTTCCCCAAACCACTGTTACTTTTGATAATTCCCTGGAAGGACTCACAGAACGCACTAAAAATTATTATGCTTTAACAGTAATGAAAACGCGATTACGGTTTATTACAGAGAACGGATAGAGATTAAAATCAGCCAAGGAACAGGGCACCTGGGTTTCTAGCTCAGTTGGTTGAGCCTCCAACTTCGGCTCATGTCATGATCTCGCGGTTCATGAGTTCGAGCTCCACATCAGGCCTGTCAGCCTGTCAGCACAGAGCCCGCTTCAGATCCTCTGTCCCCCTCTCTCTTTACCTCTCCCTTGCTTGTGCTCTGCCCCCAAAATAAATAAATACTTTTTAAAAAATCAGCCAAAGGAAGAATTGCATAGTACCAAGCACAGTGCTTCCGTGGTCCTCTTCCATAAAGTCAGGATTCCCCGGTGTTGATGTGGGTTGTGTTGGATATTGCCAACCAAGGAAGGTCACCCAAGCCTCAGCATTCAAAGTTTTTATTGGAGCACCATTATGCAGGTAGAACTGATTGCCCCACATGGTTGATCTCAGTCTCCAGGTCTCCTGACCCAAAACTCCCACCCTAAGTCACCCAAGTGGTCTTTCTGGCTGCCTGGCCTCTGCATGAAGGTGTGGTCAGCTCCCACCTAAATCTCATTGTTACCATCTGCCAGCCCAAAGTCCCCAAGCAAACAGAGATCACCTTCAAGATCAAAGACAAACAAAGGATCTTGATCAAGATCAAGACAAAGGACAAACTTCTAGGGCAAGCTTGTACTCTTTCCTTGTACATACCCCCCACCTCTTTTGCAAAACACTCTCAAAAAGGAACTTCCACCCTTCCTCAGCAGTCGGACTTTTGCCTTTGGAACATACAGTGTTCCATCTAGCCTTCTACAGTGTTCCACCCTAGCCATCTGAAATCTATTTCTTGTAGTTAAGACTTTTGTTTGAGGCTAGTGAGAGGTTTGCTCAGATTTTGTTTCTTCTGTGTGGTGCCGATCCACGAGCCAAGACCTAAAAGAGTTTTCTTAAAGAGTTTTCAGGATTATTTAATAAAAATATCAAACATCAGATCCAGATCTGAGCACCTTTGAAGGTTGGCATATCATAAGTGCTGTGTAAAAGTTCGCTAGTATTAGGATTAGCTGTGGAAAACTTCCAGAGTTGGCTGGCTGTGCACAGAAATAAAACTAGAACCACAGTCAAGATAATGGGGGAGCAAGGATGAGACAATATTCCAGGATGAAAACCGGGCATCAGCAGAGGGGGGGCAGGGGGGAGGTACAAATAGGATACCCTGCTACCATATAGCCACATGAATTAAGCTAAGATTTGCTCGTATAGAACAGGGACTCAAACCACACTTCTTAGCCCACATCAGAATTTTGACCCTCTTCATCTAGTGTGTAGTAATCTGAAATGCATTCTACTGTATGGCCCTTTCCTTACCGAACAAACACTAAAGACGTTGCCCCTTTGGAGTAACACAGCCTGTTAGTCTAACGAAGGATAAGCCCGTCTATGAATTCAGCAAAATCACACACCCTTTTAAAGGAGGGCAGGCACTTACTTTTTTTTTTTTAATTTTCTGTTAATGACATTTTCTGAGTGAGTTGAAGAAAATCTGCTAGGAAGTTTCTTGGTTTACTGAGTAGGCTTAGATAGTTTCCTTGTGATGCTTCGCTTCAAGAGACCGGTTCAGTGAGAGTCACTGTGTGACTAAAGGACTTATTTCCAAAGAGTTTTGCAACCCTTATAATAATGAAATTGTTCCTTTACCCATTTTTCAGATAGGTAAGTACAATACAATAAAATGCTTATCGTTGTCTTTTTTTTTCCATAAGGTAGTTCTGTTTTTAATTTTTGTTAATAGGAAATTTATTGCCAAACTGGTTTCCATACAACACCCAGTGCTCATCCCAACTGGTGCCCTCCTCGATGCCCATCATCCATCCTCCCCTCCCTCCCACCCCCCATCAACCCTCAGTTTATGCTCAGTTTTTAAGAGTCTCTTATGTTTTGGCTCCCTCCCTCTCTAACCTTTTTTCCCCCCCTCCCCCATGGTCTTCTGGTAAGTTTCTCAGGATCCACATAAAAGTGAAAACATATGGTATCTGTCTTTCTCTGTATGACTTATTTCACTTAGCATAACACTCTCCAGTTCCATCCACATTGCTACAAAAGGCCATATTTCATTCTTTCTCATTACCAAGTAGTATTCCGTTGTGTATATAAACCACAATTTCTTCATCCATTCATCAGTTGATGGACATTTAGGCTCTTTCCATAGTTTGGCTATTGTTGAAAGGGCTGCTGTAAACATTGGGGTACAAGTGCTCCTATGCATCAGCAGTCCTGTATCCCTTGGGTCAATTCCTAGCAGTGCTATTGCTGGGTCATAGAGTAGATCTATTTTTAATTTTTTGAGGAACCTCCACACTGTTTTCCAGAGCAGCTGCACCAGTTTGCATTCCCACCAACAGTGCAAGAGGGTTCCCATTTCTCCACATCCTCTCCAGCATCTATAGATAGTCTCCTGAGATTTGTACATTTTAGCCACTATTTTCAAGGAGCATAAATCAATGTTATTAGAGTCACTTTGAATTTGTTTTGATACTTTCTGTACTTTATCATAATCAGATACAGTACGAGGAAAATGAGTGGCATAACTTTTTATTTTGTGCATTAACCCCTCCAGTAGCTTCAATCTCTTATGAGACCTGCCAGCTTATAGGGGAGCTCATGATATCAGCCCGTGCGCCACTGTGGTGGGTACCCTCCACTCACTGTCCGTATTTTGCTCTTACCCACCGCCTCATCAGAAGTTACAGAAAACTTTTTATCTGCTGCTAAAATGTCTAAGGTTGTGGCGATTCCCATTCAGATCTGTAAAACACCTATATTATGAAGTTTTGATGGTGAGGCTTTAATAAGGGCACTTGAGATACAGGCAGTTTGTCCTTTCTTTCATGGAAGTTATTAGGCCAAAGCAACTGGATCAGGGTCACTGCTTCCTCTATAAAAAGGTAGAAAGAGAAATATGAGCTGGTCTTGTGATTCATCCAAACAACTGTACTCGCAAGATAATGCAATTCACTCATTTTACAAAAATGTATTCAACGTTTTGCTACTCTAGGCGTTTTGCTCAGTCCTGGGAGTATGGAAAGAGGAACACAGATCCCCTCCCTTCCGAGAGCTTGTAGGCTAATATAGGCAGGGATGGGTAGATCATAGAAGCAAACAATCCCAAATATATTGGACAATTGCTATTCAAAAGGGAGTAAAGGGGCGCCTGGGTGGCTCAGTCGTTTCAGTGTCCGACTTCAGCTCAGGTCATGATCTCGTGTTCCGTGAGTTCGAGCCCCACATCGGGCTCTGTGCTGACAGCTCAGAGCCTGGAGCCTGTTTCGGATTCTGTGTCTCCCTCTCTCTCTGACCCTCCCCTGTTCATGCTCTATCTCTCTCTGTCTCAAAAATAAATAAACGTTAAAAAAAAATTTCAAAAGGGAGTAAAGACAAAATCAAGAAGTCGCAGGATGGAAATTATAACTACTCGCAAGACTAAAAATATAATCTCTGAAGTCTTTCTGCTTATGTGCTTTTTATTAAGCAACCTGGGGACTGTCATTATTAATTATTTCAACTAAGAAATATTCTTATTCTTGTTTTCACACTAGCATCACAATATACAAAATTTAGCATCAAAGAAGCATATTAATGATCATATTTAACTCTATTATACCCAAAGTATTTTATGGTCTACTAATATTTCTAATATTAATATTTCATTAGCACGACAATCATACTATCTTTGGAATCTGAAGTTAATTGATACACTCAACATATTAGGTCCCAGTTCTACAAAATACCCATTTAGTAAATGGAATTTTGGATGATTACACCAACATTTTGACAAGAAGTATTTCATATGAGGTTGGTGCACATATAGTGAAATGCTATAATTTATGTAGAAGCAGTGAGATTTAGACAATGTAAACAAATAGTCTCAGGTACTGATTCATTCTTACCACAACAGAAAAAAAAAAAAAAAATCACACTTAACCTCACACACTATGAAAGCAACCATAATTAATTAGAATGTTGGGGGAAAGAACTGATAAGAAAATCAATGCTTTTCAGCACAAAGACAAGGTGAAAAGAGATACACTATTGCTTCCCAGGTGTGTCTACAGTAATGCAGCCTAGAACAGGTCCACATTTGCACCTTTCAGATGCCTTGGTTATGTGACGGAAGTTGGGACACCATAATAAGGTCTGATTTGCACTTTGCCTCTAGTCCTCAAGATCTGGTTACAGAATGTGCCCTAGAAAAGGTGTTGATGATTTACAAAGGAAGGCGGTCAAATAACATGACTCGATGAAGCTCGTTAAATCTCATCGTCAAGAGTAGAGGTTGGGGATAAAAAGAATATTTTGTGGTAGTAAAAGTTACATGAAATTCAAATTTCGGTGACCATGAGTAAAATTTTGTTGACACACAACAATGTTCACTCATTTATATGTTATCTATGATGGTTCTCACACTACTATGGCAGAGCTGAATAGTTGCTATAGAGATCCTATAGCCTGCAAAGACAGAAACTATTTACTATCTGGCCCTTTATAGAAAATGTTTGCTGCTCCCTGTTCAAGAATACAGATGATTTGAGCAGCTCTTCGAGTATCTAGAAAGGCTAACCCAGAATTAAGGAATGGGGTTTTCAATTTTGGCAGGGGGATTAAGGGTAATAAGAAAAATCTTCCCATATGTGATGTTAGTATGACACCTGATGTGCTTTCAAACTAAAATTGTGGAATTCACTAAAGATGGGAGAAGACTGAACAGACACCAGCAACTTGGCATAATTTCTATTTAGGCTTGCCTGAAGAGACAGGGCTGAATCCAATGACCAACCATGATCGAAACTAGAGCAAGTCTGAGACCATTATGACTTACTTAGACTATGGTTAGACCAACATGACTTAGTCTATGATTCTTGTAAAAACGTACAATCTCAGGGCCCTTTAACCACCGAAGATGCGTAAGTGGTGTTGTTAGCATATTGAAAGCTCCTGTGTAATTTTTGGTAAGCCTTCTCAGCTCTCTGCTGTCTAAATTATGTCAACCAACAGCGGAATCCAAATTCCAAATGGTTATTTACAATTTTCCTCATAGTTTCATATGAAAATTATATACGTTTCCATTGAAATTTTTGGAATACAAGGACTCTATATTTACAAGTTTTCTTTTCTTGCTTTCTTCTTTTTTTTAATTAGCATTCTTTCAGAGCCAATTTAGTCTGACAGGTAAATCAGCATTTAGGGACTTTTATTGTTCAGGCACGAATGCCAGCTTCCTTTCCTTGACACCTTCTGTGGTACTCTGCTCCCAGAAGCAATAAACCACAGTGGTCTCACTCACTGAAGCCTTTTAATTCATGGATCACAGACATGATAAATCATAAGAACTCCTCTGGTGCCTTTTTGTCTAGAATGGCCAGATTCTTGAAAGCCAAATGGAGAACACCTTTTTAAAGGGCATCTACTCAATTGAATAAGGATGTTCATATTCAAGAACAGATTGAAAGTGTTTACAGATGCGTGTGCAATAGAAAGATAATGCATTTTGAGACACATGTTGACCCCCAAATAGCTATGCTTCCATGGATAGATGACAAAGGAGTTTTTTCCTCACGTACCTTTGGGATTCTGCTACCATCATCCAAAGCCAGTTTTCCCATTTCGTGGAGGAAGCTGCAGGAGGTTCATTTTCTTTTAATGGAAGGTGTTTCGTTCGTTTGTTTTCCACTTTACTGAGATATAATTGACCTACAGCGTTGTGTGATTTTAAGGTGTACAGCATTATTTGATGTACATATATATTGCAAAATGATTACCACAATAAGATTAATTAACACATCCATCACCTCACATAGTAACACTTGTGTGTGTGTGTGTGTGTGTGTGTGTGTGTGTGTGTGTGGTAAGAACTTTTCGAATCAATTTTCTTAGCAATCTCCAAGTGTGTGATATTGTTAACTATAATTACCATGATATACATCACATCCCCAGAACTTATTCACACCAGAAGTTTGTGTCTTCAGATCCCCATCATTCATTCACCCCGGACCCCCACCCGCTGCCCCGGCAACCACCCATCTACTCTCTGTTTCCATGAGTTCTTTTTGTTTTTTCTAAGATTTCACATATAAGTGAGATTATACAGTGTTTGTATTTCTCTGTCTGACTTATTTCATTTAGCATAATGCCCACGAAGTCCATCCATGTTTTTGCAAATAGCAAGATTTTCTTCTTTTTTATGGCAGAATAATAATATTCATATTCATATATATCCATACCATGGTTTCTTTACCCCTTCATCCAGTGACAGACGTGGGTTGCTTCCATGGCTTGGCTCTTGTAAATAATTCTGTAATGAACGTGGGGGTGAAGATACCTTTTGAGTTAGTGTTTTTGTTTCCGTCAGATCAATACACAGAAGTAGAATTGCTGGATCATATGATAATTTTACTGAAAATTTTGTGAAGACCCTCCATACTGTTTTCCAGAGTGTCTGTACCATATTCCCACCAACAGTGCACAAGTGTTCCCTTTTCTCCACACCCTGGTCTTTTGATAACAGCCATTGTAACGGGTATAAGGCAGTATCTCACTGTGGTTTTGATTTGCATTTCCCTGCAATTAGTGATGTTGAGCACCTTATGATGTACCTGCTGGCATATTGAAATAGAAAAATATCTATTCAGACCATTTGCCCATTTTTCAATCATATTATTTTAGTTTGGTTTTTTTCTATGAGTTCCTTATGCATTTTGGATATTAACCCCTTATCAGGTATATGATTTGCAGATATCCTCTCCCATTCTGTAGGTTACCTTTCTTATTTTGTTGATTAATTCTTGAGCTGTGGAGAAGTTTGTAATTTGATATAGTCCCACTTATTTATTTTTGCTTTTGTTACTTGTGCTTCTGGTTTCATACCTGAAAATCATTGCTAAGACCAATGTCGAGGACCACTGTCCCTATGTTTTCCTAGAGTTTTATGGTTTCAGGTCTTACATTTAAGTTTTTAATGCATTTTGAGTTAATTTTTTTATGAGTGATGTAAGACAGGAGTCCAGTTTCATTCTTTTGTGTGCAGATTTCCAGTTTTGCAACACCATTTATTGAAGAACTATCTTTTCCCCATTGAGTATTCTTGACTCCCTTGTCAAATAGTAGTGGACCATATACATGTGGGTTTATTTCTGGACTTCTGATCCTATTTCATTGGTCTGTTTGTTTGTTTTATGCCAGTACTGTACTGTTTTGATCACTAGAGTTTTGCAGTATAGTTTGAAATCAGAAAGTATGAGGGTTCCAGCTTTGTTTTTCTTTTTCAAGATTTCTTTGGCTATACGGGGTCTTTCATGCTTCCATGTATATTTTAGGGTTTGTTTTATTTCTGTAAAGAACTGCATTAGAATTTTGATAAGGCATGTTGATTCTATAGATGGCATTGCATAATATGGATGTTTTAACAGTACTAATTCTTCCAACCCATGAGCATGGGGTATATTTCCATTTATTTATATCTTCTTCAATTTCTCCCATCAATGTCTTATAGTTTTTAGTGTACAGAATTTCACCTCCTCGATTAAATTTATTCATAAGCATTTTATGGTTTCTGATGCTCTTGTGAATGTGATTGTTTATTTTTTCCAGATAGTATGTTGTTAGTATATAAAAACACAATTTTTCTATCTTGATTTTGTATCCTGCAACTTTACTGAATTGGCTTATATCAGTTCTAATACTTCTTAGACAGAGTCTTTAGAGTTTTCTATGTAGAAAGTCATGTCATCTGCAAAAAGAGACAATTTTACTTCTTCTCTTCTAGTCTGGATGCCTTTTATTTGTTTCTCTTGGCTGATTTTTCTGACTATGACTTCTAGTACTATGTTGGATAGGAATGATGAGAGCGGACATCCTAATTTTTGTACCTGATCTTAGAGGACCATTGAGTGTAACGTTAGCTGTGGGCTTGTCATATATGGCTTTTGCTACATTGAGTTGTGTTCCTTCTGTACCCAATCTGTTCAATATCATGAAATGATATTGAATTCTATCAAATGTTTCTCTGCATCTATTGAGATGGTCATATAGTTTTAATCTTTCATTCTATGTGACATATCGCATTCATTGATTGGTGTGTTGAAACATCCTTGCATCTCAGGTGTATCATCACAGTGTACGGTCCTTTTAATGTGTTGTTGAATTTCATAGCATTTTGTTGAGGATTTCTGCATCTATATTCATCAGGGCCTGAAGATTTCCTTACTTATAGTGTCCTTGTCTGGTTTGGTATCAATATAGTGCTGGGTTTATAAAATAAGTTTGGAAGGGTTCCTGATGGAAGAAGTCTTAGCAAAACTCAGGGAAGGTCACAAGGTCCAAGTTCTCTTTGCTGTAGCAGACAGCCTCAAGAAGGTATAGTAATAGAGGAAGGACCAGTAAATAATCTGTTGTAAATAGAATTAACACTTAATTCACCTTATCTTTCAGACCATATAGACCCCAAGCTGGGTCACAAGTAACGTATTTTCTCAGTTCTCTTATACATTTTTTTTCAACATTTATTCAGTTTTGAGAGACAGAGTGCAAGTGGGAGAGGGGCAGAGAGAGATGGAGATACAGAATATAAAGCAGGCCCCAGGCTCTGAGCTGTGAACACAGAGCCCAAAGCGGGGCTCGAACTCGTAAACTGTGAGATCATGACCTGAGCTGACGTCAGATAGTCAACTGACTGAGCCACCCAGGTGCCCCATATTTTCTCAGTTCTAAAAGTTCTGTCTATAGGGGCACCTGGGTAGCTCAGTTGGTTAAGCATCCAACTTCGGTTCAGGTCATGATCTCGTGGTTCATGAGTTCAAGCCCTGTATGGGGCTCTGTACTGACAGTGCAGAGCCTGCTTGAGATCCTCTCTCTCTCTGTCTCTCTCTCTCTCTCTCAAAATAAATAAATAATATTAAAAAAATTCTATCTATAAAGCTAGAAAAATTCTATCCATGATATACAGTGTCATAACTCTTTTCCTTTCTTCTATTTTACATCAATAAAATTACTACATTTTTCTCTTTTCTTTCAAATATTGGACTTTCTTTTGACATGACCCCAGATAGTTTGAATTATCTTCCCAGATGAGCTTCCTTGCCCTTTCTTTAGGAGCAATTTTTTAAAGCACGTTCACAGACTGACCCCTCTTCTGTGTTTTCGTCACCTTATGGGGAACACAGATTTTTGTACACAATACTCATCTGACTAAGTTCTTCAGATGAATTTTTTAAAAAAAGTCAGCATCACTAACAGTGTTTTAAAATATTCTGACCCTTTGCAGCATCAAAGTTAATGCTAGTTTATAGGATTTCATTGGGTCTTCACAAAGAAAGTAATCAATGACTATTGACATCCCACAGCACAATGGGCATTAAATTATAGTGTACTTCTCTATGTGTCTGAAAGGATTTTATTTTACCCTTTATTTAATGAAGATTTTTGAGGGGGGGAAAAGGCAAGTTCTGGGTCCCATTTTCCTCAGTGTTCAATAAGTATCAAGTATAAAATCTATATACAAATTTGGGCACATTTGTTTTACACAATTATTTCATTTTTGCTTTTATGCTAATCGCCTTCCCAGAATCTCCACCGAGTGATGTTCTTGGGGATTAGCTGTTAAGACCTTGGAGTTTCAGCTCGATATCGATTCCTCGTTGGATAAATGCTGTTCACACTTAGTAAAAAGGCCAATATTATTGCTAGTTAAGGAAAGGCAAGGAAGTCGAAGTTCTGATACGGACAGTCTGGATAACATGTTTGTAAGACTTTGTTAATTCCGTTTTAACAATGTTATTAAATAAAGACTTCCTTGTCTTCTTCATTTGCAGATCATAAAATGTATAATGATATTCACATTTTAAAATCTCACTGCTAGTCTCAAGGTTAAGGCACATTTATGCTTATAAGAAGCTGGCTTTTAAAATGATTTTATGATTTGCAAAGTAGTTGGCACAGTTTAATAAAGAGCAATCAACTTTTATCTAGAAGTGACCCACGCTTCCAGAGACATTATTTGAAAAATTATCCCAGTTTGTTTTCTTTGATAAATCATTAGAGATTTCATTTGTTAGCTGCATTTAAGGAAAGGATTTAAGATCCTCCTGTACTTTGCTTCTTTTTCTCTCTTGGGTTGTTTTTCTTAAGGTCGTTCCACAATTGAAATGAGTCTACAAAGAAGGGGAAAGGAAGTGTTGCTGTCTTGTAAGGAACTCATAGAGAAGAGATTGAAAGCTGTGTTTTGGGACTAGGAATAGATTCATTGTGTCCTCTCTATTACCAGAGATAATTGAGAGTAGACTGACCTTTGATGAATAATGAATATACACCAAGGCATCTTTTCATATATAAATAAAGATGTTAGATTACTTTCAAGGAAGTAAAATCGTATTACTTTTGTATTTTCTTAAAATATATGCCCACCATATTAGCGGGGTTAGTCAGAAACAAGTCAAACATCAAATAAGTATTATATATAAAATAAGAAGGAGGCAGAGAGAAGGAGGGTGAAGGAGAGAGAGAGAATGAGTGAAAGTTAAATTTTTGCACACTGAAGACATCAAGAAGTGATTCATTCTGGCTACTTTTAACCATTTTGATGGGACTTTCTCTAAATGAACTGTTTCCAATTTTTCTTCTTCTTCTTCTTCTTCTTCTTCTTCTTCTTTTTTTTTTTTTTTTTTGAGCAGCAGGCCAAAGCTTATTAGAGTATAAGATTAGGAAGGAAGAATAGTAGGAAATCTCTCTTTACAGAAAGGGACATTCGAAAGCGAATGCCTCCTGTTTCCAAATTTCTTAACAAGAATATGCTGAGGTATATATGTAATTTAACCTTTTCCCAAGAGCATAGGGCCATCATTCTGAATATTGCACAATGACTCTCTTGGAAGATATTGAAGAATGTCCAGATAGTTACCCTTTATAGTAACTGAAGTCAGACAACCCAGCTTTTTTGAATAACTGTTTCCTTTAAAAAAATATTTTTTGGTTAGTGTTCTTCTTTTCAATGCCTATGAGTAGACTTTTTAATTTTCTGTATCTAAACCACTACATTTTCTAAACCCATATAATCAAGTTTATTAGAAATATATACAGAGTTAAAGAAGTTGCTGAGAAAGAACTTTAGAAGTTCTTATGACTGAAACCGTAGAATTTTGCCTGGGAACTTTTGACCACCTATTTAAACCACACAAAACAATTCCTCCCTCCTCCTTGCCCCTCCTTCCTTTCTTTTTCCCTTGGTCATAGTCCAAATTGCCATACCGTTGAATTCTATATATGAAGGTATAAACCTGGGCTGGGATTGAGAAAGGTAAAATTACAATAAGGGGACACTAAAGATGATTTATATAGTATATGCATATATAAACTAAGTGACTCTCAGTAAGAAACATATATCTGTATATAAGTGTGCACATATGTAACATATAATTGATGTATGAGTAATATACATTTTTAGTAAGTAAAATTAATCATGATGAGAATGAGAGTGAGTGAGAGCCCCTGTTCCTTCACGTCCCCACCAGCATTTTGTATTGTCAGTGTTTTAGATTTGGGCCATTCCCATAGGTATGGAGTGGTATATCACTATTGTTTTACTTTGCAATTCTGTAATGACATATGATGTGAAACATCTCTTCATATGCTAACTTACCATCTAGACATCTTCTTCGGTGAGGTTTCCATTCTGGTTTTTTGCCCAGATTCGTTATTCATTCTCTTATTGTTGAGTATTAAGAGTTCTTCGTACGTTTTGGATAACAGTCTTTTGCCAATATTTTCTCCCAGTCTGTGGCTAGATAGACTCCTCATTCACATGATGTCTTTTACAGAGCAGAAGTTTTCATTTTTGTTTTTGTTTCCATTTTAACGAAGTCTGGCTTATTAATTATTTTGTTCATGGACCAGGTTTTTGATCTGATGTCTAAAAACTCACCACTTTTACACTCAAGGTCATTTGGTCTTCTGCTATGTCATCTTTGAGGATTTTTGTCGTTCGTGTTTTACATTTAGGTCTATGATCCATTTTGAGTCAATGTCTGTGAAAGGTATAGGACTGTATCTCAATTCATCTTTTTGCACGTGGATGTTCAGTAGTCCCAGCACCATTTGGTGAAAAGACAAACTTTGCTCTATTTTATTGCCGTTGACCCTTCATTGAAGATCAGATACCTATATTTATGTGAACTTCTGAACTTCGTATTCTGTTCCCATTAATCTATTTCTCTATTTTACTACCACACTGTCTTTGATTACTGTCACTTTGTAGTAAGTCTTGAAGTTGGGTAACGTCAGTCCTCCAAGTGTGTTCTTCTCCTTCGATATTGTGCTGATTATTCTGGGTCTTCTACCTTTCCACAGAAACTTTAGGATCAGTTTATCAATAGCCACAAATTACTTGCTGGGATTTTGATTGGGATTGTGTTGAATCTATAGATCTTACAATAGTAATTGATTCACATATGTATTGTATACCTGCTTTGTGCCAGCCTCCAACCTGGATGTTTAGGATTCCCCATGTGAATAAAACAAAGCTCTCTAGTCTCATGATCCGTAACATTCTTGTAGGGGCGACCCAAAAAAATAAACAAACAAATGCATATATGTGAGTGTATGCTCTGTACATATATATAACAAATAGGTAAATTATCTGGAATGTTATAAAGTAATAACTATAGAAAGAATAAATACAATATAGCAGAGTGAGATCAAAAGTACCAGTGGTTGGGGAAAGACTGATTTGCAATTTTAAATAAGGCAGTGAAATGAAGCCTGACTGAGAAAAAGAAAACTTGGATCAAGACTCCAAGGAAGTGATAGAAAGAAGTGAGGATGTCAGTGAAACAGGTGCTGAGCAAGCGAAGGGCCTCGTGCCAAGCATGCCCGGTGTGTTTAAGGAACAGCAAGATTAGGATGCACACAGTGGGATGGAAAAGAAGGAATGTTCTACAAGTTGAGATCAAAGAGGTAACAGGGGTTCAGATCATGCTGGTCCTTGAAAGTCATTATAGAGACTATGGCTTTTATGCTGAATGACACAGAGAAGCAGCCACAGGATTTTGAGCAAAGGCATGATATTATTTGACATCTATTTTAAAAGGTTCACCCTGGCTCCTGGGTTGAGAATCGACAGTAAGGGGCAAGTGTAGATACAGAAAAAATAGTTAGGAGGCTATTATAATAACATAGGCAAAAGATTATTGTAGCTCAGCGTAATAAGAGTAGAAGTGTAGGATAGACTAAAATCTAGATTTATTTTTAAGGTATAGCTACAAATTATTTCCTTACAGGTTAGAGGAGGAGGGAGAAAGAGGAGGGAGTGAAGGAGAGAGAGAGGGAAAGGAGTCCACCAAAAGTTTGGAAAGTGCCATTGGCTGAGATAGGAAAGACTGCAGAGGGAGTAGATTTTATAGTTCAGGAGTACTGTTTTGCACATATTTATTTGAATTTATCTATTTAGGCAACCAAGTAAAAACGATGAGTAGAGGGGTGCCTGGATGGCCCAGTTGGTTAAGTGTCCAAACCTTGATTTTGGCTCAGGTCATGATCTTGCTGTTCATGGGCTTGAGCCCCACGTCGGGCTCTGAGCTGACAGCTGCTTGGGATTCTCTCTCTCTTCCTCCCTCCCTGCCCCTCCCCTACTCTTTCTCTCTCCCTCCCTCTCTCTCTCTCTCTGTCTTTCTCTCTCAAAAATAAATAAGTAAACTTAAAAAAATGTTGAGTGGATAACTGCATATATGAATCTGAATTTAAGGAGAGAGAGAGAGAGAGATCTGAACTTGAAATATCAACATGGGATGTGTCAGCATATAAATGGTAGTAAAGCCTTGAGACTGAGAGTTTCCCAAGGATATGAGTCTAGAAAGATAAAGAGGAATGAGAACTGAGCCAGGGATACTCCAAAATTAAAAAGTTAAGAGTAAGTATCAGTGAGGGAGCCTGAAGTGGAGTGGCCAGTGAGAATTGGTGTCTTGAAAATGGAAAATCTGGGGGCGCCTGGGTGGGTCAGTCAGTTAAGCGTCCGACTTCGGCTCAGGTCATGATCTCGCGGTCTGTGAGTTCGAGCCCCGCGTCAGGCTCTGTGCTGAGAGCTCAGAGCCTGGAGCCTGTTTCAGATTCTGTGTCTCCCTCTCTCTCTGACCCTCCCCCGTTCATGCTCTGTCTCTCCCTATCTCAAAAATAAATAAACGCTAAAAAGTAAAATAAATTAAAAAAAAAAAAGAAAATGGAAAATCTGTCAAGGAGAGGTTAGGGGCAAGCTGGCAAATGCTTTTGGTGAATTCAAGGAAAATGAAGACCGAGAATTGACCTTGGGATCAGCAACGTGGAGATCTTTGGCAACCTTGACTAGAGTGGTTTCTTGAAATGGCAAGAATGAAAGCTTGATTGCATTTAAGGAGGATGGAAATAGAGCCTTTGAAGGCATCAGGTGTAGGCAATATTTAAGGATTTTTCCTAATTAATTAAATTAAATTAAGAAGAGGCAACAGCTAGCAGGGGACTCAAGATATGGCTTGTTGTTGTCGTTATTTCTTTTTTTTTTAAGATGGAAGAAATAACTATCCTTCTAGTATAATAGCCACCATTAAGCGATATGATAATATTGATGAAAGGGTAAAATTGCTTATAGTACAGTATGATAACATATTTTGGGGGAATTGGAAGCCTCTATCTAAAGAAATTTTTAATTAGTGACAAAGTAACATCTACTCTGCAAATTCACCCCTTTTCTTTGCATCTCATTCAAAATTCTGACCCATTTAAGAATGATACCAGCTGAACATCGATCGCTTATCTGATTAAAATAACTAGGACTGAAGTCTGTATTAGGCTTCACATACCATCTGAAGTCAATTATATTTTCAAAGATTTACCATAAAATGCATCTCTAATCATAAGATAATTTTGAGTGACATTTTGGACCACTTGAAACATTACTCATTCCATATTTAGCTTTTCAGAAAGTTAAATAGATTCAGTCAGCATTGTTATCTAGAGTAAAAATGCCCCAGCCTCAACCCTAGACCCAGGAGCCAGATTGAAAACTGTAAAATGAAAACATGGTTCACACTTCTCCAGCACACCCATGGCTAAACTCATCCCCACCGTAAGTGACATTGAGCAGATTCTCTCTAGAGTCCAACACCACAAAAAAAAAAAAAAAAAAAAAAAAAAAAAAAAAAAAAAATCTATTTATAATACCAAGGCATCAGACTGGAAATAGAAGACAGGTGCTTTAAAATGAAGAACACACCAGCTTGGGCTCAGGTTTAGACAGGTGGATTCAGGAGGCTTCTTACTGAGGTCTCCTTCATGGAAGCAAAACACTTTCAATCCAAAAGTATGTTTGTCCTAAAATAAAGCTATCTTCTTGCTAGAAGATCCGTTGCAATCTGAAAATCTGTTGGCTGAGACTGTACCACATGTACATCTATCAAATGGTGGTCTTTTCCCCTTTCACCTGAAATCACAGTGTTTTAATGTCCGTGGACTAAATTAACCAGACCCGCTCAGGGTTGAATCTGAAGAAGAACCCCAAGCAAAACTGTGCCTCGCCGACCGTGCCCATGATCCACAAGGTCTGGTCAAAAGCTCTACCTGAGGACTGGACACCCCTGGGCGCAGGCAAGACCAAGAACTAAGCACGGGCACCACATTCTCCACACAGACACTTGGAAAGAGCTTTCCTGGGCGGAGTAGACCTAGCATACTACAATTCCAATCCATCTTTACAAAGGATACCTTTCTTAAACAAGGCACAGAATACATACATTTCAACGCATGTGTTAATGAGATCAATCCAAGTGAATTTGGTTGTAGGATACCGTATACTGCACTTACGCAAAAAAATCATATGCAAAGGCAGAGACTTTCCAGGTAAATGATTAAATAAAAAGGATTTCAAAAATATTCACCCACATGAACTGCCTTTCTGTTTCGGAAGAATGTGTGCCCAAAGGGTTAATATTATATAGAAGGTAGACATTTAATGGATAAATTTAAAAGCAGCTAAGAACATAGCATCCTGTGTATAACTTTCATAATTGTGCGTTCCTCCAGAGATAATGGATATCATTATCAGCGGCGCCTGTCCTAGGAAACTTGGCAAGGTTATGATTGTTTGTTACAGCTTTGGTTATATTAACATACACATTAATATTTATAAATATTTGATGTCATGTTAATTTTTCATATAAGATGATTTATGTAATGTTGCTGTGCCCTGTTAGAGGGCATTTGCAATATGCTTCAAAAGGGGACTGAAGTGATGCATGTTCTTTAAGGGAACTTGCCTGTATATCACTGTTCTTACAATGCATTATTCTGAACAAAAGTGTTTCAAAATAAATTATGTGAATTGTGGATTTACTCCATTAACATTTTAAATAAAACATAAAGGAAAAGATCATGCTGAAACTATTCACTGCATTTTAAAAAGGAGCTCTGTTCTCTAGAAGCAGGACAAAGTTTACTGGAATACTCTTTTTCAAAAACGAAGTCATCAAGTAAGCAGTGCTTCTGCAATTTTGTTTTAAATACCACATAGTCTAGAGAGCATGCAAATATTCAGAGAATATTCAGAGAAGGATATTAACTTTGGACAGGAAAAAAAAAGACCTGCAATACTCTTGTTTGTTCTGAGTTTTCTTTTGCTATAGTATATCTTACTGTGACCAAACTTAAATAGTAAGAAAATTGAATATAACGTACACAGGATATGTATAATAAATAAATCAACTATAAGTTATTAAATGAATATTTGCCCTAGGTGAAATAAAATTAATTTGTTTTTAGAAAGTTTAAGCAGCTTTAAGCAGAACGTTTATATATATATATAATATATATATATATTATACACATTATACACATTATATACACATACATATGTATATATATGCGTATATATATATATATATACACACACACATATATATCATGGTAACTTGAAACCAATAACATATAGTATGAAGAATTATAGGTTTGTTTAGTATTACAGTAATGTTTTATAATAGAGTTCGTTAGTCCACATTACCAAGTTGTATTATTAATAACACTTTACTTATTTTTTCATTTAGGTCAAAAGTACCGTTGAGTAAAATCTGTAGAAAAACTTTCAAATGCCCCATTTTTTATGTTAATTAATTTCCCTATTATAATGATTGTTATCTAGTTATTCTTTTACTTCTATGTAGACATTTTTCAGTACTGACTACTGTTATGGTATTAGCAGAAGAGCTATTAACAAAATTTGAGTTTTGATGTACTTGCTTTTTTTTCAACATCTTTAATATCCTGCCGAGGTCCAACCCCAGTGGGTCCAGGGGTTCCCGAAGGATGAAGGGCCTCAGCGAAAATAACACATGGACACAGACAATAGCTGTGGGTTCGACTGGCCCCTTTATTGTGGCAAACGTGGCATTATATTTGTTAGCAATTTCCTTGTCGCGTGCGTCATCGATGTTTCTCGGCCTTACCTAATTCTAAAAATGTTCCTTTGTGTAATCACCCATTAAGAAGCCTCATGGTTATTTCTTTGTAACGTTCCCTCCTGCCTTTTGCTTATTGATTAATTTCTTCATACTACTTTCATTATGTATCTACCTTTATTTATAGTTTATAAAGCGTTTGCTTCGCTATTTCATGGAAGGTCATCTAGCTCTCAACACCTCAAGTGGAACATTTATAGGGACATGACTTCTTAGTTGTTTCTTTGAACAATTTGTGGTGTCAGGAACAAAAGTATTCGCTTTGGTGTGGGGTGCCAGGAGGGAGCCAAGAGAGCCCTGGGAACCCAGGCCTTATGCGTTCCCAGAGAGACAATGTATACCTAGGAACTAATGAAGCATTCTGTACCTTAACCCACCAGGTCCAATCATCATCTGGGATGCCTCCCGGGGGGGCCAAGTGGGCCTAGGGGTTGGAGTAACTTGTATCCATAGATACATTCCTTTGTTGCCAGAGTGGGGATTTTGAACCCATTTGTCCCATCCTTGGCTGGGGAATATATGGGGCTATCCTTCCTTTAGGTAGAGGAGTCTTTATAGGGGGTGGCAAGGGCTGGATGTAGGGCCACATAATTTCGCTGCGGAATCTTATTTCTTTCTCCGATGGTTCTTTTCCCGGGAGGACCGTCGTGGGCAATTCCCCAGCTGACAATTCCCCAGGTGCTTTCATTGGTAGGGGAGCTGCCCCGACCAACGCTAAGGCCAAATTACTAAAAGCAGGAGTACAAGAACTTCACTTTCGATGGGCCGCCGTGCAGTCCCGATCCATCCACCGCCTGGGCCCTGCCGTCGGGCTGGTTGGATAGCTTGGCTTCCGGCAATATCCCTTTAATTTGTTCCTTTCTGCCTGTTGAGATTCAGGTTTTCTTTAATGAGGACAATTCAACATTAACTTATTTTTCTCCTTCTGTGTATCCAATGTGAGACATTACACTGTGGTATAACAAAAATAATATATTTAGTAAATGTGAGAATATTTGGATTTAAAGTATATATATATATATAATATATATATATATATTATATATTATATATATATATATATATATGCCTAGAATCAAATATTTTATTCTTCGAAATTTACCATTAAGTAACAATAGTTACTTTTCAACCCATCTCTCACACTATATAAAACCTTTGAAAAACTCAAAAGATCAACTCAAGAAATTAGCTTTGATTTGACATTATAGAAGTCATTAGCTCTCACTATCCAGGTCACAAGATTAACAATTAATTTGAATTAAGTGTAATGACTTTTTCCCTCATATTTTCATATACAAATTAACTCTGTCATCACAATTATTCACATTACAAAAAAAATTGCAACAGGTCATAAGGGAGGAAAATGCCTTAATTTGAGGTTACCCAGAAAGTTCTGTGGCAACAAAGCATGTGGAAAGCATGAAAATAAGGATCATATTCCCAGATGACAGACAGCCGGCATTTCACAAAGTAGATAACTATCAGTCATTTTGAATTCGGCATAATAAATACCATATGAAAAAAATATTACTAAGTTAAATTGTTAAGCAAAGCAGTTATCAGTGGATACATTTTGTTAAAGTTAAATAATTTGAGCTTAGGATATTTATGTTACAAATGTGGAAATCTACTTATATTCCATAATGTATGATGCAAAGAAAAGGCCAACGTGGACATAAGTATGTTTAGAGCCCCACGAATCTGTGTTGTCAAATATTCATCATAATTCACTTCAGAATTCTTGCTTCTTAAATGAAAAAGAATCTAAATTTTAAGTGTAATATTGTATATGATCAAATGATTGCAAAATAGAGTAACTGAAATTATCACACACATCAGCAGAACCATCTTGTTTGAGAGAGTATGGTACATCATCCATTAGAAAAACACCAGAATTAAAAGCTATAAGTATAAAAGAATAGATAACTGGAAAAGGGTAATCGGTGAGTGATTGCACATAAATGTTGGTGTTATACTTTATATTTGCTGAGAAAATTCTTTTCACGATTGAAATCTATAAAGAAACCAGATTGAAAATTTCTATTTTGTGCTGATTCTTTTATAGATGCAAACATGTGTTAAGAAAATACTAAAGAAAAAGAAGGTAAATTCTCAATTGTAGCATTTTTAAAGCATCTTCCTTAAGAGATTATGTGCAAGAGACTGGGCTAGCTTCGTTTATTTAAGAACAAAGGTTTACTATAAAATTGTGCTAGAAATATAGGTATAAATATAAACACATTTATCTATCTATATACACAGATAGATACACACTAATGGATATATGTGTATATTTGCGGGTATCTGCAAATATTCAACTTTATATTGAATTAGCTACTCATGGTCCTGTGGTAAAGTTTCTAATCTAGCTATAATATTGCAAGGAAATAAAGCCACAATCGGAATAGTTCACCACTCCAATCAGATTGTGTTTTTCTAAGTTTAAGCAAAGAAATTTTTTTCTTAAATATACTACAGAAAGAAACAGTGGTCTGAGAAATCATATTTACAAAAATAATATGCAATTTAATCAAAATCCAGATTGTTATATTTGAGGACACTTTAGTTACCAAAATGAAAGAAATGATGGCACGTCTATATAAAAATTTAACTGAATTCAACTACTCAACTGCAAAACACTTTCTAAAATAAACATGAAAAAATTCCTGTAGTGGTATTTATTCTCACCAAAATTTGATATCAAAAAAGATAGCCCACAGAAGATCAATACTAGTAAGATTAAATGGATCAAAGTCACAGACATACAGATCGTACTTCTTTTTATAACTGATTAATACTCAGCCATACGGCGTTAACTGTCACCAAAATGTCATACCAGGTGTTTGAGTAATAGTGTAATAAATTAAGGCTTCATATCAAATGCTATGTAGGCCACTTTTTGAGAAGCGTACATCCCTAGTTCAAGACACTAAACTCACTCAGGTGGCACATTTTCATCACTAATTAAAAGAAGTAGTTGTTGAACGAGCACGGAGGGCTCAACATAATATATCATCACAAGAGGAGAGAACCAGTTTATCAATCTTCCGTGCTTTGTTTTGTGTCTTTAGGTCTGTGCAGATGGTAGTAAATAAATGTTTAAGACAAAGCTGGAAGACCATAGCGTCACGTCGTACCAATAATCACATCAACCCTATAACTAAAATGCTTTATTTCGGGTTTTACTACGTGACTTGAATGGAAGAATGACTGCTTAGTACATTAAAGATATTAATAATGAACCCTTGAAATTGTTATCTGACAGTGGATTTTTGGCCATGGTCATCTTCGTAAACTGGTCTAATCCTTTCACCAACTCTCTGTTTCATGCATGTGTCGACATACATATAAAATCTAAAGGTGGTGGCGGATTGAGGAGCAGACAAAGGAATTACTTTCTACAATTTAATTCTTCACATATGGCATATCCATACGTGTAAAACTAATGCGCCCAGTACAACCAATATAATAATTTATCGGTCATTGCAGATTACTGCAAAATATGTTATTCGGTACTAATGCACATCCCTTATGAAGATCATCAAAATCAGTGAAGTGAGATCAGGCCATGACGCGCTTCTTCCAATTTATATGTGGGTTGTTTTACTAAGTCCTTTCTAACATAACTCTCCCATCATGAGACATTATATCCATAAAGGAGCAAAGATACCGCGCTCATTTTCTACTCCAGTTTCAGTTATTTACGTTAAATCCCGCCTTTAGGAAGAGCTATGGGTAATAATTTTAGGGTTAATCTGTTACTGCATGATTAAATATAAAAGGAGACCATTCAGAGTCACAAGAATGGAAACTAACAGAATGCACAAGGGGTCAATAAGGATGTGTGTTTTTCTTTGCACTGTGATGATCTATTGCTATTCAGAACAATTGATTAGACGGGTTCATTATTGTTTTGCAACCGCATATGAACCACCGTTATCCACATTTACTCCCTAAGGTGTTCTCATGGACAGTTTTTCAATGATTTGTAATTTCAAGGAGCAGCAAGCTTACAATTCACTCTGCTTAACTTCCCTGTCCTTTAAAGAGGATTACGAACTTCTGCACGCTAAAGGCCGTTGGAACAGCGACAGCCTTCCTGAAAATGTCTTATCGGAGTCACAAATATTTATCATCCCCAAACTATATCCAGTCCTTCAAACAGTGATTTCACTCTACCCTGCATAGATGATTGGAGAGAGAACCATCATTCTAGAACTGAAATCTTTTGCAACTTTAGCCTCAAGCCATCATTTAAAAATACGTGCTGATGGGTACGGTAATTTTGTTTAGAGAGATAGACAAAGGACGTGTGAAATCTGTTCTATTTGGGGCAATTTTATTTCAAATCTGTACAGACCTAAAGATTTGTCAAGTTCATTTTTTTTTTCACACTGTAAAATAACTAACTTTTCTCAAAAACATATTCAAGCAACAAAAAAGAGGTTACCTATATGGAATTCTCATTCGTGTCATGTTCAGTTTTTTTTTAAAGAGGTAATTCTCTTTTCTTAAGCTCAAGTTTGTATTCCTTTTCGTATATGATTTTGTGTTTATGTACAAAAGGTAAACTAACTTATAATCAGAACTGATTCTATTTCTCTTTCCGATAAAGAGGAAACAGGTGTCATTGTTAAGTCTTTGGGGTCTGGGATCAGGCTCATTAATCCTGGCTCTTCTGTGTACATTGGACAAATTGCTTACTATTCAACTTACTCATCTCTAAAATGAGAGAAATACTAGTAACTAGTTTTGAAGTTGCTCTGTGGATTATGTGAGACAATGGAAGTTACACGCTGACCCCACTGTCTGAATACGTGCAGGCTCAGTGAGTCAGGAGGCAGAGGAAGAGGGGACCAGGTATACTAGTGATAATTAGAGTAAAGACAATAAAAAAAGACTTATTTTTAATGTTTTCCCCACTATTTGTTTTTTTTTTTTTTAATTTTAACATCTATTTATTATTGAGAGACAGAGAGAGACAGAGCATGAGCATAGGAGGGGGAGAGAGACGGGGAGACACAGAATCTGAAACAGGCTCCAGGCTCTGAGCTGTCAGCACAGAGCCTGACGCGGGGCTTGAACCCACAAACAGCGAGATCATGACCTGAGCTGAAGTGGGACGCTTAACGGACTGAGCCACCCAGCACCCCTCCCCACTATTTGTAATAAGGACTTTAAATTTGTAACATAAGGGAAAAGAAGATCATATCCTTTGTATATTAATGCACTTTGTTAAAAGTCACCTCCTTCAGAGATGCTGGCCGGGTAGAAATAATGATATTCTTTAAAACTTAAGGGCCTTTAATGTGAGCCACACTTCTGAAAACTATCCTAGAACGGGATGCTGGCTTTTAAATGCATAGCTTCCAAATGAAGCTCTTATATTCTTTCCACCCACTGTATATCACTGTGTATATAGCATGGCTTGATTTTATGTGCATATATTATAAAAGGATTACCACAATATGTTTAGTAACATTCATCTTCTAATGTAGATACCAGAAAAAGAAAAAAAAAGGAAAAAGGGAATTTTTTTTTCCCCTCGTGATGAGGACTGTTATGATTCCCATACATCATGCAGCACTGTTAGCCGTGGCCATTGTGTGTATCCATCTCTAGTCCTTATTTGTCCTACTCTCTGGAAGTCTGTACCTTTGACACCTTCCTCCAGTGTTGGGCACATAAATATTTATAATTCTTATATCTTCTTGACATCATTTATCGTTGTATAATGACCTTCGTTGTCTGTCTTTCCCACTTCTAAAGTGTATTTTGTCTGTTTTTGTCTGATAAAAGTATGGCTAACACCACTTTTTTTGGTGTTGTTTGTTGCCATTTGCTTGAAGTGTCTTTTTTCCACACCTTCACTCTAAGTCTATGTGTCTTTAAGGCTAAAGTATCTTGTGGGTAGCATATCTTGTTCTTTTGGTGTTTCTTTGTTTGTTTTATTTTGTTTTTTATCCATTCTGTGTCTCCTAATTGTAAAATTTAATCCATTTGTGGCTAAAGTACTGATTGATAGGTGAAGACTTACTATAGCGATTTTGTTCATTGTTTTCTGGTTGTGGTGTAGATTCATTGTTCCTTATTATCCTGCTGTCTTTTTTGTGTGTTTTGATCTTTTTTTTTTTTAACTTTTTTTTTTTAGCGTTTATTTATTTTTGAGACAGAGAGAGACAGAGCATGAACGGGGGAGGGGCAGAGAGAGAGGGAGACACAGAATCGGAAGCAGTCTCCAGGCTCTGAGCCATCAGCCCAGAGCCCGACGCGGGGCTCGAACTCACGGGCCGTGAGATCGTGACCTGAGCTGAAGTCGGACGCTTAACTGACTGAGCCACCCAGGCTCCCCTGTGTTTTGATCTTTTATTGTCAGTATGCTTTGACTTCTTTATTGTGTCTTTTTGTATAATAACTATATGATTTTCCCTTGTGGTTACCATGAGGCCTACATAAAAATCTTGAACTTGTAACGTCCTACTTTGATAACAACTTCACATCAATGGTCACACTTTTACTTCTTCTCTTCTTCACATTTTAGGTTATTTGTGTTACAGTTCACATGTTATTTTTTTTATTATTGTATAACTAATAACAGATTATTGTCATTATAATTATTGTATTACATTCTTTTTTAACTTTTAAACTAGTATACTAAGTGATTTATGCACCACCATTAATTACCATGTTGCACAATCTATTATGACTATATATTTATCAATACCTGGGAGATTTATGCTACCTTTTTGTGGTTTTATGATGTTAATTAAAGCATTCTCTTACTTCCACTCAAAGAAGTTTCTTTAGCATTTCCTGTAAGGCACATCTGGTGATAATGAACTTCCTCAGCTTTTGTTTGTTCCGGAAAGTCTTCATCCCTTGTTTGTTTCTGAAGGACAGCTTTGTCAGGTATACAATTCTTGGCTGACTTTTAATTTATTTCAATATTTTGAATATTTCATCCCATTCTCTCCTAGACTGAAAAGTTTCTGTTTAGAAATCCACCAGTAGATTTATGGGGTCTCCCTGTACATCAATTTTCTCTTTTTTCTTGCTGCTCTTAACATTCTTTCTTTGTCTTTGAGCTTTGACAATTTAAGTATAATATGTCTCAGTGTAGCCCTATTTGTGTTCAAACTATTTGGGGTCTTTTGAGCTTCATGGGTCTGGATGTCAATTTCTCTCCCTAGGTTGAAAAACATCTCAGCCATTATTGCTTTAAATATACTTTCTATCCCTTTCTCTTCTTCTTCTGGAATTCCCATTATGTGAATATTGTACCTCTCCGTTGTGTCCCATGATCCATAAGCTTTCTTCACTCTTTTTCATTTTTTTCTAATTTTGCTCCTCTGCCTGGGTAATTTCTAATGTCCTGTCCTCCAGGTCGCTGATTCTTTCTTCTGCATGGTCGAGTCTACCTTTGAAACTCTCTGTTGAATTCTTCAGTTCAGTTAATATATTTTTCAACTTTAGGATTTCTTTGTGTGGTGTGTGTGTGTGTGTGTGTGTGTGTGTTTCAGATGGTTGCTCTTTCCTTGTTGAACTTTTCATTTTGTTCACGCATTGTTTTCCTAATATCGTTTAGTTGTCTCTCTGTGTTTCCTTATAATTCACTGAATTTCCTTGAGATGATTATTCTGAGTTCTTTGTCTGACATGCATTGGTCTCCATTTCTTTAGGGTTAATTATTGGAGCCTTACTGGCTTCCTTTGGTGGTGTCATATGTGCCTGATTTTTCATGATCTTTGATTCCTTACATTGGTTACTTGCACATTTGCGTAATGGGGCTCCTCTTCCAGACTCTTTGCTTTGAAAGAGACAAAGCAGTCAGCTTAGTTTTAGATTCTAGGTGTGTCTGCTAGTAATACCCGTGGGCAGGTGGGGCCTGCTATTATGGTCTGTTTGGGGGCAAGGAACCGTGTGAGCTCTGAGAAGGAAGGGTATGGGAATGTGCTACTGGCTGAGAACAGTTGGATAGCACTTCTGGGTTTCCTACCCAAATGAGGCTGAGCAATGGGCTCCATGGTTTCCTAGATTCTCTGGTTGAGCTTATTAGATGGACTTAGCCTCACCCCTCTGCCTCCATGTTCTAGAATTCACTCAGTGAATTCACTCAGTGTTGTTAGTTATTCTTGTGAGGGAGAGTGAAGTCAGGAACTACCTGTGCCATCATCTTGGTGATGTTGTTCTACCAGCTCTTAATAAATAAATAAATAAATAAATAAATAAATAAATAGATAAATAAATAAATAAACAAGCAAACACACATACGTATGTATGTGTGTGTGTGTACATGTATATATACATATATATATGTATATATGTATGTGTGTATATATATATGTGTATACATATATTTCTGTTACAAGTTACACATGTTGAATCAGTTCTTATACCATATCACACAAAGAATTCTTTAATTTCCGGTAATAAATGGAACTAATACATACTTAAAGTTTCACTCAAAATCTATATTTCTGCACTCATACATATGCTATTGAACAATGTAGTCAGCAAAAAAATTGTACCCAATAATCCAACTACAGAAGAGAATTGAAAATTCTATTTGAATTTGCAACTTATTGATTTTACTACTGTTAGAAAGAAGGATTCAAGATCTAATTTTGAAGTGTCACTGAATTTTCAGCTGGAATTTCTTCATGCAGATATTCTCACTCCCTTAATTTTGTGAATTTTGGTTTCTTCCTTAAATGGGAATGTGTCACTTTTGAATATAATTCTACTACATTTATGTGCAACAGCCTCTCTTCAATAGGCTTATGATAAAAACTGAAATATCTGTTTGCTTCATGCAAAATACTTAGCCCAGGGCAATACTTCTCAAGCTTCCTGGTGAATAGGAATACTCTGGAAGGCTTGTTAAAAATGCTAATTTATTGGTTGCATCCTTGCAGATTCTGATTCCGTAGAGCTGGGGTAGGACCCAGGAATGTATATTTTATTAAGAACCCCCAGGTGATTCTGATACAGGTGGTCTAAAGGTCATAATTAGAACAATGTTGATCTAGGATTACCATAGATTTTGTCACCTGCTTATTATCAAGATAATATTCACATTTTACTGTAGACCTTCTTTATTATCAAAATATTCTTCAAAATATGATAAAGGTGAATTTCTAGGGAGTTTGAAAATAAATATTACTGGGGCACCTGGGTGGCTCAGTCGGTTGAGTATCCGACTTCAGCTCAGGTCATGATCTTGCGGTCCATGAGTTCAAGCCCCACACTGGGCTCCGTGCTGACAGCTCAGAGCCTGGAGCCTGCTTCGGATTCTGTGTCTCCCTCTCTCTCTGCCTTCCCCACCCCCTCAAAAATAAATAAACACTAAAAATTTTTTAAAGGAGAAAATAAATATTACTCTTTCCTAGGCCTGATTTAAATATTGCCTCTAATTAACACTCTAAACTCTTGAGGCAAGTTGCCAGTACTCGCTCATCAGTATAAATAGACCAAAGGTGAACGCAGAACTCCATTAAACCAGGACTCTAACCTACAAATCTCACACACACTCTCTCTTCCTTCCGGGCATCCTTGTAGTTTATCTTCAGTTTAAGCTGGTTCTCCCTTCTTCTCCCCTAACTCAGATTCTCTCTCTGCCAATTTCCTCCCTCTTTATAGACTCTTAGCTTATAATCTTCTCATGGCCTACTTTTTTTTTTTTTTTTTTTTTTCTGTTTTCTCCTAGATATCTTACCCAAGGATAAAAGAGGGGAAGGTACATCCTGGCCTTTCATAGATTTTATGGATTAAAAGTGGTGGATTTGGAGGCGAGGGCTAGGAAAAAAATTGTTAGGTAAACAGAGGGAGAAATTTGGATGGTCCCTCTGCCCAGCCGGGACTCCTCTCCCAGTCTGCATGAGAGAAGCCTGGCTTCTTACATTCTCCCTAAACCAAAGAAAACCCAGAGCTACATCTTCCTCAGGGAGATGAAAACTCAGATCATAATGTCCTGCCAGAACTTGCTTATCCCGATCTGAGTCCTGTCACCATTTCATGGCCTTCATCTACAGTTCTCCTCTCTTAGGGCTTTATCAAAGCAGGGTTTGCTGTTGTGATGTAGTGTGAGCCACGCACACTGAAGTTTCAGCCAAGAGAAAACCTAAAATGGTGCTAAAAATACCTTTGCCTGCCCAACTTAGGAAGCTCAAACTCTGAGTAGTGTATTTCACATGTCATCTTTAAAACAAACATATAAACAGATAAACATTTCCAAGTCCATGGAGATGATCGCTTAGCCTTCCAAATACAAACTCATGTGAGGTTGAACTAATTTACTTGTAAAATCTGGATTTGTGAATGATCCAATTTTAGCCTCTTAGGAAAATCAGTTTTGAATCAAACAGAGTTGGAGTGAAAACAAAGATAGAGACAAAATACCAAAATCCATTGTGCATTTAAATTTCCTGACGTCTTAAGGAACTCATGTGTCCCACTATCTCCATTTCAACTGGGACCATTTCAAGTGGTCCATGACAGACACCCTGTTATTTTGAGAAAATAATCTCTGAACATGAACTGCGTCATCAATGTGTGTGTTGAGAGTCGCATCGTCGATGATGGAAACAGCTTTTCTCTCCTGGCATTTTCAGACAGAAATATGACTTCTACAATCAGTCACACACACACACACAGACACACACGCACGCACGCACGCTCGTGTAGGCAAAATGTGAAACTCACCTCTCTGCTTACATGTGTTTAGTTGATATTTCACAGACAAGAGGTTTTGTTCGCCTGAACCCTAAATGATCTGTTAATGATTTGGGATTTTAAACAGTTCCCTCTGAAAGCTGGTTCTTGTAATCAAGTTTGACATGAAAATAGTCCTGTCATTAAATTCAAGGAAATGCCATAGTTTAATGCTTAATCACATTACATTTAAGATAATTTGTATGTCATGAAGCTATATTTTGGAAACAGGAATTTGAACTTTACTACTGAGCAGACCATAGATCCTCATAGACTTTTAGCCTCAGAGCGCTTCGGTATTGAGATATAGTTTCAGGAAGTCGGTATGGAAAAAAAAAATACCTATTTATTAATTATACTTAAATGCTTTAGAGAATACGTACATGTAATTAAAATGCCAATGATGACAAATAATAGTGCCATGATTAATTTCTTGCCGTGCCTGTGTCTTTCTTTCAAGGGAAAATTCTTGCCCCTTCACCTGTCTCATGGACTCCCAGAAGTATTCCTAGCCCCCGATTGGAAGCATGTTAATATCGTTCTTTTTTCAAGCAGGTCTGATTGTTTGTCTTACACAGTTTTGTGTGTGGGTGTTGTCTGGGTGATGGAAGGTAGGGATTAGGCTGGATTTCTTACAGGGTCAATTTACAGAGTAAATTCAGATAGGACCGAGCAGATGATTTACATTTTCAAGCTAAATGATTAAAATTATGGTGAGTAATGCACCTTACGACGATATTAACGTGCACCTAATAGGTCACCCACACCCACGGCAGAGTTTTCGTACTTCTTAGCAATTCCATTTACTTGACATAAATGGTTTTGTATGATTGCTCTAACCAATCATGACACCTTGAGCAAAACAACTGATGTCATTCAATAAGGAGTGAGGATCCATTAAAGAGAAGCCCATTATGACTTTTTATACAGTCTACAATGCAAATGAGAACACTGTTTAAACGTAAAAATAGGAAAGAGAATCTGAAGGAGGCTAAGTATTTTCTAAACCAAAAAAAAAAAGCTAGTCTTTACTCCTAAGAGTCTCAACATATTCTTCTTCAAAATATCGACTCAAAACTGCAGAATACTCCTTTGTCTTCCCAATGTAAGGATCCGGACTTTGCATGATGCATAGAAAGATCTTCCAGAAAGAACCCTCCCCGCCCCCCCCCTCCCCGCCCCACCACACACACACACAACATTGTGTTAAACTTCTTCCAATTGTTCAGCTAATTCTTATGCTTCTCCAATTTTACTGGATATGATGTTTTTATTGGGGTTCAGGGAAGCATTGCTAATGACATCAGCAAGCTTTGTCATTTCTCACTGCCAGTTTTCTACCCAACTTACACTTTTGTCACTCAAACTGCACCAGATCGCTCCAACAATTAATCTTAAAGCGCAGGAGCCGGGGACTTTTAAATGGACCCCTTCTTGGGATTTTGTGTTAAAAACAGAAAAGTTCCCATGAGTGAAGGGGGTAAGTGAGCTCCTCCAGCCCCTGCCGCTCCCCGGGGTCTCACTCTCCTCTGCCACCCCCCAAAAGGAATGAATTACATTTCTCTTCTTGTCCTTTAAATGAATAGCATAGTTTGGGTGAAATTATCGGGCAATTGCATGCGTTTTATGCAGATAATGCTATTTGATGAAAGCGGTGTTTTGATCTGCTAAGGATAATACAGATCCAGGGGTGGATTCATTGGTGAGAGTAAAGCTGTCTTCTGTGATAACTTCATCTCAGCATGAGGTCAGACGGGGAAAACTGGGTTGGGGGATTAAAAAATGACACAGTCAGAGCAGTATTCAGTTCCCTGCTGTGCTCCTGGCTGCACGCTATAGCCTATGTTTCTGATCTGTTATGGTATTGTCTGCCTTTCTCTCTCAGAGCAGAAAGAGATTGCTTAAAACTTTTCTTTTTTCAGCTAGAGGGATTAGTTCTGTGCAGCTTTTTTAATTAAAGAAACTGTATCTTTTTCAAGGCAATTTAAAGCTGCGAGGGAAGGACCATCAACATCCAGAACTTAGTACTATTATCTGTAACAGAGTGTAAGCTCGAAATTTGGTATTCAAAAATAGGAGAGGGAAGCTCTAGAATTCTGTTGTGTTTTTAACCTCCAGTGACTGTTCAGATGCCTACATGAAGAATAGCAAACAAAGTATTTTGTAGAAGTCCTGAATATGTTTCCGTAAGTGGTAACTTCCAGCCGCTTTGCTTTTTAGCACAGCAGCGCTTGCTTAATTAAATCTTCATGATGATAGCGAAGTGTACTTGAAAATAGCGTAAGAGGAAATAGGTTTGACTGTGTATCTTTTTCGTCACCCAGAGATCATTTTTAAGCATTTCCATTCTACTGGAAGTGATAACAGTAGGAATGTCTGCCTAATATGGGCAATTTGCATTTAAACAGTGCAAAGTACAACATTATGGTACTTTATCACATCGAACCTCCGCATTTGTGATAAGCGGTCATCATCTTTATTAATCTGAGGGGAGCAGGGATTGGATGTATCCAAAGTGATGATGAATTTGTCAGGAGGTATACATTTGAGTTGAATTTATAGCTCAATTTAACCCAGGTTAATGTCGAAAATCCTCAAATGTTTCAAATAAGGCCCATATGGTTATCCCTTTACAAAGCATACGGACTCTGCACTTCGGTTGCTACATACACATCTCCCACTAAATTCCATGCCAGATCAATTAGAAACAGTCCTCCTGAGCAGACAGGAACAAACAGAGATTGTTTCCCCAATACCAGCTGAACCCTTGTCTTGAAGAAATGAAAAACAGTCATCTCGGGCTCCACGTTTCTTACCATTAAAAGTCCAAAGGAAATTTCTTGAACAATAAGAGTGTCATGGCATCATCACACGTAACAGAAAATAGAGTGTCCGCATTTAATAGGTGCTTACTACCAACTTTTCCAAATTTCAAGGAACTGCTACATGTTACTGAAAAAGAGGAAAACAAAATAAGATCCGTTCGCTTTTCCCCATTATTTTTGCTTTTACTTCAAACTGTGTGTCTGAAAAAAGTCAACCAAGATCAGAAGTGAATTGATGTGGCTTGATATCATAACTAGAATTGTTTAACTATGTGCCATTAAAAAATGGATGGGCAGAAAAGTAGAAAAGCATACTTAATAAGTATACTTTTGAAGACAATTTTATTTATGGCATATCCTTTAAAAAAGTCAGAATGAAGATGATGAAAATATGTTATTCATACATTCACTCATTCATTCATTCAGTGATGATTTATCAAGCACCTTCTGTATGGCAGCCCTTTATGCTGGACCCTGTGGTTTTAATTTTTTTTAATGTTTATTTATTTTTGAGAGAGAGAGAGAGAGAGAGAGAGAGAGAGAGGGGGAGGGGCAGGGAGAGAGAGACACAGACTCCAAAGCAGGCTCCAGGCTCTGAACTGTCAGCACAGAGCCCAATATGGGACTCAAACCCACGAACCCATGAGCTCATGACCTGAGCGGAAGTCGGATGCTTAACTGACTGAGCCACCCAGGTGCCCCTCACCCACCCTGTGGTTTTAAAGGGGTATTGGAAAAGGCCCATATAATAAAACAGTGCCATTGTTTATTATACGCAGAAAATATGGTAGAGGCTCTTCCAAGGAAGGGAAGTGTCACTTATAGGTACTTTCATAAGTAGGGATCCCGGAGGCTGAGAGTACAGGACATCCGAGACTCAGGAGTCGGCCAAGGAAGGAGAGAGTGGAACACTTCTGGGAAATGAGATGTTTACTGGATTTGATATTGAATATGGTCACTTGATGCCTAGGTTTCCAATCTAGGTTTACTAGTTAACTTATAGAGTGGATCCCAAAATACCTAAACGACATCAGATTATTAACAAAATTGTCCTGTGTCATGAATTTCTAAGCCTTCCCAGCAGCTAGTACCCACCTTAAATACACTATATTTGGCATATACTGGATATCTTAAATATAGCATACATACTGCTTACTAAAAAGCTGCTCATAGAAGACATGACAGATTTTAAAGGGCACTCCATGGCAACGATTAATTATAAAGGTTTTATCTCGCCGTGTGGAATGCTGTGGCACGTTTTAGACACGTATGTGGGATTAAGCCAAGATTACAGGTGCCATGTGTGAAAAGATGCTTCTGTGTTCAGAATCCATCAAGGAACGGGGTTTTGTATGTGACTGAAGCAAGGCCATGTCAGCAGTTGGGTCGGACTCCACAACTGCCTCGTCACCAAAGGTGGGAGCCACGCGTGGGCCCCGTTCATGCAGCGGGACACGCACTAATGTGCTGGTAAAGGATGGTCCCGTTTAAAGGGTGGTTTGTCCCATCACCAGTTCCCGGGTACACGCACATCGGGAGACGCCTATCTGGCTCCAATTCAGGTACTGAAAGTGTATTTTCTACCACCAACAGTCGTTTAATTTTGTGACTTGATCAGTGATCAAATCAGAATGTGTGTTTTATGGTTTCCCTCAGTGGAACGGCCCAGGGAAATAAGTTACTTGTTTTCGCAGGGAAAGAAACAACAAACACCTGATAATAACTCTGGAGCTACTTGAGAGACTTCCGCGTACAACTTAAGTTCTAGTGCTGTAAATTGTCCCAGATTCATTGTTTTCGTCGTGCAAAGTGATTTGTTTAACCACCCTGCTCCCAGTGCCCAGGACTCCTGCTTTCCTCCTGACAGCCAGCTTTCAGCCTGGGTTTTAAGCTCATCACGTATTGTTCTCAGCTGAGGCACAACCTCTTTGGAAGTATATAGATTACTGGCTTTCCTGATCTTTTCAAAGGGTCAGCAGGAAGGTCTAAGTGTCTAAACTATGGCTCCCTCAGCCCTTGCCTCCCTTCCTTATCAGTGCCTTGAGCCCCTCGGGTGGGAGAAGTCCAGTCCGATTTGAGCCCACGGTCGGGCCATCTAGCCTCAGTTCCCTGGAGCAAATGTAGTAATTGCAAAGAGTGGCTATGAAGTGAGCGGTTGCCCAAGAGGCTCCGCGGAGAACGGAGAACGTCACACCTGCCTGACCCGGTGCTCCCCCCCTCTGCACGCCTGAAAGCCCCGCATGTCAGAAGAGGAAGTGGCCCCACGGGAGGGCGGGGGACAGCTGCCACCCAGCCTCTGCAGCTCCAGGCTGGACCCTTAGGAACCGGAGGGAAAAAACTGATGGCCCCCAGCCCCCCAAAACATCAGGCTCCAGGGAAGGCCCACGTGGCGCTGCTAAAATGGATAAGTACCGCCTTCAAGTGGGTGACCCTCAACTGAGGTGGGGAGTTGTGGAGCAGCAGATCCAAAGGGGGTCGGCCCTTTCTCTTCCTGGCCAGCATAGTGGAAAGGTATGCAAGGGCCGCAGGCAGGCTTTTCCAGGGGTGGGAGTGGGGGCTGCAAAGGGAGCTCCGCAACCTTTTTTTTTTTTTGTTTTTTCTTTCGGTGAGCTGCGTATCCTTGTGACAAGGGGACCCCACGGGAGGGCGATGCCACGGCTCGGGCCCCATTATCCCGGACACGACCGGCCGCGTTAAGGCGGCAAAGTCACCAGCCGCGCGCCCGGCAGAGTTTGCTGTGAGCGGCCAGAGGCTTGCAAAACAGACAGCCATGTCTTGCATTTCTTCTCCCGCTCGGGGTTTTTTTTATTGCAGCCCAGGGCACTGCGTGATCTACCCACCACCCCCGCCCTCCCATGACAGCAGCTCAGCGAGGCAAAAAGCCTGATGGTCACGTAGCAAGCTGCCTCTCCGCTTTCCAAGGATGCATTTGGAGGAGAAAGCGAGCGGTATAGTTGGGCAGTGTGCAACATCAGCTTTTCCTAACGACCTCCGATGATGGAACTTCTTTGTTAGTGAGGGGGGCAAAAAAGCCCGCGAAGCCTCAAACTTAACACACATGAACTGCCTGGATTTCGGGCTTCGTCTCACACACGCAACGGTCGCGGAGGAAGCCTGCGCGTTTTGTCCACCAGTGATGCTTAGCATAGAGTGCACGGGGCTGTGCGAATGAATTCCAGAGTATTTTGTCTGTATCGTGGGCAATTAGTGGGAATGCTCGGCGTCACATACTGAAAAACTTTGAATATCATGTAACAGGGAGCTGGGCTAGAGACAAGCTTCAAGATTTATTACCATTTCTAAATTTTATGAGTTCTATTGTTTCCTATGCTCATTACCAGCTTTAGCTATAATAAGGGCTGAAAAGAGAAAAGAGCTGAAAAGAAGGAACACGCCGCTCCTCGACCTCACCTCCTACCAGCAATTTGGTTTTGTTCTGGCCTCTTTCTGAGGTGTCTTACTTCCCTGTGTGTGTGTGTGTGTGTGTGTGTATTCCTGGATAGTAAAGTACAAAAGAGCTAGGGGGGGTGTTACATGGACACTTTGGAAAGTTTCGAACACTTAAAATGTTTTTGTGGGAACTGGGCCACAAATGTGATTTATGAAACACCCTACCAGTCTCCTTACTATTACATCAGGGATGCAAACTTTAGGTAGTTATCTGGGGCAGATCTTCACAATTTGAAAGTTTTCTTAAGAAAAGGAGAATGGCTACAATGAGGGGTAATAATCATTCATTCCCATCCTCCCCTCCCCACCCCCCTCCCCCCGCTTTGTTTTTTTCAAGTGTGAAACACACAAGGCAGGAAAGAGACTGATCCACTCTAGGCTGACTCTAGACCCCTGCCGCGTGGATGTGCTTGTGCGCCCCGGGAGTGGGGCCGTGCTGATCACGCATTACATTACTTTTAGGTGCGTTTGGTCATTTAGCAACTTCGGGAACTCAGAAGCACTGGGCACACTAATTCAAGTTCAGGGATTCTCCTTGTCAGTTCTACCCAAAACTTTGGAGAAACTCTATCATGAAGCCTCAGGCTTTCCTGGGGCGGGGGGGGGGGGGGCATTACTCTTGTTTTCAGAGTGCTTACTCTGTTTTTTGGTCTGCACGTAGTTACAAATGTGCGTGTTATTTCCTTCAAGCGCGAGTCTGGTTAGGTGCAGGTCGTTGCAGTCCTCTGCTCTGAAGTTGAAAGTGGAAGATGGAATGAGAAGACTCGGAGCTCACTAGGTTCCTCTGCCAGGCTTCCTGGGTCAGCTTTGCCAGCGGCCCATTGAGGCCTGGGACACTAATTCTCAGCTACACCCTGGAGGAGTGGTAGGATGCCCCCAGAGGAGCCAGGCGGGCTCATCCTCCCCAAGCGCGCGCGCCCCAGCCCGGCTGCAGAACAGGTTCCAGAAGGACAGAGAGCCAGAAAGCAGCTCTTCGAAAGTCGAGGATTGGGTGTTTGGAAACTCCGGAACAGCCGGAACTTAGGTCCGCCTCGGTGGGCTTCCTTTACGCCCGGGAGACTGGGGCTGGGGAGCCGGGAGCGAGGGTGTTGCAGGGAACTTAAGGGAGTACAAAGTGACAGTGTCTCCTGGAGAGCAGTAAACTTTTATTTTCCTCCCACATCACACAGAGTGGAAGCAGGGGAGAACTGGGGAGGGGGGCGGCGTCGGAGAATGCGGGGCGTGGAGCCTTTGGAGGACTCCAGAATCCGTCCCCACCGGCCAGCGCGCGCTTGTTGGGGCGGTCTTGGTGCTTGAACCACAGGGCGGACACTTGTTCTCCGCCGCCGGTGCCGAGTTGGGGCTCGTGTATAACCCCTTCTCGCGTGCGAAGGTCATTTGCGCTTTTCAGTCTGGGACGAGAGGACAGTCTGGAGGGGAAGGCGCAGGTCATTTTCAGATCCTCTTGTAAAGGACGGGCCGCCTACCGGGAGTGGAAATCCTTAATTACACCCTTCTGCCTCGGAATCCATCTTCCCGGCAGTGTCTTGCACTCCTACCTCCTCGGGTGACTCAGCTGACCTGAAATGCCCACCCTATGAAAGATCAAGAAAAGTAGTTTTCTAAGAAGGTTAGAGGTTTGATTACACACAGAAGTGTTTCCACTTCGGTCCAAAGCAATTACCCGCCCCTTCCCCCCTCCCCGACCCCGCTCCCCGTGCGCGCGCGCGCGCGCGCGCGTGGCCGGGAGAAGAAAAGGACAGACCCCTCCGCCCCCCCCCACCTCCGCACGCACGTACCCCCGCACTTTGTAGGTGCGTGTGAATTTCAAATGGCGCTGGGAGTTCATTACTGTTTGCAATCAGCGGCGGGCAGACCCCTCATCAGAGCCGAAAGCCTGCAAGAGCCATTCATCAGCGTGAAGTGTTATTCATGGATGACCCCTAAATCACGGCAAGAGTAGTAGAGGCACTGATTGGTCACAGCATGGGAGCCTCGGAGCTTTCCCGTACCCGACGCGGCCTGGAGGAGGGGAGAAGGGAGGGGCGGCGAACGTGGTTCAGTCCGGCAAATCCCATTTGACAGAAAAAGGCAGTAAACGGGGAATCTCTTTTTTTTTTTTTTTGAATTAAGAAGAAGAAGAAATAAAGTACCTGTCATCTTGACAAGTGGCGGAGCGGAGGAGTCCAGGATTATAAATGATCCCAGCCCGGTCCAGCTCGCCCCGTGATTGGGCTCTCCCGCGATCTGCACCGGGGGAAGCGCATGGTAGGCTCGCCTCCTCTGGCACACACACCCGCGCGCGCACACACACATACACACACACACACACACACACACGCACACGCACACACACGGACACGTGTACGCGCCTGGTCTCGGGCACACTCGGCCCGGCGCGTCCCCCCGTCGCACAATTAAGGTCCTGGATGCCGCTCCCTGGCACCGCGCCCCGCTCGCCTCCTCACCTTTCCCGCTCCCTCTTCCTCCTCCCTCGCCGCCAGCCGTCCTCCGGCTCCCCCCGCCGAAAACCGAAAACTCCGGCCCGGCCTCTCCGGCCGAGCCGGAGGCTTCCAGGGGGCCGGCGGGAAGGGAGAGGGGGAGAGCGCGGGGGAGGAAAAGAAAGTGAACTCATTGGCGCTCCGGCGCGCGCTGCCCTCCCCTCGCCGCGTCCCTCGCCCGCCGCGGCCGGGCGGTGGGCAGGGAAGGAAGTTGTAACACTTGCTGTCCTCTCCCCCTCCCGGCCCCCCTCCCCCAGCTCCCACGCTCCGCTCCCTCGGCGGGGCCCCCTCCCCCGCGCCCGGCTCCTTTGAATTTGGCCAAGTGCTGTGTGTGCGCGCTGCTCGGGTGGACGCGGCGGCTGCGGCCGGGGAGCGAGCCGGCGGCGCGGGCGAGCCGAGCGCGGTAAGTGCGGCGCCGCCGCCGGCGCGCCCTCCTTCCTTTCTGGGGTCCTAGTGCCCGGGCCGCGGCGCCGGGAGCGGGAGGGCGGGCGGGCGGCAGCCGGCGCGGAGCGCGGCGCGTTTCCCCGCGCGGCTCTGGGAGGCGGCAGCAGGTTGGCCAGCCCGGGTGGCCCGGGAGCATCTCCTCCGCGCGCGGTCGCCCCCGGGTCTGGCCTCCCCGCGCCCGGGCTCCCCGTCCCCGCCCCTCCCTCGCGTCTGACACCTCCGGCTGCCTGCTCAGGTGGGAACTTCGCCGGTGCGTGTCGCCGGAGGAGCTGGGCACGGCGCTCCGGGTCCGGGGAGCCCCGGGCTCGCGGGCTCCCCGAGAAAGGCAGCCCCGAGGCTGGGCGCTCCGTGGGGGCAGGGAGTCTTGCTCTGGTCGGGGTGATCCCCAGTTCTGTGGCGCGTCCTCCGAGAAGGTATCTGAGAAGATCCTTGGGGGGGCCTCCAGCGAGCGGGAAGCCCTGAAATGTCACCAGTTTCCGGGGAAGTGGAAAGGAGGCTTCTCCAACTACCGGGGAGCCAAGTTGGGAAGGAAAGAAGGACGGAAACGAGGGGCTGGGGTGGCGTGGGGAGTGCTAGCTGTCGACTGAAACTTCATCCGGAAACTCTGGATGGGGCTGGAAACAAACAAATAGCCTGAACTGGGCATTTAAAAAATTGCAGGCTTACGGATGTGCAACTCGATCGCAGGCTGTATCGTGTTTTGCAACCAGTTAGAAGGAGCGTCAGATATTTTAGATTGAGGTGGGTTGTGTCTGATCTCTGCCGAACACCTTATTAATGCCTTTTGGATTGCATTCTTACTGCCTCACCTTTAAAATAGTTGTGACGGTAACCTGCTACTAATGCTTATCGAGGAGAAAAGGTCACAGGTAATTCTACCTCATCATACAGCAGGTACATTTGTTTTCTGTAGTCCTTATAATTTAAAGCTAGAGAAAAGTTTCCGGGTACTTTTGGGTAAGTGCAGTGGAGGTGAAAGGGTGAGAGCTGTCCAGGCACTTTTTCCAGGGCCCCAGACAGCTGGGATTCCGGAGAGCAGCACTGTCCCTTCATCGTGCTCTTACTTCTTATCTTCTGACAATGTATTTGTCAAACATTTGTAGGCTCTGGCAGAATCCACTGGGTGGTCTTCTCAGTAGAAATAGAAATATGTTCACGCATTACCTTTCCTTTCTGTTGTCAAAAGGAAAACAAAAAAAACAAGGTAGGACTGGCATCTTTGGAAAGCTTGGAGGAGTACCCCCAAAAGCTAGTATTGCAACAGAACACAACTTGGGCTTTGATTCCTTCAGTGAATTTGGTTAAAATACGCTGTGTACCCTTCTCCACCCAGTTGCCTACCTGGAAAGGTATCTGTGGTCTGTCTAGTATATCAGGAACAGAGTTTAGAATTAAGAGCAACTGCATAATTAGAATTCATTCTAGATTTTAATATTTCAGTTGAAACAAAAAATTTACAAATACACCCACCACCTTACTTTGTGTACTCCTGAGTACGTTCTGAATTATCTAAAGCTTCTAGCTTTTGTTTCTTAACATAGGAAATTCTTGCAAGAGCCGTGAAACTTTCGATTTGTGATTCTAAATGCAGAGCAAATATTTAATTCTTGCTCTAAGAGTGAGAGGTTAGTTCAGTAATAAGACTTGCTAATCTCACTTTAAAATGTCATGGCATTCACAAATTACTCCTAAATTCTTCAAAGATAGGAGTTTATAATGAGTTTAGTTATTTTGTATTTTAGGATTCTACTGTCCCTCTCTTCCTGTTGCATTTTCCCGAACAATTTGCCTTTCTTCTTATTTGCATTTAACTATTCCTCTTTACTCAAAGGTACTGTTTTCTGCTAGTGGTACATATATTTTCTTGTAGACAGTTTAAAAAAGAATATCTATTATGAGGGAAAGTAATTCCTTTAAGTAAGACAGGTATATTTTTATATATACTACCCAATTTTTATGAAATGTATTTATATATACTAATCACAATCCCAGGGTTCATATAGTTGAAGAATTTATTAGTATCCTGTGCCAATAGCATCAATGTCAGCAACTCATAGACAGGGAATATCAACCCTAATGAAGATTTCTTAATTACGTAAAATAAAGCAGATAAAATTATAGTAGAATTCTGACTGTCCCCCCCCCCCCCCCACCTTGAACCACTTTGCACGGCTGGGTTTATTTTCTAGGAAGAAATGTTTTAGGTAAATTATAGAGGCTTTTCTTACTATGATCTTGTAGGCGTGTCATGAGTCTTTTGGATAGAAAAGAGAACCTGCTTTATTAGGGGGAAGACAAAGAAGATAAGGATGCTTATCTGTGAATAGAAGAAAGCACCTAAATAGAGCGAAAAGTTTTAAATTTATTCGGAAAGAAAACCTAGCTGAACAATAATAATCCAGTTAGCAAGTTCAGGCTACTCGTTCTTAGCTTTGCTTCTGAAAGCCAAGAGTTAAAATTATTTTCTTTGTAAAGAGTCAAGCAACTAAGAAACCAGGCAAAAGCGTATGGCTATCGTTGGGAGTAGGATGACCTATCAGAAATACTTGATCAACTTTGAGCGTGATGTACAAAGAACGATGTTTTTGGAACAGCTGTGAAAAGCATGTTTGGAAATGCTCAAGTCTGCCCTGCCTACAATCGTACTGGGAAGTAAGTCCTGAAGATAGCCCTAGTTTAATATAAAAGCACCGTAAAGACAGCTTTGTTTATCAGTATTGATCCTTGTGGTAAATACGTTACCTTCTTTCTATTAAGCTTTATTTATCCCTTTAAATTTTTTTTTTTTTTTTTTATTTCTGGGCAGCTGAGGAATGTCATCAAGGTATTTTACTTGCGTGAATCAGTGTTTTCAGCAGTTTTAATGAATTGTCTGCCCTTTTCCTTAAGATGTGCTGTAGAAACCTGTTAGGCACGTTCAGTGACACAATGCTTATCTATGCAGTGTTTTATTTGATAGTCAAATGTCTATTTTGACTTTCAGAACACACTTCCTTTACTTCGATTGAAAATATCAGCAAAGGATACAGTAATTTGCTATCAAAGTTTGATCCACACCCAATTAGACATCCCTTTGAATTTTCAGCTAAAGCCAGTGTTCATATTTGTGTTATAAAGTGGAATGGTAGTCTGGAGAAGAGTTTAACACCCATTCAAAATTAAGAAGTGTACTGAAAAGAGAGCATAATAATGGAATGCCACTTAAAAGTTTTAATAACTAAGTCTTTAAAATTATGTCATGTAAGCTGCTTTCAGACCACATTCAAAACCCTTATTTTAGACATAGCAGCTGTTTTAAGAATCCTGATGGACATTTTGTGCTAAAAAAAAAAATTATAAGTTTCAAAACTGATTAATTATTGTGTCTTATAAAAACTGATTTATTTCATACTTTTTTATACCAAGCATTACCATTATGAAGCTCTCCTTCTAATTGAGATTAATGTTTCTGAGCAAAGAAGTGGTTTAGAGGGCTGCATTCATTTTGAGTGCTGTTGTAATCAATTTCAGATACAGCATTCCATGGTGGGTCAGTTTGCATCCAAACCTGCCTTATTATGTAGAATTAACTTGTTGGTGATTGATAGTAATACTTCTACATCTTGAAAAGTCATTTGTTTCCAAATAAGTGTGATGGCTTGTATGAGTTTTAAAATATTGCTTCCTATAATTAAAACATCCTTTTGGGGACAGAACTTGAACTTTCTCTAAGAATTATATAAAGCATGAGGAAACAATTCATTATTACGTATTTGACTAAGATAGCCTTTTTCCCCCTAGCTACAATATGCCTCAGGTGTATTTTCTTGTTCATCAAAGGGCTTTGTGGTCTTTAGGAATTACAAATGGTAAACATTTTACAACGAGGTTATTTCCTTTTTGGTTTGTATCAGTGTTCTAGTTGAGTTTTTCGAGGAATTCTTAGAATTCTAGATGTACATCTTGCACGTGTGTTTGTAACATTATTTCATAAGGTGGTGGGTATTACCCTGACACGAAAGGTAATGCATGTGGAGGTAGTTCTTTATCCTCTTTGGAAACCTGGAAACTCGGTGGATATTATGGTCCCTACTGTAATATTTTCATTTGTATCTTACTTGCGTCTGGTCTTAACCTCATCAGCTTTTTCTTCTCTTTTGAAAGGCCACGTTAAGATTCTCTTGGACTTTGGTCCATATTACATTGTTTACTGCGATATACGCTTGCATTCTCAATAAAATAAAATATTAAAAGCATAGAATGTAAGATTAATATAGATGAGTATTCTAATATAGCCATAGTCTATAGGATTTTTAAATAAAGACATCATGACTGCTTTATAGGGAATATAATGTTCCCACAGTGGCATTGCTTTCTGCCTTCAGGAAAAAAAAAAGACTTGGTGGGAAATATGTTTATTATATTTTAATTTTTTTCACTGTAATGATAGATTATTTACATTCAATTAGTGTCTTTCCAGTTAAAAACATTCACATAAAAGAGTTTGAAATGCTAAAACAATGTATTTAAAATGCCATTTTCAAAGCATCATTTCAGCCACCCATTGGAATATAAACCTTCGAAATGCAGAAACATGCTCTAAGATGTATAGATGTTTCAAACGCCAAAACTATACAAGGAATCCTTCATTGGAAACAATGGTGATTTCTTTTTATGGTTTTGATTAAATAACTCAGGTAACCGTAGTTTGTTAGAACAGCTGTGTAGAATTCCTGTAAAAGAGGGTCATCTACTGAAACCTTCTTCTTTCTACTTTGAATGAGTCACCGAGCAAATTAATGTCAATATCACAGAATGTACTCACAAGTCATATGAGTGTATGATTGAAACCGTATCATATAATCATGGTGATGATGATGATGAAGTGATAATAAAAAGGAGACTTTACTGGCCTGTTGCTACTCTTGCAGTCTTAGAAAAAAGCTAGCACTGGGGTAGCACTGACTTTGTAAACAAGTTTGTGATAGGTGGCAGTCTTCACTGAGTTCCAAGACTTGAAGGAGGTAATAGATGGCTTGAATGTTTCAGGAGCGTACGTGGAGTGGAGTGTATCACATTACCAAACTACGGTTATATTCTTTCCTGTAACGTAAGGAGTTGATGATCCCTTACAGAGATATGGCAGTTTTAAAAATCATTTCCCCCACATCTGTCGTCATCTCTGGCTTACCCTGGAACATACAGAAAAGAGATTGTCCCTTTTGAAAATGAAGTGTCTTGGGAAAAACAAGTGCATACATTCACACCTGTAGTTTCATGTTCAATTATGTGAAAGTAATTGTGGGATGCTGTTTGTTGATCAAGTATTTTCCAGAATTGGAGAATACTTTTTACTTCAATTCCAGAAGCTGGGGAGGAGTGGGGATGATGTGACTTGGTTTGCCCTGGGGCGGGGTCATATTACTTAATAATAAGCAGCTATTTTATAACTGGGTGTAGTGGGTCTCTGCCTTAAAACCAAAAGGAGATACGGAGAGAACGAGGGGGGCGGGAGAAGTGAAGAAGAGGAAGAGGAGAGAATATGGATATCTTTTATAAAGAGTGACCGTCCTTTGAGCATTTTCTGTGTGTAGCAGTGTGTTTGACAGAAAAAACGATCTATAAAGGGCAGATTTGGTCATTGCAAGTTGATGGGGTAAGTACAAGGGAAAATTAACTTCACTTTTCAGTATTTGCATTTTAGATCCAAGAATGTGAACATCACTGTTGTTTAAAAATTAACCGAAGAAATTCCAAATATTGTATATGGTTCTTCATATTGTCAGAGGAAAGAAAATCTATTAACAACTCTATTTGTTTCTATGGGACTGAACACCAAATTACAATTTTATAATTCTCAAATTTATATAGAGACTTAAAAACAAACACTCTGATTCCTTAAAATGGTCATTTAGGAGGTACTTTACAAGGTCACTTCTCTCCGAAGATGAAGCTCATAATCAATATATTTTAGTCATTCTGTCATCTCTTCGATTATTAGTTACACTTAGAATCTTGTGATAATTCCTCTTCGGATTGCCACAATTCAGAAAGAAATAACAGCTCAGTAGTGACCATCTGCCTTCAGTCTGAATAGTAGGGTGACGTGAATTTGTGGTCCCTGCTTTATCCAGAAAAACAAAAAAAAAGATATTCTTTTATGAGAGTGGATTCTTTCATCTTGAGTTCAGTTAAGCTCAACGAATAGTGCACGATTAGAATTGTGGAGTCACTATCATTGCGAGGAAATGAGGAGTCTTTCTGCTAACAGGGGCGTTTCCAAAGAGAGGTCTTTCTTCCCCCAGGAAGTTCTAGCATCCCTGTTGTGTCCAGCATTTGGCTTCTGTGCTACGGTGGTACCTTAGGGCAGCTAATATGCTTGGACTGCACCTTGGAAGGTATGTTATGCAGAGAGTGATAAGACAGGACTGAAATTAATTTATGAGAAATGCATAAAGTATTTTTGTGGGTTTGCATGAAGCACTTACACATACGGTAATATTGGGATATGTATATTTGGGTAATATAAAAGTTATCCTATTGAAAAGGATACTTGTTTATTCTGTCTACCAAGGGCTCCTTTAAAATGTGACATCTGTGCTAATACCTTTATCAGAGATTTTGAAATTTGTCAACATGTAGGTGGGAAAACTTGGCAAGGGACTGGTCCTTTTTAAATAGCTCTTAAAAAAAAAAGCTGGCACAGGGCTTGTCATTTAAAATAATTATGAAAGCCAGAAGACAGCTGTAAATTTTATTTCTTTCAGAATTTGTAATAACTTCCAGCTAAAGAAAGCTGTCAGACCTATAGTTTTTGAAGAACAAATCCGACTTTTTTTTTCCTCTGAAGAACAACAAAAAAACATCTTGAACAGTGTTTTACGTTTTTCTATACCTATAAGCAAAAATGAAATGACTATTTAAAATGTAAACTTTCTCACTTAAACTTTATGTCATGATAAGATGAGAATCATAACTATAGGCAAAAATACTGCAAATAATAACTAATCTAGGAATTTAAATAAATATAGAAGAGTGATTCACTATAATATAAAACAGGAATAAGAGCGTTAGTAATAACCATATTTTGTCTCAGGATTGTCACAAAAATAAGGGATTCTTCTTACAGAACTATTGTTGAATTTTATGATAGCATCAATAATAGTTGGAGAATAACCTGACACAATCAAATTAACTGAAATATTAATCTTCTTCATGTTCTCTTTAAGAAACATTTCTAGAGAATTAGAAAGTTCCTGAAAATAATCATACCTTCCAGCAAAAAAAAAAAAAGATGTTTGTTACTTTACAAAGCTGTCAGTGAATTTGGGTTCAGAAGGGGGTGAAGGTTGAAGGCAACTTTTGCTAGGGTATTATCACTCGAATTAAAACAGAACAGACGTTTTCTGTCTGTAATATATTTCTAAGTTGATATTTCGATCTTAATTTTCCACCACTCTTTTTTTTAATGAGGCCGTGAGCATATTCAACCACTTAAAAGTAAATTTCAATTTAAACAAAAGTTAAAGCTCTTCCTTGTAGGTAATGTGTGCCTGTCAAACCAGAATTAAATCCTCACTTTCAGAGTAATTTTGATGCTCCCTTATAACTTTTTCTTGCCAAATAGAACAGCCTATTCTACGTTTCCTGTGATTGAAAAATTAAATGAAACAAAATTCTCCCTTACTGGTTACTTTTGCCCTAGAGTATACAGTCTCTGAATGAGAATGTGGTATTTCAAAAAATTTTAAAAACAATAAACAGCCCTCAGTTGTTAAGTTGATTTGCCAATAGGATTTTTTTCTTTGTTACTGATTTTAAAATTATATGTGTGGCAGAAAAGAAAACTTTTTAAATGTTTTCTATCTTGTGTTTTGATTGTGATAGGATTTTTAATATTATGTTTTCATTTGTATGGTGTTAGGTGGTATAGTATATGTATAGTGTTTCACCTTTAAAGGAAAATAAATCATTGCAAAGGATAGAATTTAAAAATTAAGCTTATTTTTTAGATGACTCATACAGGATTTGAAGCACAATACATTGTAGTTAAAAATGCAGTGTTCCACAGAAGTCTGTATTTTATATTTTCAAATTCAAATATTGGTTTACCGATAATGTAAATAATTAGACGTCAATAATTTAAATTATTTACACTTACGGCTTTTTTTTTTTTTTACGTGGTTCCACTAATCAGAACTTCACGTTCTTGGTTTAAATGGATATTATGCTCTATCATCCGTAATTAAGAAATCTAAATAGATTAGTAATCAAAACATAAACCGACTCCAATATAAGTTTTTAAAGAATCTAATAGGAATTACGATGATTAGGTCTGGTGCTCTTAGAAACCATAAAATGCTGTAATAACTATCCCATTTTATATACTCCAGATACTGGGAGACTAGTTATTAATATATATGTATGCATTATCCACACAGATAACCCAAATTTTATTTATTACAAAACTGTAAGATGAATGAGATACTAATACTATTTTGCTTAACTCACACAGCATGAATGCATTTGTAAAATGATAGCTGTATTTTAAGATGCATCATTTATTCGTTTTCTGGTTTAAAGTATTCTCAATAAAATCATATTATCTTGCATTTCATTCAAGTACTGTGTTTAGCAAGTTGGGTCAGCCCTCATAGCCATGGCAGAAGTCTAATCTCTACCTCAAGTTTTGTATAAAATCTGCTCTTTCCAATAACATCCTTCATCTCCACTGTGCAGGTGTGTTCTGAGATTTTGACAAAGGAGAGATCTGAAGGAGACGACCTAGTGCTTGTTTTAAGAGATGCCATCAGTTGATTCGGCTCACATCATCTGATGAAAGTAGCTTTTAAAACTGTATTGTACTTCAGATAGGAATTTTAACATATCAAGTTTGGCGAGTTTCATATTAAGCCATCAGCACAGGGTAATTCTGAATTACTTAACACAAATCATTAATGTATCACGTATTTCATTTAAATGTGACATAAGGTATATGAATTGGTTGTATAATTACCACTTGAGCTTTGAAAAGGCTATAATGCACGTTAAAAATCTTAAATGTTCAAGAAAGCAAAGTATTAGGAGTTCTCAGTCTTGGAAATTATTATTAATGTAAGCCTTCTAGGGACTCTAATTTTTTTTTGTTATTTTGTTTTTACCTTTTCTTTTTCTTTCTTTCTTTTTTTTTTAATGTACCTTCCAGTATTATCACTTAATTTAAGTCTGGAACAGTAGCATTTGATTTAGGAATAGATGTAAATTATTAGTACACATTATGTATTTTTTTCCCCCAAAGGAAAGCATCTTAAGGCTTTCTGGGTGAGGTTCTGGTTCCTTTAGGATTAAGAAGCGTTGGTATAAATGGCTAATTTTGGTAGAAGAGTGTTACATAGTTTTTAAGTCCTCGTTATTACTTTTAAAAGAATATCCCATCAGGAATAGGAAGCTTTGTGGCTAAGCTGCCACTCTTTGATGAAGGATTATGCATTCTCCCCTAAATCTGTGATCCCAGAATCTGTTACACAATAGTTTTATCAAGGAGCATTGGACTGGCTTGGCCATCATTTCATTTCCTTGAAAAAGTTCATTGCTTCCTTTCCTATATCGAATATTTATGTAGAATTTTAGTCTCAATATAAATTTTGGGCATGAAAAGATCCAACTCCTAAAATCCAGAGGTTAATAATTTGATTCAAAACAAGGAAGCCTGAAAAGTTTGGAAGGACGCTTTTACATTTATGCCAGATGACAAGTGAATTGATTATCGTGGGGTACTCAGTCATTTAAGTGGTTTGTCTACACAGAAAAGTCTGCAGGGTCTGTGGCCTGATTGAAGTTCCTTGTAAGCTTTTCCCATGTTAGTAATATTCAAAGCAACTTGAGACAGAAATAATAACATATAAAAATGAGGCCTTCACATATTATTAGTTAATTTTCTGTGAACGTGTATGCAAAAAGTGAGCATATTGTAGCATGGTTTTATCATAGATTCTTAAAAAAAGAATGGATATTCTGTTATGTTATTATATTCCCATTTAGAATGAATAATTTCTTGCAAAGCATTAAGAGTATGATAAAAATGTGTCATGTTCTAGGGAGTTTTTTTTTTTTTTAGTAAAAGAAATATATTAAAAATTGAATGGTCAAGTCATCCTATTAAAACATCAAATATCAAATATTGGTTGAGACATTTTAACTATAAAACACAGTGATGCTTCATTAAAAAGCATAATTTATGATAGGCAATTAATTTCCTTAATAAATGAATTCTTATTTCTGAGCACATTAGCTTTTAAAAGTTTAAAAAGAGCAGCAAAGTTTATTATAAAAATTGCAAAGTCTGGAAGTAGGTGCATTTTTTTTTACAATTTAAATCATTCTAGTTTTTGTATGCTTATTCATTGAATCATAGTGTATACATTTCAGAAGATGACAGTTCTGAGTTATTATCCCCTTAAACTTTTATACATGCATAAATAGATATATCTGCTGTGGAAGATACATGAGTCGAAAAGATTGGTTTTATTCTTAATCATTATATTGAACATATTTACGAAAAGCTATTTTAAAATACTGCTTTTTTAATGATCACTTTAATATAACAATTGATTGTGTAAACCTTCATCAAAGATTCTAGGCTTTTATAATTGGTATAAACATGAGATTAAAAAATGAACAGTACTACCTGGAAACTACTGGATGTAGCTAAGTTTCAAGTACCTTATAAGATGTTTTAGAAGAATTTAATTAAGACCTTAAAATATTTTATGTAGACATCAGTCCATATTTCCAATTGATTATTACTACGAAAACACAGGGCTTAATTACACTGCATGATTGAAAACCATTAGTTCATCATGTTGCCTATTTTAAATTCTTAAAATATGTGTGTTTTAATTTCACGTGTAAAAGTAATACAGATTAAGGATTTTGAAGAGCGGGGTTTTCATCCCATCTTTCATCAGCTTTGTAGCTGAACCCTGGCAATCTCCTTCGTCATTATTCCAAGCCACTACCAGATACTAATCTTTGCTGTGTCCACAGCTGTTGGAGGATTTTTTTTTTTTTTTTTTTGCAAATGTAATTACAAATACATGTGTTTTGTGCACCTCACTTCCTTTATATGCTTGTAAAGGAAGATGAAAGGGCAGCAGGACAGGCAATCACAGGTCCCTGGGTGTTTCTATTAGTTTTCAAATCATTATGTCAAGCATTGTGAGGAAGAATTGCAAAAATGAAAACACAACAACTTTGGCTTCAGTGATGGCAAGCAATAAAAATTACTAAAAATTTAATAATTTCTCTACAACAAGTACATTTTTATGGGGTTCAGTACCACTGAGTCGAGTGGTTTCCACACTTCTGCAGGTCATGTTTCGACAGTGAAGGTCATAATTTAAACTAAACCAAGTATGATAGTTTTTTTTTTTCACTTCTCAAAAACCCATTAAAATATGACATTGTAGAGAGAGATGTATTAATCTCTTACATTTGTTTGCATGTGCCCAGTTGGAGAATGATTGATGTCATATGGGCACTTAACAAATGTACAGTGATATAACCCTGCAGAAATTAGAGAGAGTGCTTTCTGGAGAAAATTCAACGTATTTACTTGCATGAATATTATTTATAGAACAAAATTGGAAACTAGCTATATATAAGGAAGTGTTAAGACATGTTAAATGTGTCAACTTTTAAGGATAACCTGCCTTCATTATTTATAATATTTCTCTCTTACACTATTGGAATTTTTCCATCTCTGTGGGCAATGGGATTGGCTATCTCCAGGAATAAGTAAAGGAACTTTGTGTGGTTAGAAAAGCATAGAAAATTGAGTTCAATGCTTGCTACTTTTAGCAGATTGTCAAAGATGTTGCATATGAACACAATTTTTGTTTTCCTTTCATTTGCGATTCTAGAGGATATCTGTTGCCTGATGAAAATTCTTTGGTGGGGGTGGAGGGGCACCTGGGTGGCTCAGTCAGTTAAAGTGGCCCACTTCGGCTCAGGTCATGATCTCAGTTTGTGAGTTCGAGCCCCACGTTGGGCTCTGTGCTGACAGCTCAGAGGCTGGAGCCTGCTTCAGATTCTGTGTATTCCTCTCTCTCTCTCTCTCTCTCTCTCTCTCTCTCTCTCTCTGCCCCTTTTCCGCTCTCTCTCTCTCTCAAAAATAAATAAATAAACATTAAAAAAAAAACTCTTTGGAGTACAAGGAAGGTGTGATGAGGGGTGGGGTAAATCGGGCTTCGGTTGGAAAAGATAGACCTATATACAGTCCACGATTTTTCTGCTCCTTTTCATGTAAGCATATTCATTGTGGGGAAGGGTATTCAGAATGTAAAGCCAAAATAGGAAAAGTGCCTTAGTTTCAGGAAAGCTTTTGAGAATTATTCAGGGGAAGAAATGTACTACTTACCAGTCAAAACTTGCAATCTTTCCCGTTTTACATTTAATACATTAGAAATTAATAGCGAGTGACTGCCGTTGAACCAATAAAAGTTACGGGGCTGTCTCAGTGTGGTAAAAGCTCTGCCCTGATTTGAAATCCTATCTTTATTTTTAATGGGTGCCTCACTTCCACGGGCATTTTTCCTCCCCCAGTATGTTTAAATGAAACCCCAAGTGTTTTGTCAGTGTTCTGTGTCCAAGGGACTGTCCTGGAGAAGGTGAGAAGAAATCAGACGTGATCTCAGACCCCCAGGAAGTTTTCGCTTCTAGTTGAGGCATGACCTAAAAGATAACCGACAGTCATTAAGGTTATTAAGAAAGCTGAAAAAGGTTTTGGAGGAATTACTGCTTTGGTCAGATTGTACTCTAATAGCCCATGGATCTTTGAAATGCCAGAGAACTGCAGAGAGTAGAGAATCTAAGGCTTCCAGCATGCAGCTTTCCTGCAGCCTACAGACATTAGCAGAGCCTTGAAACTCTATGGATGTTGGAAAGGACACGAGGCGGTAGCTACTGACGGACAACAGAAGTGCCCCGGGGCTCGCAAATGTTTAAAAAGACAGATAGCGAAGTGAACCAGAACATAGGCCTTCTACTTCTCCACACAGACGTGGCCACAGACGCCCGACAAGGTGGGGCACGAAGAGCCAGGGACCTGGGAAGAACAAAGGTTGGCCATTTGCCGCCTTCCCTGTGGAAGAACTTGGCCAAATGTTTGTCGCAAGCTTACCCACAAAAGCGCTGTGAAGACAGATCCCCTTCTCTCCTGTTCTCAGTACTGCCGGCTTCTAGCACAGTGCCTGGCCCTGAGGAGTCCATCGGTAAATAATTGATGTGGGAATGAAGTCTTCCCGCACTCCATGTCAATGTCAAATGTCCTCACTACAGAATAGCTCCTTTCTACCAAAGGCTTGTGTTCTCTGGACTCAGGTCATCCGCCAGGACCACGGAGACTCTAAAAGTGTTTATTTTGTTATTTTAAGCTTGCCTACGATTCATGTTAAATAGGTAGTTCCCACAAAAAGTGGTCAGCCTTTCAGTGAGGACAGAAGATATGGGTGTAGACTATCGATCGCTGGAAAAACAAACAAGCAAACAAACAAACAAACCCAAACAGTTGACATGGGGAGGTAAGAGGATTCCAAGACAGGGAGACCGCGTGAGCAACAGAAATCAACCCCAGCACACCCGGCAAATTTGTGAGCAGGTAACAACAATGGAGGCAGGTGACATAGGTACCTGAAATCGGCCGGGTTAGTTACATACCGCGTTGTATCTCCTGGGTAGATGTATATTCTTTCGTATTTCCTAAAATATGTAGTTCTCTTTGTCTTTTCGTTTTTCCACTTTGGAAAGAGACACAGAGAAATGTTTCCTTACCATGAGAAAAACAGCAGAGCAAGTTGGATAATAAATGGTGTTGACGTAGCCTTGGAGCTGGAGATGCGGGGTGATGGGAGCCGAGCACCCAGGGACGCACGCTTCCTCTGAAAGAAAACACCACATCACACCTCTAGACTGGCTCTTGCCACGTGGGGGTGAAACGGTGTTACCAGACTGCAAGAGTTTTTAAGAAATGCCAGAATATGAATTATGTGAAATCTCGAGATTTTTAAATGTTGGCTCATTTAAAAAAAAAAAAAAAAAAGGCAACGCACAAAACACACAGAGAAAACAAAACACGTATGTAGGCTGGGTTTGGCAGTTGGGCCACCAGTTTGCAACCTGTGATATAGATGCCGAGATCTGCGTTATGCCTTTTGGAGATCGTGGGTGAGCAGCAGGAACCGAGCAGAGGATCCCCCGTGGAAAAATCTGTGATGAGCTTGGAGAGAGAGCTGGGGCCCAGATTGTGGATTATCTTAAATGTCATCGTCTTCTACCCATTTTGGAGGGAAAAAAAAAAAAATGTTTGCAGTTTGTAGTACACTGTTCCCTGCTTTAAAACAGAAACGCAGGTTGCCAGCACGCCTTCAAGAAGTACTATTCGTGCCAAGTCAGGAAAGGGTTAAGTGACAGTAGTGGTTATAACCCGGCCTTTCGACCTTGACCTTCGCTCAGATACTTCAGATCCCTCACTCCGTATCCCCCTCTTCTGCCCACCAGGGAGTGCATATACCAGGCGCTTGATAACTTATTACACCCGTAATTTGGGGGCACTCCAACAGCAAGCTATAGCTAATACATTTTTCTGCTAGCATTTGAATATTCCCTGAATCCAGATACTAAATCCTATATAAAAGGAAAATCCAAAGTTAAACATGACATATTGGATTAGGTCATACTCATTACATTAATTGAATAGAAAGAACACTTAAATTCCCTTGGCACACTGTTATCTCATTGTCTAGTGCTGAGTGAGTGGGCTCTGAAACCTACTTGCTCAAAGCCCATTCCTGTCATTTATTTGCTGTGTGACCTTGGGTGAAGCCAGCCCGTCTCTGAGCCTCATTTCCTCATCTGAGCAACAGGATTGGGACTAATGGCTGGAGACGTTGCTGTTGTCAAGAGCGTGGTACCATGCCCTGAACACGGCAGACCCCGCACGGTGGTGGTGGCGGCTGCGGTCACTGGTGTGGTTGTCGCCGGCACCTGTAGCGAACGTCATGTTCGCTATGGCGGCTTCATGGAGATTTTTGGAGTCAAATTTGGAGACCAAGGTCAGGTGCCACTGTGCCGCTTGGTTACTTTAATCTTCAAATACGGGGGTGCTCACGTGCCCACCTGTGGGGTGGATGTGAAGATGGCTCGGGCTGAGGCGTGGAGAGGGATTCTGGAGTGTCAGGTGTGCAGTGCGCGAGGATGTGCGTGTGTGTGCGCGCGTGTGGATGTGTGTGCGTCAAGAGTAACGCCCGCTCGTCCAGCAGTCACGCTGCTGCAACCTCAGCTCTCTAAATTGGGTAAGGATAACGAAAAGCTGTCACAGACCTTCTTGTCTTGACTTGGGCTGTCTGTCACCTGGGATATTTCTCTTAATTAACGAATAATCCTTAACAACACTGATTCTGCGACCTGCCGAGTTGCCGGTTCGAAGTGGTAAGTTCAAGGGGAGGAGACGTCGAAATACGCGGTTCAGGTTTGGGCTGTGGGCGGCCAGGACAGTGACAGCGTGCGATGGCTTGTCCTTCAGGCGGCATTCACAACAGCCCTGATTAGAGTGGTGAACGCTCATCGTGCCTCCAGAGTCACTTAAACAAAAGAGGGCAAAGCGTGTGTGATATTTTACAAACGTTTACGTGAAAAGGGCGAAAAGATTTTTTGACATTTCAAGGAGCGTAAGATTCATCCCTAAAATTTATTCGAAGACACATTCCCTAAGGATGTCAGATAACTGGGATATTTTCTGGGGAAAAAAAAAAACTGCTTTGACGGGGTCAGCATTTTAAGTATATTCCGGTTCATGTTTTTAAGATGAAACGAAACAGTCACTTTCTTCCCACATCACTGTTGGAATTACATATGCGTGTAAAACGTATATTCTGTGTTACAGAATAATAATTATATAAATAATATGTCTATATAAATATATAAATCGCATATATCCATTATATATTTATAAAATTACTTTCATATAAATTATAACGCCCAGGAAACTTTCACAGAAATTTGGTGCCCAAATTTATTTTTTAAATTTTTTTTTTTTCAACGTTTTTTTTTTTTATTTATTTTTGGGACAGAGAGAGACAGAGTATGAACGGGGGAGGGACAGAGAGAGAGGGAGACACAGAATCGGAAACAGGCTCCAGGCTCTGAGCCATCAGCCCAGAGCCTGATGCGGGGCTCGAACTCACGGACCGTGAGATCGTGACCTGGCTGAAGTCAGATGCTTAACCGACTGCGCCACCCAGGCGCCCCTGGTGCCCAAATTTAAAACATACATCGACAATATACTGATACGTGAAGTAGAAATAATTACAAAACAAATTTGACTATAGAAAAAAAAATATTTCCGTTTAACAGAATTACTTAGCATTTGGATGTATCTTGTTTGTCTCTTTAAAAAATACATGAAAAAATATAAAAAACGTCTCCACCGGCGTATGAGTTCGCCTGTGGATTTCTTAATTTTTTGCTGAAAAGCAAAGTGTAACCGTTTGTCTGAAATGTTAGTTGACTGTACTGGAAGGTAGCTGTTTGTGTTCTTTTTTAGCTCGGACGTCCTTATTACATTATTGCTTACTAAGCATCTGTTAGGAGTCTAACATTGGTTCAGGCTCTGTGAGAAAGAGGTGCAAAAAGAAAGAAGATGTATATGGCAGGAGCCCCAAAGAAACATGCACTAATTAGACAGGGCTTCTAACAGCATGGAGCTAGGATCAAACCTCAAGACGGAACGCCACGTGTCACAGCCCACAGAAACTCAGGGAAGAGAGAGGACCATGTGGGGTGAGGACAGTTCCATCATGCCCCATCTTCATCATTTCCAGGACAGCATTCGTGGTGGCTCCTCTCTCGGGCTTGAGGACCACAGCTACCCCCTTCTGTATCCACATCATCATCCTCTTTGATCACACAGGCTAGAAGTTTAAGAGCCATCTTTAAGACGGCCCCACGGCTCCCTGCTCACCTCTGATCTCTCATCAGATCCTGCTGATTTCTCCCTGTGCTGAGTGTCAGTACCCAGCGCTCCTTTCCGTCCTCGCTGCCAGTTTCCTAATTTGGGCTCTCATCATCTCTCATCTTCATTACGAATGATGTCTTCCAACTGGGCTTCCTGCCACCCGTCTCTCCTCTCTTTGATCCATTTTTCTAGATTGCCCTCGGGGAATAGTCTTCCTAATAACCTGATCCGGTCATGTCACCGTGCTCATGAACTCACAGTGGCTCCTCTTTATCTGGAGGGTGAAGCCCAAACTCCTCAGCGTGGTAGTTGGGGTGTATTCTTCATGGTCTGGCCAAGACCCTGCGAAGCCCACCCCCCAGTGGGGTTTCTCACGCACAGCGTACTTTTGTTGATTTGTTGGCTATTTCCCCATGCACCAGACAAGTTTTCCCCTTTCTGCCTTTGTCTGTGAAACTGTTTTTGATTCTCTCAACAGAATTGTTCATCTCTCTCCCTCTCCCTCTCTCTCTCTCTCTCCCTCTCTCTCTCTCCCTCTCTCTCTCTCTCTCCCTCTCTCTCTCTCTCTCTCTCGCTCCTATATTTTAGTATTTTTCCATCTACTTAAATCATTCTGCACTGTCATCTAGTCTACTAGCATTAAAGTGTTCCAGGAATAGGAAGGAATTTAAGATCATGGAGGTGAAGCACCCGTTTTCAAAATGGGACAAAACGTAGACTGGGCTAAAATAAGGAGCCATTACCCAGTGCGGACTTCCGGTCATCCTTGCCCTTTGACCTCAGCAGCATCCCCCGAGAAGAAGACGCCTCCCGCATCTTAGCCAGTCTCTCTTCACCGTGTTGTCAAGACACTTCACGGTGTCTTGTCTTTTTCTAGTTCACCTGCAAGTACTGGAGTTCCTCGGAAACTAGCCCTTAGACTTCCTACTGTCCTCATTGCGTCCACTCTCTCCCAAGCCCTGTGATGTCATTGATTCCCATGGCTTCAAGTATCACCTGCAGGCAGGCGGTTCCAAGGATACTCCACTCTAAACCTCTCCTCATGGTGCGGGTGGGGGCGGGGGCAGGCGTATGATCGGTCATCCAAATGGCGATACTTGCGGAGTGGAAGGGGGCACTGAATGGCAGGGTGCCAGGACAAGTGGTATGAACTGTCCCGGGTCAGCAGATCCCTGTGGTTCTCCTACGTATATTGAACTTCCTGACATACGCTGTTGGATGTCTGCAGTGCTCCTCCCACTAACATGTGACCTGAACTTGTGGTCTTTCCCTGAAAGCCTCAGCCTTCCCCGCTGGGTTAAGACTCAGTCAATGACATGACTATCCATTGATGAAATCATGACTGCATCCTTGACCATTTCCTTTACCCCATACCCTGTATCCTGTTAACCACAATGCCTCGTTTACTTTTTTTTTTTTTTTAACTTTCTGAATCCCCCCTTGAAACCATATACATTTTTTGTCTCCACCGCTGCCGTGCTAATCCAAGTTCCCATGACATTTGGACTGGACTCCCGCATTAGCTTTCTAATTGATCCACTGGCATTCGATCTGGACCTCTCTCCAGTTCAATCTCTGCATCACAGCCAGGGTGATTTTTTAAGCGTGCGGAAGGATCACATCATTCCTTGTTGAAAACAGTACGTAACACAAGACCCCTTTTATGTCTTTTACACTTCATTGTGAAGCCCACAAAGCTGGGGACCGTGTTGGGCTTCGCTCTCCTTTGCTTTATCAGTAATGTGCGTTGTACCTCATACACACTCCTTTATAAATACCAGTTAGTTGACTAAACAAGTGAATGAAAGACCCAGGATGCTAAAACCTGACTTCAGACTACTGATTCTAGAGTCTCTGTATTCTCTTTCTCTCCAAAAGCTTCTCACCACCTTGAACGGGAATGCTATGCCATTCTATTATTTACCATTCCGTGCGTTCTCATTTGGGGAAACAGAGTATCCCCGTCTACCCTTTGTTTATTCAGGACTTTTCAACCACAGCTACACCTCAGAATCACCTAGGGGGTTCTCAGAAGGTACCAATGCCAGGATTTCAGCCCACCCGAATTAATTCAGAATCTCAGGAATTATGACTCGGCCATAATCATTAACTCTCAAAAGCCTGCCGGGTGTTTCTAACACAGAGTCAGGGTTGAGAAGCCACGGCTTTGAATCTCACTGTTCTTCAGGTCCTATCTCCCACTCCCGTTTCCTTCGGGGAGACTCTTTGGTCGCTCATTTTGTTTCTTAGAAACTAGTAGAATTCAGTGGAGCAGTAAGGTCAAAATTTATTTCATATTTTAGGAACCCCATCCCTATGTTGCAAGACCCAGTAGGGCTGAGATTGTACCTTGTATTCAGGCGGTTGCTGAGGCTTGAGAAGCTACTTTATAAATATCCTTTTATTTGACCGACAGCCGCTTGTCACATGGCACAGATTGAGGGTTAGGAAGCCAAACTCCGTCTTTCAATTTGTGGCTGCCTCTGTGATTGCACATACCGGCAGGTTCTTCTTAGGTGTCCTGTCTCATGCCTGCCTCTCTAGTGGGCTGTCTGGAGTCACGTGATCTGCTGAGGTCTAGAGGCGCCTGCTCTTCAGGTAGCAGAGTAAACAGATGTCTTCCTCTACTCAGAAAACCAACTTTCCCTCGGGAGCTCTGAGACTTTTAGGAACCGTTTACACGGCTGTTACGCACTCCCTTAAGTTTTTAATCTCATTGCTGTAGATGCAAAAAGCCGAATAGAAACTAAAATGCACCCCAAGTAACTTCCTCAGCCACTCGGTCCTTGGGCTGGGGCCACAGCAGGCGTGAAAGCAGTTCCTTAAGCGCGTGCATGCATTCATTGACCCGGGTAGTCCACCGTCCCCTTAGTAAAGATCACCAAAGTTAGTGTAGATGCTTTGTAAAGGTGTTTCTCCACAGACACGGCAAGACAACAGGTTGTAAAACACAGTGTCTTTGGGCAGGTGCAGCTTTGCACGGAAACTAAAAGGGCAGACAGCTTCACAGTACCTTTTTTTAAGCCACTCTTAGGGCCTTCAGTGCCCATGCTGTAACTGAGGGAAGAGGCACCAAACCCCAAACCCCGCTTCTGCACTGAGACGGCGGGGCGATGACACCCCAGAGTCGAGCCTCTCACGTGAATCTTGGAATATCGTTTTTAGTGGCTTCATGGATTTTGCCATCGTTTTGCAACTGCCAGGGGAATCTTTGTGGTAGTTCACCCCAAACCACGAAACATGTAGCGGAAATGCCCAAAGCATGGAAGGAATACTCTCTTAAATTTTTTTGTTAACGTTTATTCATTTTTGAGAGACAGAGACAGAGCACGAGCGGGGGAAGGGCAGGGAGAGAGGGAGACACAGAATCCGAAGCAGGCTCCGGGCTCTGAGCTGTCGGCACAGAGCCTGACGTGAGGCTCGAACTCACAAGCCATGACAGCATGACCTGAGCCGAAGTCGGACGCTTAACCTACTGAGCCACCCAAGTCCACGTGCTCCTGGAAGTAATAATTTCGGGTCGTTATGACAGTCTGAGTAGTTGTAATGGGCTTTGAAATTTATTCGTAAGCAAATTTCTGGTACCCCTTTTAAAAATCCAGATGTTTACTCATGGGTAATTATTGATTATAATTGTTAAATTCCAGTTTCCTTAAAACGTAGAAATCGTATACAGGTAAAGAGAAGGAGAACACCGTGTTCTGACTTGGGCTAAATTTGTTCTGTGGATGATATCCTGTGTTGGAATTATTAGCGGCCCCTGGGTGACTCAGTTGGCTACGCGTCCAACTCTTGATTTCAGCTCCGGGCATGATCTCAGGAACCCTGAGATTGGGACTAGTGGGTGGCGTGGAACCTGCTGGAGACTGACTGTCTCTCTCTCTCTCTCTCTCTCTCTCTCTCTCTTTCTCTCTCTCTGCCCCTCCTCCTTCTGGGGCACACACATGGGCCTATGTGCTCGCTCTCTCTCTCTCTCTCTCTCTGTCTCAAACATTTTTTTTTATTAAAAAAAATTTTTTTAACATTTATTTATTTTTGAGACAGAGAGAGACAGAGCATGAACAGGGGAGGGGCAGAGAGAGAGGGAGACACAGAATCTGAAACGGGCTCCAGGCTCCGAGCTGTCAGCACAGAGCCCGACGCGGGGCTCGAACTCACGGACCGCGAGATCGTGACCTGAGCCGAAGTCAGACGCTCAACCGACCGAGCCACCCAGGCGCCCCTCAAACATTTTTTTTTTTAAATTGAGGTTATTAAAATGAGCTGCCCGTAAGATGGATCTAGTCAATGTAGATTTCAGTGTGTTCTGTGGTTAACTGTGGGTCCCAAGAAGCCAAGTATCCTTCAAGTTCAGTATTTATGTAAAACCACTAAGATAACATCTCCCTCTGCAGCCTTTGCTGGGGCTCAAGCTGACTGACTACAATGGCTGGCATTTTCACTGTTCTCACACTTATAAAAATAAAATTAGAAAGCAGGAGAGGATACAGAAAGACATCTGGTAGTACAAAATGAAGACATTTATCAGAAAGGATGCCTTCTTTCCTTTTTAAAAACTACAAAAAGTTTGTTTCATCCAATTATGCCTAAAAGTATAAATGTCACATAATTAGAAAGTTGAATGAATAACAAAAAGTTGAAACAAATATTCTTTTGTATTAAATCGTAGCTTAACTTCCTTTTTCTGTCACATGCCTTGCCCTAATACACTGATTATCCTAATTCGCAATCTAAGTGTGTATTCGATTCAGGACGTGGTAGGTTTTGATAAAGAATGGGGGTGGACACACTGAGGAGAAAAGAATTCTTCGGTTCACCTGTTTCTTTTTTTTCTTTTTAAGGTTTATTTATATTTGAGAAAGAGAGAGAGACAGAGTGTGAGTGAGGGAGGGGCAGAGAGAGAGGGAGACACAGAATCCGAAGCAGGCTCCAGGCTTTGAGCTCTCAGCGCAGAGCCTGACGCGGGGCTCGAACCCACAAACCGTGAGATCATGGCCTGAGCCGAAGTCGGACACACTTAACGGATTGAGCCACCCAGGCATCCCACCTGTTTCTTTTAAAGAAATGACTTGTTGCTTCCCTTGTGCAGTTACACTTGTTTCTTGAGACAGGATATCAGTCACTGCGTTAAGTTTGCATATTATTAGACTGGCATGTCTAACAAGGGACGAGCGTGAATTTCCACGGACGTGGTTTCACCTCTCGGAGGTAACATGTAGACTTACAGATTAACTAGATTCAGAAGCCACGCGTGCAACTAACTACATCAAGTGCCACTTCTCTTTCAGTGTCTGTGAATGTCTCTGTTGTCGGTACGTTGTGACTGATCGAGAAAGAAAAGGGTCGTCTTCGTAAAGCCCTTGTACTGTATGTAAAAGATTAAAACGTAACTTTTAAAATTTTTTTTTAATGTTTATTTATTTTTGAGACAGAGAGAGACAGAGCATGAACGGGGGAGGGTCAGAGAGAGAGGGAGACACAGAATCTGAAACAGGCTCCAGGCTCTGAGCCGTCAGCACAGAGCCCGACGCGGGGCTCGAACTCACGGACCGCGAGATGGTGACCTGAGCTGAAGTCGGCCGCTTAACCGACTGAGCCACCCAGGCACCCCTTAAAATGTAACTTTATTTTTTTTTATTTTTAAAATTTTTTTTTATTAAAACGTAACTTTAAATGCAATGTGGATTGCATGTGTGAGAGGCACATACTCTAATTTTGGTAATTCATGTTGAATTTTCTTCTCTACGCGGATACCTCTTTTATCGCTGCCAGTCAGCCTATTTTATCATTTCATTTAGGTGGGCCACTTTTCATTTACTACATAAATATAAATATATGTATAGGCTAAAAATTATTCATAAAGTCCACAGTGACTAAAGTTTAAAAATGAGAATTAAATGGGGCGGCGGGGGGGGGGGGGGTGGCGGGGGGATGTGTGTGCATGTGTGTATACTTTTGTACTGATGAATACCATCTCCAAAGATCTGTACGTTTGACTGCCATTAATCAACACTTCTCGAAAATTAGATTAGATTAATTCATAAATCAAGGGATTTTGAAGCCTGCAGTCTAGCTAGTTAGGTGGGTTAATTCTGTTCTCTTAGATAGATTCACTGAGCAGCAAATTCACAGTGCAGCATTTCAGAAAACCCTGCTGATTGTGCCCTCATTTTTGAACACCTATCGTAAAGACCGTTTTAAACACTAATGGAAGAGACACCAGGATTCTCCCAAAAAGTCAAGCAAAAATCTGCACCTGGGGAAAAGAAAAAAAAAAAAAAAAAAAACCCAACTCATGAGACAGACTGAATTCTTCTGAAGAGGAAAATATATAATTTACTACCATCTAAAATATTAATGAAGATATACATGAGGGGCTTTTTCCAGGAGAATTTATCTTATATTTAGCATGAGAAAATGCTATGCATCTAAAATCTTTCTTTTGCCCCACACAGAATTTCCGGTGACAATGAAAACCTTACGATTCTTGACCATTTTGTTTATCAAATATCTGGTGTGAGATACCCCTACTGGAATTACGACTTCCGGCGTAATTCACACTAGCGTTTGCTAACAGCAAAAGACCTCTCCATTGGGGGTTAAGAATATTTAATCCTTTAAAGCTGACATATATAACATGTAGCTGTGTCAGCTACAGCTGTTTCTAAACATCAGTAACAAAATTATAGACAGGTTTTCAAGCTTCTGTGGTGGGAATGAATACATCTGAGGATTCAACTTGCTGACAGTGTTTATGTAATTTAATCTTACCATCTGGTAGAAAGTAAACATTTTTTATAAAATTAAAGTTTATAAAGTGAATCTCTTATACTTTCCAATTGTTGCAAATGACAATTTTAAATGCAGTTTCGTGACGAACAAATGGAGATCCTGTATCCACTATTTCAAGATGAAACACTTGAATCTGCATTGGCTCCTTTTACAGTACACAAATGGGTACTTTCATCTCAACTAAAGATTCTGCATTTCATGCTCCTTGAAGATAACATGCATGCTTTTATTTCTGTTGCACACACAAGAAGCCAGTGTTGTATGTCAGTCATCTTAGAATAAATGTTGTCACAACTAAAATGGTGTCTGAACCGAAAATAAATGATTCCTCCTTTGCAGTCCACATTGTTTCCATAACATAATAATCTTTGCATAGTATGCATGTAGCTATTATGTGAATTATTTGGCATAATCCAGTGTGTTCCCTTTACAGGTAGCGCCTTTCCCTTTTCCTTCGAAGTCGGCAAATGAGTAGATCTGTGAAACTGACAAAATGGTCTACAAACCTGCCAAGTTCAAACTTTATAAATCTGATCTGGACATTTGACTTGAAACATATAGGCACGCTGATAGGCTCTTGTGTTTATAGTTGAACCCTGTGTTAAATTGGAAGTCTGTGCTCTGTGTTGATGTAATAAAATTTAATTAGTTGTAAGTCAGGTTTTGGTTTAGTGGTAATTAGTTTAGTGTATAATTATTACGTCTAATAGCAATCTGAAATCTGCAAGTATTTTGATCTTTTTCCAAGTTAAAAAAAAACACATCTGTAAGATTTATAACAAATCGCAATAATAAAATCTCACTAGCTGATTTCGTTCGACAAATTATGGAAAATGTTAAGTGGCAAAGTAAAATTCCAGTGATGATGTACATGTGTCATGTTGAGCTAGTACATAAAATATTTTAAAGTGGATTTTTTCCTTATGAAATTTAAGGCAATCTAGTGGGACTTTTCATGTTTCTTTTAAAAAATGTGCTATCTGGGGGCGCCTGGGTGGCTCAGTCGGTTAAGCGTCTGACTTCGGCTCAGGTCATGATCTCGCGGTCCGTGAGTTCGAGCCCCGCGTTGGGCTCTGTGCTGACAGCTCAGAGCCTGGAGCCTGCTTCGGATTCTGTGTCTCCCTCTCTCTCTGACCCTCCCCCGTTCATGCTGTGTCTCTGTCTCAAAAATAAATAAACATTAAAGAAAAAAAATTAAAAAAAATAAAAATGTGCTATCTGTAATTTGCATGACAAAATCCAATGTTATTCATGAAAAAGCTATAGTACAGTGATCATCAGACCTAACAAACCCATTATAAATCAAGGAGATTTTATTTAAAAATTTGAAAATTACCTTTAATTCATTGAGTTCTGAGAGGTGTCCAGAAAATTTTACATGTAAGTATTGCACACTTTCCACAGGATGCAAAGTAGTTTTGAGCCAACAATGCTACCCCAAAATACACTCTATACATAAACCCACACAAACTGTTTAAATTAGTAAACAATAAATTTTAAAATGCAATCTATCTCTGTGTTACAGAGATACTATCCTATTGAAGTGGTCTATCAGAGTCCTAAACTAAATGGGGGCTGTTGATAATTTCTTTGGGGGCATTTTTCTACTTCTTTCCAATCCTTTTCTTTAATGGGAACCCTCTTTCTTTTTTCTTGTATGATCCAAGTACTACTCACATCTATTTCCACCTTTAAGTTAGCAGCTTTTTTATTTTCTGCCAAGTTATTATGACTTTTAACTTTAAAATGACAACACAGATAGATCCCTTGTAATCCACAGCACGGTTCAGTACCAACTGTGTTTTCCACATCAAAGATCATGTTTCTCGTCGTCGTCTGTTTCGCTTTAAGACATTTAAATAAAAAAATGAAAAATTTAATAAACATCTGTATTGTAAACAGTGCAGGGTTAGTAAAAGCAGGTGAGTTGGCATCACATGCATGTTAAATAGTTTAAAATGAATTTTTACAGCTTACTGATTTTTATTAGCAGAACGTAGGTTTACTACAAATACATAGAAAACATTAAAATTTTCTATTTCTTTGATAATTTTTTCTTTGTTATTCTACTTTATTAGCAAAGGGTCTATCCTGACTTCAAAAGAGGTCTTATGATCATTTCCATTTGGCAAGGAGAAAGAAATGATTTGAAATAAAATATTCATGAACTGACATAATTAAAAATATTAACTGAGACATCTAAATTGGCTTTTATAGTATACCATTATAAATATTTATTTAGACCTTTCTGAATGTCTGTCCTGATGTACACATTTGACATGGAACATCATTTCAGTTTTTTTTAAAGGTATGAATTCCTGTTTATCTGTGTTGAATTTATATTAACGTGTTGATTTGGCATTAACACTGAGTATTTATTCGAGAAGTATTTACTGCATACCTCGTAGTTACACAGTACAGAACTGAGGGGGGATGGAAAGAAGGCTAAGAGGGAACCCCTCAATCAGGGAACAGTCTTCAAAGTGATAAGACATGCCTGTTAAAGTTTGCAATACAAAATAATATGTAATTAGGTGTCAAATGAGAGAGATTAATAAAATATGAGGTTGGATTGCTGCTTTAGGCTATTTCTGAATAGAGTTACCGCCCATTTTTAGTTTGGTAATCAGCCTTCTAGAAATTTGACTGCATCGATTTTCTGGCTGTGGAATCAAATGCACAAGATGTTTAATAAACCAACGATCGGTTCACTAATTTATATTGGGGACTAACCCTGTGTCCCAAATACTTTTATTCATTACTTTGGGCACTGGCAATCAAGGGACCCCCCAAAACTGAGAAAACTAAAATCATAACGTTACTAGGTAAATTCAGAATTATTCCTGAGTTCGTTAAGTTACTAAGTACTATTATGAGCAAAGACCCATGTTAGGAACAATGGGAAATAGAAATGTACAAGGTGGTAAAGATCTTGTATTAAAATAAAGAAACAGGGTCCAGACCCGTGTAAGGACTATAGTGTTTTGATGAACATTCTACCTGAACTGTATGCTAGAACCTGGAGAATCCTATATTATGAAGTAGATTTGCCTGATGGAGAGTAAATTTTATAATTCTGTCCTGAAGGGGCTTCTGGGTGACTCAGTCGGTTAGGCGTCTGACTGTTGGTTTTAGGCTCAGGTCATGATCTCACGGTTCCGGAGTTCGAGCCCCGCGTCAGGCTCCACGCTGTCAGCAAGGATTCTCTTTCTCCCTCTCTCACTGCCCCTCCCCTGCCCGTTCTGTCTTTCTTTCTCAAATTAAATAAATAAACTTAAAAAAAAAATTCTGTCCTGAATACCAACATGAATACATAAGAACAATCGACTAGACTTTGTGACCACATGAATATGAATGAAAAAGAAGAATCCAGAGAAGATTCTGAAATTTCCTCCTAGGTCCTGAAAGTAAATGTTCTAAAAAAAAAAATGGAAGGGAAAGGGGGAAAAAGTTATTTCTATTCCTAATCTGACTCTCTAACTTTCATGGTTCTATCAAATAAGCGTAGGGCATGATGAGCAGTTTTTACGATGCACGTAAGGATTCAGCACCTAAGAAACGGCTCTTGGACACTTCCAGCTCTGAACTCAGGGGTCAGGACTGACCTGACTCCTGCACTCACGCCTTTGCAGGTGATAGTGGGACATCAGAGTAAAAATCTAGGAAGATGAGAAAATTCATGACAAGAGTTTAGGGAAGATACTTCAGAGGTTTGGGTGAAATGAATTTAGAAGTAAGTCCTAGTTATGGGGCGCCTGGGTGGCTCAGTCGGTTGAGCGTCCGACTTCGGCTCAGGTCATGATCTCACGGTCCGTGAGTTCGAGCCCCGCGTCGGGCTCTGTGCTGACAGCTCAGAGCCTGGAGCCTGTTTCAGATTCTGTGTCTCCCTCTCTCTCTGCCCCTAACCCACTGGCATTCTGTCTCTGTTTCTCTCAAAAATAAGTAAACATTAAAAAAAAAATACCTTCTCAAGGACGCGGTCGGGGAAAATGGGACATGAAATATGGAAAACATGGTGGCATCATACATAGACCTTGGAACACAAAGCCAACAACAGGGAAAGGAAGATGACAGCTTAATAGGTGGAATATTTGCAAGAGACTTAAAAAAGTGGGGCTCCTGGGTGACTCAGTCGGTTAAGCATCTGAATTTGGCTCAGGTCATGATTTCACAGTCTGTGAGTTTGAGCCCCACGTTGGGCTCTGTGCTGACAGCTCGGAGCCTGGACCCTGCTTGGGATTCTGTGTCTCCCCCTGTCTGCTCCTCCCCTGCTCATGCTCTGTCTCTCTCTGTCTCAAAAATAAATGAAAACATTAAAACAATTTTTTTAAAAATGTGATGTGGACAAATACTTAGTTCTACTTGGTTGTGTCTAGGGTACTGATCAAGATTTTTAACGTATCTTATAAGCACTGACTTTTGGATGGCTTCTTTGGTGGTACTAAATGGGAAAACATTACTATTTTTCTTACTATGTTATAGTTACTCTTTTGTAAATCATAAAGTGTCGTTTGAAAAGAATACTTCATGCAAATTGACATATTTGAAATGTAGATTAAAATCAGAAACAAAGATTAATTTACTCCAAGACTGTGGCCTTATGTATCCCGTTTATCTTGATGACCAAATGATGTTGTCTCAGGAAATTTCTCTTCATCTGTTAACTAAACTTTGATGCTAAGGGTAGTATCTGTAAGAGTAAGAATTGTCTCCTAAATTAATAGGTTCTTGAAAAATAAAAGCAAACGTATATATCATCATTAGAAATTTCATTTACATGCAGTATGAAATTAGAACTGATTTCTTATTTTCCCTCCTTATTTTTGGGGGGGATTCTTGAAACACATATGTTAAGTGTATACGGCTACAAAGCAAAAACTCTGGATTACTGCCTACTTTCATTCCCTGGCTGGCATTCTTTTTTTTTTTTTTTTTTCCCTTCTCCATCTTCTGATTTCATCTAGCAAACCTCCTTAGCTACTAATTCACACATACTCCTTAGCTACTAATTCACATACACACAGACACACACACACACACACACACACACACACACACTCTCTCACACTTTAACAAAGAGGTTATACTCTTCAAATTCAGATTACCTGAGTGACCCACAGTAGCGGAAAGAGTCAGTTAACTACTTAGGGGCAATAGGAGTCAGATTGAGCCCCACCAGGGAGAGGGGGGCAGTGGAACTGAAATTAGGAAGCAGAAAAAATAATTGAAACTGAAGAACTCTAGTCCATTAATCTGGAGGTTCCTTGTATAACCAATGAGCTTTAATATCCAATTTAATGAAAGACGCTTTATTTCACTTTCCAGAGCAGAAAAATTAATTGGTGGCTATAATTTAAGTTTGGTCTCCTTTCTAATTGAAAGAATGTCTAAAGGGAGGGGGAAAAAAAAAGAAAAACATTTTCATCCTACCCATTTTCGGTTTTTAATTTCTTTTTTTTAGAAAAGTTTTATTACAAGTATTGACATTTTCATTATTTCAATTGGATATTTAATTTGTTACACACCATCACTGAGTAGAAAAAAAAAAAACCCTTTAAAGACGGCAAACCGTTTAATGAGCTTGCATTCTGTTCTCTGGATGTGCAAGGTGTGAGGGTTAAATGTGTCCAGGATGAACCCGACACATGACCGTGGTTCAGAAAATGCATCGTAAGGCAGATAACACGATCCTGTATATTTGACCTTTTCACCGTGTGAGAAGTTAATTTTATAAGTGACTCCCCACAACCTACCACGTATCTTTGGCCAAGCCCTGGTACCGTATCGAGGTCCCGAAGCTCACATTTTAGGCATGATTCTTTTTTACCTTTATTGCTTCAGGTCTCTGGCCTGCCTAACTTAAATATATGTGTGTGTGTAAACATACACATATGCATATACACATGTACATATACATACATATTTGCGAACCACAGAAAGTCTCTATGCTAGTGAACCTACAGAAATATTTCACACCCATTTTTTTTGAATGCTGCTCTTTTCACACTCTACTGCGTAATTCTAAAATCAAGATGAAATCCCTCAGAGCACTTGCACAGAAATGCCACCAGAATACAGGCCCATAAGAGTATGGCCTATTTAAAACATCTCAAAATAACTTTAGAGGGGACCCTCCTACTTTTTCCTCCACCAACGAGACACCAACAGCACAAGAAAGCCTTTAGCTGCTTTATTGTCAATTTCCTTCCTGGTACAAGGCCCTGTGGTGCTAGAGTGATAGGTCCATTGACAGCGATTGCTTCTGGAAGGCTTAGCCGAGCCTGTCTTCGTGAGGGCAGTGTGGGGAGAGCCAGCGTGGTGGGTCTGTGGAGCCCCTAGATTTGAAAATGACTTCCTCATCTTCCAAATAAAGCCGCAAGCCTCTGCATGCGGTATGCACGCGGGTGCACACGGGTGCTTATGGAACTCGGGGAGGGTGCCTCAGCGGCTCTGAGAATATGGTGTTGTCCACACAACTGAAGCGTCTCCCTGGCCAGCAGTTTGTGAACAGCCACGGGATCGCGTCAAGCTTTTTGCGTTGCACAGCGAACAATTCATTTTGTCAAAACTAACCATGTCGTTAACCAGTTAGATGTGCTGGTTAATGGCGAGGCCTTAGGAAGGGTGCAGGATACATCTCATTCTGTGTGGCCGCGTACCATTAGACCTGCATCGTCATACACAAAAGACACGATGCTTAGCATAGGGCCTAGTTTCCAGTAGCCACGTAATACGTGGTAAGAGAATGGAGGGCCGTGTAAACGAGACACTTAAGAAGCAGGAGAGCATAGTAGTGAAGAGTATGGCCCAAAGCAGAACTCCCTGGGTGTGAATTACACTTCAGCCATTTACGGCCTCTGTGATTACCTACTTTCTGTGGTTCGGTGTCCTGTACCCCAAGTGGAGATAATAGTGCCCACCTCACAGGTTTGTAGTGAGGCTTTATACGTGTAAAGATATTATTATCATGTCTGACACATAGTTCGTGCCTAGTAAATGTTAACTATTTTTTATTAACATTATAGAAGCAAATGCATAGAAAATTCTTTGGTTGGAAGGTGAACTTTTTCTTTAGAATCACAGGTTTTATTATTTTTTTTATTTAATTAAAAGATTTTTTTGAACGTGTATTCATTTTTGAGAGATGGAGAGAGACGGAGCACGAGCAGGGGAGGGGCAGAGAGAGAGAGAGGGAGACACAGAATCCGAAGCAGGCTCCAAGCTCCGAGCTGTCAGCACAGGTCCCAATGTGGGGCTCGAACCCACGGACTGTGAGATCGTGACCTGAGCCAAAGTCGGACGCTTAACCCACTGAGCCACCCAGGCGCTCCTAGAATCACAAGTTTTAAAGCAAACTGTTGTAATTATTTATTAAAGTGATCACTGGCATTTAAATAATGTTTTATAGTTGGCAGAACTCTGAAAAGGTATTTTTAAAATGTGATACGCTGTTTTCTTCAAGCCTTTTGAGATGAGCGGGAGAGATGTTAGAATTTTAGAGATGATTACCTTAAAGGTACTTTTCCAGAAAAGGTGACCTGTGAGAATCAACTAGGGGTGAAACGAAGCTCGTGAGAGCCCCCTGGGGTCAAGCCAGGAGCAGAGCACTTTCTGCCATCTTCATCCAGCCTGGCCGGTGCTGGTGTTCAGGTGGTGCTTAATAAAGGCTCATTGTTTCCCTTTGCCTTGTATGAGGTATTGGCATCCCATCATCAGATTAAGACACTGAGACTCGATGATAAGTTAATTTTTTTTTTTTTTTTTTTTTGAGGGGAAGCATGGGGAGGGGCAGAGGGAGAGAGAGAATCCCCAGCAGGCTCCTCTCTGGGCAACAAGAGGCTCTGTTATCAGGACCGTGAGATCATGACCTGAGCTGGAATCAAGAGTTGGACGCTTAACCGACTGAGCCACCCAGGTGCCCCAAGCTTAATTGTTTTTAATGTGCATTTGGGATGATCCAGAACTAAGCCAGATGAAAGAAAGAGTCCTCGGACACATTCCTTTTCTCAGCGTGAAGATCTAACAGATTCTTCCGCCGAGATGAATCCGGAACTCCCACTCAAGATTACCCTTGGAGGCACTCAGGGAATCACGTCTCCAGGCCCTGTTTCCAGCCACGATGGCTTTGGCCAACCTGAAGCTCCTGTTTCATCAGACGGGGGGGGAAATTTCTGCAGTGAAAGCACCCTGAACATACTCAAATTAGGTGATTTCAAATCATGCTTGAAATAAAAAAGGATTTTTTCTTTTATTTAAATTTATAAGATACTTGGCCTATATGTTTTCTTTTGTTCTACTCTCAAAACTACTTGAATCGATGTTGCTTATGGAAGGTTTTGAGGTTCAGATGAGCCAGTCCTTCAATGATTCCAGAGAAGTCAAAGGATTTAATCTGTAGACAAACGACGTAGGCTTTTGTGCAATATTTTATACATTTTGATAGAAAGTTTTTGCTCTGATGGGAGTGAAAACACTTTTTAAGTGTTTTATGTATGCAGAATGTATGTATCTTCCTAATAGATTATCAGTACTCCATGGCCAGGAGTGGTATCTTGTAATTATGTTTCGTAATAACGGTAATATTGTTAGCTATGGAATATGTTACTTAAGTGGTTTAAAAACACTAATAAGTTGAACTCATTACTTAATTGTTTCTCAGAAAAAAAAACTATTTCATAATCATTTTCCTATAGTATTTGTGAAGCTTTCAATTTTTTTTCCAAACAATTATGGCTATGTATTTTATCCTGAGACCAATTAGGCATTCTAAATTTTTTTTTCTAGTTAATTTCTATATATCAGCTTTTTAAACAGGTGATGCGGTTATAATACTTCATCTAGACATACCTGTAAATTTTTAATTCCAGATAGTTAAAAGCAAAAGTCAGACCTGGAATAAAGGAAATGTACCAGAGCATATACTTTATAGCAGTAAGTGAAATCATTTGTTCTCAGCCGAGTCCTTTATATGATTTTTAATTCTTAAGTATCCGCTGATTGAAGAACAATTTAGTGTCTTCAAGGTGAGACTTTTTGTATTAAATTTGTATTCAATTAACTAAAATAAACCTTTAAAAATGCTGAGCAGAAACGTATCTAAATCTGGTATTTAAGTTAGATTTAATTTCAAACTGCTTTTGAGGACCCCTTTTACTTATTCTCTTGGTGGTCTTTCAAAAGCCAGGTGTCTGGGATTGTCTCCAGCCTGCTCTAAAAGCACCCCAGGCTTTGGATTAATACATGAGAGCTGCCTTTTCTTCAGCAATGCCTATTTACATAATGCCTGTGCATTTAAACTCACTTGGAATGTATGGCCAAGATGAACCCAAACCAGAGTGGGTCAGCAGTGCATGGTCTTGTTTTTTCATCGAATTAATTTTAAAATACCCCTCTGTCCCACAGCTGGAACGAAAAAAAAAAAAAAAAAAGTAAAGTAATGCAGAGGCGTTTCTTATTCCAAACGCTGTATCCCAGCATCAGAATAGGCACTGTGCATAACAATATGTAATGGAACAGGAATTTTAAAAAATGAATGTCTAGCATTAAATATTCCACTGCTTTAAAACATATCACGATAATTTACACAGCAGAACACCCAAATGTATGGCAAACCTCAAAGTACCCTCCGCTCTGAAATCGTCACTTCCTTCTCACGGAATACATTTACTTAATCCTCTGATTCGACCTTCAAGTTCAAAAAGCGTCTTTGTGTGTGTATGTGTATGTGTGATATATGACGTTTTTCAGCGTAATCTCTGTCTTCGAAGTATTGTTTCTTTTTACAACATTACGATAAGTCAAACTGAATGTTATGGGACAGGATGCTTCTTTAATTTTTGGCTTTTACATGAGCGTTGAGTATGTTAGTGGCTTAGTCCAGAGACCCTCACCCTTTGTCATTATTTCAGACCTCGCATTCAGATCCACTTTTGTTCTTCCCCCAGAAGGTTAGATAGTATCAGCTTTGTATTATGGGCAGGAATCCACTTCATTAAATTACAGCTTGTTTTAAGTATTTACTCAAGTATTTGTAGGACTGAAGTCCTTAATGGTTGCGCCCGCACGCACCCTAGACATTTGAATTAAACCTGCTTTCAGGGTCAAAAAAAAAAAAAAAAAAAAAAATACTGGAGGATTTTCTTCTTAAAATAATGTGAACTTTGAATAAGGAGGGTGCGGCTTTGAAAAGTTTGTTTTCATTTGTAACATTTGAATGCTTGTTTTTCTTTGGCCTCTCGCAACTGACTTGAACTTGAAAATGTTGAGATTTAGTTACATGTTTATGGAGAACGGTAATCTCACCCATGCGTCCGCCCGGCTCGTCTCCGTGGTTTTCCCCAAGCGCTGAGTTAATGTGATGTTTATCTGCTGTTATACTCTAGTTATCTTTTTGAAATCCTACTTGGACATCTTCTTTTAGCGTACGTTTATGTAGTGATTAAGTCTTCTCGTCTTCCTTTATAGCATTTCCAGATGCTACATGGTAGAGAGAGCATTTTTTAATACTTATTTAAATTGCCTCAGTTTCCTAAAGTCATTGTATGTGAATGAACGTGAATAAATCTTTAGGCCTCTTTATTCCGATATTATTCAGTAGGCATGTGATGTATAAATTATGTGTTCTTGTGCTTCTTGATAACAGTCATTTTTTTTCCAGCAGTATTTTTATTAGGAGCTACATTTGTTTAAGGAACACTTAATTTAGCTTTCTTTCATTTTAGGAGATCTCAGTGTTCCTCACCCAACACATCACTTGTTTTATGTTATTTTATCCTATTGTTTTACTTATTGGCTATCATCTGGCCTCAGAAAACTTCTTGGTGAATTTTTTAAAAACTTTGTTACACATGACTTCATTTTTTCTTTTTTTTATCTGCACCGGTGTATGATTGAGCCAGCTTTGTGACACTGAAACAAATCAAAACCCAGCAACCAAATAAAGCCACAAGGCAGTTAAGATTTTGAAAGAATAAAACAACTTTCTCAGGAATTGCAATCAAGTATCCTGTATACACAAACTAATCAGGACTATTTCATTTCTTCCTTTACTATTCCCCTTGAACCTTGAACCTAACAATAAGAAATCATACAAAACCAAAGCCCTGCTATGGCTCACTAAACTAACACCCTTAAAAGGCATTTGGCTGTGACTGGATATGAATGAGAATGTTCCCCAAATCTTCTGCTGAAAGATGGGGCCTCCTGTGGGAGTCTTTAATTGTTTTCCTCTTTTTTCTCTGCGGGAGCCACAGAGCTCAGCTTCTTAACAAAACCAGTATTAGTGAGGAGATCAAAACCAAACCTCTAATATGGTCAGTATTTGACCACCTTTTTATAAAGTTAATCAAACCTGTTAAGAAAAAAGTAAAGTAGCAGAATGTAATATTCTGGAAGGAAATTCCATAATATAATACAAAATTCCAATAGTTCGACTCAGTGCTGGGTGTTTTTGTAAAAAAACAAAAAGCAAAAGAAAACTTATTATTTTTTTTCACAATACGTGTATCAGATTATGTCACATTATGTTTAGCATTGCTTGATTTTCATATCGCATTTGGCAGGTGTAAAAATATCATGTAATGCATAATCAATCACCAATAATATGTCATTAAAAATAAATCGGTTTTAAATGTCCCATGATGATTTTGGCTGATGTTTTTGCTTGCTTATTTATTTTAATTTGGTTTAATTTTTTTTTTTTCATGGCTTTAACTAGGTAGTATGCCCTTTGGCTTTAGAATGTAAATCAGTGATCGCTTTTCTGTGTGCTCAGAGGTAAACAGTTATCGGGCTGACTTAAGGAGGGTTATTTTATAACTCACATTTATAAAACCCAGTTTCTCCTTTTGAGCAGTTAGTGCTGATGGGAAATAGTGCACTGTGCATCCGGGTATATGTACCCTCCCTAGTACAGTAACGAGAAAGGATACGAAAATGTTAGACTTGGATGTAACAAAGGGCAGGTTCTTTCGGATATGCTGTCATTTGAAGGGCAACTCCTTCCTTTAAGAATCACTTCTATTATTCTGCGATGCCTAAATTATCCCAATAGAATTTCATTCCTATTTTGTGTGAATGAACTACTCCTTATTAAAATGTTAATAGCTCCTGGTCACTTATATCTAATATCTTCTGGTCGCTTCTTTCTAAGCTTTGAACTTTTGAATATCGAATGTTGTCCTGTGTGAAGGAGAGAATAAGTTCTGAGGGATAAAGAAGAGAAAACAGGAAGGCACGGACTTCTTGGTGTCCGTGTAGAAGTTCTAGCAGGTAGAAGACGGGTACCAAAGGGAAAAATCGACCGTCACTAAATAGAAGATTGCCCTGAAAGAAGATTTTGTTGTGGGAAGTCCTTGGTACAAGAACAGTGCATTCCTAGACTGGCAGGATTGTTGTTCAGATTACATATATATCTCTTGGTGATTTGGTTCTTCTAAATGGCCAACAGTATGACCTTACCTACGAAAGCAGGGATATTCAGGAGCATGATTCTGAACTTAGACTCCCTGGGTTCTAAGCCCAGTTGCATTATTTACCTGTCGTGTGTTCTCAGGAAGGGAACATCTATGAGGCTCAGCCCCACCTCTGAGAAATGCCTACCTGCTGGGACTGTTGGAAGGAGGAAGTAAGATTGTATGTGTAATTAAACCTGCGAGGCATATGGTTAGTTATTTTAAATCTGACTTTGCCAAATTAACCAAATGTTGCAGACAAACAGGCACTATACTGTGCACCCAACATACCACTAATCTGTGATGATTAGCCAAGGGAGACCTAAGAGAAACCCTTTTTCACTCTTGCATACGTATTTCTTTTGAACTGAGTTCTTTTAATGAGGAAAGTCAAAAGATTGAACTCAAAAGGTTATCAAATAAGTGTGATCCAGAACGGGATAACTTAAAACTACATGATGTGGTGATTCATTACACTGCAATAGTAGATTTCATAATGTCTTAATGGACGAACTTGCAGTTCAGTGGCACCCATCTGGAGGTTTCTCACCAGAGGTGAGCACACTGACTCACCATCATCTGAACTTTGTGGCAGCTCTGTGACTTAGTCCCAAGCAAACTAGGATTCATTGCAGAGATAGCGTCTATAGTCTGCCATTCTACTAATTACAGTCTGTCTAAACAGTTTCTTTTGATACTTTTCACCTGTATACGTATCATTGTTAACGTTTTTGAGGGGTTAAATGACTCGCTTAAAGTCAAAAAAGAAATCAGTGGTGCGATCACATTTCTAAAACACGACGTGTTTAACTTAAACCCAACTAGAAGCAATTTACGTCATGATGTGTGACTTCTTGTTTTCTCCAAAATGTTTTCTCTTCAGGAGACTTAAAAAAAAAAAAAAAAAGTAATCACCATAGGAAATGCCAAAAAACTGTGGAATTTGAAATAAATGGTTTGTTTTTGTAACCTATAGAAGAATAAGACAAGATGAATAAAATATGTTTATAGGAATGAATCTTTATTTGAATAAGGAGGATTATGCCTCAATTCGATGAAAATACTAGATGGAACTTGTACAGTTAACTTATTTTAACATCTGAAATAGCATGGAGTTGCAGAAAATTAGGGTGAAATAGGTTTTCAAAGATTATAACTGCATTTTAGAGGAAACCAGGATTTGATGAGAAATAATCAAAAGCTGCCTTCATCACCACAGAACCCACCAAGACGATGTTGCGTTGTTTTTAACCAGTTTGTTAGTGAAAGGGCTCAGTGCTTCTGTGCTCAAAAATGAGGGAGATGGAGGTCCTTGTCTGTATTTCTTGCTTGAGGAAAGGACCTTGATTATAATTCATTAATATGCAGTTGCAGAATGAGGGACGACTTTGGGAGAAATAATTTCTACTCCCATGAACTCAGGGGAAGTCTCCAAGAATGATAAGAAATGGATTGGGGAAGGATAATTTCCTTTCCTTCTTTTCTAGTTATTTCAGCTGAAGTTTAACATACTGAGAGACCAGATAACATATGTCCATTTTTTATCAGCATTTTCATTTGTACACCATGTCCTGAACTATGTGCATATTTACAGAACTGTCCTGAGGAGAAGCCTGCCAAGATTGTAGAAGGTTTTTTTTTTTTCTCCTGAAAAAGCAGCACACCTTATCTAGATCATAATCTCATACTACACCATGCATTTATTTTAAATATTTATTTTTATTTCTTTTTTTAAATTCAAGCGGTCTGGTGAACTTGATCTTTTGTGGAGAATAAATAATAAACACATAAATATCCTACAACATCCGACTTTAGTAAAGTTGCAAAAATATAATCTGTATTAAAACTAAAAATGTAGTTTGCTACTTTTATATAAAAAAGCCAATAGTTATAAGTTTTCATCTTGATACAGAGGGTGGTAGTTCTATTTTATTATTCCAAAATAAATGCTTTATAAATTTTGCAAAATGCTGACCAGCAGTTTGATTCCCTCAACTTCAAAAAGTTCAATATTATAAGAAAGGGTTTGAAATTACAAGAGTGCTTTAGGTTAGACAAGCAGAATATTTTTGTACAACAAAGATTTTTAAACAGGCTGTACCAGAAGGTTATTACAAGTGCATTCCCAATAGATTCCCAGGTTTCTAAGACTGAAATTTCTGGGATAGAAGTTAATCAAATCCTTTTATTGAGTATGCAAATCACTGTGCTGGGCCCCTGGGGATGTTTCTTTCCTTAAAGAGTTTACAATTGGATATAGACGCCAAGATAAGATCACGCGAGAGTACCAGAAATCTCTAAAAATGACCATTGTATCAAAGACGTTTATATTAAAAAATATATCTGATGCTGCTGAAAATTGCATTACGGCAATAAAGGGATGCACGGTTGAATGTATTTTAGAAAAAGAGTAGATTCTTTTATGGCTTTAATGCAGATTTTTAGTGTCTGAAAAATTGAAGTGTGTTTCAGGATTTAAGTAAACCTTTTCAAAATAAACAGAGCCAGTCTATTTCTGTTATTGGTCATTACCTTACCCAGTATTCTTTGTCTTAATTTGGAGGAAGTGTAGATTGAACTTCCTAGCTCATCCTCACAGAGAAGAAAGGATATGGTCTTGGCGGATGGCAATACTAGACTTCTTTCTTGATCTAAAATTGTGTGTTTTAGAGTCATGTGGAAACCATCTATTTCACTCAGATTTTTGGAAGGGCAGGAGCTGTCAAAAGAAGGATCGCAAATACGGCTTGGGGTATCTTCCATCAGTCTTAGTATCATTTAATTTACTCTTTTTCGTATCTATCTGGTCATCGAAGCAATATACCCTGTTTCCTCACTCCCACTAACTTCCCTCCCATCTTTGGCTTCTAATCAGCAGTTGAACAAAGTTTTAAGTTGATGGCGAGGCGCCGTAGCATAAACAGAGAGTCCTTTTCACACACTTATCACTGTTTGAATAGAAACTGTTTTACATATTTTTTTTACAATGAGCTGTTATTTAAACTATATTGGGAACCTGATCAAAGGCCGTGTGAGTCACCCTGAATCTTTGGCTTTTCTGAATTTGAGGTCAGCATTTCAGTGAAGAAATCAAAAAGGAAAATAAAAAAAAACAACTTTCATCCTTACCTAGACAACAAAGGCCTTTTAGCCGGGGCTATCTTGTTAGTCTTTTCTGCTAGCCTCACCAGACAGAGAGCTCGTCAGTTACAATTCCATCATGACTCTTTGTGATGGACGTTCAAGCCTGTGCTGTTCCAAATAGTAGGAGCAGGACAGAGCACTGTGTGCATTTGGTCCCACCACTCAGAGCGAGAGGCTGAAACAAAATGATGCCAACTGACTTTAAGGCAATTTCCTTCCCTCTGTGGAAATTTCTGCTTCTCATATTGAATCGATTCACTGAGTGAAACTTGACCTCTAGTTACAGTGCATACACTTTGCAATGTGCTCAAGTAATTCAAAATGAAATACCAGTGGTATATAGAAAATACAAAACCTGACTATAGTATGTCCAGCTTATTTTGAAAACGAAAATGCCTTTAAACTCTGCTTTTCTATTAAGAGAGCTACATTTACTGTACATTAGATTTTTCTGTTCATTGTAAGATAATTAAAGTAATGGAGTCTAGCCTGAACTATAATTGTAAGCACATAGTTAAGCTTCCTTTATATATGAAAGCTGAGATGGGAAAATGATGCAATGAGTTCAAAGAAAAACTTTCTTTGTTAAACAGTGTTTTTGACCTCAAGTATTATGATGATCAGTTTTCCGTGTGTGTGTGTGTGTGTGTGTGTGTGTGTGTGTGCACGCGCATGTGTGGACGGTCTATAGGAGATGCAGAATTAATTTTTTGTCAGTATCTGTTAAAAGGTAGAGAAAAGAAAGTTGGTAGGCTTAAGTGTGCAAGAGGGAGTATTTTGATAAAATTGATATATTATCTCTTTAAAATATGTACATTAAGATTATTCCTTCTACAAAATTTGCCTCTTTCAAACAATAACTTCTAATATTTATCGACCAGTACATTGAATTTATGCTGAAGGAAAACAGGCATATATTTCTAATAATAGAAGATGATTTGCTTGTTTTTAATAACAGATTACTTCACTGGATCTTGTTACTTTTATTACATATTGCTTATGTAAATAAAGCAAAACCACATTTTTATGCGCAGAGTGAATGGACCTCAGAGCAGCCAATTTATTGACTTCTTGATCAATACTGATCACCGCATCTGTCTCAATTGAGTGCCAATTCATGCCAGCAAGATAGCGTTTTCCAAAAAATTGTGTTTATGGGAGCTCAAATAGCTTGGGTAGGAAATATACCAATGTATCTCATAAATATTACATATATTTATACAGAATTCTACCCTGTTGAATAATTTGTGTTACGCATCTCATTTCTCCAGATTTTCTAATATCCAGGCAGTTGGTGTGAGGGTGGAGGTAGGAGATATTGGCAGAGAGAGCGCTGCTCCTTCAGATCTTTAATAAAATTAATTAGCGGAGTTTTATGCCTTGCCTTTTTTTAAAATAGTGAAGCGATTGCAATGTAAAAAGAGCAGTTGTTTGACTATATTATTTAATTAAACAGACTTTCCTCCCTTATTCTTTAAAAAGAAAAGCAGTTTTTCAAAGCATAAAAAGAAAAAAAGATTGAAAGTAATGGTCTGTAAACTTTGCAAAGTACATAAGGGAACCTCATTAATTCTGGATATTTAAAGTATAATCTAAAATCGAAAATAGATGTGAGAAAATACAAGAACAGAAATCTCTTGAAGGAAACAACATTCTAAATTCATTCTGGGTTTTCTGAAACACTTTCGTGAATAATTACAAACAAAAGCAAGGCTATTATCATAACTCATAGAGTAAATTTATTAGTAACAGATGCTTCCCTACAGGACCAAGTCTGTGAAGCTGTTAATATCTAAAAATGGTTACATTTTAGGGCGCCTGGGTGGCTCAGTTGGTTAAGCATCTGACTTTGGCTCAAGTCATGATCTCACAGTTCGTGAGTTCAAGCCCCACGTCAGGCTCTGTGCTGACAGCTCAGAGCCTGGAACCTGCTTCGGATTCTGTGTCTCCCTCTCTCTCTGCCCTTCTCCCACTCTCTCTGCCCTTCTCCCACTCACACTCTGTCTCTGTCTCTCAAAAATAAATAAACATTAAAAAAAATTTTTTTAATGGTTACGTTTCTCTGTTTATGAACGCTGTCCCTCTTGAACAATAGCAGAAGACTTAAATTTTTCAAGAGGATCATAATTATTTGCCAATTTTTCAAGAAGGATCATAATTACTTCCCCTCCTCCACCTAAATGGGGAAGTTACCCTCCTTAGAAACTTTTTCTTACCTTCCATGCCCACCTTTTTTTTTTTTAAGAGTAGAGCTCAGAAATGGGCTTGCTCATTTTATGAAGGCAGTGCTATGATAGCAGAAGCCATAAAAGGAAAGAATTCTTTGGTTGAACAGAAATTAATTAGGAAAAAATGAGAAAGGAGAGGTAAGCTCTTAAGTCAGCGGCTTAAAAAAACGTTCTAACAGCTGTAATATGAGAGAACATACCAACACATTTTTTAATATAATTATATGAAAAAGACATTTTTATATTTCCCTCTTCTAGCATAAAAAGAGTTTTTTGTCAAGCAGTAACAATTTATTCCTTATGGAAACTGCTGTATTATTGTCTGATGGCCATTTTAGATCCATAAAACGAAATGGATTAAAGAAAATTAAACAGTATTTTTAAGTGTCTATAGCTTGTGGCATGTTAACAACAATCTATGTGAAACAGCACCAAAAATTAAGCTTGTGTTTCCAAGGCTCTCCTCTACTGTCATACAATACTTAAATGTTTAACTCTGAGAGTTTGTTTTAAAATTTAATTGTGAAAGGCTCAATAGCTTAGGAGAGGTGAAATGAGATACAACCAAATGTAAGCATGTAGTGTATATATGTTAATATATCATGCATAACATATATGTGTGTGAATGTAGTTTTTTCATTCTGCCTCACATTATTTGTTACAGACATTTTAAAACTTAGATAAGTAAGATGAAGTACGTTTTGAGAGCCAGGAAAACTGCATTCTAACTCAGAATTTGTCCCTAAATGTGAGCTCTTCGCTAAGTCGATTAAACTCACTGGGCCTCAGTTTCCATTTTTGTAGACGAGAGGGTTCGATGCCTCTTTTAAAATCTCAGGATACCTCCAGATTTTTGTTAGTATTCAGGTCACCTCCCAACACTAAGTTAAAAGCCCAGAAATGGCTCGGTATCTCTCAGGACGCTTAACGCCCTAGTGAAATCTTACGCTGGTCCCCCAGAGCTGTGTAACCTGCTAGGTGGGTCTCACTTACATGTTGCAAAGAATGGCTAGGGGTAGATACCTCGGATTGGGTGGAGGATGACTTTGAGAGCTGCTGTGCTTTTTGCATCGAATAAAACGAGCGAATGACTTAACAATAGCAAGTGGTCACGGTGTCGAAGCTCTGAGTAATTGCGCAGAGGAAAGCGTGATAGGGTACGTGAGTCCTCTAATAATCGGAGCCGCTTGGGGCCAGCCAGCAGCCTTCCCCAGGCATCCCTTCCCGCTGAGCACTTGAGATGTGCAACAACTACCTGCTGATTGGCTCCTGCCCACTTTGCTTGTCTCATGTCCGTATGTCGTGTTAATGCGAGACTTTAACTTAATTGCTTATCATCCAGCATCTTTTGAAAAACTGTATACGATAATGAAAAAAAATTTTGAAGTTGATTTATTTGTTTTGAGAGAGTGAGAGACAGTGAGAATGCGAACAGGGGAGGGGCAGAGAGAGAGAGAGGGAGAGAGTCCCAAGCAGGCTCAGTGCTGTCAGCACGGAGCCCGATGCGGGGCTCAAACTCACAACCGTGAGATCATGACCTGAGCCGAAACTAAGAGTTGGACCCTTAACTGACTGAGGCGCCCTGAACACAATCCTCTCTTCATTATTGTATCCAGTTTTGGGGGTGCCTGAGTAGCTCGGTTGGTTAAGTGTCTCGGCTCTTAGTTTCAGCTCAGGTCACGATCTCATGGTTTGAGTTTGAACCCCACATCGGGCTCCCCGCTGACAATGGGGAGCCTACTTTGGATTCTCTCTCTCTCTCCCTCTCTCTCTGCCCCCCCCCCCCCGATTGTGTGCTCTCTCTCTCTCTCTGTCACTCTCTCACTCTCTCAAAATAAATAAGTAAACATTTAAAACGTGAGAGAATTATGTTCAATGTTTATATAGTAAGGTATATTTGAGTAAAACCCGTTAGACTTCGAGAGGATGAAAGTCAGTTGAGACTTGTTTAATATTAAAACAGAATATTGGGATCAATACAGTGCTGCTAGGTATGTTTGAAACACACCAAACTGTATTGTGAGATGTCAGTGCTGTTGGTTGGTCTTCTGTTTCACATGCTAGAGCGTAGCAGGTGTCTTGGAGGTGTGATTCTCGGTGGTCCTCCTTTGCCTTATCCTCGAAGCCTCGTAACTCCAGTTTGGTGAGGTTTTTCTGGATTAAGTGGGTGTGATTGTTCGCATATCACCACCACATTTTTATCTCATACAACAACAACAAAAATGTATGATAGAGACTCCGTAATGAGCGGGAGATTTTAACTCTAGACCCTACACCCATAATATCGCAGCACAACCAGATGCGCTCAGGTGGGTGTGTTTTAGATGCGTGTGTACAAGAAAGTCGCAAGTCGAGTCAGAAGATCCACTAGGAAACCAGATCCACTAGGAAACGCAGCATGTGACTTTGAGATGAGAAGACTCCTGTTGTGTGTGGCTCAAAGTCTCAGGCTCGCCCCAGACTCATTCCTGAGGATTTTCCAAGCAGAGGTCTGGGTAAATTTGGTTTCAGTTCGCCCCCACACGTCTCAGAAGTTGGTGCATTCGGTGGTCTGGAATACTTCCAAAACGGTGCGAACCGTGCCTTTTGAAGCAGCATCGTTAGTCACGCCTGTCATGCAGCAAGTGCACACGCACGCGTGTGTCTGTGTGTGTGTGCTGTGTGTGCGCACACGCCAGCCTGAATGAATGCGCTCACACAGTCTACACATAGGCCGGCCCGCTGGGGGGGCGAGGGGTCTCGCTGAGAACTGAGTGGCGCTGAAGTTGACTCTGTCCAGAATTCTCTCACCTTCTTAGAGTCAGGTTTATGAGTGGAGAAGGCAGGTATCTTTATCTTTGAAAGTACCCTTTTACGGGTGTTACCCTGAAGATATTTTCTTTTTAGGGACTTCAATTATTCTTAGAAATTATTTTGTGGTTTCCTTTAAAAAAATCACTAAAAATGACTACCGAGACGATGCGATTAACAGATATTATATTTGGAGTTCTGTGTGCCATTGTCTTGTTTTCTATAAATATATCATTGTATGCATTTATACCTATTAATAAAAATTGAGTGTCCTCGCAAATTTGAAGGCAAACTTATTATTTCCTCATTTGGGTCCTTACATTTTGTTCCCCCTAAACATTACTTCTAGATGCCTAGAATGGGCTCAACAAATACTTCCTGAATTAATGTGCCCCAACAGTACAGACATTCTTAAGTATTTCTAGTATGGCTCTGAGTATATCAGTAACCCAGATAACCGCAGACAACGGTGTGAAAAATCAGCACACGCACATTTGAACAAATATTCATTGTTCCTTATGTACACCTGACCTCTGAAAGCTTACAGTAACACGGGGGCACAAGTATATTACTGGCCCCTTATTCAGTGGAGTTATAATTGGACATTCTCTAAAACATGTCATTTCGTATGGTTTATTATAGAACAGTGCTGTAACGAGGTTCACAGGGTGGCTAAGCCAGTAATCCATTTATAACTGCACCGTGATGACAATGAACAGACCGGTAGATATTTAAGAATTAAAGTTACCTGGAGGTGGCAAGTTTCAATGTCAGGACTATTTCTAAGCTCTTCCCCCTCCCCATTGCCATGTCTTAATAAATGAACTTTTTCACTGAACAAAAATTAAGGGTGATTTTCTATCAACGAAATAACTGAGGGATAATTTACACTCTGCCTAGGCAAAGAAATGTGTTGAAAATGGGGATGTATTTGAGGTTCCAAATCTTTCGTATTATATTGAAGAAAGCATTTCTTTTCGTTTCTCTTAAACTTCAGAATTATACTTTATTTCATCTGCCTGATGCTGGTATAGATCTAAAAGGTAATATAAAATTATTTACCTATTTATTGAGCACCTGCTCTGTGCTGGACCCTATTAAAAAATCCACAGATATTTTGCTCAACTGTTTTAACCCTGTGTTGATAAAAGCCAACTTGACTTTTATTCAGAGCGGTAGCAGCAGGATTTTAGAAATAAATGTACGGTGTTAAATTATTTTATGAAAGTTTTCATTTTAGAGTATTATTGAACTCGGGCTATAAAGAATATTTCAGCTCTCCTGAAATTTCATGTATATAAGAAGAACTTGAAATTCTTGGCATTCATTTGCATAAAAATGGAGTCTAAAATTTTCAGGGTAGCATTCAAAGCAAAGCCCTCTTTAACACAAATCTGTCCTTTTTCTTGCTTCCTACCAACTCATCCCCTGAGATGCTCTGAGTTTTCCTTGACCTCTGACAACCGGTGCCCTCCATTCCTTTGCTTTTTCTGATGCTCCTTCTTCTGCTTAGACTGCCCCTTATCATCGTTGCCGTTCAAATGTGTGCCCATTATTACCAGACGCTCGACGGCTGCCTCCCTTGAAATGCCATGACAGATCATCCTACTGGACATTATCCTTTCCCAGCACACGTTATATCCCAGTTGCTAAACGTAGTGCAGCTTTGTCTAGAATTACTGAAACAAATATTTGTTTATCCTTTTAGGATGGTCAAAAACCTAGACAATAGGAACACTTCCTGCTAGTTCACCTTTACGTTGTAGTTACCAAGAAATGCTTCACTATTTCAGTTGAAGTCAAAATGGATTTCCAGCCTCCTGTGCTGAATTTTTGCCAGAATGCTCCCACCGCATGCCAAGGATTCAGCTCCGCGTTGAAGACTCAGAGCCCTTTTTGTATTGGGATTCCTTTTCAGCGTTGCCTCCAGAATAATCATCTTGTCTTCCAATAGATTATACCTGCATTTTTGATTAGATCATATTAAATCTACTTTTGCATTCCTCCTTGTTTACACTTTGAGTTTTATGATTGTCGGGAGCCAATAGTCCATTATGGTATTTTACAGTTGTTAGAGAAAAATCCAGCAAACTCTAGCTCACAAGTCAAAAACAAGTTTACAGTTTCAAACAGATGAAAAGAAATTATGAGAATAATCCCATTTTGGGGTGCCTGTGTGGCTCAGCTGGTTAAGCGTCCAACCTTGACTCAGGTCCTGATCTCATTATTCCCGAGTTCGAGCCCCACATCAGGCTCTGTGCTGACAGCTCAGAGCCTGGAGCCTGTTTTGGGTTTTGTGTCTCCCTTTCTCTCTGCCCCTCCCCTGCTCATGCTCTGTCTGTCTCTCTCTCTCTCTCTCTCAAAAATAAATAAACATTAAAAATTACTTAAAAAAAAAGAATAATCCTATTTTGTGACACAGGAAACTTACATGAAATTCCAATTTCAGTGTTCACGAACGATTTTATTGGAAAACAGCCACCTGTGTATGGTTGCATCTTGTCTGTGGCTCCTTTTGTGTTACAATGGCAGCGTCGAATAGTTGTGACAGCCCTCTGTGGCCCACGAAGCCTCATTAACTCTCTGGCTCTTTACACAGAAAACATTTTCCACCCCGTTTTAGAGTACCTGAAAGATATTTTCTTAGATCGTAAACTCTTGGAAGACAAGGGCCATCTTTGCGTCTCCTCCCGCCCCCTTCAAAGGTAGGGCGTTTTGGCACTTCTTTAAAGATTTGTTTCTTGGTCGGTTTCTTGATATTCGCCGGAAGTCAAGTTAGAGCACTGCGGAACAGCAGACAGGGCTATTTAGTTCGAGAAAGTTCGTGCCTCTCATTACTAACTCGCATACAGTGAAAGTCAGCAGAGGCTCTAGTAATTTGGGGCCTGCGACGTGTTGATTATTCCTTGGCTACTTTGGCTACTTTTCTGACCTGCCATTCTTCCGTGTTTTACAGAAAACACTAATTCTCACTTTGCAGTGTGGCTTCCATTTATTCCCAAGGGTGTTTATGTGTTAGTTTTTGATTAATGGAATGTTTTCTCCTTTCCCAAGATAAGTGTGGGGGATGCAACCTATCTAAATTGCATCTGGTGTGTGTATAAGGGCTGAGCGACTGCTTTGTGAGTTAAGCACAGTTAAGTCCGTGGATTTAGGTTTAAAAAAAAAGTAAATAAATAAAAAGGCACTGGATCTTTCCTCTGTGTGCCAGCCACAAAGCTTCCCTCGACTTTCCTCCGTCGCTAGAAAAATAAAGACGGAGAATTCCTGTCAAATCTTGTTCTATTCAGGCATGTGTCCCGAACAAGGAATTACTCACCTAATCCTCCTATCATGACCAGGGTCTGTTTGCTTGCTGAACTTTAGCAATAGGGTTCCGGCCCCCCTTTCATGATGACATTAAGGTAAGCATGCTACGTTCCCACGAGTGCATTATTCGGCACCCACGACACCATCACGGGTTTGGAATTTGAGGAGCCTAGGAGAAGGCTGTTCTTAGAGAAGTGTATTTCATTGATAAACAAGGCTCCTGAAAAATGAATGGGGAGACTATGTCAGCAGCGTACCAAAAAAGTGTGTAACGTTCGTTCAAGTGTTTGTTAAATAATGTATTCAGACTGACCGTGTTTCCCAGCCTCTTCTCTGCCCATTATATGTTCTAGTAAATTAAAGTTCGGAAACCTTTGTCAGAGTTATAATACTCAAACTGACATCTAATTCCCTCAGACAATAGGTACAAGTCCGCAAGCCTCTCTCATTCTTTCCAGTCTTTACATTTATTGATTCTTTTGTAGACCTGTTTCATTCAATCTGTTACAAGCAGCACTGGTTAAAAGTGTGAAGTTTACCACATTTGACCGGAGGCACATTAAAAAACAATAGCATCCTGTCATACGTGCCAAACGTCCCAGGGGTGTAGCTCTTAATCGGAGCAACATTTTCATCTGTAATTACTGCGTTAGATTTGAAGTGCCAGCTTGATTAAAAAGATTGACATGTTTATTTTTTGGCTGACCTGTTGGGGTAGATGTGGATTTGACTCGTCTCCTGCGTGCGACCCCGTGTTACAAGTATTGTATTAGTTGAGCAAGCATCCTGTTTGTCTGGAAGTCCCCATTTTATCAGAGATTTGAAACACCCTTGTTTATTACAGTTATGCAAGGCATCGCGTGTGCCGGGATTCTCGCTTACCTAGACCTTATAATAAATATATATTTTAGAATGCTATTTTGGACTTTAGGATGATGGAGACGGTTACTGAAACCTTTATAAATACTGCATAAAATGGCCTCCACAGCTTGATGGCCCGCGTTAGGCTTTCATGGAATTAACATAATATACTTTTTATCGTACGCCATTCCTCAGGATTATGCCTTTTCTACACATCTGAAATTGTAAAACATACTGTGTAAATAATTGATAATAAACAAACAAATTCTACTTTTGCCCCGGTGTACTTCACCAGTTTCCAGACTTTGAAGTTCCGTAAATAATTGATGGCACTTATTAGTGTCGGCAAATCAAACGGTATCCTTGATCCGAGAGGCTTTTCGTCCTCGTTGTTTCTGAGCAGAATTGTCAGGTGATCCTTCCGAGTGGTCACGACGCTGAAGGCCGCTGAAGATCCCCGGGGCACGCTTGCAGATAACCTACTGGGGTATGTGATTTCGCCACACCGTTGGTATTTTCCCTCCTGGAACTTGGAGGGTCACCAGACTGTATTCTGAACCTAGAAGGTCTGTCTTTTCAGAAAGAGAAATGCCTTTCCACCATGCCTCTCATTTACCTAGGACGTCTTCCCCGGTGCGTGTTAAGAAGGAGATTTGGACTCGATATACATTCCTTGGCAAAGACACGGGCAGGCTGAAAAACATGAACCTAAATATCAAAAGACGGATCATATGATCTTTTTTTTTTTTTTAACTCATAAAAGCTTTGGCCATGTGCCAGATAGCCAGACTAAATAATCCACAATGGCACAATAGTCTGTCGTGCTTGGGTGTGGAAAATGTAGCCATGGGGTAATGAGAAGTGAAGTTTCAGAAGTTTATGAAAGATTTATGACTTAAACATTTTTTCTCCTCCTCGTGGTCTTCTGTGTTATTTATAATTACATGAATCTTAACCAAAGGTTCCATTGATTTCATAATGAATTCAAATAAAGATTTTAGTTCCTGACTGACCTTTAAAGGTTAGGCTGGTTATGCATGGTTTGTTTTTTTTTTTTTCTAAAAGTTTTCTGTTGTGAGGAAATTTATTTTTTACCCTGCAAGTATTCATAAAAGAGATGGTCACTCTATGGTTACAAGTGCAAGTCACGTGAAATGAAAAGCAACTGAAATGTACCTGATACATTATACACACGCAGGTGCGCACGCATTAATATATTCAGAAGGACTTCTTCTTAATAGTTTCACTCCAACAAGCCACATAGGAAAAATTTTGTCTTTTTTCCAGGGGGTCAGTACAAGATGAGTCATCTGTAATACATTACTTTTTATGGTATTAGCCACCCCTTACAAGGGTTCGATTTGCAAGAAAAACCCCACGGAAAGGGTCTCTTCGTCCACGCTACCCTGTTGGTGATGTCGCCCTTCTCAGTGGCAGGACCCCGGTTGTTGATGAGGGTCAGCTGGTCCGCCTGTCCTTTTGAAATGGATAAGGGAGAATATTCTAAAGTGTAATGCCACAGTAAAGCACGGCTTTTAAAGCATAGTTTTATGACTCTTGAAATAACAGTATAAATGCAGCCTCACTGCATTTTGAATATTAATTACTAATCATAACCCTAAATTAATGTGTCATTATGCTGTGTAAAGACATTTTAAAAGAAATGCAAATGCCCCCAAAATAAAAGATTTGCATTTGTTATAAGCATTAACTCACTTCACTTCAAACCCTAATTATTACTATTTATGAAGGAAATCATGGCTCTCCATTATATTCTCAGAAAAGTCTCTAACCTTGAAAACCTACCCAAGGCCCTGGCTAGACCTCAACTCCTGCAAGCAGCTTGTAGCTTTGAAATCAATAACCCTTCTGGCAACTTCTTTTCAGGGCCAAGATTAACTGCCCTAGGAAGAGAGCTTATCTTGGATTGAGCTCCAGAAAAAAAGCTAACAATCCTGTTTGGGCTCTACTTCTCAGATATCTCCCTGCTTGGAGCCTCCCAAGATTTTTCCCTGGATGACACTGCTAGAGAACCGTGCTTTCTTTCTCATGGCACCCCCCTGGGAGGAGTGAATTTACCTGGGCTGTGGTAGCTATCACATCGCTATTTCAAACCCAGGTCCCTCTTGCCTTGAGGCTCAGAGCCAAAGTAAAAGCTTTTTGCATAGACTTGCGGAAGATCGTCCGTTTACTAGACGTAACGTTCAGAGAGTCCAGAAGAACTGTAGTATTTCCAAGGGCAGGACCAGTTGGCGGTGTGGCATCCAGAAAGGCAGTGTGGGATTACCAATTCGGAGGGTCAGATTTCGCCAGATCGTATGTGGGAGGCAGGAAAATAAGCCAAATGGGAAGGGCGAGCCTCTTCTCAGGGATCACAGTGAGCACGCACGAGGGTGGCAGGAGGTAAGCTGGTCCTCAGCACTAGGCTCTTCACCTTGTCCCTCTCTGCTCGTCATCATACTATCTGGTTGGGAAGATTCATCTGGACTTGAGTCCTCGGGTGTACTGAAGGGACTCAGGCTGGAAAAAGAACAGAGGGCTCTTTCCTGGTTCTGGATTTTTCTAGATTTCTAGAAATCTAGCAGATTTCTAGCTGTTCCTTTCATCCAGACTGTTACTTTTAAAGGATAATTCTGACCGTTGAAGACTTTATGTATACATATATTTATATTATATATTTGCATATTACATACATAATTTCTTATATATAATTCCTTCTATGTGTATAATTTCTTATATATAATTCCCTGTATATATAATTTCTTATTTATATATACAATTTCTTACATGTATGTAATTCCTTATATGTGTACAATTTCTTATATAATTTCTTATATATAATTTCCTATATATATAATTTCTTATATATATAATTCCTTATATGTGTATGATTTCTTATATATATTTCTTATATATAATTTCTTATATATGTAATTTCATATATATATAATTTCTTATATAAATTTCTTATATATAATGTCTTATATTTATATAAATTCTTATATATATTTCTTATGTATAATTTCTTATGCATATAATTTTTCATATATATAATTTATTATATATAACTTCTTATATATAATTTATTACATATATAATTTCTTGTATATATAATGTTTTGTGTATATATATATGTGTATACACACACATATATATTTTTTGTGTATATATATGTGTATACACACACATATATGTGTGTGTGTGTGTGTGTATATATATATATATATATATATATATATATACAATTTTCTACACTTTTCAAAGAAACATACCAGGAAGTTTTTGCAACACTCATACCTTGTTAGTGTCCCATCTCTGTACCAAAACCAAAATCTTTTAGAACATCACTTCTTACCAACCAAATATCATACTTGCCCCAGGCCTTTGTAATCTCCTCTTCTTTTGCTATGCCATGCTGAGTATCAGTTCTGGTTATCTGTACGGTGGCAAAGGGACACAACACCTAGCTTCCAGGAAGTCCTTTTTACCTTCTCTACCTTCGGTCACATTTTTCGGTCCTCAGAACCTCTACTGCAATTAGTGTCGAAATGTCACAATTTAACAATTTAAACTCCTTCCAGGAGCTTTCTGATTCTACTATTGTTTTATTTGTGAATCTATTTCCTACACAGATGGCAAGCCCCGCTTTTCTTATTTTCGTTCTCTACAAAATTTCGAACCGTTACACTGAACAAGTAGGCGTTCAGTGTTTCACATTTGTTAGCTTAATTTCCCTGAATTGTTCACACCTAGTCAAGGCCTGTGGTTAATAGTTTTACTACTTACCTTCCCTAGCAGTGGGTTAAAAACTATGTCATATGACCCTCTCTAGCTGGGAGAGCCTGAAATGGGGAACAGCCAACAGTGTTCTGGGATCGCACTCCTCACTCAACAAGAGAAATCCTGCTTTTTATTCCCTAAGAGTTTCTTTCAGTGGTGCCTTGGTGCCTTGGTCAGTTAAGCTTTTGGCTCTTGATTTGGCTCAGGTCATGATCTCACGTGGGATCAAGCCCCACGCTGGGTTCCATGCTGACAGTGCGGAATCTGCTTGGGATTCTCTCTCTCTCTCTCTCTCTCTCTCTCTCTCTCTCTCTCTCTCTTCTTCCCTCACTTATGTTCTCTCTCACTCTCAGAATAAATAAACACACATTTCATCACAGAGGGTGTTATCCAGAGTCTGCCAACCACTGCTTTAATTACTTAATAAATACTCAAGAAATAATTATTCCAACGTGGTAGGGCAGCAGGAAATAAGTTGCAGCTCAGTGATCCTGCCCTGAAAACATAAAGAGCCATCAACGGGTACTGTGAGTATCTTTTGCAAAAAGTGGGTGAAATAGTGACAATAACCTTAATTTACTCACTCCACCTAACATAATTAGAGCAGGTACCTACTTGTATATAATCTGGGGTGGCCGTTCAGGAGGGGTTCGCAGCTTCTCAGAAATGCAGTGTTGGTTAGTTAAACCTCTTCTCCTATTTGGCCAGGAGATGAAGAATCCATGAGAGACCCAGAGTAGATTCCAGGTCTCAGAATGTGTCCCCTGCTCCACCGTTCATTCTATGGATTAGAGATTCATTTGCACGAATAAGTTCCCCCAAAGGCGTTCCTGTAGAGATGGCTTAGTTTTGCAGTCACTTACACCTTAGTGTGTGTTCCTCGAATCAGGTAATCAGATTGCTTATACTGAGGGAGGAAGTGCACTGTTTGAGAGTAAGATAAGGTGAGGCCATCTGCGAACTCAAGGCACTGACAAGGAAGGGTACCCAGGTGGCACGCCAAAGCCAGACAGGTCAACAGCTGGACGCCGGGTTGGCTTCAAGACCCAACTAGCCCTTTAAGGTGTTGGTGGCAGCCGTGAGGGAACGTTGCTGGACAGCCTGCCACTTTGATGAGAAGAGAAAGCATGAAATTTAAATGGCGTGTGGCTGTGGACAACGAACAGTTGGACAGGAGCCGGCAAGCAAAGTCATCGGCAGTGGGAATGGGTGTGAGCGACAAAGGCAAGCCGGTTTCAGGCAGTGCAGAGTAGGACATTGGGTGTTTTCGGCCGCGCAGTCCGAGCCAGGCTGTGCAGTCACTAAAGACCCGACAGTGAAGGAGAGAGAAAAAGGATAGTGATAAAAATGTGATCGGAGAGAGGCGTGAACCGTGGTCGTAGATAGGACGTAAAGGTGCCAACGGAGATGGGAAAGAGCTGGATTGAAGGGAAGAGTGGACTGTAGTGTTGGGACACGGTGGAGAAAGCCAGCCTGTAGCAATGTCACCATGCCCCCCGTTAGCACCAGCGTGGTTGATGAGGGGGGTTGGTCACCTATGGAGGAGGAAGCCCTACACGTTTCCTTATTCAGCAAAAATCATTCAAGCAAAAATCATTGACGGTTAGTGAAGAAAATTACGTTTGCATAGACCAAACTTTAAAAGCGTTGAACATCGGTGGGAAAGTGTGTGTGTTAGTGTTTCTGTTGGTTTTGCTGGAAAAAATAATAGCTCAGCATTCAAGTTTACCATGGGTCTGAGAATCCAGGTGCAAACCCCAAATCACTAGATGAGTAATTTTAAGGTGTGTTTGTTTGTATGTACGTAATATAAACATGGATGGCTTTTGTAGAACATCATTGCGTATTTTAAGGTACACTTTGCTTTGATTTTCCAGCCATGTAATTAGATATTTAGTTTATGAAAATATTATACTAAACAGACAAAGGTTTCAAAGGAAGAGCTATAAAAGGTCTAGAAATGATGCATGTGGGACAGAACAGTGTACAAAAATATCAACATATCCTGTATAATCATGTGGAGAGGATCAGGTCAAAGAGAAAGGTTTGCGTGTGTGTGTGTGTGTGTGTGTGTGTGTGTGTGTGTGTGTGTGTTTCTGCTAGAAATAATAGTACAGAAATAGAAACTTTAAGTGTTAGCAAAAGTACTATTGAGCCAAATTCATCTTTAAAACTCATTCTACTAACTCAGAATCAAACACAGAAGATAAAAGGTTTAAAATAAAAGAAAATATATCCAATTCGCACTTCAGGAAAATGAAAATACTACAGACCAAGAGAACATTCTTATTGAGCTTTTTCACAATGCTCTCATTTTAACCAGCTGGAATTATTTTTAAAGTACATCCAATTCAACCTTTTAAAATGACAGATTTGCCTTTTAATGGGAAATATGTATTTCATCATAAAGATGGAGCACAGTGTCCTTGGCTAAGTTATTCTCTACAGAAGGATGCTCTTTTTTTTTTGTACTCTAAGCTTTGCCTATAAGGAAGAACACATATCATAGAAAATTTGCTTCTGGCGTGAAAATTACAAGGATACAGGCAGCCTAACAGAGGACAATTAAAAATGCACACGGTTTCTTCCAGTATCCTAGGTGCCATATGTAATGTTAATTGTTATGTAATGAACAGTCCATACAAACAGAACCAGCCAAGAAGAATAACCTTAGAAACTAGAGTTCCTTTATAATTAGAGACAACCACAAGTTTAAGAGCCAAAGAGTAGATTAGCAAAAGTGTCCCATGAGTTCCTTTACTTGGAGATGTGCTGTCTCACCCAAGGAACATCTTAAATCTATATTCACTACAAGTTCTCTTTTGGAGCAAACAAAGCATCTCCAATTTCTAAGGAAAAACAAACAGTTGGCTGATAACAATGAAGCTGGATTAAGCTGTCTCCGTGTTCATGTTAGTAAAACTGACACATTTTCAATTAAGATGGACATTCCTGAGACATGGGCATGACTGATGCTGTTTGACAGCCCAGCATCTGTGAGAGGAAGGTCAGTATTCCAGGACTGTGTACGGGGAAAGGGCTGAGGTCAGCCAGAGATGCTTATCTGAAATAGGGCGTCGCATCGGGGCAAAAGGGCTGTGAGGCTGGTGCTTTGGAGCTGAAATGCGGGGCCAACTGGGTAGGGGCTAATGCAAAGGTCCAGAAGATCCAGAAGCGAGGGCAGGAGCTGGTTAATGTGAGCGGCAGGGGGGTGGTCTGAAATCACTCCTGAGGGAGGGGTTGGCAGTGTGGAAAGGAGAGCAGTGCCGCCCCTCCCCCCGGCACTCCCCTCTGCTAGAAACAAGTGTTCAGTGTGTCTCATCATAGAGTTCTTTAAAGCGGAATTTTCTCTGAACCCACTGCCTCTTTATTACAAAGCACGGAATCAGGTCCATCAATATTGGGCATAGTGTCTTACCAATTTCAGTACTCCAATTTGGTGAAAGTGCCCAAGTGCCTTTTAGGAAACAGAATGGTTAACTCCGCATTTAAAGACATTTGGTGGAAATGCCAGCCCAGAATGGTCTGTCTTCACAGTCTCCAGAACTCTTTTCCAATCACAGAAGACGAACTGTACCACTGCTTATGACATGTAAACAGAAACGCTTGGTTTGTGGGGGAACATCCATTCTTTGATCAATGAAACAATGGTCTGTGCCGGCGACCCTGCTAAACTGTGCTAGAAGGGGAATCAGACCCCAGCGTATGCCAGCTGAACGATCCAGCTGAATTTGAAGGCTCTATTTGACATTTATAGCTCTATTTGACAGAAACTTGGGTGTCTGGAGAGGGGGTTGCAAAGAGGAGATGAAAAAGTTTTTAACGGGGATGGGAGTTCCTGGTGAACTTTGAACGCACAACTAAAGTGAGCCGTACTTTTTCAATTTCTTTCTTTTTTTTTTTTTTTTTAGCCAGAGTATTCAGTGCTGCCTTCTCCCCTGTGGCCTGGACTCTGCTTGGTGGTGGGGCGTGGGGCGGAAGGGCAGGGGGAGTGCAGATGGACAAATCAAGCCCAGAGGCAGGCGGGCAGCCAGGAAGTGTAGGTGGCAGAGCCAGAGAGACGGGGCACGGAGAGCCTAGGCGATGAGATGAAAGACGGACAGGGTTTGAAGACAAGGGCGGGGTGGAGAACCCGCGTGACTTTCCTGAGCCTTGGGAGACAGAGGCATCGTAGGCATCGTTATTAAAAGAGACCCAAATGCTGTGTGTAGTCCCTTCCCCTCCCCCCCCCCCGACTTACCATTAACTACGTAAACCCACACCCCCAACGCCAAGGTGACGGGGAGGTTTGTGTAAGCGTGGTTGCTGTTTAGGACACCGTAGAGGAAGAGATGGGGCATTGGCTTCCTGTACGCACGTCCCCTCCCAGCCTTGCAGAGTGGTAGAAGGGAAGGTGATGGAAGGAAACCTCCCGAAGAACAGAGGGCAGAATGCCTCGTGGTTTATGGAGCCCTGAGAGCTGCCGCGAGGTCTTCGATAAATGACAGAGGCACTTGGGAGACTTGTGCTACCGTTTCGGGGGCCAAGAGTTTAAGCCAACCGACTGGGCTTGGCACAGAGAGAGCCCACGTCCTCCAGCTTTTGCTACGCCTTCCTCCTCCCTTGTTCAGAACTCACTCTCCCCCTTAGCCTGGGAGCGAGGGCTTCAGTCGCTGCCCTGGAGGGATTTGCTGTAGCTTCTGCTCCGGTGGAGCGTCTTTGGCAGGTGGCGTCTCGTCGTGGGCACAGCCCCACAGCCCCTCCGGAAGGACATCTGCTCCTAAATTTCACCATTGCCCAGGCATATGGCCTTAGGCCTCCCTCCCGAATATGGTAGAGGCCCAAAAGACCCCCTAAGGTCATGAAAAGTTTTAGAGCAGGGGAATGGCAGGAGAAAAAAAAAAAAAAAAAAAAGAAGCCATGTTTCACGAAAATTAATTTCATCCAAGGTGCAAAATGGATTCAAAGGAGGGAGGAAGTTCAGAAGCTGTTGCTGTCAAGGTTAAACACTGATGAAGCATCATCGTGCTGATGGAAGTGGACAGAGGGCAGAGAGAGTGAAGGACTAAAATCAAGGGACTCCGTAATTAGTTGACTGTCGGGGACAATAGACAGAGTCAAAGGGTCTGGTGAGGTTTTGAGCCGCGTTGTGATTACAAAAAGCGAGGAAAACAGACACAGCCAGACATAGCGCAGGAGTCAAAGGGGTTCAGTCTGATACAGATTTCAGATGGTGTTATCCCAAAGCCAACTGGAGGGGTGTTATGTTTAGGCTCGTATAAGAGTTAAGATACTTTCAGAATGTTTAAGAGCATTATTTCAAGTGCGTATGGTACAACCAGTTGAAAACCTGGGAAAACAGTTGCTGCAAACTAATTCACACTAGGCTTATTTTATTTGTTTTATTTTATTTTATTTTATTTTATTTTATTTTATTTTATTTTATTCTATTTATTTATTTATTTATTTATTTTGGAAAGAGTGGTCATTCCAAATGAGTTTATCTTGAAACTACACTTTAGAGAAATATGTGTTCCTGTTTGAGTTTCCTCGCAGGATTTTGTCAGACACTGTTCCCACATCTGTGTCTCCAATTCACCTTTCCTTTGTGACCGAGATTCTCTTAATCATTGTGTCTCAATGACTCATCATAGTCAACACAGTATGGTCTTTCCAGGCACACACTTACTTTCCTGGCTTATATTTAGTAAGAGACAACATTAAATGGCTCTTGCAGATTCCCCCAAACCTCTTCCTGCAAGGCTTATACAGAAGTCAAGTGTTAAATTCACTTTCACGGAAAATAATAATGAAATGCAAATTGAAAAGAATTCTAAAAAAAAAAAAAAAAAAAAAGCAAATCTCTCTGTTCAATTAAAATTACAGCTTTACTCTTTCTTCATACAAATATGTATATTTGTATTAAATGAGCCGGTGAGAGATTTCTGTAAAAAATAAATTCACATAAGATAGTCACGAAAATTGAGCCCACATTGTTCCCCATTTCTGAGCAAGCTTTGTGACTTTTTGGTTTCAGCCAGCCATGGATCAGCTGATTCATCGTGCTGCAGAATTCACACTCTCGTTTGTGCTCTTTAGCTTTTCCAGGTTTAAAAAGAATCCCCATCTACAGTAAAGTACGGTTTGCAAATAATTCTGTGACACTCATTGGGTGATTTAATTCTGACTTAAGCTGGGAGTCTGAGAGCGCACATTGGCCACGGTATATAAACACAAATGTTAGGAGCGCCTCGGTGACTCATTTGGTTAAGTGTCTGACTCTTGGTTTTGGCTCAGGACATGATCTCCTGGTTCTGTGAGTTCGCGTCCCACCTTGGGCTCAGTGCTGGCAGTGCGGAGCCTGCTTGGCATTCTTTCTACCTCTCTCTCTTGTCTCTCTGCTCCTGCCCTGCTCAAGCCGTCTCTGTCTCTCTCAAAATAAATACATAAACTTAAAAACAACAACCACAACAAAAACCAACGTAAACTCTCCTATGGCGTTTCTCCTCACACCCTCTTTCCAGCCATATACGTTTCACGACTGCTCCTTCCTTTGTGAAAGCTGCTCTCTTAACTTAAACATAAGCGTGGTTCTTTACGCTTGATTAATAAACAATGGAAACCACGAACCTCAGCGATTTGCATGATCGCTTAGAACCGTGGGCCCCTCCCTCTCCAGGCCCACCTCTCCTGGGTCCATCTGATAGGCCCTCCTCTCCAAGTGGCTGATCCCAGGACCCTGGCACCCTGTTCTGCATTCACTGTGAATAGATCTCCGCAAGGCCCCCCAGGTGCAGTGCAGCATCTCTATGACTGATATACACCCGGCCTTTCTCCTCAGGGGTGTTCCCCTGAGCCTCCTCAAATCGCCATGCTACATCTGGCAACCTAACTCCTTCTAAAGCTTCGCTTCTGTTCATTGTGCCCTTGACACGTCGTTTCTGTGCAGACGTGCCACGAACAGTTTTATTTATTTGTTATTTATTTATTTGCAAATTCTTCTCGCACTTGACTGCTGCCGTCCCCCCATGTAAACTTTTACCCTGGAAGCTCGGGGGAGACCCCGCGGAGTGGGTGCGGAAGGCCCTCAACTCACGCCACGTTCAGAAGCTCGCTTCGGGCTCTTGTGCAAGGTAGCCTACGTTAGGTAGCATATCACAAAGTTAAACACACTGACAATTAATACTGAGACGTCACGCTTCGCTTTCAAAACGTGGACTGCCTCTTGTCGCCCATTGGTTGGGTTTATTCTTCTCTGAGGCTGGCCAAAAGACACAAAAGTCGCTCATTAATTTAGACAGTTCACTGAAAGAAGGAATACATAAGATGGGGGAAAAAAAGGGTAACCTAACGTAGGATGTAATAAAAATAGTTACCTGAAATTTTCACGTTTAAAATGTCCTCATTCGTATTTAAAAACATTACCTCAGAGGGGCTCCTGGGCGGCTCAGTAGGTTAAGCGTTGGACTCTTGATCTCAGCTCAGGTCATGATCTCACGGTTCATTTCCTGGGTTCAAGCCCCATATCAGGCTCTATGGGGTCAACACGGAGCCTGCTTGGGATTCTCTCTCTCCCTCTCTGCCCCTCCGCGGTGCGCTCTCTCTCTCTCTCTCTCTCTCTCTCACTCTCAAAATAAATAAATAAACTTAAAAAATAATTTTAAAGTCACATCAGAAAACAGAGTCCTATTTCATTGAACCTAAAGTGATGGGCTGCTTACCTGGCTCCCCAGAACAGATTTCCTGGGTTCATGGTGCCCACCTCTGTGCAGACTGGAGGCCAACCGTGTTCCGTTGTAAGTTTTGTTTTCTTGTCTTTGTGTTGATTGCTTTCCTCACAGTGTGCCCTCACTCTTAAAATGGCAAGTGCGACTGCTGGCCTGATTCCTATCCGCCTCGGAAACATCGTGGACTCTATTTTGGCCTGGAAGAAAGAGCCAGGAGGCTGCTTACTTGCCATGTGAGAAAAGGTCTCCCTCTTCCAATGTTGAAGGCTTGAATTCCAGGCACTGGCGAGTGCTTCCTTTATGAGTACCTAACCCCCGTTCCTAATCCCTCTTACTCATTGAGAGTTCGCCCAGCATTCTTTATGATGGGACCATCTCCCATATGTATCATAGACTTGGGATTCATTCATTCAACAAATATTTGTTGAGAGCGTTTCATGTTCTGTCCTGGCCGCATGTCAGCGACTAGTGCTCAAAACACTAGTGAGTTCCGCTCTTTTCTTCCTTCCCTAGAAGCCAGTTCCAGATTCTTTTGTCCTCTCAGGTTATTTGCTCAAGGAGTATAAAATTAGCGGGAGTTACTGAATATTCATTTGGGGAACTTCTTTCTAGAAAGAGAATTTGGCTGATCTGCCCAAGTTCCCTAGACCTTAAAATTCTCCATCTCTCTCTCTCTCTCTCTCTCTCTCTCTCTCTCTCTCTCTCTCTCTCTTCTTTTTAAATCCGCAAAACTCCTCTCTCCTGTTACGATCTGTAAACCCCTGCATGTTTCCTCATGTTATACACTCAGCCTAAGCGTGAGACTCTCAGAAATTTGTTTGCTAAATCATCTGGCAAATGGTCTTGTTGATGTCTGCTGAGCTGCTCAGAGCCTACAGTTGTTAAGTACTTATTACGGGAATCCAGCCGGGCAAATTAAGAACGCTACATGTTTGCTTGTTATTTTAGGACTATTATGTTCTGCTTCTGAGGGGGCTCCATATTGGACCTTCTGACTAGAAAGGACTTGCTGTTCTTTAGTCAGAGGTTGCTGCGTGGAATCTGAATCTTTGACCTGGCAACAATAAAAGTGATTATCTTCCAGGGGGAGAATGTCGTCTCGTTGCTTTTCATAGTTCAGCCTGCTGGAAAATGTGAAACACTTATTTAAGCAGCTCGAGGTTCACTTGGTATGTCATATTTTATAACTAAGCTGGGAACGCTTTCTACTCACAAATTAAGTTATTTACTTCCTTTTTGTACTTAAGTGCTTTATATAAACAGTACTCTGGCATCTATGCCCCCGGCTCGAGGTGAGCATCGCTGTCCCCCCTCTTCGCCCCCGGTCCACACACAAAGATGTGCGGAGCGGTAAAGCTGTTGGTAAAATTACAGCCGATGTTCCTGGTGGTTTTCTTGGAAGTATACGTATTACACATGGAAGCTGCCACAGAGGTAACTTACACATCGCACAGGGTAAGGTTCAAAAATAACCAAGAAGTTCGGTTAGCCTTTCTAAGAACCATTATTAAAGCAGATTTGAGATGTCTGAAAGATTTTGCAATGTGTTAAACACTGGGAAATTATGATCAGAGGTAATTTAAGTGTATTCACCGTGGGGTCCCTGCATATGCTGCTTTTCTAGAAAAACGGGAATTTGTTTTTGTCATCATTTTAACATTTCATCTTTTGCAGCGCATGGTCCCCTACCCAAAGCTTTGCCTCTGGCACCTCCTTCCTGTAGAAGAGGCGTCACAGCTGTGCCTGAAATCCCTCCCTAACAGTTTAAGTGGTTGCTCTTAAGCTATTTCTAAATGTTCATCTGGTTACAAATGCTGATGCTGACATGATTTGCAAGGGAGTACCCTTGTCGTAGGATATCCGTGTGTTTCCCCAAAACGGTGCACGGGGTTTAAAACTGTTAGTGACGCAGGGACGCCTGGGTGGCTCAGTAGGTTAAGCGGCCGACTTCGGCTCAGGTCACGATCTCACAGTTCGTGAGTTCCAGCCCTGCGTTGGGCTGTGTGCTCAGAGCCTGGAGCCTGTTTCGGACTCTGTGTCTCCCTCTCTCTCTGCCCCTCCCCCAGCTCATGCTCTGTGTGTGTGTGTCTCTCTCTCTCTCAAAAATAAATAAAAATGTAAATGTAAATGATGCAAAAAAATTAATATAAATTAAAAAAAATTAAATATAAGTGATGCAAAAGAAAGGTGGCCTTTCCCTGTCTACTGTAGGTATTTTTTAATAATGCAAGCTGCTTAAGCACAGAGTTAATGTCTAACATGCCTTTCTCTAGCAACAGACTTTGTACTTTATGAATGCTTTATGATGTTAAATATTTGTGGGAAGTAAAGGAACTAGCCTTTTCAAAATAAAAAACATCAGATAATCTTGGTTGCATTATCGAGAAGTCCGAACGGTGCCAGATCTGAATGCACCTACCGTTGTTTTCTGTGCACCTGCCCAGTGTTCATTGTCTGTGCATCTGCCCGTGCTTCTCTGGTGTCACGAATAAAAGTGACTTCTCAAGGCTCAAAGGCTGTTTCTGGAAAGAGCCAAAGTGTGAATGTTTTAGGCTTTGTGCGTCAAGATTTCCAATCAAGGATAAGCGTATAGGTACTAAACAAGAGAGAAAATAAGTTTCCACAAATATTTTTTGACAAAATTCAAAACATAGTAATAATAATAAAAGATACTCTTTGTAATACAGGTCTACTATTGAGAAGAATGAGTTTTTTCTGAGGGGGAGTTAACCTTTTGCTTAGGGGTTCAAAGTTAGTGTTCTCCAGCATCAAAGCTATGGCAATGCCTGGCTGTAAAAACCACTCTTATCTCAAGTATCTCAATACTTCTGAATACGGAAGTATTCGGCAGGCTGGATTTGGCCCCAAGACAGTAGTGTGTTGACCCTCTGTGAGGTGCTTTTTCTTTTTCTTTTTAATTTTTTAATGTTTATTTGGTTTTGAGAGAGAGAGAGAGAGAGAGAGCATGGCAGGGGAGGAGCAGAGAAAGAGAGGGAGACACAGAACTGGAAAGCAGGCTCCAAGCTCCGTGCTGTCAGCACAAAGCCCGACGCAGGGCTCGAACTCCCGAATCGTGAGATCAGGACCCGAGCCAAAGTCAGACGCTCAACCAACTGAGCCACCCAGTTACCCCAGAGGTGCTTTTTCTTAGAGTGCAGTCCTGGGACCCTCTGGTGATCCATCACTGAATTGGTCTATTAATCATGCTGGTCGTAGGACCTCACTGCACACGCTCAAGCTCATCTGATTTCACCTTTCCTTGTTACTCTTGGAACCTTGGTTTATATCCCCTACCTTTAGGAAACCCAGCTTGCGCTTTCCATGGACTTTTCCCTTTCAGCCTTCAAATAGGCTCAGCTCCCCCTGCCCCACCTTTCAAAACAACATCCAGCATAGTTGACATAGAGTGTATATTAGTTTCAGATGTACAGTATAGTGATTCAACTATTCTATCCATCATTCAGTGCTCATCACGATCAGTGAACTCTTAATCCCCTTCACCTATTTCCCCCAGCCCCCCACCCACCTCCCCTCCGGTAACCACCAGGGTGTTCTCTATACGTAACAATCTGTTTTTGGTTTGTCTCTTTTTTCTTCTTTGTCCGTTTGCTCTGTTTCTTCAATTCCACATATGAGTGTAATCATACGGCGTTTGAGTTTCTCTGACCTGTTTCGCTAAGCATTATACTCTCTAGATCCGTTATGTTGTTACAAATGGGAAGATTTAATTATTTTTTATGGCTGAGTAATATTCCATCGTGTATAGGTACGACATCTTCCTTATCCTTTGATCTATCGGTAGACACTTGGGCTGCTTCCATAATTCGACTGTTGTGAATAATGCTGCAATAAACATAGGGCCGCAGCTATCTTTTCTTTTTTTTTTCTTTTCTTTTTTTTTTTTTAACGTTTATTTATTTTTGAGATAGAGAGAGACAGAGCATGAACGGGGGAGGGTCACAGAGGGAGGGAGACACAGAATCTGAAACAGGCTCCAGGCTCTGAGCTGTCAGCACAGAGCCCGACGCGGGGCTCGAACCCACGGACCGTGAGATCATGACCTGAGCCGAAATCGGACGCTTAACCGACCGAGCCACCCAGGTGCCCCCGAAGCTATCTTTTCAAATTAGTGTTTTTGTATTCTTTGTGTAAATGCCCACTTAGTGGAATTACTGGATCACGTGGTATTTACATTTTTAATTTTTTGAGGAATTTCCACAGCTTTCCACGGTGGCTGTACCACTTTGCATTCCCACCGGCCGTGTACGAGGGTTCCTTTTTCTCCGTGTCCTCACCAACACTTGTTGTTTCTTGTGTTTTTGATTTTAGCCATTCTGAGAGATACGAGGTGATATCTCATTGTGGTTTTGATTTATATTTCTCTGATGCTTAGTGACGTTGAGCATCTTTTCACGTATCTGTTGGCCATCTGGATACCTTGTTTGGAGAAACGTTCGTGTCTCCTGCTCATTTTAATTGGATTATTTGTTTCAGTGGTGTCGAGTTGTATAAGTTCTTTTGTATTTTGGATACTAACCCTTTATCAGGTATGCCATTTGGAAATATCCTCTCCCATGCGTTAGGTTATCTTTTCATGTTATTGATTGTTTCCTTTGCTGTGCAGAACCTTTTAATTTTGCTGTAGTCCCAATAGTTTATTTTTACTTTTGTTTCCCTTGCCCTGGGGAGACATATCTGGAAAAATATTGCTACGTCACCTTCCCTCTTTTAAAAAACAAACATGAGGGACTCCTGGGTGGCTCAGTAAGTTAAGCATCCAACTTCGGCTCAGGTCATGATCTCATGGTTTGTGGGTTCGAGCCCCGCATCGGGCTCTGACAGCTCAGAGCCTTACGCCTGCTTCGGATTCTGTGTCTCCCTCTCTCTCTGCCCCTCCTCTGCTCTGCACTCTCTCTCTCTCTCTTAAAAATAAACATTTAAAATTTTTTAAAATAATAAAATAAAAACCAAACATGATTGTGACCCTACTGTACTCCAGCTCCCATCCTGTTACCCACCCCCATTCAAAGCTACGCACTTCAAATGTGCCTTCTGTGTTCATTGCCTCGACCACCAATGTGCTTTTCACATTCTTCTCCGGTATAGTTCTTGTCCTCACCATTCTATCAAAGCTACACACAAAACTAGACTAAGCTACTCCTTCAAATCCTCAGTCTTTGTTGCCCTAAACGTCTACACGTCACTGACACTGGTGGCGAGCCCTCCCCCAGCCAATCATCTCCCCTTTGTTCATTCCTGTCACGGTGTAGCTGGATGAGGTCCTGGAAAGCACTGTTACCTGGTCCTGTAGAAGATTTCTTCAGACTCCGGTAGCCATTTTGTAAATGCATCTTACACCATTTGAAGGGAGTATTGACTGGGCTTACGAGGATGGGGGATGCCTCAGCTCCTGCCTAGGGCAAGAGTCCAGGGCTCTGAGAAGCAGATGGGATCTGAAAACATTTGAACATTTGAACGTCAGGGCATATCTGCCCCTGGGGCTACCAATGTGTATTCAGTACTCAAAAGAATGTGGGATCCAAGACCAGATCTCTGTTGCTCAGTCGATGAGACCTGGGTGAGTGAAGTCTCCCAGGGAGGAGTCGGGGTAGAATGAACTGACCCGAGTCTCGCTCTGTGACCTCTCCATGCCCTGGCTGCCAGAGACACACAGAACACGAGGTGGCCGCATGGCTGTCGCCCCCCAACATTCTAACCCGCCTCCTTCCCCGTCCTCTGTCTTCGATCCTTCTGTTTCCTTCAGGTTTCTCTCCCTCCCACCAGCCCCAGACTGTGGGGCTGCCCGCCTCTGCATACTTCACCTGCCCCCATCACTCTTGTGGCTTCCCTACCTGTGCGGACCCCAGCCACGCCTGCTCTCCTGCCTCACCTTTCACCTTGTAGGTTGACAGCCACGTCTGCAACGTCAGCTCTGGTCTCTTACCTGCAACACGTCTTATTTTTAGTGGTCGGAGATGCAAAAAAAAAAAGCTGCACAGAAACAAAACAACAACAACAACCAAAAAACAGAAACAAACAAACAAGCAAAAACCCAAACAAACAACAAAAAATTAACTTGGCTTCTGAGCAGTTATCTCTAATTCAGTTTACCAAAATTGGAAAAAAAAAAAAAAGTCCTTTCCAGATAGGTGTCCCTCCCCACCTAACCCATTCTGTGTTCAGTTGCTGCCCTGTTATTTTCGTCTCAAAGCCTGAAAACATTGTGATTTCTCTTCACTCTTCCCTCATTCCACGTCTGGCACCCCAGTCCTTCAAATATTCTATTCGATTATTTTCAGGATTTTATATTTCTTACCTTGCATAATGTTGTGATTATAGTTATTTTATATTAATGTTCACTGGGGGTGATCTAATTTCTGTAATGTCATGGGTTTGTATGCAGTTTTTTTTTTTTTTTTTTTAAAGAAGCCTTGCTCCGTTTTCTCCCTCTGCAATTATATTTTTATGTTTCACTGTCAGAGTAGTTTTCTAAAACTTTTTGTTCATCGGGCTCTGGTACCTGCTAAGACTCCTTATTACGCGGTTGGTACCAGAGCCTCTGTTTCTAAACTTATTTCCCACTTCTCCCCAAACTGCACTCATTATTGTTCCAAGCATTTCTCGCTCTTTCCCCCACCCTTGCTCCTCATGCCCTTACATGCATGCTCTCTCCTCATCCGGACACCCCCTCCATAGATTAGTGAAGAAAGAACGACCTTCCTGGCGAGAGAAGGACTGTTTTGTCTCGCTTGACTGCAATTGCTCTTGTGTTTGACTGCACATGACCACAGGCGTGCCACCACGCAGGGTCCCTAAGCCATCCACTTCCTCGGTGACGTCCACTAAGTGGGTGAAGTGCAGTGAGTCAGATGGGACAAACCACGGTCAACGCTGGCCTTCCATTATCATGGCCACTCACAATCTCTTCTGGATTTGGAATCCCATCCTCAGACAGGATGCCATCCAAACAGGGCCCAGGCATAGGAGCTAGAAGCGAGTTTCTCCCCCTGGAATAAAGACTGGAACCAGGATTCTTTTTAACGGTAGAGAGAACATTCAGAAAACTGTTTGAACCCATGAACGGAAGACGTGGCTCTTGTTTACAAGAAGCGTAAATGTAGCGCATGCATTGTTTTTGTACTTTTGTATTTTTTTTTCTGGTAGAAATCAAAGACAGCATTTTTGGAGAGAACATTAATAAATTAGACTCATATGAGCTTCTATGATTAATTATGCCATAATTAAATATTAACCACTACAGTATGTCTTATATTTATGCAGTGTCTTCCTTTTCTGTCTGAAAATTGCTTAATTATGTACAGAAATATATCTAAAATATAGGCTATATTCTGAAACTGAATTTGAAAAGAAAATTGATGTGTATATGAAAATAAACCCCCAATGTTAACCACTTAAGGCTTGGTAGATTACTCAGAAATTAAATCTACTGTCACCTGTACAAAAAACCATTATGAAATAATTCAGGATATTAATTTTTTAAAAGATCCAGAATGCTTGCATCGAGAACTTGTGCTAAAATTAACTTTTTTTGCAATGCTGAAAGTATTTAATTTCATCATGATGAGGCAGACATAATGTGTACTACCGAAAGGCTTTCTGATTTACCCAAGAAAGTTCATTGTATTTCAAATACATTTATTTGTTGATTTTAATTCTTTGAAAGTGGGTTCTTTTTTTTTATAATTTTTTTTAATGTTCTATTTATTTTTGAGACAGAGAGAGACAGAGCTTGAGGGAGGGAGGGGCAGAGAGAGAAGGAGACACAGAATTCGAAGCAGGCTCCAGGCTCCGAGCTGTCGCCACAGAGTCCGACACGGGGCTCGAACCCACGAACTGTGAGATCATGACCTGAGCCAAAGTCGGACTCTTAACCAACTGAGCCACCCAGGCGCCCCTGAAAGTGGGTTCTTTACTTATGATGTGACTTTGCACAAATTCCTTAGTCCTTGCAGAGCCTCAGTTTATCCACCTGGAAATTGGAGCTAGAACGATCACTGAAAGGCTTGTTGCCAGGATTAAATGAGTTATTGTATGTAAAGCATGTAGCATAGAGCCTAACATGTATGAAACACAGCATATGGCTGTTCTAACATATATTTATTAAATTAAGGTGTGCAGTTAACTAAACTTCATACCTCTCTCTCAATTGCTATGGTCATTATTAGACTTTAAGATATGGAAGGGGAGATACAAATGCATGGGGATTTCCTTATCTCTTTCATGCAGTTTATTAAACTTCTGCACATTTTTCAAGCGAAGCCAAGGCTAATACTGATTTGTGCCTGGCTCCCTGGGCGGATGCAGTGATGTGCTCCTTTGCAGTTGAAGTCCAGGCCTGACCCCCACGTGGCTCCCACGCTTTTTCCCAAGATAGAAATCAGATACCCAGAGCATCAGGCAGCGAGCGGAACAAACAGCTTGAAGGAGAGCAGCTCAGCCACAAATATTGCACCAACAGCTACGAACGCGCCAGAGGCCCTGCGGGTGCCTGTTGGCCACCTCTGTTCAAGTACTCAGGGCTCTGGCTAATCATAAAAGGTCAGCCGTCGGAGGCCGTCTTTCTCTCAACTACTTTAAAAAAAAAAAAAACTTATGTCAAGTGAGCACTTTACATGTGGTTCACCCACTTAGCCAGTGCCTCCTCTGAAGCTGAAATAGATTGCTTACATAAAATGCTCAGAACTGCCTCCGGAAAGTCTTCTCATGCTGCTTGCTTCCCTTAAAGCTGCGGCTTCGTAATCCTTTGATCCCCACACCCCTGAACTCTTTGAGAGTGTAACAGAAAGGACAGAGCTGAGATTTTCGTGTGACAAGCGGAAGAAAATCAATTTTGACGTTCCCAAAGATAGAACCAGTGGTGCAGACGACCACCAGTCACAAATAGGTGTTCTGTACCGTCGTCTCGGGTGACTAAAAACGCCGAAGAGGTTCGGTGCGGCATGGACAATAGGAGGCAGTTTTTTTTCTTTCTTCAAAGAGTAAAGGAAGGCTGACGTTGAGACCCCATCATGAGTATCAACACCCTGTCCATTGTACTGTTCCTCGTATTTTTGCTGGGCGTTACAGATTTTACTCATCCTTTTTCCTAATCACACTGGTAAAGATTTGGTTACAACTATTTTTATCTTCGGAATAAAGCTGTTATCCCCGAAAAGGTGTAAAGGAATTAAGACAGGCTTCCCATAACTCAAAACAGACATGGTCGTTTTGAATGTGCTTAATTATTATCACCATTCAATTCAATACAATGGTGATTTATTGCCTTTTGAGAGCTGCTTGTGAATGTCTCATTAGGAAGAGCTGCTGAATGATACAGCACAATCCATACGAAGGCATATTTAATGTCATCTCAGTAATGGAAACACTGCTTCTTAAACTCCATTTACATGCCCAAAATTCTAAGCAACAAACAAACCCCACCGCGATAATCGAATTTAAAAATTAGTCTATATTTTTTGGCTATTGTCTAGAGATAAGAAATGCAGCTTTTCTTAAATGAGAGGAAGAAATATGTGCAGATTAGGTAACTAGGGTTTAAATCTACATGAAAATGTGAATGTATTAGGGAAGCATAATACATCACTTGTTGGAAATAAGAGATATAATTCTAGTTTCTCGACCCCTAGTGTTTCTTAACTATGCGCTTACTTTGTGATCTTCAAGAAAGTGAAATAAATGTAACTGTAACAGAACCAGGAGATTGTGTTGGCCTGACATCTGATCTGTACTTTAGCTACAGCCTTTGTAAATCTGAGAAGTTGAATGGATATCGTGGCTTAAGACGTGAAGACGTAATTACCTTCCCTTCTGGATCAAAAATATGCATTTAGTACTCTGTTTTTGGATGCTCATAATTAACCTTCATTTCAGGAGCTTGCATTTTACTTATCATGTTAATTTTAAAAACCCTCCACGTGAAGTCTTGGTCATTCCCCCCCCAAATTTTTACAAGGTTTAGCAGAAATGACGTGAATAACACACTTACATTTTGACAACTTTTGACAGCGATTATGTGGTTAACATAATAATATTTTATGACCAAAGGGCAGTCTTTCTTACAATTAAATTCATCTGTAGAGTTAGAGCAGGCTAGATGTTATCGCTACGTACAGAACGCAGTGTAGATTTTCCTAATTTATCCACGTTCTTGGGACCAAAACAAATACATTAATTGTCTGTTATATCACCCTTTAACTAAATCATGGCACACAAATGAAATTCCAGCCAGAGATAAGGAAGGTGTGTGCAAGACCATAATCATTTGTCATGATTGCAGGCGTGAAACTCTGCAGTAAAAGAACGTACCAGAAGCTTCCGAAGAAATGCTCTGAGCTACGGTGGGTGTGAGGTGCTGAGAGAGCCGGCCCTGTCACCGGGCAGCACGGTTGTAAATGGTATTTCCAAGAGCTTTCGTAGTGGACGAGGACAAGCAGTTAGTCTAGTGGACTCCTCAGACCGAATGTAATTAAAGGGAAAGTGTTGTGCGAGTGATGGACTCAATCCTTATTAATGAAAGAAAGAAAATATGCCTCCAGAATGAGGCAGTTAGAGCGGAGTTGTGGTGACACCCATGTTCACGGACTCAATGACCACTTCTCTCTCTGGTTGTTAAGAAAAGATGCCGCTGAGGTCAGAGAGAGGCGTTCTGTTGAGTCAGCCGTGTGTCGTCGTTCTGCTTGAAAAGGGTACTTTTTGCCACATCTAGGAATAAAAAGAGAAGACGAAAGAGTTTCCCAGCTTCCTAAGCCAGTCAAAATGTACGGTAAAGATCTTTACATTGTCTGTTTATAATAGTAGCAGTCAAGGACAGAAAGTTCGAATCCCGGTTGTGTGTAGAGGGGAGGGCCACGGAAATCTGTAAGGTCTATGCGCCTGAGGCACACAAAAAGTGGCAACAAGCCTTTCTTTGCATTTTGGGGGGATTGCAGTCCACGCTCAGCCTTCTCCATTCATACCTCAAGTACGTCAACAGAGTAATCTTTGAAGGCAAGTGATGCTATTTCCGTGAGTTTCTCTTCTGACATGAAATCAGGTCTCAGATTCCATGGATCTCTAGATACCTTTCTCAGATTAGGGCTCTACTGTCTCCACGAATCTCCAGTTAAAATTCCCTTTTGGAAGTAATGAAACATTAATTGGAAATGAATGTCTAATGGTGACTGAGGGAAGGAAAGCCAGGGCTGGAGAAAAGGATACTGGTCCGTCCCTCTCTACCCTCTGGGTGGTCTCAGAGTCTAGGGAGGATTTCCTATTCTCTGCTGAATATCCCTTTTTCTTTGTGTTGTTTTGTTCTGTTTTTCCGAGTTGATTTCTCCAACGGCTAGTGAACAATCTGCATGTAATCGTTACAGAACAGTGGGAATTCTGCTGTGTATCTGTCCTTGTATTTACCAACCAGAAATGATTGCCAGCACACAGGCTTCAAAATGTGCGGTTTCCAGCTAGGTCTGACTACATCCACAAAGGAGACAGAAATATTCCTGACGCCAGACGTCCTGGCAGCTTCCTTTGGGGTTCAAGTTGCTGCGCGTGTGTAAGAGGTACCTAGAGGTTACCAGGTGAATGCACAGTTGCCTTCAAGGTAGTGTGGCCTAACTCTGGCTTATTCCTTTCTCACCTGACCTCCCCACCTGTCCTTGCAGGTCTGCTGCATCCGTCAAAAGATTCATGGTCTGATGTGCTGTCCTTCATACCCATGGCCATCTTGAACAGTGTATATCATCCAGGCATCAGTTACAGTCTGGTGTATATAATACCCTGTCAGTTTGGCTAATCTACCTCCCTCATCATTGGTATCTGAATGGGAAAAGTAAAGATTTTGTAGAAATGGGCCTCATTCCCTTTGAAAGAAGGGGGTATACATTGATAGGAATGTTGTTGTAACAAAAAATATTTACTGGAAACTCTCTGAGAGTAGACCATATCTTCATTTCTTTTAAGTTTATTTATTTATTTTGAGAGAGATAGAGAAAAGCATGTAAACAGCAGAGGGACAGAGAGAGAGAGAGAGAGAAAATCCCAAGTAGGCTCCACGCTGTCACCTCACAGTCATGAACTGTGAGATCGTGACCTGAACCGAAACCAAGAATCAGATGCTTAACTGATGGAATCCCCCTGGCATCCCTAGACCATATCTTTCTTGATTACCATTGAATTCCCAGCTCCTAACATTATTTCTGGCATGTTGTTGGTGTTCAATATGTTGAACCGAGTGATGATTCCTGGTAATAGCATTTAGCCCCTGTTTGCAGACCAATGCTTTCGTGTTATGAATCCTGTAAATGCTTCAGGGCTTTTCTCGAAAAACGTTCTTGCGTTCCTCTAAAGAACTCTAGTGACCATCTTTGTAACCAAAGTGTTTACAGAATGAAAATGGGTGTGACTCCAATCGTTTCATGGGTAGATACCAAAATCAATGTGTAAGTACATTTTTTTTTTTTTATTCCACCATCGTTTCTACTCATGACTTTTCGGCAAAGTGATTATCTGAGTAGCGTTGTCACAGCAGAAATGGTGGCCTGTGTGTGATCCCCCATTTAAGATCAAAATATCCAAAGTATATATTAGATATGATTATGGTGTTTGAGTATTTTTAAAGAAAACTATTTAATGAGCACTTGCCTAACTAGTAACTATAAGAATAACATTCATTGGATGCTGTGTGTCAGGTACTTGTCCTAAACACTTTATATGGGTTAAGTCTTATTTTTTTTATAATTTTTTATTGTTTTTGGTTTTATTTTTTTTTAACGTTTATTTATTTTTGAGAGAGAGAGAGACAGAGCATGAACGGGGGAGGGGCAGAGAGAGAGGGAGACACGGAATCGGAAACAGGCTCCAGGCTCTGAGCCATCAGCCCAGAGCCCGACGCGGGGCTCGAACTCACGGACCGCGAGATCGTGACTTGAGCTGAAGTCGGACGCTTAACCGACTGAGCCACCCAGGCGTCCCTTGTTTTTGGTTTTAAATCCAGTATAGTTAACAGAGTGTTATATTACTTTCAGGTGTACAATATGGTGATGCAATGATTCCAGATGTCACCCGGTGCCCGGGTGTCATCACAACAAGTGCCCTCCTGAATTGCCATCCTCTGTTCCCCCATCCCCCCACGAACTTCCCCCTGATAACCATCAGTTTGTTCAGACTCTGTAGTTAAGAGTTTGTTTCTTGGTTTCTCTTTCTCTCTCTCTCTTTTCTTCTGTGTTCAGTTGTTTTGTTTCTTAAATTCCACATGTGAGTGAAATCGTATGGTCTTTGTCTTTCTCTGACTGACTCATTTGGCTTCGCATAATACTCTCTGCTCCATCCATGTTGTTTCAAATGACAAGATTTCATTCTTTTTTATGGCCGAGATCACCTCACACCCGTCAAAATGGCTACAATCAAAACCACAAGAAACAAGTGTTGGTGAGGATGGGGAGAAAAAGGAACCCTTGTGCACTGTTGGTGGGAATGCAAAGTTGTGTAAACACTGTGAAAAACAGTATGGAGGCTTCTCAAAAAGTTAAAAATAGAACTATCCTATGAGCTAGTAATCACACTACGGAGTGTTTACCCCCAAAATACAAAAACACTAATTCAAAGGGATATACGTCCCCCCATGTTTACTATAGCATTATGTACAATAGTCAAATTACGGAAGCAGCCCAAGTGTCCATGGGTAGATGAATGGATAAAGAAGATGTGGTATGTATGTATATATACAATGTATCAATGCTTTTATGATGTGGATGGCATTCCTATACCCACTGACAGATGGGGAATCTGAGGCACAGAGATATTACATAGTTTGCCTAAGGTCACAGAGCCAAACGAAGTAGAATTGAGCCTTGGATCTGGACAGTCTGGTCCGATTTGTGTGCTTTGAACCCGGGTACTATAACTACTACTATTTTGTGATATTACACGGGATTTCCCTTTTGAATTATTCTTTATATCTTTGTGGAAGAAATTGACTAATAATATTACAGGTATTAAACCTTCCCATAAAGAGAAAGACATGCTGCCTAAGAAAAATAAAGATTTCAATTAAATTTGGACAGCATATCAGTGAAGGTAAAATCGTTTTCTTGGAATTCAGCCACTAAAAAATGACTTGGGTAGACAGGTAACATTTATTTAGTACTTTTTTTTTTTTTTTTTTTTTTTATGGCAGGCAATGTTGTAAGTTCTTTAGGTGCGTTTTCTTATGTGTGGTAAGTCCTATTTTATGGACGCTCAAGTTAGCTGCCCCAAGTCACATAGGTTGGAAGCAGCACAACAGGGTCCCCAGTCCAAATGTATCTGACCCCAGACTGTTTTGAACCATCACTCTGTCCTACCTCCATGCAATGGTGAGAGAAGACAGCCTGAGCGTTTCATATCATTACAGCTGTCATCTTGGCCATGTGGAAGGAAGGATGTGTTTGGTGTTTGGGTGAACCTGTTAATCCTTTAAAGATATTTTAACAATAATTATGATTCAATGTGTTGTATAGTCTACTATTGCTCTTCAAGTTTTTGCAGTAATTTGTGGTAGCTTACTTGGTGTTAGTCATTGTCCAAATTCATGCATTATCTCATTTAAATTGCCTAATGAGCCTGATGAGCAGGTATCATCAACTCTATTAAACAGGAAGTGAGGCTTAGAGGGGTCATGCAGTAAGTGACTTCAAAACCCACAACTTCACTGCTTAAACATAACGTTCTACCAAATTATATTAAGCCATATGAGAGTGCCATTTTGGTAGGTCAAAAAATGTTCAGTTATGGGCAGTTTCATGCTATAAAACCTAATTAGTGAATGATAATTTAACCCTTCCCTGTATTTAATTGCTAAATACACGGAGGGAGCGCCTAATATATTTGCAAACATAATGCATAAGAAGAAAAGAAGTCATGAAAATTTGGCAGTATAAGTGTTTTCATTAGTGCTCAGGTATATTGATATTAATAAAAAGTGATCAAAAATCATGTTAAAATTCATTTTGTGCCCGCATATTTAATATCCGGCACTGTGCTTCTTTTTCTTTTCTTTCTTTCTTTTTTTGAGAGCTAGAGAGAGGATGAGTGGGGGAGGGGGAGGGAGAGAGGGAGAGAGAGAATCTTAGGCAGATTCCACACTCAGTGTGGAGCCTTACATGGGACTCGATCTCACAACTGTGAAATTATGACCTAAGCCAAAATCAAGAGTCAGACGTTTTAACTGATGAAGCCACCCAGGCACCCCATCTGGCACTGTATTTCTTTTTTTTTTTTTTAACGTGTATTTATTTTTGAGACAGAGAGAGACAGAGCATGAACGGGGGAGGGGCAGAGAGAGGGAGACACAGAATCTGAAACAGGCTCCAGGCTCTGAGCTGTCAGCACAGAGCCCGACACGGGGCTCGAACTCACGAACTGTGAGATCGTGAGCTGAGCCGAAGTCGGACGCTTAACCGACTGAGCCACCCAGGCGCCCCAGCTGGCACTGTATTTCTTAAAAACTCTGATAAATTCTGAATAGGAACTAAGCCCTTGAAAATGAAGATTTCATTTCTATTAGTTTGAATATTGTCAACAAATACGTTTGCTTAAAATCACATATTTTGAGTTAAAATCTGAACGCTTAGAATAGTGGTAAGTTAAAATCCAACCTAAGAAAACATATAATGAGTCTGCTTCTTTAAAATCCAGTCTTAAAATATCCAAGTGATGGTTTAAAATAATTGTTTCGGTTTACATTGCAAACTCATGCAAATTGACATTTAGCAACTTTCGCTGTCAGTCAGTCTAATGGTTAAGTCTGCTCACTCTGCTAAAAAAAAAAAAAAAAAAGAATGAGAAAGAAATCTCTGACTTGGAAAATCATTTTTTATTTGTCAAGGGTTTTTGTAGATGGAATCCTTCATATGTCTCTGAATGTCCTGGGTTTTCCATTTTGGGGAAAACATGTGTACAACTCAACTTTAAATTTGGCCGTATGGAATGAAAACGAGTATGGCTTCTGTCTGGCCCCTTAGGAACATCTTCCGTTTTGGTGGCTTGTAAAAAACCTGCTTGACAAGGGTGGGCAGTGACTGGCCTCAGCTCTCTAGTGTTGAACCCTTGAGGGCCCTGACAGCTGGACCTTTTTCTCACCCTTTTATTCTTCCCACAACCTCCTGTGGGATCGTTCAGTGGACTGCCAGTCCAAGCAGTGTCCCAAAGTGGGTGGACCGGACTGGAGCCCGTGTCACCACAGATTGGTAGTAAACAGCACGGGAGAAGGTTCGTGCCACCTGCTAGCCAGAGATCACTTGACAGGTAGAAATATTCACCTACTAGTCGAAAGCTTAGGTAAAAATAGCAACTTTATGATTACATTACATGATCTTTTTATAATTACCTAATAGCTAGCAGAGGCACAGTGTATATTTCATGTGTTTTACCAAGACCATAATTTTTCCCTTTTGGGGGGTTTTCCTTAGTACCTGGTAATGAATGGCATGTGATATAAAACCGTAACACACAGCTATTTGACGGCCGTCATAAGAAGGGTATATCTCTTCTTTTTGTTCTTGCAAGTTATTATTATGTACGTGTTATTTGAAACAAGTTCTGGGTTCTAGCTTAAGACACCAAGGAAGACCCCTCTCTGCTGATTTGAAAAATGCCAGTGGATTTTCTCCACCCGCGTCATCACAGCAATAGTGCTTTAGCTTCTCAAGCTGCGAATCTTTTCGCAAAGCTTTGTTTTACCCCTCCCCTTAATCAAAAATAATGAAGATTTGTGTATGTCAGGTTACTCAGAATTCTCGGTGAAAGGCGTGATTGTTCTGTCTGTGCTTAAATACCTGAGCTCAAATCCAGTTATACTGCCGGGGGAAAATGTTAACATTTTTAAACAGTTCTTGATTTCATTTGCACTGATTTTGTGAAGATAAGGGGGGGAGGGGGGAGGGACACTGTGCCTTTGTTACATGCTGTAAACAAGCCATTCTCTCTTCATGAGCCCCCTGCTAAAAGTCAGCTGCTTTCAACTCAGAGAACCAAGTGAATAATACTAGAATATTTGATCTTGTTAAGAATTTGCCATGACATTTTATTTTTTAAAGACCAGAAACTTTATTGAAATTGAACTTTAGAAAAGTGACCTTAGCACCGTCGCTGCTGTCCCCAGATGAAGAGATGATCTAGGGATTGATGTAAGGTGGCCACAACCCAAAAGCTGGTGGTGGGCCACATGGGAGAACATTGTAGAATAAAAATACCAGAGCTAAAATCACAATGATGCTGGCAGCCTAAGAGTTGAAACCACATTAGCTGCTATCTTTCAGAGTCTTGTCTAATTAACAATACAAGTTCACCCACCTTTCAATACACATACTCTGTTTTCATGGGTCCTGGTGCCATGCAGAAATTTAAAATTCAGGTAAGTGTTTAATTAGAGAAAGAGATCAAGAAATATTTTTAAATCTAAAATTTGAACCCCCCCCCCTTTTTTTTTAATATCCTGGCATTTGATGTCGTATAGACTCAATCTACAAGTAAGACATTTTCGGCATATCAGTCTTCAGCACATATTGTATGCAAATGTCATCCTCGCTTTGAAAATACCTTTTGCATTTTAAGCAAGATCCTATTTTGACAGTTCTTTATGCTTTTTGGGGAGAGTTCTCCTGGAGAGTTTTTTTTTTTTTTTTTTTTTTTTTTTTTTTTTAAAGCATCTTGAGTTTTTGCCTTGGCATATTCGTTTTAATTTGCTCATTTCTGTTCTATCACAGTTAACCCCTCAATCAAATCACCTAGAAGCCCTTGTTAAAGTTCAAGGCTTCCATCAACCCCCATCAGTGATTCCAAGCAGGAGGTTTACACATGTTAAACCACCAGAATGTAAGTTGTTCTTCAAGATTGCCCTGGGGAGTTTTTTACTGCATTTTTGCCAATTGAATTATGATGTGAGATGGCATGAATATTGATCAAATTTCTAAACTGAATTTCCCAATTTTTAGACTGTGGTGGTAACTAACCCACAGGTTGTCATAACCAATTCAGTATGTTTTTAACAATAGCCAGTGAAGCATGGAGGTCTTTAAAACTCATTGAAATGTACAAAATTATCTGCACAGATGCTATCAGCAAATCAGCAAACCCCCTTAACTCCTTCTTCCCCACATTTGAAAACAACAAAACTCGCATCTAGGAAATGGGTCAGTGTGTGCGTGTGCTGTATGTGTGTGTGCATGCACAGTTATGTATTTTGCATATTGGTTTGTTTTTTCCTTCCCAGTCATGTCTATTTAGAAGTATGGGGAAATGTGTTTATACAAGTTGTGAGTAGACATATTCTCCAAAGAATGGGTAAAGGAACCTAGTATTGTACCTGCGTAGCATTTTATCATTGCAAAGCTGGCTTGTTTCCTCTAAAGAGAAAAAAAAATCACATGACACGATGAGCTTTTATTTTCAGGGGCAGGTTACATATTTTACACTTATCAACAATTTTTCTTCTGTTTTTTTTTCCCATTGTTTCTGACTTTTAGCTCTTTACTTTTTTTTATTCAGATACTTTAATTTACAATGGGATGGGGGAGAAGGTCTTCTACAATTCTATATCCGCTCTGAAGAAATCTCCTCACATGAAAGCATGGGTTTGGGTTGGCTATGAGTCATGATTACACCAGCCTGCTCCTGGTATAGCCCACAGGGGCCACAAGCTCACCCCTGAGAAATCTTCTGGAATAGCCTTTGGAGAGAGGGTCAAACATTGTTTATCTTCTGGACCTCACCCCAGCGGCTGACCTAAAGCCACTCGGGCTCCAGAAATGGGAAGGGAATTTTGATGATCTGAACAGTGTTTCCATGCATTCAGCACCTTGCCAATAGACAGGGGAGAGAGAGACAGTGAAAAGAATGGAATAAATACCTATGAGAGAATACTAGGGAAAAATGAGATAGAGAGTACAATGCCTTCCTTGCTTTGGCAAAAACAAGTTAATCCCTGTTAATATCCCTTTTCCTGCCAGCCTATGGGTTTACCCCTGTCTACTCTGCCACAGTAAATCACATCTTTTCTTCTCAAAAAGAACCTGTATGCCTAAAATCAGTACTAGGTTTAAAGTTTAACAAAATTGGTCATAGATTTTTAAAATTATATACTCTGCTTAGTGACACTTGCCTGCACTGGCTATGCTGGCATTGAAAACAGCAGTGGAGGGGCGCCTGGATGTCTCAGTGGGGTAAGCACTCGACTTCGGCTCAGGTCACGATCTTGCAGTTGGTGGGTTCGAGCCTCGTGTCGGGCTCTGTGCTGACAGCTCGGAGCCCGGAGCCTGCTTCGGATTCTGTGTCTCCCTCTCTCTCTGTCCCTCTCCCACTCTCACTCTGTCTCTCTCTCAAATATAAATAAGCATTAAAAAAAAAGAAAATAGCAGTGGAATCAGCTGGATGATAATAATAATAATAATAATAATAAACGTATGTGTTTTATTACATGCTTCCACTGTGCAGTTTACAACATGCTTTAACACACCTGCCGTGATCCCATTTGTTCCGAAAAACAAAAAAGCCTTTTAAGAAATTAGCAAATATTCTCTCCCTGATATAAATAGGAACATGAGGCCCAGAGGTGAAGTGCCATGAATAAATCGTCCTAGTCACCCTTTGCGCTGGGTGTTTCTAGAATATTGAGAGCGTGTGTTTGCGGATGTGTGTGTGAATGTAAGCGCATAGGACACTACCACAAATGGAGATAGATTAGTAAAAAACCAGAAATTGAATTGACAGGTGAATTATTAGTACTATTCGATACCACTTGGCAGCCGAGGGATCGCCCTCCGTGTGTTAAGATAAGCAACAGAATGTCCAACACATCATTTCAATCCAATTAAAGTGATCTGTTGTGACTGCACTTGACTGGAGGCAATGGGAGAAAGATGGTTAAAACGTCCTTCCAAGATGATCCTCTTTTCGAATCCAAAACTTGAGAGAATTTTTGCTGAAAAATGATTATAGCGTGACTTACTTTATGTACCCCACAATGTATATTATTAACTCATAAATCAAGCTGCTTTCTAAAAGATTTTAAGTTATCTCTGGATAAATTTCTTTAATATTTTAATTGAAATATGAGGCAACCTCTTCTCCCAGTTTTTATTTCTGATAGACATACGAGGCCCTTGAAAGAGTAGATCTGTTCTTTTTCTTGCTGAATATTCTCTTGAGTCAGAATAAAAGCTGCAAAATTAGACAACGTAGGGAACGGGAACTCCTACCTTGCTTGTTTTACCAGGGAGAGTTTCCAGACCCTACGTTTCTGTCTGCAATTCTCCAATAGGAAAACATTCTTTTCTTGGCATGAACTGTGTAACAGTTATTTATGTACCTTGTAGCCTGGAACATTCTAGCCTGGGTAGTCCTCCCGGTGAAGCAATCCTCTGCTTTCAGGGGCGAAAATTGTGTGTGTTCACGTTTACATCTTATGTGCGAATCTTAAAATTGTTTTCACGCGCCCATACGTATGAAAGTTTTTACGTGGTAAAATTGGACGTATAAACAAACCGCTTCTTGGCCGCAGGTGAGACAGAGGGAAATGTTAGGAAGTGTATGTACAGACCGTCATAACCCACATCCTGCTGGGCTTTTTGTGTTTCTTCAGGAAGGCAGTGGAGCACCAACATTAAGAACATTAGCTTTGAAGTCAGATCTCCGCAAGGTATTTCACCTCTCTCCCGACTCCTTCACCTAGAGATGGAGTTGCAGACCCCATCTTGTAGGTTCTTGTTGCGGATTCAAGGGGGAAAAAACAAAACGAAACAGAAAAACCTCTGAAAATCGTGTAACTCGGCGCCTGGCACAACCTGTTTGCGCACTTCGTACGTGACAGCAATTATTGTCGTTTTCCATCTCAGGGTACGTCTAGCTTTTAAGCTTTGAAATGGCCCCTGAGAACAGGTATCATTTGGATTCATCACAGAGATAGGGATTTCTAAACATGGAAGAGAGGAGTGTCGTGGGGAGGTGAGATGGGCCCTTGGTCTCTGGACGCCATGATGTTAGCTGGGGGGCACGAGGCCCCGGGAGGTTTGCTTTGAGAATGGAGTGCTCGCGGTGTTCACGGGGGACCTCAGACAGAACAGCCAAGCTTCACTGAGAGAGAGAACCTGCCGGAGTAACGGGTACTGAACGCTCCAAAGGTAAATCAGGTGGCAGATAAGAAACTGACTCTCTACGCTGTACGGAGTAGTTAGGACCTCCTGCGGCCGGAACCATGAGGAAGTCAATGGAGAGTAGAGTAGACACATGGAGATGAACACAGAATGTTCTGTGTTCACAGAAAGACCTTCCTCCACAAAGAGGGACCATGGACAATCGTGGGATTTAAAAGGGCCAACTCGGGAGGCGTAAGGTATCTGCTGCTTGTACCCCATGAGGAAAAGCTTTTGGGGCGAAGAAAGAGAATGGCTTTCTTATCTAAGACACCCATGAGTCTGACAAAGGGGTGGGCCGTGAATGGAGGGAAGGTCAGAACGCAGGGTCTCTCAGGGATCAGAATTTGCTAGATTGCAGCAATGGCTCTTTTAAATGCATCGTACAGAGCTAAGCTGCTCAGCTTAGTAACAGGCATCATTTAACAGAGACCTTGAACTATCATGTAAGAAAGGAATCATCAGGACATCTAGATCAAGGACAATTGCCCTGCGTATTTTGCTAGAAACTTTATAACTTCTTGTATTTGAGTTTTGTTATTCCATCCATTTCCTTCTTGGTGAGTACAGAGCCTACATGAAAAAGGCGTGTGTGCATATTTTCCGAGACAGCAAAGACACAAAAGCTGGGTAGGGTGTCCTCCTCCGTAGCCAGCCCAAGAGATAGGAAATTGGAAGAGTAGAGAAGGTGGCAGCTAATAGGGCAAAGTTCCTGGGAGCCTTTGCTAAGGAGGAAAGAAATCCAGGGCAAGCCAGTCCTGAAGGAAACATGAGTCCAAGGGCAGGAGCTCTATTTTATTCCTGATTGCCTCAATCTAGACACCAAAACTGGACAAGAAAGATGACTAATGGAATTCAATGAGTTTCCATTTCAACAATGCCCAGATAGGCTTCTTCATCGTGGTTCTTCAAGAACAAAGGTATTGAGAAAAATGAAAATAAGACTAAAATAAACTGGAATCAAGCCAGTTGTGAGCAAGCTGAGGTATGTGGTAAGGAACTACATCATATACAAGTCAGCTATGAATCTTGAAAATCACCAAGGCCGATTTGACGGCCAAAGGATGGAGAGGCTGAGCCACCCTCCACCTCGGTTCCATGTTGGATTGTTCTACTGCTCTGACTGGGTACTGTCTTCAGTCATAATGTGTCCCTGCAAGAGTCACTAGGATTTAATGGCAGTTACGTAATGGCAGCTTAAAACGTTGTGTCTCAACCCACCCTTTCTACTTATCTTCTTTTTTTTTTTTTAAGAGAAAGAGGCAGATATCAAGAACAGACTGTTTTTTAAATGCTTATTTATTTTTGAGAGATAGAGAGAGAGCACAAGCAGGGGAGGGGCGTGGGGGCGGGGGAGGAGTGAGAATCTGAGGCAGGCTCTGTGCTGACAGCAGAGAGCCCAGTGTGGGGCTCAAACGCGTGAACCGTGAGATCATACCCTGAGCGGAAGTTGGACTTCACCGACTGAGCCACCCAGGTGCCCCTATTCTTTCATCTTCTAAGAGTCTCTGTCCCTTTGAATTTGGTAAATTCAGTTATTCATAAGAGGACTCAAGCAGTAGATGCTTCTGTCCATGGAATAGGGGTGAAGTAATTTTTTTCTTTAAACTTAACCCCCTTTGCATCTAGTGAACTTGATTTCTCTCCTGGGACCTCGTGGAGTGGGCAACGCATTCCTCTCTGGTTTCCCCACTGGTTTCTCCCGGTGGTACTTTCCCATCGGTGAGTGTAGGTCTACATTGTCCTGCTACCCTGAAGGCCCACTCGTGGTCACATGATCACAGGGTCCCATTGACTTCATGGCCCCACAATACTGCAGGCCCTTCTCTGATGACAGTGATCACCTCTGATGACAATAACACATTGGTTATTGGCCAGTGTCCACTCTCAGTGGAGCGGCAGTATGGCCACTGTTGGCCTCACAGTTACATCTCCATAATCGTTCCTGAATCTTTGGTGTCAGTGATCGCAGGGTCCACCCTGAGCACCTGATCTCTGAGTGAGAAGCAATGGTTTCTGTGAAACTGGGGACTTAGAAGACTACCTCCAGTCTATTGCTTTCTTTGTGTCTGTGTGCAATTTTGTTGATTTTCTTCTTCATTCTGTTGTCCTTTCAAACTATCCCTTTGTTTGTGGCTTCAGGGCAAAGAAAAATATAGCCTTGCATCCAAACCACTCCTATCCCAGTAGAAAATTCCTTTCAGCACTTTTAAATCTACTTTTTTCTTGTTACGCTAGCCCCAAGGTCCAGGGCTTTTGAAATCTCCCTTAAAGGAAAGCATATTAAGGGTAAGGCGAGTGTCTCGGTATTCCGTGAGAATGGGCGGAATAGCAAAGAGGCGCCTTCTAGACTCTGAGCGAATCGCTTGACTCTTCAGCGCTGCCTTTACGTTTGCTTATGAATACACTGAAGGTGGACATGATATTATTTAAGACCCATTGCAGCTCTACACTCTGTAACTCAGGGGCTGCATCTTGGAAATTGGACCACTTGAGTCTTTAAGAATAGCTCTCTCCCTTCACATTCCCGCCCTATTGATTTCTCTCCCGGTGCCTCTGCAACTACATGCCAGCGCCTCCTGGTTCAAAGATGAGCGTGAGAAACGGAGTCAGCCTTGTCACTGCTAATTGGTGTCTTACATAGATAAATTATCTAGTTATCAGGTGTCTCTTCACTTTGTGACAACACGGCGTCGAGAAAATTCATTAAGAATGCGTAGAGAATATATTCTTATACTCACAGATACATCTTTTAGGGTGAACTATCAAGCTTTTGGAGGCTCAGGAGCAGATTTCAGAAATTCCTCCTTCTCTCCTAGCATTATAGTGGGATTTCTACCTCTGTCTTGTGCCGTGAGATGAAATGCCTTTGTTGGCTTCAGCAGGTAGGCACCGATACCTTCTCCTTTGTCATGTAGAAGCTTCAAGTGTTGTTGGACAGGCGTGCCCCGGTGGGCCACGTCCCAGAGGTCACTGCCAAGCTGCCCTCAGGTGGGCTGGTACGAGGTCCTGACTGCCCGGAGCTCCTACCGGCTTGGAGACCGGTGACTCCATTGGGTCAGTTTGTGTAAATAAATTTTTAATAATGTTGACGATGCCTTGAAAACCCATGTAGGTTTGCTTTCTATTCTGTTTCCTTGCACTTCAAAAATATGCTGTGGGGAACAGCTCACTGGAGTTTCATTGAGACTTCCTTGACATGACGCCAGCAGCCTTTTTATCTCAGATTTAACCTACTTACTTTCCCCACCCCCCTTTTCAGTAAACAAATACAGTGCCTTATGTTGAAGCGAGGGTTTGGGAAGAGTTTCAGGAAAATCATTCTTCACATTTTAGAGGTTGTTTGTAATAACTTTGCTTATGCTATAAAAATGTTAATAGCTTTTGAAGAATAAAAACCCTGTAATAATTGCCCATCTATAAGCAGCGTCTTATGGTTTTTAGCTGCAATCTATGGTCCCAAGTGTGAAAGAGTAACATAATACCTTCTATTTATGCGTGGTTTATGAACTGATTTGCACAAGGGGCTTTGTATTTATAAAACTGCACCTTACTTTGCATGCGTCTTAACCATTTAATATTTGATTTGCCAAGAGGGCAAAATTTTGCTTTTAAAATGCAGCAATACGACCTTAGACTGTATAGATGCCATTACGTGCATCTTAAAAGAGTTTTGAAAGATGACTTTGTAAGATCAGACCCTAACTATAGGTCCTCAGGCATTTTAGAAATTCATGTAGCTTAATTTCCATTTCTCTTGCTGATACGTAAGTCATAATAAGAGTAACAAAGAATTTCTTTAATGAATTGGCTGAATATAGCGCCCATAACACTGAAAAATGTTTCCAATTCTAAAATTTGGAAGGATGGTGTTTAAAGGCACTGTAGTTAGTTATCTCAACAGGTGGTAGCTGGTAATTGATAATTATATTTAAAGTATGTGCATTCATTGTGGTTAGTAGTAATATAGCATTTTTATCCACAGATCTCAAAGCATGTGTGAATAAATATGCATTATTTCTCTATTTTAAATAGCCAGAGACTCACTGAACGTTAATTAGATATAAGCAGACAGAGAAACTTCATGTCCCCTGCTTGCTTGGAGATACTAAAAAAAAATTCTACCCAGACACTAGGAAGAAGAATACAGGGTACCTGATCTCTGAATAACTGCTCTTCAGGGGTACGGTTCCAGCTCCAGGCACAGCCCCACGGGGTGCACAGCGCCCCCGAGTGCATCCTCCTCCAACCTCCTCACGCCCAGGCCAGCAGAGCATTCCTGCAAATCTCAGTCAGAAGAGAACTCAGTAATTATTCTCCTGCATTCTGATCTCTTACCTCTAGCTATGCAGCCAGTGAACCAAGGATGGGGAGGTGACCGCATTTCTTTCCCCACCTCGTAGGATTTCCTCCTGAGACCCGATTAACCTCCTGATTAGGCAAATATTTATTGGCATGCCCAGCGTGTGGCAAGCTCCTCTCTGGGTGCTTGCGGTGGAGCAGTGACCCCCAACAGCCGTGACTACGGCTGCAATGGAGCTGCCATTCCAGGAAAGAAAGATGATCTGTATCGCGGTTCCTTCTCTTGAGGCTTTAACATTTCCATCGGCACCCACCCTCCACCAGCGAGGGGGTCTCACCTTCCTTCACGAACCCGCGCATCCTCATCGGAGAGGGAAACATTTTTCAGCCTTATTTCTGCCGTCTGTATTATTTTCATTTTTCCGGATTCGTGTTGTGAAAACAACAGCCATGTGAAACATGGTTTCTCAAACTATAACCCCTCCCCCATTTCTACCTCCTGCTCTCCCATGATCATAGCAAATGAAGAGGAAAATTTTCTGGCAAAGGAGAGGGTAGAGTCCTGCCTTCTGATTACCCTGAACAATAATGAGTGTCTTTCCCAGACCTGACCTGGGGGTCTCTAACACTCAGTGGCTCCCCGCCCCCAGGCCCAAGGCTGTTCTGTGGTGGAGGAAGGAGAGAAATGGCCACCAGGCACTTTATCGCAGGGACAGAACAGCCCCTGAATCGCTTCCTATTTTATCATTGTGCTTCTTTCTTCCCAGAAGATTCCAGAAGTGTTTTTCTTTTTTCTTTTTTTAATTTTTTAATGTTTACTTATTTTTGAGAGAGAGAGAGCAGTGGCAGAGCAGAGAGAGAGAGAGGTAGACACAGAATCCAAAGCAGGCTCCAGGCTCTGAGCTGTCAGTACAGAACCTGACGTGGGGCTCGAACTCAAGGACCATGAGATCACGACCTGAACTGTAGTCGGACGCTCAACCGACTGAGCCACCCAGGCTCCCCACCAGCAATGTTTTTCTGATTTTAATTCCCCAAACTCCATCTTCTTCCTTTTTCTCCTCGGTATTGTTGCTTCTCAGCGAGTATGTGATTCTCCAAGGAGAGGACCTGACCTATTCTGATCCAGTCCTTACTGAACCACAGGGTGTTGGCCTTGGAAACCGGAGTTGGGTCAGAAGAGCTTTGATTATCAACTGAGAAGACCGTAGAGGGGAAACAGGAAAGCAAGGGGTGGTCACCTTTGGGCCCACGACTTCTATCATTCATCATTACGTCTATTATTTCATATGAATCTGCCCGGCTCTGCGGTAAGCTTTTCACTTGAGGCCAGGCGATCTGTACCTCTGCGCTCAGTTGTTCGGGTTCATGTTTCACGGGCAGCTGTTCACAACCCTAAACAGTGGAGCGAAAGCTGATGAGCATCGGAGAGAGGTTTTGGCCAAAGGGTGATGCCCAGGGCAGGAATGTTCCTGGCTCTCCCTCCACGAGGACCTCACAGCTGTTTCAGGAGTGGCTCTTCTCCTAGAATAGCAACAACGTGCAGCTGAAGGTTGCCAGCCCCAGCGTGCTTTTTGTACCGGGGCCGGACTCCTGGAGCAGCTGGTAGCCTTGTGCTTCGCCGACATTCCAAGCCTCGGATGCGCTGGGACCTGGGGACACCAGCAGGCTCCCGGGGGTTTACTGAATGATACCCAGCCTCTCCCAACAATGTCTAAAGATCTGGCTGTGATCTGAATCGGTAGAAGAAAATATAATAGCTGGAAAGCACCTTAGAGATCAGATTGGCTACAGCCCTGCCTGGTTTGCATTTTTTGTAGGTGTATGTGATATGCATTTAAAACCACTTGCCTCAACTTTCCACTGATTCTTCAGGGGGGACTCAGGGTTCTCATGCCTCTTGTTGTTTGGGGGTCTTGGGAAATTAATCGTCGGTAGCTTACATGCAAAATGTCTGCTAAGCTCAGTTGGTTGAGCATTTGGCTCTTGATTTTGGCTAATGGTTTGTGAGTTTGGGGTCTGTGCTGACAGCGAGGAACCTGCTTGAGATCCTGCCTCTCCCTTTCTCTCTGTCCCTCCCCCGTTTGTGCTCATGCTCTCTCTCTCTCTCTCTCTCAAAATAAATAAACTTAAAAAAAAAAGTTGTCCCATTCAGGCAACTGGCTTCATAACTCTCCTGCCCTACTGGCTGAAAGAGATTAGAATTCCACTTTTATTCAGAACCCAAGCTCTTGCTTCTCAGCTGGCCCCAGTATTGGTCCTGGAGACCTTCACCGGCTTGGCAAAACGGGAGTAGGAGGACCTCACACAGCAGCGAGGAAAATTCCCCAGTGCCTCCCAGCGAGTTTTCCAGCAGGAGACAGTGTGAATGTCCACACACATCCCCACGGTGGCATCGTTCTGGGTGGCCAGTTACGCACGCTCCCCGTGCCTTGTGGGTTAGTTTGACTCGGGAGACTGACTGTCGTGTATGTTGCAATTTCAGTGGGAAAGGCACGTTCCAAATTCTCACACGACTGCCTCAAACACAAACTTCTGAAATGCAACCTGTTCGTAAGTTGTGGACTGCCTGTATTTAATACTTTTTCTGGCAGTATGATACACTTTCAAAATTCTGTGCTTCTTACAGGGAGGAGGACGTTCTGGAAACTGTTTAAAATTCACAGAATTTTGGATTCTTTCTCTAGCGTATATTTCATTTATTCTTTGGCCGTATATTTGACACATGGTCAGGTCACCGTCACACTTAATCTTCAGTAGATATTCCAGCCCTGCTATCTTCCGAATTTATCAAGATAAGCTTGGGTAGATTTTTTTTTTTTTTTTTTTTTTTTTTTTTTTTTTTTGCCAAAGGACAATATCCCAGGTGACAGGATACTCCCAATTCTTTTCCACTGAGCAAACAAAGGATCACGTTAAGAGGGACCTTCATCCCCCACTTCAGAAGAAGCTGCAGGTACACGGCGTCTGGTAGAAATCTCTCATGTTCTCTTGGATGTAAGCACAGGCTTTTTGCTCCAACTCTCTGGGAGTGTTTTTATCTTGCTAAAATCACTCCTTACGCTTTCAGCTTTTCCAGTTTCCCAGGCCTCTGATTTTGTTATCATTGTTTCCCTTTTAACGGGGGTGGGGGGGGGAGCTGTGACATGGGTGGTTGATTACTTTGATTAGTCTGAGTAGCCACAGGGGCGGATCTGGTTTAGGGTTTCTGACAAATGCAGGAAAGTCCAAAGCCTGCCTCTTGGTTCATGGGACTTATCAGTTCCTTCTGCTTTACCAACCCTTGGAGGGCACAGGTCCTTCCTCTCCAACCGCTGTCTTAGAGGTGAGAATACAGGCTTGGTGTCCACAGAGGTTTGTCCACCCACTCAGAGCCAGTGGCCCACGTGTTATGAGGGGACAGTCCTGCTGAGCACAGTTGCCTTTTTAACCCCAGCCTGGCCTCCTGCGCCATGCCTGACTGCCAGCAATTATTTTCTCCGGAAGTAAATTCATAGAGAGTATTCATTCGTTCATTCTTTCTACCAACAAGCCTACTCTGTGCCCACATACCATGGTAAACGCTGGAGTTGGAAGTATGAATAGGACGCAGTCTGTGTCCTCAAGAAAGTGTCAGCGACCCAGGCTCAGAGAGAATTAGAATATTCTCAGAATGCACCGATAGAGATCGTAGGCAGAGTGTTGCCAAAAGCGAGTGGGACGAACTAGCCTGTAGGACGATGGGATGGGGGAAGACTCCTGGATGAAGTGAAATTAGGCCGGGCTGAGTTTTGGAGGATGCACAGAGAACAGGCACAGAAAGGACATTCTTAGACAGGAGGTCGGTGTGAACCAAGCCGAGAATCCGTCAGGACGCGGGTATGGAGGACAGTGAGCAGTGCTTCCCTTGCTGATACGCGAAACCCCTCCTCAGTCACCCCTCCTCCAACCCTGCCACGTCCTGACCTCACTGGAGGCCAGTGGCCCTCATTTTGTGACTATCCCCGGCGGCCAGTACCACACTTGTCACACAAACACCTGTGCTTATTATAGCTCTAAAATGCCTCTGGGGCATAGTAATGATTCTGGATTGAAAGCATATGGGCATTTATAGGGGAAAAAAATAGTAATAGGTTAAAAATGTTCTCCAAGTCTGTGATCTCAAATATCGCAAAATATATGTGGTCACACGTGGTCTTTATATGGGCCTTGCAGCAAAAACCTGTCTTCCTAGTGGTGGTTCTTCAGGAAGAGTATAATATGCAGATCACATGTATTAAGTGATTTGTGCACAACTTCTGAATTCTGAGCGTTCTGCAGTTTCTAGGGAGTAAAAGGATTGGCCTCGACATGCTCTGGGATTGGGGGTAAGAGTGACAGAGGGCAGAGTGGCAGGGAGAGTGTGGCAGGCCTGGAACTGAGCACCCGCACACACAGCCGCCTCTCATGGGCACGTGTCTCCAGTGAGGTACACGAGCCCTGGCACTAGAAGGAGAATGTAGGCTTATCCACGCTTTCATTCGTCCAGGCCATGTGTCCTGAGCTCCTGCCGTGGGCTGAGAGAGAGAGAAGGATGAGATCAGCATGGTCCCTGTCCCCCTTACACTTAACAGTTTTATGGGGAAGGCAGATCCTGAGTAAGTAATTGCAAATGTCATGAATATTTCAGTAGGGGAGGTAAGGAATAGAGCAGGAAATGGTGACACCGGAAGCTGACCTCGATTCGGTTTCAGGGAAGACCCCAGTGACGGGTAAGAGCACAACACATGATGGATGAAATGGGGAATGGGCTGTCAGGAAGATGTCGTGGGCGAAGGGAAACGGTCGGGGCCCCACCACGAGGCAGGGGAGAAGACGGACGGGGCTCGGGGCTCACACGTGGACGGCTCGGTGTACCGAAGCGTTCAAGAAATACTTGTTGAGAACCTATTATGGGCAGACACTCCCCTAGTCAGGAAGGTTAGAACACCAAGCAACATGGTCTAAAAGATTCCCTATCCTTATGGAGCTTCCTCTTTGGGCGAACTTTGTCCCGAGAGCAAAGAGAAGCAGTGATGGGTTTGATACAGGCAGGTGACACGATCAGATTTGTGTTGACCTTGGCTCATCGTAGGAGGGAATGTTTTCTGAACAGAGGAAGAAGCAGGAGCAGAACCCCTCGTCGATCAATACTTTTGCCAACTCAGAAGCTTCACCATGTTGCGTGCTATTTTCTCTGGAACAAAAAGTTATGGAGACTTGTGGCTGTTTTTTAAAGATGCCAAACACGTGATACGTAACGATCTAAACCGCCGTGCTTTACGCTGAATGAGAGGTCATCTTTCTGGATCAACACTTCTGGCATGGCCTGTTTAAGGAGTGCCTCTTAATGGACAGTTGCCTGCAAATCTGCCCTCAGTTACTCTGATTATTCCTGCATCAGTGCGGCTGATAAGAAATGCCAAACTCTAGTATGTTTGGTTAAATAGACCATCTGTCTATTCATAATATGGACATTAATTCTCATAAACAGTGACTTCAGCTATGTGAAATGCCTGATTTCCTTTCATGATATGTTTATTCATAGGCAATTACTTCTCTTTCATGTGATTTTATAATGGCCCATACAAACTTTTTTTATCCCCCAGTGTAGATTTTAAATGATTTTAAATAATTGTATTATTTACATGAACTTTACATGGAAAATGTTTATGAGTTACATCATTTGTATGTGAAATGTTTTCATAAGGTCATTTTGAGATGAAGTAAAAAACCTTTTTTTTAATTAAAACAATTTTTTTTAATGTTTATTTATTTTTGAGAGAGAGAGAGAGAGAGTATGTGAGAGTAGGGGAGGGGTAGAGAGAGAAGGGGACACAGGATCCGAAGCAGGCTCCAGGCTCTGAGCTGTGTCCTCACAGGGGCTCAAACTCACCAACCACGAGATCATGACCTGAGCCAAAGTTGGACCCTCAACCGACTAAGCCACCCAGGCGCCCCAGTAAGAAATCTTTTTGATGAAGTCGGGAAGAGTTTGAAATGGTAACAACCACAGGCGTTCACACATACAGTGAGTGGCATCATTTTAATAGTCATAAGTAAAGTGCCAGCAATGCCCATTGGCCTTGCTATGAATTCTGGATACAATACTAAGCCCTGTGGTGCCTTACAGAATCCTTTAGCCGAAACTCACTCGGCATTCAGGACTTTTGGATTCTAGAAAAGCAATTGTCTATTACATAACACAACCGATGAAATCTAGGGCCACATCTACCGATGACACACGTTAACATTTCTCCCACAAAGCTCACGAACATTCGAAGTTAGTGAGATAAATGAAGAGTAGAAGGCAGTGTAGATTGTTCTTGTCATGAAATGAGTTTCTTTCATTCAGTTTTCAGAGCCTTCCAGATTTTAGAATCCACATAAGAGAAAATAGATTTTGGAAAATTCCCAAATCCAGTCTGTGGGACTCGGGCCAAGAAATAGCAAATATATCTGGAAGTACCAGTTACCCCTCTTGGAATATACAGATTTCTTATGTTCTCCAGCTGGTATGACTATGGGTGGTTTGGTTAATAGTGTTACTTTAAAGAAGTCGGGAAAATGAATAAATGATTGAGTGAGTGAAGGTGGGTGTGAAGGAACAGTCACGAGATCCCAAGTTGTAAATAGATAACAGCCATCCCTTCTTTGCTTCTTAGCTGCTTTATCTTCAGAATTGTGGGTCTGGGACCACACGAATCCCAGACTCTTCCCAGCCATATAGGGATTCTGTATCAAAGTGACTCCGCAAATGTTTTCCAACGACTAAGTAACTTGAAGAACGAGAGTGATCAAGCCAATTCTCTCAAGACCTTTATAGTTACTCTTCCCTCTGCCTAGAACGTTTTCCTCCCAGTTTCCCGTGGCTGGCTCAGTCGGTAGAGCATGTGACTCTTGGTCTCAGAGTTGTAATTTCGAGCCCCATGTTGGGTGTAGAGAACACTTAAGAATAAAACCTAGGGGCGCTTGGGTGGCTCAATCGGTTAAGTGTCCAACTTCTGCTCAGGTCATGATCTCACCGTTCGTGAGTTTGAGCCCCATGTTAGGCTCTGTGCTAAAAGCTTAGAACCTGGAGCCTACTTCGGATTCTATGTCTCCCTCTCACTCTGCCCTCCCCCTTTCATGCTCTCTCTCTCTCTCTCTCTCTCTCTCTCTCTCAAAAATAAATAAACATTAAAAAAAAATTTTTAACTTAAAAAATAAAACAAACTATTGTAATTTTAGGCAACAGCAATGACAATATTATGGAAGTTATTAAGGGTTTTTTTAAAAATTCAGGGACGGGTGGGTGGCTTAGTCAGTTAGGTATCCGACTTCGGCTCAGGTCATGATCTCACAGTTCGTGAGTTCAAGCCCTGCTTCAGGCTCCGTGCTGACAGCTCAGAGCCTGGAGCCTGCTTTGAATTCTGTGTCTCCCTCTCTCTCTGTTCCTCCCCTGCTTGCTCTCTGTCTCTGTCTCAAATATAAAGATTAAAAAAAAAAATTAAAACACAAATCATTTTTCTCCTCTTTTTAAAATTTTTTTTTTGTTTGAGAGAGAGAGCATGTGTGTGAGCAGGGGAGGGGCAAAGGGAAATAGAGAGAGAGAGAGAGAGAGAGAGAGAGAGAGAGAATGTTAAGCCTACTACATATTCAACACGGAACCTCACGGGCTTGATCCCATGACCCTGGGATCATGACCTGAGCCGAAATCAAGAGTTGGATGCTCAAATGACTTTGCCACCCAGGCACCCCCTCCTCTTTTTTATTCCCTTACCTACTTTAGTGACTCATACTAACGCCTGAGTCTTTTCATGTCAAAAACGAGCAAGAGAAAAGAGAGACAGAGATAAAAGGCTGAGATCATAATTTTTGAACAGCTCTTTGTTTCTAGGTAAATGCTCTTTCTGTTAAAAACAAAATGAAAGGAACAACTCTCTGAGAATATTCTAAGATGTATGTAGCTTTTAAAAAATCTCAATTACAGTCCCGTGTAATATTAGAACTGCTGCTCCTTTTAGGGTTGAATTCTTTCCATTCTTAGTAAATTATATTTTGTTAGTTTCTTAAAATTGAAAAGAGCTATAGTCTATAGTCTAACGACTATAGACTATAGTCTAACATTCAGTATGCTACACAAACTTTGATATCTGTGTTGTACAAATAAGTGGTTTCCTCAAGAGTTAAGTTTATCTTGGCAGTGGGAAAAAAAAAATGATTTACTTTGTGGAGTTTTCTCCTTGAAAGAGCGCTCGTTGAAAATTTGATTGAAAAGATTTAAAGCCAAATAGAGACAGAGGAGGCAGGAAATAGCCTTGTTGACACTTCAGATGAAATAAGGAGGAAGGGCACTAATATCTAATGCTTGATGCTTCTAGCGATAGAATATCCCAAATCATCATGAGAAGGTTTAATGGGGAAAATCATTACGCTCATCTGATTATAAAGGAAAACCGAAACTCGATGAATAGTTTGCTCTTTTCCAAGTGTAAAAATAAAGTAATTAATTTTAGGTGGCTTTCTCAAATTACATTTGTCAGAGGAAGAGACTCAGAAGAAATTTCACGAAACGACGTTAATTAAACTGGTTAGAGAAAACAATAGTACAGTAACCGTTGTAGAGTGTGAATTTAAAGAAAAGTCGAGTAATGTTTCTGGCTTTGCTGACGACTTCAGGGAGGGAACTCTTGGGGAGGGAGAGGCCTGGCCTTTAACAAGATCTGGGTCAGCCACAGTCAGAACTTCCAAAGCGAGAGTCACTTTCTATGGCGTCTGTCCCTGACTCCGGGTTGGGCCCTATAAATAGGCTCGCTTCTATCAGGTGTCATAGACATCAACTGGGATGCCCGAAGTAACTGGGGAAGGAGGGGAAAGATATGTTCCTATGAGAAACGCAGAAGCACGCTGTCCACATTCTTTAAATGTTTTCTCCTGACTATCATCATAACCTCTGTCTTATCTGGATTAATCCTTCTCTGGCTGACTTTGATCCCAGTCCCCCGATGGGCCCCTCAGATGCCGAATAAATTGTGAAATTGTGGTGTCAGGATTAGAGATAAAAGAGGAGATGTAGACCATGTGTCATCAGCATGCTGATCTCAGAGTGAAAATACCTCCTCTTTTCTTCAAGTTATCTCACATGAACTTGGAACAGGTGGACGATTACCATCAGATCCTAGCAGCGATGCCTGCAAGGCGGGCCGGGCCGGGCCGGGCAGCCCCTTGGGAGGAGGGGAGGGAGGACCTAGCCGCGGGTCCTCTTTTGTGACAGTCCCCACGGGGGCGGCCTCATGGGTTTCCCAGTGCACTCATAGGGCCTTGACTGCAGGTGCAATAAACACCCCACACGGAATGCGGCTGAAGGAGCATCTTGCTTGCCTGCTTGTGAGAGGACTCATACCCTGTTACCTGGCTTTGAAACCAGACCCGTTTATGTCACCTCACACTTGGCCTCTGAGCCCTCTGGGAGGCACAGCATTTTTCACTGTGTCTTTTACACGGTCATTCTACTTGCCTCTGTATAGTATTTCCTCCTTCTTTGAAGCCTACCTCCCATCATCGTCTACCAACCTCCACGCCATCCCCTTGCATTCTTTGAGGCTTTTGGCATCTGGCTTGAGGATTTTCTTACCACACGTTCCCTGAATCTGCCCCGCTCCTTGGTGATTTAATATGGGCGGAAACCTTATCCCTCGGGACAGTTGCAGTCTTCCTAGGAACTGTGGTGGCTTCTCTCCGGTCTGCCACCCAGCCCTCGGCCCATAGTACACACTCAATAAATATTTGTTGAATCAATTAATTATCCAAACACTCCGATCTCTTTTAACAGCTTTCTTTTTCCATTTCCGATAACACTTCCTTCGAATTCACTAAGAAATGAGAGGGCGTCAGACATTGACTCCATGTATTTCTCTCTTCTTCACCAAAAAAATGATACCCTCTCATCCATTTTTCTGTTTAGTGATACCCTGTGTTCCTGTGCCCTGGATGGGACTCCATCCGCTTCCTCTGGACGCTTTGCACTGTTAATTTTCCCCATGCTCATACCTTCAGTGGCTTCCTTTCTCTTCCTGTTCCCCGTCGGGTCCTAACATGCACAAGTTTCGACCATCCTTTGGAAAATGTACCTTCAACCCCGTGCCCTCCCCCTGAAACACCTGTTCACTTCAGAGCTACATTCTTGAAATAGTTTATACTTTCTGACTGCATTATTCCATCATCATCCTACCTTCACTTCTACGTTTCTTCTGAGATGACTCTCAGAGGTCACTGGTGACCTCCTAATTCCTAAATCCAGTGGCCTCTTTTCAGTCCCAGTCTGAGAGGTAGTTCCTGTTGTTGGCCACATGCCCTTCCCATCAGTGTGCCTTCTTGAAATTTTCTTGGTTCTTCTGCCTGCCCACTCTCCCTGAATCCTGCCCTTGATATTCCCACCCTGGTTGTCCAGGTGACAGATGATGGTGGCTTGTATTTGGGTAGTGGTTATCCGAGATGGAGAAGAGTGTCCGGTTAAAGAAATACTTAGACGACAAACCTGCCAAGAGCTGATGGTGTGTTTCAAGTGAAGAGTAAGAGAAGGAGGGAACCAAGATAACCCCTGACATAGGAGGCACTCCGAGTGGACCATGTGGTGGGAGGCTGTCGTGAGTTCCACTTTACACAGGCTGAGCTTAAGATGTCTCAGAAATCTCCAAGAATATACGTGAAGGAGGCCTTTAGTTCGGTCCGGAGGCTTGGAGGAGCAGTCGGAACTAAGGGTAAGTGAAGGATATACTGCTGAGCCACCCATATATAATTGGGAATTGAGGGCATGGACAGTGTAGAGTAAACAGAGAGGATGAGAAAAGGAAAGGATCAAGTCTAAAAATTGGGGGGTGCCCAGGTGGCTCCATTGGCTAAGTGTCTGACTCTTGATTTCAGCTCGGGTTATGATCTTACATTCCTGAGATTAACCCTTGCATCAGGCTCTGTGCTAACAGCATGGAGCCTGCTTGGGATTCTCTCTCTCTCTCTCTCTCTCTCTCTCTCTCTCTCTCTCCCCCCCCCCCATCCCCCTGCCCCTGCTCTCTCTCTCTCTCTCAAAATAAATAAATAAATAAACTTTTAAAATTAAAAAAAATAAAACTTGGGGTGTCAGGCAGGGCAAAGCAAGTCTAAAAATCAGACTGAGGGGCGCCTGGGTGGCTCAGTCCGTTAAGCATCCGACTTTGGCTCAGGTCATGATCTCACGGTCCGTGAGTTCGAGCCCCGTGTCGGGTTCTGTGCTGACAGCTCAGAGCCTGGAACCTTCTTCAGATTCTGTGTCTCCCTCTCTCTCTGACCCTCCCCCATTCATGCTCTGTCTCTCTCTGTCTCAAAAATAAATAAACATTAAAAAAAAATACAAAAAAAAGACTGAGAAGTAAACAGAGATGTAGGAGGATACTTGGGTAGGGTTGGAGCACGGAAGCCCGGGAGAAATGCAGTTCAAGGTACTTAAAATGCAGTACAAATCAAAAATACCACTAACTAATTCAGCAATTTGTGCTTCCTTATGTAAATTGTAAACTTGATATTCACATCAACACAATAATTTAAAATACATGCCTATTGACGTCACCCGCTGTCTTTCTTTTTTATTACCGACTTTCCAGAACTTAGGTAAGGAAATCAAAGGAAGGCAGGCCACTCATGGCCGACTGTCTTCTTCACGTGCAAACTAAAAGACCCTTTCAAGAGTGAAATCATTTATCTTTTCTCTTATAATATACAGCCAAGAGTATTCGAGCATTGTGGTGGTCAAGGCAATCAAAAAATGGGTTTTGGCTGGTTTGCTTTGGGCTGACTTAACTTTTAAAAATTTTATTATCTTGACAATGGCATTGTTCGAACCGGCTGTACGTGTCTGAATAATTCACAGCTGCTCATTGAAAGGGTTTTATGGGAACGTGGGCCCCATGCACATCACTGGGCCTTATAATCGGCTGCACTTATTTACATGGCCTCCAGGCTAGCTTTAATAGTTGCTTTCCACTCTGCAGTTGGAACATATGTAAGCTTTGGCAACTGGCCTGGCTCCCGGACTGATGGAGAAAAGGAGATTAGGACGAGGCAGACATGGTCTCCTGGAATCCCTGGCTCACAAGCTCCTCTGTCCAGTGGTTCAGGAGCTCCACTGTGCTGTGCTGGTCGCAGATGGGTGTAACTCCCATGGCGGGCACCGCAGAGAGAGCAGACCAGTGTTTGTGCAGCCTTACAATATATAGACTATTTAGGAAACTTTTACCGCTACAAAATTTCCGGAGAGGTGGCAAATATCGCTTGATTTCTCCTGTTAATATGTCTTCTTGCAAATCAAATCATCCTGAAGTTCATTAGCTGTGCTTGATGTTATTTATGTTCTAATTCAAATAATGAGCAGCTTGCATTTCTTCACAAAATTAAATTTACAGAATCTCATTCTATAATCAATGAATGTCTTTAGTCCCCTTAAATGACGTGACACTCTCGAGTGTTTGGGGAATGAGATAGAGGCATGAGAACCATTTAAAAAAAAAAAAGCCATAGACTTTTACAGTATTGTTTGTTTAATGAGCAGAGGTCAATTGCTATGGGGGTATTGACAATCTGTGGCATCCTGAAATCATTCTCTTTTTACCCAGAAATGGGTCATTGGATGAGTTTGCTGGATCTGCGGCCTTTGTCCCTAAAGACTATTTCAAGGAACGCATTTCTAGAAACTCTGTTTCTAGAAGCAGAGTTCTCTTGAGGCAGTGAGCCCCCGCAACTTTGCCGTCTCCTGTGAGGTTGCATCTTCCGGCTTCATTCAGAAAGTGCCAAGAGCAGGTGGGAAGGAATTTATCTGATCTTCATTTCTTTGCTGTTGTTGTTTATTCGTGTCGCACATTGCTTTTCAGGTGGTCCCGAGTGTAAATCACACATCTTCTGTTGAGGTTGTAAATTTTGTTTTGATTTTCTCTTGCTTTTCCAGCATGCAGTACTTTTCTTTGAATTCTGTCACATCTTCTAAATAAAGGCAGTGCAGCGGCCCGATTTATTTCTCTGTTTAGCAACTGTGGTTTTCCGAACCGTGGCAATCCAGATGTTGTTGAGACGCTTTAGATTAACATGACAACTGTGCGTCCTGTTGGAATCTGTTAGAAATAATCTGTTAGGTAACCTAGGATGCCGATGTGTGACCTGGCCGTGGGACGGAAAACTTACCCCGTTGTGGGGCCAGCCACACATGCGAGAGAGGGATGGAGAGGCTGCTGGTTACGTCAACACCCAATGTGCTTTAAGTCTCTGAGCTGGTTTCTTAACTTTTCCATCATCAGTCAATAAAACCAGTAGAATAGTAACTGTCCTCATGGATTTTATAGGATTGTGGGAGTTAAGAAACCCAAGAATTTGAGGAAAGCGATTTCTTTTTTTTTTTTTTTAAGTGTGTTTGTTTGTTTATTGATGGGAGGAGAGAGAATCCCAAGAAGGCTCCACACTGTCAGCGCATAGCCTGATGTGGGGCTTGAACTCACAAGCCACGAGACCATGACCTGTACTGAGATCAAGAGTTGGGCGCTTAACTGAATGAGCCACCCAGGTGCCCCAGGAAAGCGATTTCTAATTTCTGTTCCATGCCAACGTCACATTTTACTGGAGGAGCCACTGCTAGATACTCTGTAGTTACCAGTAACTCCTTTTCCTGTGTGCTCTCCCTGACTCTACAAGGAACGGCAAATATCGTAAGGGCTAACTTGTGTCTCGTGTTGAACAAACGGAGACAGTAAGAGCTATAGCACAGAGTGGCATCTGTGGTTATGATTACCCCATAAATGCCTGAAATGAGGTTCTTAGGAGTCCTGTCACTGACACTTGCACAGTAACTAGGTGTCAGTGAGTATTTAACCCCAGGATCACCAGCCGGGTTTCTGACCACCACCAGCGGCCCTAAGCAATAAGGAGAGAAAGAATTAGAAGGAGAAGGAGAAAAAGAAGAGGACGATAAAACAGAAAGAAAACAAAGCAGCGTTTATGGATCAGACTCATCCTATAGCCCACCTTAACTCCCTAGAATAATATTTTAGAGACAGTTCATTTACGTCCACATGGGTAGACACAGTGCCTGCCTAAAAGAGTACATGAGGTAGAAATGGACATAGATGTTGTAATTATCAAAGTCTTTGTCGACAGCAAGTACGTAGAGATAGCAGTGTTGAGTATGAGAAAATCAGAATCGAGCCAGACTAATGGGTCGAATCCAACGATTTCAGTCTTCCTCTAGAATTCAACAGTACAGTCATGCCATTGAAGAATGTGTCTCATCTGGGGTCACCTGGGTCGGTCATTCAGTTAAGCTTCCAACTCTTGATCTCGGCTGAGGTCATGATCTTCCAGTTTGTGAGATTGAGCCCCTCATTGGACTCCGTGCTGACAGTGTGGAGTCTGCTTGGGATTCTCTCTCTCCCTCTCTTTCTGCCCCTCTTCGTTCTCTCTCAAGATAAACAAACCAAAATGTCTCACCGTATGTGAAAATGTCATGGTTTTATTGCCCTTAGTTGAAATAACCAACGTGGTCTAAGTGCCAGTCTTGACTGTATTCATAACACATATAGTGACGTGGATCCAAACGAGATCCAGAACAGGGTCAGTTCTCTCCTGCCCTTTCTTTTTTCCATTTGTCCGGTACAGTTCTAGGCTCTGGCAGTGCAGGGGTGAACTTCCTTTCTAGGGAGGAAATGGCCAATACATAAACAGATGAGCAGGGTATGTTCCGATAATGGGAAATGTTGAGTTGAAAATAAAACAGAGACATCAGGTAGTGACTGGGGTGGAGGAGAAGTTAATTAGTTAGGATCCTGAGGGATGCCTCTCTGAGGGGCTGATTTGTACACGGGAGTTTGAAGGGTGAGAAAGAACCAGCCACGTCAGGAGCTGTGAGAAGACACAGAGATGGGCGAATGGGAAGACTCACAGGTTAAAAAAAAAAAATGGAATTTTTGAAGAACAGAAAAGTATCAGCCGGCATGCAGCGAGCGAGGAGACCGTGGTTAGAGATGATGTCGGAAAGGAAGACAGCGCGTTTTACTGGGTGCTGATCAGGGCTGAGGTGCTCCAGCAAGAACTGATACATAAATGTGAACTCAAAAATGATGAGAAGTTACAAAACCTTTATTCATGACGCTTTAGTTAAAATGTGCCAGAGGCAGTTATCTTGAAAAGACAAGACCGGAGAGGAGAGCCATGAAGATGTCTTTGAGAAGCATTCTATTGGAAGAGCTGCAGGGGTGGTGACAGAGTAACCTCGGGCCGCTGGATGGACTGGATGGGGCCATCGCCAGGCAGAACCGTACCACTTACAGTGAAGGACTTGAACCCTCAGCCTGGTCCAAAAGTGAAACAAGCAAGCTCAGAAGGCTGCTTGTGTTTGGTCACAAAGTGTTGTCAGGCAAGGCTGGACACTGCTGTCGGGGACTCTTACCTTATATATGTGTGTTACCACGCTAGCAGAGTACTTGACAGGTGGCACTTAATAAATGTTTGCTGGAAGAGTGGACAACCAAAGTGCAGCAGCAGTGGGTCCGAGGATGGATCTAAGCGACCCCTAAGAACACCCCTAATTCAGGGTGTTATAATTCAGTCATATGTGTGAAATCGGAATGGTTTTCTTTCCCTTTTTTCTTCTTTTTAACGTAATTTATTGTCAAATTGGCCAGTAACGTAGAGTGTATTCAGTGCGCTCTTGGCTTTGGGGTAGATTCCCGTGGTTCATCGCTTACATGCAACACCCAGCGCTCATCCCAACAAGTGCCCTCCTCAATGCCCGTCACCCATTTTCCCCTCCCCCCCGCCATGAACTCCCAGTTTGTTCTCTGTATTTAAGAGTCTCTTACGGTTTGCCTCTTTCCCTCTCTGTAACTATGTTTTTCCCCTTCCCCTCCCCCATGGTCTTCTGTTAAGTTTCTCAAGACCCATATATGAGTGAAAACATATGGTATCTGTCTTTCTTTACAGAATTGTTTTAAATATTAAAAAAAGAAAAGTTATTTAGGAAGAAATTTGTGACTTTTGGTGGGCAGTCACAAATAACCTCTCAAACTGTAGCAAATCCTCTTACTCTTTTCAGACCTCAAAGCCACCCCACGCAAACTCTCCTACATTTCCTTTTTTTGTTTAATTTTTTAATGTGTATTTATTTTGAGAGAGAGAGAGAGAGAGAGCGTGAGCAGGTGAAGGGCGTACAGAGAGGGGGACACAAAATCTGAACCAGGCTCCAGGCTCCAAGCTGTCAGCACAAAACCCGATGTGGGGCTCGAACCCATGAACCATGAGATCATGACCTGAGCCGAAGTCAGATGCTCAACTGACTGAGCCACCCCGAGCACCCCATCCTACATTTCCTAAAGCTATAGACAATGACATCATTGCTGTTTAGAAATAATAGCAGAAATATAATTTACTTACAAGGGATTTTCTGATCGTTTGGCCTTTAAACGTAGGGTTTTGAAAGTTGATCTGAAATGCACCACATAATTGCCTTTAGGCTTTTAACCAAACACATATGAAATACATTTCATTATTTTATTCATTATACTGTAGCTAAAATTTGCTTTTGAAATGTGCTGTCATTTCCTTTTTTAAAAAAAGTACAATTTCAATAGTCTTAGCCTTAATGTCAAAGAAAAAAAAAACATTGAAATTCTTAGACTAGTTTCATAATTCAGAGTATGAAAAATGTTGACATGTACTCTATTGTACGTTGATCAAAGACGTTATTACGGTATGTTCTTTAATTTAAGGTGATTCTTCTAATGTGTAGCACCAATTATTCTGATCTCTGCTGAGAAGGGATGACATATGGTATTTTTATTTAACATAGATCTAGTAAGTTGGATAATTTAAGTAGATAGTTAAATACACCCAATACCTGAAATCAGCTTGCACAGATGAAGCCTCGATTTATGGAACTGGCTGAGACGCCATCAGTAGGAATATAATTTAAAAAAGGCATTGGCATTGAATGGGATACAAAGGAGGCCCTGGTTTTCCTTCATTAACTCAACAACTATTTACTAGCCTGCAGTACGGCAGGTAGTGTGTGAGGGCTTGGGGTCGAACAGTAAACAAACACGTAAATTTCCCTGCTCCTAGAGTTCCTCACAACCACGGAAGGTTGCAAATGAGGGGACGAATGAGCTGTTCATTACAATCTTATGTGCCTGTAGAATACTTTATAGTTTACCAAGTGCATTCACAAACACTAATAGCTTTAACCCTCCCACAACCTACAGAAGAGGAATAATAATAATAAAACAATAATATAACTAACCTGTGCTGTTTACCACGTGCCAGGCTCGCCTCTGAAAACCTTACAGGTCTCAGCTCCTTTACTTGTTACAACAACCCTGTGAAGCAGATAGTATTATCTGAGACTGAGATGGAGATGAGCTTCACTTGCCCATGACCACGCAGCTAGTGATCGGTAAAGCACAGACTCTCACCCGCTGCACTGTGTCTGTAGAAGGGGAGAGATGATGCCATGCAGGGGACTGGGGCACACTGCCAGAGGCAAGTTGGATTTAGTTTTTCTCATTTTAAGGCCTGGACTTTTCTCAGCACCCCACAGCTGCCTAGCACCAGCAGTAATACCATTGGATTAATAGCGAGCTTTTGCTAACTTACGCCATGGTAGGGAACAGCAACCAAATCTTGTGGCTTGCGACAACAAAGGTTTATTTTTAAACTCATGTTACATGAGTACGGGGGGGTGGCTGTGGCTCTTCTCCGTGTTGTCTTCGTACTAGAAGGACAAGCCATCATCTCAGGCATGGCTGCTGTCACGGCAGAGAAAAAGAAAAATGGCGGACCATGTGATGGCTCTTAAAGCTTATACTTGGACACAGACCGTACCACTTCTGCCCACGTCTTGGCCAGAGCAGATCATACAGCCAATAGGGAGAAAATGTCCACCTTACCCAGTGAGGACACCGGAGACGGACTCTGGAGAATGAATCTGATAGAAAGGACTTATAAATATTTTGAGCAATTGTGACCCATTTTTTAGAAACATGTTCATTTTTAACAATAATTTGTTTACACTCTACTAAGTGCATGGCACCGTTCTAGTCCTTTCTCAACCGTTACATCTTAGATTTTACCTAACCCTATTGGCCTTGCTATCCCCATTTGATAGGTGAGCAAACTGAATAGAAACAGCAAAGTTGCATAGCTTGCATAACAATTCTTAAAGGATTGAATCAGGTTTTGAACACCTGAACTCCTAAACCTTAGGCTTTTCACTTTAATATACTGCCTGTTGGTAGAGAAATTCCTCGTGAATTTGATTCCGTTTTGGGCAGATGAAAAATTCTTGTACGTGGATGATTGCCGGCTAATAGAGTGAAACTCAAGCTGTCTGAAACCTATAAGGCAATTAGTCATTCTGGCTGAGTTTTCCAGATTATTGAGGATTTAGTCCTTTGAAATAAGAACTTGTAGATTTCTACTGGAAAACATTCTATTTCTATTGAAAAACACTGAAAAACATGCACATTTGTAGGAATTCTCAGGTAGTCTACAGGAACAGTTAAACATGGAACAATTAATTGGTAATGTTTCTCGTGTCAGTGTCGACTTAACTTCAGCAGAAGCTTTAATGGTGCAAGATTTTCAGATGGGTATAATAATCAGTTATGCAAACATGGGTTTGCTTATATGTGATTATCTTCAATATCTAAAGGTCTGTAAAACAGCGCAACAGATTTGCTCAGAGTGATGAGGACTTTTACCAACGAGTCAGAAATTTCTTCTTGATGTCCATTGTCAAAAAAGGTATTTTCATTTGAAGAGATCTGTGGCCTTAATTAAGTGGCTGCATTTTGGGGTCTGAGTTTCCTAGTGATTCTTCTCCAGGGGCATCATTTGGGGTCCGAAAAAGCTCTTCCACTGAGAAAGTCATCCTGAGAACTTGTCTTTTACTGTGAAAATGGAAGAGTGTGGAGAGCAAAGGAAATCACCGCTACGCTTTCTCATCCTAGATGAGGCTTTTTGCCCAGTATAATTAGACTCACCTTTTTTACAACTCTGAATTCAAGGTATAAAACGGAGTGGTTGATAGTTGAGTAATTACTAGGATTCTATTTTCCCCCAAGGCAAAGTTTTATCTCCTTTAGTGGGAGAAATCTGTTTATGGTCATAATATATACTGACAGTGTATATCTTACAGGTAAAGATACTCTCTCGAATGTTGAGTTAAAATGGGTACAGGACATAAAATTATTGGTCACCGTGCATGAGATCTATCGATGATAGTGATTTATATTAGTGGTATTTTATTCATTTCGGGACATTAATGGGTATACTTGCATTTAAATTAAAATATGTGATTGCTGATAATGTCACATGCCCAGACTAGTCAATCACTCTTAATTATTGAAGTAAAGACACAACTTTCTATTATTATGCTCTTTATAAGTCAAACAAATATGAAGTGCAAAGCTTTTAAGACCTCTAAAATCTCTCCATCAGATGTATACTGCTGTGAAAGTAGAAATTGCTTTCATGGAGATTTGGAAGGGGAAAAAAATTTAAATAACGAAGTGATTTAGTGTGCAGTTGGCAAATCAGCATACTTAAAATACATGAATATTAAAATAAAGGATGCAATAAACATAACTACTGACTTGCTGGTTATTGAGCTTGACTTTTAAGTTAAGATCTTTTTCTCCTAAAATTTTCTCCATACGCCTTCAGAGTTCCTCCTGTTGTTATTTTTTCAAGATCACTGTCAGGTGAAGTCTGATTCTCCTCACAGAATTCACCTGAGTACTTAAATGGACATAATTACTGTGCAAAGGTTCTGGAATCCCTTTGGGCTCAGTCCTTGAGTTGAGACATTTTATACATAAAACGACACCTGGCCAATAAAAGGAATCAAAATGGCAGTTTATTCAGTGCGTATTAAGTGCCAGCATGTGTCTCCGTTAATCACACCTTGGAAGCCCTTTCGGTTTAGAACAATAGTTACCCTTGGTCCGGCAGGAGAGGAAACCCAGTTCTTGCAGGGTAGATGCCTACCCGAAGTCACAGAATTTGTACGGTAAGAATCTGGACTCAGATTCTTGCCGTCAAAAGCCTAGGCTGTCTTCCTGATCAACGCTGCTCCCAGATCCCACGTTACCTTTGGAAAGATAAAGTGATTTTTATTTTCTTACCGACAAAGCCTTTGATCTCTCCGGTGTCACACGTTTTATTTTAAGGTTTGATATGGCCTATGGACATCCAAAGGCACTGCCTTCTTTTTGATCCATTATTTCCAGGAAGAACCAGAGAAGTTGATGGGATTATTCAGAATTTCCCAGGCTTCAGGTTAATTAGACCGCTTTATACTGAAGGCAAATTCCAGTATCTTAGACAAAGAAACATTTTGGTTGATACCCAAAAGCCCGAGACTCTCCTTATTTGTTTTCTTAAGTTGAGTTCCCTCTTTCTCCTCCCCACAATCTTCAGGCTCTGAAAAGTAAATGATACTATCTTTTCTAAATGGAAGCGAACATTTAATTTTTACGATTAATCACCGTTATCTAATCTATCTTGTTTAAATGAAGTTGATACTTACCAGAGGGATTGAAGACAGTGTGACATTTGTCTCAAAATTGAGATAACAGGTGTCACAAACACAGTGAATGTTTTTTTTTTTTTAAATACAGTTTATGACAAAAAGTGGACTTTTCTGAGAGAAAAGAGTCTTCTTGAAATGCCAGTTCCCTTGGCTGACTTTACGATAGCTGTATGCATTTTGTGCTTTTGCGTTTGCTCTTAGCAAATCTCTGTGTCCCCGGTCAGGCTGCAGGTTCACTGCTTGGACCTTCTTTTACTCTTCTGTGAACCTACCTTCCCATCACTTGCTTGCTTGCTTGCTTGCCTGTTTGCTTATTTATTTATTTATTTATTTAGAGAGAAAGAGAGCACGAGTGTGCAAGCAGGGGAGGGGCAGAGAGAGAGGGAGAGAGAGAATCCCAAGGAGGCTCTGTGCTGTCCGCCCAGAACCCAGTGTGGGGCTCGATCTCAGGACCCTGTGATCTTGACCTGAACTGAAGTCAAGAGGCAGATGCTCAACCGACTGAGCCACCCAGGCACCCCTTCTGTGAACCTTTCCCTGTCCTTCTGTTCCTGCATGGAAAAGGTTTGAATTAGTGGATCGTGATGGACATCGGTTTCTCAGTGCCAAAAAGTGTGTTCTTTCTGGTGGGGCATGTTTTCTCATGAGTGAAAAATCCAAGACTTAATACCTCTCTGTGAAGTTTACAGGTATGGTGTTAAACACAGGACTGTGCTGAGTGCTGGGTAAAGACAGGGAGGGATTTGGGGAGGCTTCTTACTGCCCCCAGATGACCCTTTGAGCCACATCCCCTTCAGTCCTGCCTTGTTCTCTCCCTTTCTTGAGAACTTTTTTTTTTTTTTTGTAGTTTTGAAGCTTTAAAACATGATAGGGAAAAAAAATCCTCATTGAAAAAATTGCAAAAGAGAGTAAGATAAGAATATTTCGCAAGAATATTGGTTGACTTAAAAACTGGACTGGAAAGTGGTCCTCCTGGTATTTAGTTCTGTTCAAGTTATGGATGCCTTGAGGAAGGCAGGAATGTTTCTCATCCTTTTAGGTCTTTATAAGCAGCAGAAAGCTTTGGTTAACAGAGCAGAATTTCCCTTATTTAGGTACATGTTACGCTGAAAATAGTAATCCTTTTGAAGTGCAAATTTTTTTCACTTAAACATATTAAGCTGGAGGAATTCGGACGTGCCTAAAAAGCCTTTTATTTCTTTGGTCACAACCTATTATTATTATTATTATTTTTTAACTTTGGGATTTCAGTTGCCATATTGTGTTTGTGTCCTCAGTCGCAGGTTTCCGGAGACATTAGGACTAAAACAACCCAGCCCGTTGGGGCACCAAATACATCAGTGCCCATCAGTCCGTTGAAATGACAGCAAGGCTGTGACAGTCAGCAAAAGCACAATGAACACAACACGCTAAGTTTGGGCATCGTGTTTACACATTGGCCACGTGTATGTGAATATGTCCATAAGGCAATTCCATCAGTACTCATTTACCGAAAGACTGAATACGTTCTGAAAATTGGGAACTGTCTCAAATTTGAATGCAGCACAGAGGAATCCGTTTTTATCCGAAACTTTAGGAGTTGCGTATAATTTAAATTTTAGAGCTTAATTTTTGTGTCATTTGGCAAGGTTGACAGCCCTCTGGGACCCCGCTGGCTTTCGCCTTCTGCACAGTAGCCAGATCTATGTCTCTTTTATTGGGTAAACCTCCTAAGACAGTTTGAGTCTATAGGAGCTCTATAAGCCCATCATCATAATATACCCCCAAAGCACAAACCTCATAAACACTTTCAAATGTTTAATAGAAGAGATCATTAGCTGTGTTTAGGAAGAGAGCTGATCAACAGTGAAAGAAAAGAGCTCATTATTATAAGGCAATTAACCTAGGACCTGCACCAGGGCTCGCCCCACCTTTCTGTTTGTTTCCTCACCCTGGATTGTATGGGAAAAGAGATTAAATGAAAGCTTTCAGAGAATTTTTATGTTTTCTTCTTTCCAGTAGCGATGCTAAGACTCCAGATGTGCCAGCATCTCCTGCAAGCTGAGAGGTCCGGGTGTGATTCGGGGATTAGTGTGGAGCTACAGCGATTCCCAAAGAAGCAGGCCTTCCAAGGGCCAGCAACGAGTCTGTCCCCAGCACAGGCAGCAGTTGCCGAGGGGAGTTGTCCCTTAGAGCTTGCATGGCCTGCCAGAGCTGGACTTGTTGTTTGTGGGAGAGGATGGGTCCAGAGAATAAGACTAATCAGACCAGTGCTTTCACAGCCAGTTCCGAAACCTGGGTTTTTCGTTATTACCATCTTTTTTTTTTTTTTTTGTCTTGTCCTAAAGGATAAGGCTGAAGCACTGACAAGCTGTGTTCTGAAGGTGTTGGGTGTTTAACCTGCACGACCCCACTTCTGCATTCTCATATGCCCTTCATGCATTCCTTCTTTCCTGTTCTTTCTACGCTGTTCTATGACTTCATCCTTTCCATCAGAAAAACGTGGGTTTCGGTGTCCCTGCGGTGCCCATTAAGGGCACATTGAGCTCTCTGGGGCACCACCACCGGCCCTGGCCACTCTGCACTATCAGCTCGGCAGACGAGCAGGTTCCGTTAGTCCTGCAAATGATGGGGAAACCAGAGCTTCTTCCCTTCCGCTGCTTCCAGAGGTTATCCCGATCATTCTCAATTATTTCAGCCCGAAAGTTGTAAGAATAAAATGCATGAGAGAATTGTCTCTTTTCCCCTTTGGCCATAGCTACAGAGAAGAATGGATCAAATTAGAATATATTATGGGTTCCACTTCAGGCTGTCTTAAGTGTGGGGCTGTTTCCGGGAAAGGAGCGGGTGGCAGATGATACAACACTCAGGAAGGATTTCATCCTTTAAAAGACTTTCTTCTGAACGAACAGAACTGCCCATTCGTCTACTGAAACTGATGACCGCATTGCAAGCTCTGTACGTTAGCCGTTAACATTTTCGGAGTATGCATTTACTGCTGTATTCCGTAGATAAAACCTTAAACTGAAAAATGCTTTCATCTCCTCCTTAAGATTCTCCAGCTCTCAAAAGTTTGACATAGTGCCCGTGAAGAATCTCAACACCAGTTTTTAGGGGTTGGTGAACATAATCACCTGTAATTTTGTTTTCCTGCTTTTCTCTTGTAAAGTGGCCTTTGGCCTTTGATGTGCTTGTCTGAGAAAAGACCATAGCATTGCAATTGTAGATTTTGTTTCAGGTGTTTATTTTAAAATTCTTATGAACTTGGATATTCTCGTTGCCACATAGAGCAAGATTTCAGCTGCGGTTGGAGCGTTTCCATTTGTAATATAGCCCAATATAAAGCCAAATTAAATGGAAATAGTTGTAGGCCAAATTTTGTTGGATTATTATTTTTAGCTTACTCTTTTTCTTCCTTCAAACATTGCTTTAAATTTATATTATATATAAAAATACATGTTAAAAAAAAAATATATATATATATAACTACCACCACCACTCCCAGTGCCATTTTTTTTTTCTCCCAGCTTCGCACAGACCTCACTTAGAGTACGAATGGTGTCAAAAAAGGTCCCGAATACATTCAAGGATACTAGCAGATTGTAGCTACTATGGAGCAAAACGGTTATTACATTTGGCAACGGTCCTCAAACACTGGCATTGCCCCAGAATCACTTGAAAGGCTGGGTAAGGGTGCTGGTCCACTTCAGACTTGGATTTAGTCTGGACTGGGGCTCAAGAATTTGCATTTCTAACAAGTTCTCAGGTAATGTTGAGCCCCCTGATCTGTGGCCACACTTTGAGAACCTCTGCGTAACCGTCCTGTCCACATTCCTATGTAACGTGTGTGTGTGTGTGTGTGTGTGTGTGTGTGTGTGTGTGTATGGGTCTTATATACGTAGATATTTTTGTATGTTATATGATGGTGTAATGTAAGGCACATCCATGGACGTGATCACGATTGCCCTCCAAGCCTGGAGGACACTGTAGGTGGTTGATTCTATGGAAGGAGCCACGCCAGTAATGTCTGAAACAATTGGTCTGTTGGGACAAAAGGAAAATAATCATATCAAGTATATAGGATAATATATGTAGTGTGTGGTATATGCTTCCAGTTCTTTCTACGCATATACAAACAGGTATGTGCACATGTGTATTTTTTAACCTAAATGAAATCCTACTACATGTGTTTCTGGTTTCTGAGCATATTACTGAATTTAATGGGTAACATATTGTTTGCTAAAACTCACCAGTACTTTATATGAAATATTTTAAGTGATTTATAATGACTTCATTAGACAATTAATAACTTCAATCCAAAAGGAATACTCATGGGGAAAAGCAGATTCAATTTTCATATTTTACAACTGTAAACAGAACAATGTCAGTGGAAATGTTCGCTACATTGTTCACTTAGGTATCCGATGACCACATACTTTCAATTGCATAGTGTGTTCAGGAAAGCCATTTTTCCCCCTCAAAAAAATACAGCAAAAAAAAAAAAAAAAAGGAAAGAAAGAAATCTGGCCAAGGGCGAATTTGCAATTCAAAGGAAAAGGTATTGTCATGTAAGGAGTCCGAGTGAGATATTTCCACTGCTTTCTGAGTTTCAGCTTGTTCCTTGTAACTCTGCAAGCGTTACAGACTTCAATCCCACCGTGTAAAAAGCAAATCTTTGAATTTTGCAACCATCTTACACAATCTTTTTTGTACAAGACCCTACTGTGACTACCTATTAAACTGATGTCAGGATTTTAGAGAGGTGGTTTTAACAAAGAAACCTACCCTCTCTTCTCAGAGAGCGTTTGTAACATAAACATCAATCTGTGAAGGACAAAGCTTTGCTTGTCTGGAACTGGCTCCAGAAACTCGGCGTCGAAAATGCTTACCAACCTCATGCGTGTATATTTTTGCCCTGTTGTGCTTTCTGTTTGGCTGGCTTTTTGAATTTGTGTGGGAGAATGACAACTAGCTTTTAAATGTGTTAGTAATTGGGGGGATCTGGGTGGCTCAGTCGGTTGAGTGTCCGACTTCGGCTCAGGTCATGATCTCACAGTTCGTGAGTTGGAGCCTCACGTCGGGCTCTGTGCTGACAGCTCAGAGCCTGGAGCCTGCTTCGGATTCTGTGTCTCCCTCTCTGTCTGCCCCTCCCCTGCTTGTGCTCTGTCTCTCTCTGTCTCTCAAAAATAAATAAACATTAAAAATATTTTTTAATATTAGTTTTTATTTTAATATTAGTTTTTAATTATTAGTAATTAGATAAGGCAGATACCTTTGTCTGTAAAGCTAGTTATATCTTTCACATTTCAATGGGACCCTAAGCTAGAAGATGGCAGGGAAATAGTAGAGAAGAATAAAGCTAAGTACTAGGTGGGGTTCCCTCTGCATAGGTGTGTGTGCTCTGATTCTGGGGACCCCAACAACAGGATAGGGTGATGGGATCGGACCATGATGCTTGTTTTCTACAGATAACTTATGGGACATTCTAGGGAGCCACTTCCAAATTTTGTAAGTTATTTTCACGAATATTTTAAGGAAGTTATTGTTTTAGTTCCTTTCTTTGACTGTTTTGATTGGGAATATGAAAAAAAGCAGGCAAAGCGGTGTTAAAACAAGCATCTCCAGGGGCGCCTGCGTGGCTCAGTCGATTGGGCATCCGACTTCAGCTCAGGTCGTGATCTCACGGTCCATGAGTTCAAGCCCCGCGTCGGGCTCTGTGCTGACAGTTCAGAGTCTGGAGCCTGCTACAGATTCTGTGTCTCCCTCTCTCTCTGCCCCTCCCCTGCTCACACTGTCTCTCTCAAAACTGAATAAACATTAAAAAATTAATAAAGAACGATGATTCTCATAGGAGAGAATAGGAAAAGTAAGAGAATATAATATCAGCTTTGGGGAGTATTTGCAAATACTTGTTCTGAAGAAGGTAATACTATAAAAGCAATCTTGCCCAAACTGGGGTCAGTCCCCACGGAGACAGCTTGGGCGACGCCCCAATTAACCCCCTCTGAAAGTGCCAGTATGTCAATGTAAGCACCAGATCGTCCTCTTACATGTAAGTACACGTTATGTGTCCTACCTCGACTGCATACACGCTTCCCCGAGCACAATGGGCTGTTTTAGCCAGTCCTTCACCAAGGCCAGAGAAGAGACCCCTCTGGAAACTTCCACAGTTGATTTGGAGGATCCCCAAGTTGTTCTCACCACTTTTCTCGGTGAAAATTGCCAAGACCATCAGCCCAACCACATATCATTCTGGAAGCGATGCGTCTTTTGTAAGAAAAGGAAAGGGGGTAGGCATGAATACTGTGATTCCAGGGGACTGACACATGTGAAGATAAATAACGAAGAAACGCATTTTTTAACACCAATTAAGTGCCTTACCTGATCGTCTCATGACTACACGGCATTTGTAATAACTCAATGACACAACTAAATGAAATTTAAAGGATTTAATTAGGCAATTTTATTATAATGTCAAAAGCTGTTTGCTTACCCTACCGAGATGGTGACTACATTCAAACTTTATTATCCTTTTTTGTTGAATTCAGAGAACTCAGAGATATTAATTTCTATATCCTGAAATATAGAATATATCCTCTATCTATAACTCAGAGATATTAATGCAGAGATCTTGAAATGGACAGAGGTTGGTCATGCTAATTTTTTTTGACAGGTTTGAGAGATCATCATTACTTTCATATGTGTGCGACTAGATGGCAGTCTCTGTGTTGATCTGCAGCCATTTCTCTGTAAGAATTAGAGCCCTGATGGGCAAGGCGTGTCACAGCCCTGACCCCTCAGTCCCAAAGACGGTTCAGGCACCTGCAGGGGCGAGAAAAGAAATTCATATAGAGGAAGGAGAAGTTAAAAGATGTGATTTGTTTTCACAAAATAAGAATGTGAAGGTTTGGAGACAGTTGACAAAGGATATGGAACTATGGCACATGGCAGTGACTTTCCAAATGCTCTTGAGTGGATCAAAGGGACAGGGCTATGAATGAAGTAGAGTTTCATCCAGGGGACAGAGCAGCAGAGGTGCCCGCACACGAGACCCTCTCCCCCTTGTGAATGTAAAGTAGGACCACCATGGTCTCCCCGTTGCCTTTTCTTCCTCCCCATCTGAGGTTTAAAACTAAGGGGTGTGGGGGTGCCGCGGTGGCTCAGTCCGTTGAGTGTCCGACTTCAGCTCAGGTCATGATCTCACGGTCTGTGAGTTCGAGCCCCGCATTGGACTCTCTGCTGACAGCTCAGAGCCTGGAGTCAGCTTTGGATTCTGTGTCTCCCTCTCTCTCCCTCTGCCCCTCCCCTGCTTGTTCTCTCTGTCTCTCTCTGTCGCTCTCTCCCTCTCTCTCTCTTAAAAAATGAATGAACATTTTTTTAAAAGTTTAAAACTAAGGGGAACTGAGCCTTGCAAAATGAAGTGGACGGGAATCTCAGAGAGTATCTAATCTCTACCCTTTCCCTAAGGAAAAGCGTTTTCAAATAATGCTAATAAGTTTAGATGAATGACTGAATGAATGAATGATTGAATGAATGAATCAATCAATCAGTAACTTGGGGAAACAGCATAGAAGGACATCCACAGTAGCCCAAACCTCACTCTCAAAATCTTCACTTTCAGAAAATGCTCTTGTAGAGTTGTATTGGTCAAGTTCAGTTCTATTTATGATCTGGACCCTCTAAAGACAGATTCTATAGTCAGAATATTCTTCATGCTTCATATTCTTACAGGTCACTTCAAAATTGCAATTTCTCTGGCCCTACTATGAAGCCTTTCTGAAAATGGTATTATCCCTACATGGGACCTAAATAGTGGATCCTGAGCTGATTGACAGCTCTCTTAAAAAAAAAAAAAAAAAAAAAAAAGCCTAACACAAACATGGATCATAGGTGGTGTTTTACATTCTACTGCTTTATTTTGGTTTTGGGGGAAAAAATCAAGCTTCCACCTTCCTTAATTCCTCCAGGGCCTGTGTTCTCTTATCTCTGTCCACTTTAAAACTGCAGTTCAGGATATAGAAATTCCTCACGCTAAGACAACCAGCGTCTTGCGGGCTCTTAGTGTTTATTATAACCGATCACGTTTCCTTAAAACAGGGCTCAATCTTTATAACCACTTAGTTCTCACCTTACAGCAGGATTCGTTCTTCTCTCTTGACAGTTCAAAGTCTGACCACCCCTTTCCTAAGTGCTGTTGAAAAGACCTTTCCTTGAAATTTAGTCTTCAGGGCATCCATTGATTCCAAAAGACCCTGGTTCAGGGTCAAAAGAATTGCATAGGAAACAAAAGCTCTCCTTTTCGCCCCCTTGCAGTTCTTGTAAAGAAGGCTGTTCTGTCCTTCCATCGTACGTTGGACGGGGCACAGCACATCAGGCACAGGTGGACCCAGTGATGCATTTCAATTCTTGTCACAGAAGAAGGGGACATGTCCTTGAAGACTGTTTTGCCTACTTTTCACCTGCAATAAGAACGAAGGCACCGTGAGAGAGGGAAACAGTAGGGATTTTGAGATGTGTTGATTTCTTGGCTGTGTGTGATGCCTTGTCTTTGGACCTCAATCCCATAAGCAGTAGCAATATTTTTATAGGACTTCCCATCTGCAATAAATTGTACAACAGTAATTAATTCTCACAGCATCCATTTGACTAAAGCATTATTATCCCTGTATTATAGAGGAAAAAAACTGATTTGCCAAACCCCACAAAGAAAGTCAGTGTCGGAGTAAGGATTATCTCTCAGGAGGGTCTAAAAGTCTAATCTCAGCTCTGAGATGATTTTTTTATTTTTAATTTTTTTTTTTCCTGTAGGAACAGATGCATTGGGGATTTACCAGGTAAATTCACTAAGGCTGCATGAACGTGGAATATGGTTCTGCCCTCGCTGAGTCTTTGTGACTGCTAGACCAGTTTAAGCTGCTTAGATGTAGCTTGTTTTCAGAAAGTCCCATCAACAAAGATACAAAGACATAGGGTGACTTCTTGTATGATGAACGTAACCAAAATTTTGGTCGACCCGTTTCCATGTAGATCCTGTCAAGGTGTAGTCTTGTCGTTGAGTGAATAGACTGACTTTTGCAAAGATTGGGTCGACTAAGCTATTGAATTCACATTCTTTCCCGTGATAACAACTTACTTATCTTAGGACATTAATATCAAGAATCAGGAAAAGAGAAAAAGAAATGACCCAGCAGTCTAAAAACACTCCCCCCCAGTTCTGTAAACCAATAACACAAGGCCAGCGTGCACTACTCATTGAAAAACTCTTCAGAGCTCATATACCACATGCTTAGACGTAGTGATAACAGACCTCCACCAGACTCACCAGGTAAACGAGCAAATAAAACCAGACTAGGGCAAATCTAGAGGCACACACACAGAAAGCCAAAGCTGGCCCCTCTGAGAGCAAGGGAAGAAACAGAACTCTACCAACTACATAAAGACTCAGAACTCTTGTCCGTCTCAGACAGTATTCTCCTGCACAGACGAGCCACGTATGCTGTGTGTGTAGTCTTTAAGGACAACACAGGATAACAACTTTCATGCCTACTGTTTGTAATCGTAAATAGAAATACGCATTTATCCGGTGACTGTGTATTCAGCTCCTGGGACTCTGACAGTAACAAGACAGATGTGGTTCCTGCCCTGATAGAGTTTATAGTCCAAACCGGGGAAAACTCAGGGTGCAGGAACACGTGTTATTAAATGATTTCAGCTCGTGATGAGCGCTGTGAGTGAGATCAACCGAGTGCGATGAGGGGGAACAGCTAAGGGTGAGGCCCTGACGCCCTTCGGACCCAGGGATCAGGAGCATCGGCCTCGTGCCTCCCTGTGGTGTGAAGGCTGACAAGCCAGCCGTGCCAAGAACAAGGAGGGGGGATCATTCCTAACCTGGAGACATGCTCAAGGGGAGCAGGGCAAGAACAGAGGTTGGAGGCAGCAGCCAGCCCCTATAAGGCCCCGAAGGGTCTGATTTAAACGTGTAAAAGATGATTAATTGTGAGTTGCAGGGTTGAGGAGAGTCATGATCAGGTGAGGAATGAAGGTCGGGGATGCTTCGGTAATCCCCTGAGGAAGACAGAACAATCTTCCCGACCTATAACAAAATAACTAACACCTGCTAAGGAGGGACCACGTGTCAGGCACCGTGCTCCCCGGTTCGACCCCAAAGCGTCCCTGAGAGAGACAAGCGCGAACATTATCCTCTGGTGCAGTTGAAGAAGGTGTGGCTGAGAAGGTGCAGACTTTTGCCTGAGGTGTGGCTGCTCCATCAGCAGGGGTTGAACTCCCATGATCTGGCTCCAGAGTTCACAGCATTTCTCATGGGAAGCTCTACCTGGCAGATGTTTGAAAGATAGGTCCTTCAGGCAGGGAGGGCACCCCCAAGAAGTCTGACCAAAGCATGCTCCTCTCCACTCTGGTGAGCGAATCAATAACGTGATATGGCTACAAGTCCCGGCTTTGTTTCCTTTCAACTCGACATCTTTATTCCCTTAGACATCTTCCAGGAAGGCGGTATTGATTGTACATTTCAGTAGTACATGTTGATTGTAAGGGGGAGAAAACGTGTACATTCTGGTAGAAGGCAGGTGCAAAAACAATTAAAAATCGGGACAAAAACCCCCCAAGAGCTTGGCTGACCCTATTCAGACTTGAGGACGAGGCCGCATTCAACACCAGGCAATTTAAAGCAGTGAATACCCGGTTTTCCACGGACAAAGGGACTGTGCAAATTGAGAACCTTGGAGGAATGCCAGTTCAGAATTTGAGCTTTACAAAAATATTTTGGTTTACATTTAATTAAGGAGCTTTGTATTCTAAAGATTAAAGCATAAAAATAGTTATCTTTCTAGGAAGGATGTTCCTGCTGTTCGTGCTTTCAGTGAGAAGAGCATCTTCTCAGGTATACGTACAGGTGTTCTTTCCTCCAAAGAGGGACTTGTTGGAGCAAGGAACAAAGTCAGTAACAACGCGAAAGATACGTCCGGGGGCGCGGTGGGGGGCAGTCTTGCTAGAGGCCAGAATTACCGAGAAGAACCATCTAGAGGTGAAGACCTGGGGAATGCTGCCATGATAATGTTTGCATGAGAAGAAACTTGCGGAAGAGCTGAACCAAGAAAATGTTTTGAGTGGGTGGCAGTTGCTACGGGCTAGACTTGGTTGAAAATTGTAATCTTATTTCCGTGTAGTGGCATAAGGAGAGAAACTGTGTGTACCCAGCCCCTCTTCAGAAAGGAGAAAGGAGCCAGTCCTGAAAATAGAGACCCCTGTGTACGCTGACCCCTAAGACCGAAGAAGTGATCTACCCCTTGACTTAAGCAGCAGTCTTGACACATTTGCCACCTCCAGTGATGACTATGCAGAAGCGGGGTAGAAAGAGACAGAAGGGAAGTTAGGAGGGTAAGGGTGACTGGGGTCACGTGCTCCCCCCCTCTCCTACCTCCCAAGTCACCTCAAGTCAGGCTTGCTTAACGGCAGCATCTTATGCTGTTTTTGACACGTAAGTAAGCTGTGATACGTCGAAATTCTATGGAATGAAAGGCAGAATTTTTGGCATGGTACTTGGGTTGTGAAACTTGCAAGATAATGATTAGTTTTAAAATATACATAATGTGCAGGATATCGGGAGATTAAAGGGCTGTTTCAGAGATTAAGTCAAATGGCCCCTTACTTGTTCGTTCAGAATTTTTTTATTGACTTGACCATTGATTTATTTTCTTTTATTGATTTGATTAGTCACTGGTTGGCTTTCGTTATTGTCCCATGTAATGGCGGAGAGTTCCCAGCTGTGTGCCGTCTGCCTGGAACCTGCTTTGAGGACCATTCTTGGACATTCTCTCTGTTGAGCAGGAAAGACTGAAGAGGGGCAGCTACGGGTCATGATACCGGGCAATCATCAGACATCTCTCGGACAGCCTGGGAGCTCTTCAAGAGCAGAGATCTAATCATATTCCCAGCACCTGCTATATTGTAATTCTGCCCTACCCCAAGATCTGTGGAAATATTACTCGACTTTTTCAAATGGCATATGCATTCATTCACAGATTTTGATTGTCCATCTATAGGTTGGCAAGCAATGTTTGAGGCCCTGGGAATTCAATGGAAAGAAGATCTTTATTCTCATGGCATGTATATTTTACTAGAGTAATAAAGAAGTAAACAGATATTGAACAAGATAATTTCAGAGGATAGTAAGAACTATTTTATTTTTGTTTGTATTTTTAATTATTTTTTATTTTTTTAATGTTTATTTATTTAGAGAGAGAGAAAGAGAGAGAGAGCAGGGCAGAGACGAAGGGAGGGGGAGAGAGAGAGAGAGAGAGAGAGAGAGCAAGCACAGAGCCCAACACGGGGCTCGATCCCACCAACTGTGAGATCATGACCTGAGCTGAAACAAAGGGTTGGGCACTTACTGGACTGAGCCACCCAGATGCCCTTTTTTTGTTTTTTGTTTTTAATTGAAGTATAGTTGCCATGCAATACTGCATTATGTGCAACATAATGATTCAACAATTATATAGATGATGAGATGCTCCCCACAATAAGCAGAGCGACGTCTGTCACCATACAAAGTCATTACCATATTGTTGACTATATTCCCTATGCTGCCCATTACATTTCCACGACTGACTTATTTTATGATGGGAAGTTTGTAGCTCTGAACCCCCTTCACCTATCTTGCCCATTTCCTCCCATCCCCCCGCCCTGTGGCAACCACCAGTTCGTTCTCTATATTTATGGGTCTTTCTGTTTTTATTTGTTGGTTCATTTGTTTTGTTTTAGATTCCATATATAAATGAAATCAGAGGGCACCTGTTCTTTCTTGGACTTATTTCACTTAGAGTTATACCCTCTAGGTCCATTCATGTTGTCCCAAATAGCACGATCGCATTCTTTTTCTTTTTTGGCTGAGGAATACTCTATTGTGTATTTGTAGCACGTCTTCATTATCCATTCGCGTATTGATGGACACTTGTGTTGCTTCCATATCTTGGCTGTTGCAAATAATGCTGCAGTAAACACAGAGTTGTGTGTATCTTTTCGAATTAGTGTTTTTATGTCCTTCAGGTAAGTGCCGGATGTCGAGTTACTAGATCGTATGGTGTATTCCTATTTTTAATTTGTTGAGGAACTGCCACACTGCCTCCCATAGTGGCTGCACCAACTGACATTCCCTCCAGTAGTGCATGAGGGCTTCCTTTTGTCTACATCCTCACCAACACTTATTATTTCTCACCTTTCTTATTTTAGCCCATTCTGACTGGGTGAGGTGATATCTCGTGGTGGTTTTGATTTGCGTTTTCTGGATAGTTGGTGACGTCGCGCACCTTCTCCTGTGTCCGTTGGCCATCCGTACGTCTTCTTTGGAGAACTGCCCATTGAGAGTTATTTTTTGAAAGATGTTATGTGTCGGAGTAGGAAGCAGGCTACTTCAGTTGGTTGATCAAGCAAGGCCTCTCTGAGGAGGTGAATGTGTACAGAGGCCAGAATAACCGGAAGTCCCCAGCTACGCAAGGATTTCGGGAGGCGGCCTTCCAGGCAGAGACATCAGGTGGCCCATAGACCCTAAGAGAGATGGCCTCTGTTGTTTTCCTGGAATAGAAAAGGCCAGTGTCACCAGATAGACATATCATTTCCCATTTAAGCATAGGGCTTGAACTGAAGGTGTTTTGCCCTTTATGGTCAAAACCAGATGGCCCCCATTGACCTTTTACCAAGTGAAAAGAGTAGAATGCAAGTAAACTTAAATAGTTATCAGGTAACCATTTGTGACATCATGGTTTAGCATTTTAAAGGACAGAATATTCTTCAGGGCACTTACCCCTTAGCTCTCTTGGAGATAAACATCTGTGATAGTGTGTTGAAAAGAGCATAAGGTTTCATCAATCCTTTGACTAGAAAGCTACCCTCTCTGGAAAAAATGTACGGTGCATCATTTGTTTAAATGCCAAGGATCAGTAAATATTATAAACAAATTTTCAGTAAAATCGTCAAAGGTATTTTCCCACTGAAAGTGAATTAATCATTGCCATATTTTTAAACACGGCTGTCCAATTATTTTAAATAACGTACAACGTTTAACTTTGTTATTCGCCTAGAGAAAAGAATGTTGCAGTGAAAATTGTCAGCTAAATTTTCTTAGGTTATCTGATTTTCCGTTGTTTATCTTGTGCTTATTATCTGTCAAAGTGACATATTTAGTGTAGTCTGTCCGTATGCATGTATGTACACACCTCTCCACTTGGCAACATTTTTAAAAGATTTTATTTTTAAGTACTTTGTACACCCGACATGGGGCTCGAGCTCGCAACCCCAAGATCAAGAGTCACATACTCCACCGACTGAGCCAGCCAGGTGCCTCTCCATTTGGCACATGTTGATGGCTGTCTGCTATATGCATAGAGTGTCCTGAGTAAGATGGAATGAACTGAATTCTGTGTTGGTTACCGCACCACCTTGTTAAATAGAGCTGTGTTAATTTCATTTATTATTATTGTGAGGAATAGTACAGAAAGCAAGAAACATTTCTATAAAGCCTCCTTGGCAGGAACCTCTCATGTCTACGTCAGAACAAAATGTCCTGACTTGAAAAATAAAATGGAAATCGTAAAACATAGCTTTACTGTGAGGTCAGATCCCGTTACTTGGGAATGTTTCAAGAGAAAGCATAAACTAGGCAATAATAGATTTAAAAACCCTGCAGTGTGGTCAGAATAAGATCCAGTTTGGTGGGATTAATTTATGTTGAATATTCAGAGCAAGATTAGATAGCAGTGTTAACCAAATCCACAGATTTTCCTGGGGTGAAAAATATCTCATTTCAGAGAAACCTTATGTTAGGCAAGTATGTTCGTAGAGGTAGAGGGGTGGGGTTTTTTGCTGTTTTTTTTTTTTTTAATTTTTTATTGTTTTCCTTTCCATCTGTTCCAGGGAAACCAGGTATTTTCAAGCACTCTTTAATATGACAACTGTTAAAAAGCAAAATTACACATTCCATTTTGGGCTGTGAGTTGCTCCAAGGTAGACAGAATAATAAGCTTCCTGTTCAAGAAAAGGAGTGTTGTCCTTGTTTATTTTTATAGCTACTCCTCACTCATAATAGTGCAGACCCTGTTGGCTGAGTTGTTTGCCTAGACACCTCCCAGGGCCAGATGAGTTATCTGAGCTGTATGGTGCTTCCTTATGACGGGGTGACAAAGTAGGATAGAGTCCCAGTTCTATAGCATGTGCAGCTACTGAAGGCAAGACTCTTCTGGCTGCCAGTAACATCACTATTTCTTCTTTATTTTACAAAGCGATCCAGCTCTTTCAGTAGATGCTACTCAGCAGGTAATTTTAAATTCTAGGCACCTGAGGAGGTTTCGAGAGGAAGCCCCCTATTGAAACAGTAGTGCAAAATTGCTTAAATAATGTTTACTACTTAATTTTTTTTAACGTTTATTCACTTTTGAAGAGAGAGACAAGAGCATGAGTGAGGAAGGGGCATGAGAGGGAGATACAGAATCCGAAGCAGGCTCCGGGCTCCGAGCTGTCAGCACAGAGCCCGACGCGGGGCTTGAACTCACAAACCGTGAGATCATGACCTGAGCCGAGTCGGACGCTTAACTGACTGAACCACCCAGGTGCCCAATGATGTTTACTACATAGGGAGAGAACATGCAGGTAACTTGGGGACTTGTTCTGATTTTCCTTCGCCTGGTCTCTTGTTGTTTCTTCCTTCTCTTTTGCCATTTATATTGTTTCCATGCAGACCAGACTCAGACCAGCTGGGTGACCGGTGCAACTTACCCTCTCTGATTTTCTGTTTCCTCACTAGGAAAATGGGGATGGTATTAACCGCTGTCTCTTGGGGTTGATGTGTGCCTGGACCATAACGAGCCCCAGTGAGCAGTGGGGCTCCTTTTGTGTCTCTAGTCATGAAGGTGGCTGTGTAAAGAAAAAGGAGACATGCCTGGGGGCCAAGTGTTCTGGACCCAACTCTGCCGCTGGATGGACTATTGTTTGACCCGTCCCCGTGCCAGAAGCCCCTCGTGTGCAGAAAGAAGGAGCTAGAATAAGCTCCATCCCTCTGTGACATTTCATGATTTGATTAATTTAACGCAACAAGCTCGTACAGTGGAGCTGGCGGGCCATCAATAGAGATGGAAATTGGTTGAGCACCAACTGTGGGCAGCATGGTGCTAGTGTGGGTTTGGGGGATAAAAAGAGATTTCAGACAAACCCCTGTGTCATGCCCTGCGTGCTCTATGTTTTGTGCTGAAACGAACAGCACAGTCAGTAAGTACCACAGAGGGGAGGCTGTGAACAAACCCCAAGGGGCCAAATGCAGAGAGGAGGGGACAGGGTGGGGGGCAGGGGGACAGAGCGGTTGGGGTAGAGGGGCCCAGGCAAGATCTGGGTACAAGACCTAAGAATAAGAAAGGCTCCACTCACCGCAGTGTGCAAACCAACGATTTAAAGATGCTTAGCTAGGCTAAGAAAACCCACATCAGTTACTAAAATTACTGCCTTGTCTTTAATGATCTACAGTTTCCTTATTTGCTCTCGCGTTTTGCTCTGAGCCTCATATTTGTTTCCTTTTTTTCTCGTTGGGCTTTAAAAATATTTCTGTTGAATATAACAGATTATACATATATAGGTGTGTGTAAGTGTGTGTGTGCGTGTGTGTGTATATAGAGAGAGAGTTATTGCTTTTGATAGGATTACTTGGAATTATTATTAGCATCATCTTTAGGATAAAATGGGGGCCGGGACTCTTCATAGCCTAGAAGAGCATTGAAATTCATTACCTATATATGATATCTTGAGAGCGTTGCCTGTTTTCCCATGAGCAATGCAGGCTACCGTGCCGTGAGACTAGATAAATGAATAAAGCCATCTTGGAAGCCTTACTTCAAAAAGCCAGCAATCTATCAAGACAGATACTCATGCTTACATAATTATTAAATATATAAAAGAAAATGAGAGCAGAAAATAAGGATGTATGTCATGTTCATGAGCCATTTATGCAGTCCCTGTTTTCTTTCTCTTTTTAAAATTCTCTTTTGGATTCTTTCATTTTTCTGTACTTCCTGTAGTGTGCGTTCTGCCCATCGTGGCTGTGCATAGCAGTCATTTTACCCACACGCTTTATAAGACTCTTCGTCAGCCACAGCCCCAACACCCTGGGCAGTTTACAGTGTCCCTAAGGAATGTGTGTGCATTTGCCTCTGCTGGGCCCTTGGGCTTTCGTATCCATTTTTATTTAATGTCTTCGTCAAGGGTTCACAAGACTATAAAAACGTAGCCTTGACACCTACGTGTTGCAAAGACTTCAGGTTCTTTTCTTTGTAGAAAAACATTTTTTTTCTACTTGTAACGTAGAGCACCTCTGTGCCCAGACCATGGGCCCGTGGACAGAATTTCTTGCAGTCGCCTTCTCAGAGATGTGATAGTCTTTTTACCACCTAGGTTCCTGCAGAGAGCGAATGCAGCTTCCCTGGTTGCGGGGCCCCAATGCACCCGTTCAGGTTCCCAAGACCTCTGCGTGCTGAACAGGGGCCCGGAGGCGAACATCCATCCGCATGTGTATATACAGACCCTGTACTTACTGTAAAATCTGTATTTCACTCAGCACTTCTGTGTGTTTAGTTTTGGGGGGAAGGCACACTGCTTCTGGTCAGTCCATCATTTCCACCAGAAGTTGTGGTCCCCCAGGTTTTCTTGAATAAAGAAGGAAAGAATCTAATGCTTCTTCTCTTACAGAGAACGGAGTTGTTTTCAGTTTTAGAATAGCTAATTTCTATTTTTGTGGAAAATCTATTCTTACCAAGTATGAACCTGACTCATTGCATAAAAATAAACTTTTCTTCTCCCTTTCATGTTGTGCATCAGAAGCCTTATTTCAGTAGCCACATCAGGCTGCCAGTCAGCAGGGTCTGGAGAAATGAGCCCTATCCAGACACCTCTGCCCTGGCTCCAGCTGTGCCACAAGCCTGGTGGGGCGAACGGACTTGTAACTTGACTTCTCTGGGGGTCATGTATAACAAGAGGGAATCTCGAACTCTTTACCCACAGAATCTTTGGAAACTTGATGTGAAACTGAGAAGAGTGGAGGGAATTTCTTAAATGAGAGCAAAGACCCTCTTTGCTCAGTAGCCTTTAGCAAAGCCTCCAAGAAATCCCCCAGGGAGCCCCCAGGAACAGAGTTTGTGAGCCAGTGGGCCAGGTACCTCTCCTGTGTCTAAACCCAGGTGGTTCTGGAAGAAACGAGTGGTAGGCAGCACTATCTGGTGATGGTCAGCCGCGCATCTGTCTTGGGTAACTTCTCCCGTACACTCCTCCTGTTCCTTTTTAATAAAGTAAAAAGCTCATTGAGTAGGAGATTGACTTCTAGTCTCTTCCATATCTTTAAGTTGTAAAACTGTCATTTCTTTCTTTAATAGGGACCGTCCCAGGCAAAGTGGCACATCTGGTCACTCTATCTTTGATGATTCCCCAGGACAGTTTTGGTAGGGTTTCCTGCAATTTGGAAATACTTAATACTCTAAAGCATGTATTTGGTTACCATTTGCCTATGTAATTGTCACTTTAATAACAGATATATTTGAAGACCTTCCCATAGATTGGACATAAAGAAAAAATAAGACCTTTTCTCCCCCCAGAGATCTTTGGGCCATTATAAACTCTTTTCGATATTAGATTGAATAGAGCCCAACGTTCAAAAGAAAACAATACTCCTGGATTCTCCATTCACCTTGAATATTTTTCTACACAGAAGCAGAAACCAACATGTTTAATTATAACTCTGATGTGCCAAATTTCTACGATGTTATAATAATACATTGTCATTTTAAAATTTAATTCTTATCGGGAGTGTGTTAATTATTATCCAACAACCGAAGTTTTATTACTGCCAGCTTTTAAGAAATCAACAAGAAAAATGTAGCTTTAAAGCAACACTTATAACATGCTTTATAATTCAGATACTAACAGACTTGGATCAGAAGGCCATGGTCTTACAGCGTAGTCTGCTTCTTATGGGCATGCCCATTCCTAAACTGTTGAGGAGGGACAGACATCTTCAAGGAATGTCCCTGCTAAGTTATTTCAAAGAGAGTAGTCAGAGCTTATATTTTTATATTGAGTTCTCTGGCTTTTCCTCCATTATATTAGCATGTTCTTTGTCTTCGTGTGCTGTGTTAAAAAGCAAAGATAAAATTTTCAGTTTCCTTCTATATCCTGAGGTTTGCATTATGGTTTTTCAAGAGTAGTTTCAGTGTGTTAATAACATGTAAATACGATGATCGTCAGTACGTATCTGTCATCAGGAAGTGAAAGTAGGCGTGGAGTACCAATGTTCCTTTCTTTGTCTGGAACCTGAAATTTTTGTCATAAAACTATAAAAGAGACTGGATAAAAATTCACAGTCAAATATCTCTTGGTATGTGCTTACATCAGTAATATATTTCATGAACTATTATTTTAAACCAAGAATAAAATAGAAATGCTTCCACCTTGTCAATCTACTGACAATTTATAACAAAGAAAATACCGCCTAGTACTTGGGTAACTGAAAAAGGTGTGGGTTTCCTGATTTGATAGGTGTGGGTATTTATTGCATTTTATTATTTTTTAATGCTTATTTATTTATTTTGAGAGAGGGAGAGAGAGAGTGTGTGTGTGCATGCAAGCAAGCAGGGGAGGGGCAGGAGAGAGGGAAACAGAGAATTCCAAGCAGGCTGCATGCTGTCAGCCTAGAGCCCGACGCGGGGCTCAATCTCATGAACTGTGAGATCATGACCTGAGCCAGAATCAAGAGTCTGACGCTTAACCTACTGAGCCACCCAGGTGCTCCGATATTTATTGTATTTTAAAGAATTATGGGGCGCCCGGGTGGCTCAGTCGGTTAAGCATCCGACTTCAGCTCAGGTCACGATCTCACGGTTGGTGAGTTCAAGCCCCGCGTCGGGCTCTGGGCTGATGGCTCAGAGCCTGGAGCCTGCTTCCGATTCTGTGTCTCCCTCTCTCTCTGCCCCTCCCCTGTTCATGCTCTGTCTCTCTCTGTCCCAAAAATAAATAAACGTTAAAAAAAAAATTTAAAGAATTAAATAGCAACAGCAAGTCTTCTTTTCCTTTGTTTTCTTTTAAAAGTGTATTTGTAATGGTATAGTCAGTTTATGGGTCCACCTTTATAAGAAAAATGTCAATAATACAAATAAAGCACGTGTATTTTATCTGTACTTTTCTTGACACTAAATGGAATGAACTGGGGTGCCTGGGTGGCTCCGTCGATTAAGCATGTGACTCTTGATGTCTGCTCAGGTCATGATCTCATGGTTCGTGAGATTGAGCCCCACGTGGGGCCCTGCAGTGCCATCATGGAGCCTGCTTGGGATTCTCTCTTTCCCTCTCTCTGCTCCCCCACCCCCACCCCACACATGTGCGTGAGTGCTCTCTCTCTCAAAATAAATAAACTGAAAAAAATTGAATGAATTCACGATGGTGGTTAAGACAGAGGGGAGCTTTGTTCCCATACCATATGCTCCTTGCTTTGTTGTAGTCATGTGTCGTTGTTATAAATAACCCGTTAGTCATTCTGCCTGGACTCAAGTCTGTTGACATGAAAACGGTGAAGGTTGTCCTATATGACCACGCTGTTTTGGATTAATTTAGATGTAGCAGTTCATTCCTAATTCTCAATACACTTTCCAGGAGGAAAGTGCCTATGTAAACATTTCTGGTTCGGTCCTGAGATGGGAATGTTCAGCCTCACCTGGAGAGCTCCTCCTAACTCCTGGAAAAATTTGGAATAAGAAATGGCAGTAGCCAATGTTGCTTCTCCAAAATTAATGAGAATGGAGAAAAACAAACGAATGCTTTTTAGTACTGAGGTGTATGTGCTGAAATAAAAGGCTACCTGAGATTTGCTTTGGAATACTTCAGAAAAAAAAAAAAAAAGACTAGGAAAGTAATTTTTGAAGGAAGGTGGTGGGTCTTCGGTGGTTCATTGTCCAGTGTTTTTTCCTATCTTTGAGTATGTTTGAGATTTTTCACAATAAAAAAGAAGACAGGGAATTATTTTCAAGCAGTGTAAGAAATATTAACCCAGAGACTTTGCTGAATGCAGATCTTTTGACAGTTTGTGGTTGTGGTTGTGCAGCCTTGATGTGAGGCATGTGCATTACCCAACATTACTTTGCAGTATCGTTTTTCCGCGTAAAGTGTTTATTGTATGGCCGTTCCTTTTTAAGAACTTTAACAATATTTCCCCTTTACCAAGGCTGAATTTATAAGACAGGAGAGAGTTTAATTAAAGTAAAAAAAAAAAAATAATTGCACACTTACAGTCAGAGTTTTATTTCAGGGTTACAAAAACTTGCCTCTCTCCTCTGACTGGTGTCGCTTTCCAGTGAAAATGAATGAATGAAATCTGAGCACCGTCAGGTTGCCGCTCTCCTTTCTCCTCCAAGATTATAGGTTGCATGACTCCAAGTTTGCAAGATTTTCCAGATGACCCCAGAGAGGCACATTCACAGGTGTTAATCTGTCGTAAACAGCTTATTCTAATTTTGATTTTTCAAACATGCATGTCATACGTAAAGTATGTTCCGGCAGCCTGGTATTTTATAATATTGGTGGATTGATATCTGTCAATATTACGATAAAAGGGTATGGTATGGTGTAAGTGTATCGAGGTAAAATGAACGGGAAAACGCTGAACGTGTGTTTATTACGGTGGAAGAAATCTGACACTCCGTTGCACCCTTATTATTTTTCATACCCTAAGCTAAATAGACTAACGGCTGTTAAGAAGCTGTCAGGGGAAGCGTGTCAAACACTAGGTGAATCATGCAATCAGACTGGTGTCGGGTTGGAAAAGTCAGTAGTCGGGAAGGGAAAAAAAAAGTGACCTTGTCCTCTCAACATTGTCTTTACACTGAGTAGAACAGATGAGATTGTGAATTATTCAGAGCACTGAAAGCTTATAATTGTTAGCAGTGGTGACGGCAATAGAGGAGAGAGACAGGACTATTTTAGTCCAAATGTCTGATTCTATTAAACATCAAAGGAATCTCTTCTTAAAACCGTCTTTGGGAATTTTGGTGGCCTGGACCCCATGAAGAATCCTTTCCCGTGTTTGATACCTTTTTTGGGAATGTGGGTCAAAGAGACACAAGTTAATATTTAGCATAGATTTTTGGAAATGCAGAGGAAAGGAACAAAGACACTCTAGGGAGCGGATTTGCTGTTTCAGCAGGTAATTGTCTGGGGGGTGAGTTCCCCGCGTGACACAGCAGAACCTCTGAACTCCGAGGGGGTCTCACATTTTATGTAAATGATCTTATCTTATTATTAACCGGTTAAATATGATTTTGGGCCTGAAAGAAAACATTCTCCTCACAGTCACTAAGTGCAATTTTTTTTTTAAATGAAGTTTGTAAGGTAATAGTCATGTAACCTTTCACAGTTTGAGCAATTTCAGCCGTATGCTGTTGCAAACAATTTTATTAGCTTATCTGGAATTTATGGAGGTAGCCTTTACCTAAAACGAGTTATGATATAGGGGCACCGGGGGTGGCGTGGTTGGTTAAGCGTTGGGCTTTGGCTCAGGTCATGATCTCATAGTTCGTGGGCTCGAGCCCCGCGTCGGGCTCTGTCCTGGAGACTGCTTCGCATTCTGTGCTTCCCTCGCTCTCTGCCCCTCCCTAGCTCATTCTCTCTCTCCCTCTCTCTCTGTCTAAAATAAAAAAAATAAGCATTAAAAAAACTAGTTACGATATTAAGTTTTGATTGTTTTGAAGTTTACCATGGATTTTAACTTTATGGGCTCAAGTCGTATTATTTTTAGAGGTTCCTTTAAAGTTCATTTGGGGGTTTTCTTTCCAAACTGAAAAATATTTAGATTTCTCTCTCGAAAAGTCATAATATTGGTGGCATTTTAAAATTTCCATGACATATCTAAAGAACTATCAGTGCCTGTGTATAGAATTAAAATTTAAGAGCAGAATTACTTTTAAATGTCAAGACTTGAAGAAAGACATGTTAATACTATTTATTGCATATTATAAAAATGTCGGTTTTTTTCTGTTTTAATGCACTTAATGAAGATTGGTTTACAATGTCAAAAAAGTTTTTCTTATGGAATAAATGGCTAAAATACTTACGCATCGCCTGTAAAAAAATCACTTGGTTTGGTCCCCAACTTTCTATCTCTACCAATAATGTCTGAATAAGCATTTCAATAAAGCATATCATGCCCCTGTGTTCCAGATTCTCTTCTAAATTTAGAATTAGCATGGGTTGGTTTTTTTTTTATTTTTTAAAATTTTTTTTTTTTTGGTGCAAAGACTATTTTAAACTACGTACACTTCTCTCCATGTAGTCTTTTTATTACGGTGAATGGAAGAGTTTCAAAATGGCCATGTTTCACGGGACAAGAACAGATCAAACGTTCCCTTACACAGTAATCTTGATCACTGTTTTCATCCATTTCCCTGTCGCTAATGGTTACCTCCTCCTTCCCTGGGTCCACTGTGGAGTCTTCACCTATACATACAGATATATTGAATTCCAGTTGCTAAATTCAGCTTTGAAAAAAGGCCAGCCCTTGATTGTTGTGGATTGTTCTACCCCACCCGCCCCCCCAAAATGTCTCTTTTGAAGAATGTCTCCACTCAGTCAGATAGTCTGCCCATTTTTGTAACAGGCAGAAAATATGAACAGGGGCAATAAATAATTTTCCGGTAGAGAGCAGTTTGCTCTGTGACCCTGTGCTGATTTCAGGCGTGTCGGAACCAGAGTGGATTATACACTTACTCCATCCAAAGAAGACTCCCAGTTCTTTTAATTAAATGACAGTTGTAGATTTAAATATAATAACTTATTTTTCATACAGGAGCTCCTGGGAAAGTGATAAATGTTTTTCTCCTCTTAAATGCCAGGTCTTTTGTTTATTGACTATTGGGGCAATGTACATTTAAAAAAAAATTTTTTTTTTAACATTTATTTACTTTTGAGAGACAGAGAGAGACAGAGCATGAGCGGGGGAGGGGCAGAGAGAGAGAAGGAGACAGAATCTGAAGCAGGCTGTAGGCTCTGGGCAAGCTGTCAACACAGAGTCTGATGCGGGGCTCAAACCCACAAACTGTGAGATCATGACCTGAGCCGAAGTCGGATGCTCCACTGACTGAGCTACCCAGGCGCATACATATTTTTTTTAATTGGGGAGGGGTCTTCTGAAGAAACATTGCACCCTTGTAACGAAATATTGCTATCTTCCATATCAGAGTTCAGGCTGAGTCTCGGGTTCCTAGTTCCCAACTCTTGGATATTGTTGTTATTTCTTCCTCGTAGTTTAAATACAAGCTTTGGGCGAAGTGTAGATAATATTCGATTGTTACCTAGAGGAAAATTCATTATACCTAAGTTAATACTTGTTTGTAAATATTTGAGAAGTTTGGAGGGCACATCTATTCATGATAGAACTTTGTATATTTTAACCATAATGTTGTTTTATAAGTATGTATCCTATTTAATACGTCGGTGGGGTTTTTTATGCAAAGATGTAAATGTTCAGCCTTTGTATTCCAGAAGGCTCCCTAGGGGCTCCACTATGTGCCCAGCGCAGTAAGGTCCATAGGGACAATAGAAGTCCAGGTTCTTGTTCTTAAGAGGTTATCGGCTACATTTAAGGCAACGTCAGTACAATTTGTAGAATGCGAGTGTTCTGAAGTTAGGGAAGGAACTGATCATTTTAAGTCAAAGGAGTTGGGGAAGATTTCATGAAGGTGAACTGGTTTTGGAGGATGGGGAGATCTGGGTAAGTAAAGACAAGTGATGCATGCAACCTGGACACAAGCATGGGATTGTGAAGGGATGTGCCCTTGGAGCCACCAGAGAACTCTGTTCTCAGGGAAATTGATGTTTTCAGAGATGGACCAAAGCTGGACCAAAGCCACTATCCATTAAAAAAAAAAAAAACCTTCAAATACCAATTTCTTGTTATTACGATTTAGAAAATTCGGCTTTTCTCCTTTGACTTTTCCTGAAATGGGTGAAATTTCAATCTTCTTGGATGGCTTTTGATGTTTCTCGCGCTAACAGCAACTAGCAGTTGATAATCTTTCCGTAGCAGGTGTCTCTTTGGGAGATACCTCGTAGGCCTCCCCACAGCATGGTCTCCTGATAGGGGCGATACATTCTGCCCTGAACTGTTCACCCAGAACCTTATCTCTGCCCTTCTGACTGGCAGTTGGACTCACAGACTCTCGTTTCTGAGATTTCCTAAACTGGAGGGCAATGTCTTTCCGCATGGTAGCTAATCACTAGATACTTTAAGTGGTTACCTGTTTATCTCCTTGAATTGACTATGAATTAAACCACAGAGACAATGTCATGTATGTATCGCCAGATCCAAGCAAAGGACCTGGCACATGGTAAGTGTGCAGTAAGTGCTTGTTAACTAAAGGAGGGAAGGAAGGAAGGAAGAGGAAAGGGAGGGAGAGAGAGGAAGGGAGGAAGGAAGGAGGAAAGCAAGAAGAAGGACAGAAGGAAGGAAGGAGAGAGGGAGGGAGGGAGAGAGAGGAAGGGAGGAAGGAAGGGAGGGAGGGGCCAATGGATGATCAGGTAGCGTATAAACCCCTTCGTCCCCTACTGCTGCTCTCCAGGGCAGTTCCAGAAACCTGGATCTAGCCCCAGAACCTGGCCTCTGAACGCTGAAACGTTGGGCAATTGCTCCCATTTCCTTTGGACAAGCCTGCCACTCGCTTGTCTTTAGAATTCCCAGAATCACTACCGGAAGTTATATGGTTATTAAACCAAACTAAAGCCAGAATTTTTTTTTCTGGTTTTGAGTCCAAAAAAGCCTTTTAACGAGCAGTTTTATTTCATAGAATCTTTGACCAGTAAGATACTCACATAAAGGCGACCACCTGGTCACGTTGACTATCTGAGGAATGTTCCCAAATGCTGGCTCACTCTCTGACGGGGTCCCCCCAGGTGAACATGAGCATGCATGTCCCTGAACACCATTTGGCTTTGACTCCATGTTCTTTTACAGAGCCTCCTGAAAGAAGGTCTCCAATGGGAACTTGGGGGCCAGGAAAGAAAGCACGAGAGAACCTGGTCACATCGGGATATAGAGTCATTGTAAGGGAACACAGAGAGACTGGCACAGAGATTAAATGCCAGGAGATCCTGGGAAACAGGGTGCAAGAATTGGAAGTAAACATGGGTTTGAGCTGTGAGAGTTGTCTGCTGGGTGCCAGACCCAGTGCTGGATGCTTATGCCTTTTAATCACTTAATCATGGCAACCTAGGCTCGGTAATACCATCACCCCTATTTTATAGTTGAGGAAGCAGCCTCCGAGAGGTCATATAACTTGCCTTAGGTCACACAGCTAATTAATTGTCAGGACCATGGCTGAAAGCGAGACCACCCTCTCAGAGGCAGCCCAGAGAGGTCACGTTCACAGGAAATGTTCTTCCTGGGTGCTCTTTGCTCCCCAACTCAACCATTTATACAGAGCTCTAATTATAGTCCATGACTCAACATTTATATTATTCCTGCCTAGAATGATTTTCTTAGCGATCTTATTAAAACATGGACGTCTCAGATAAGGACTTACAAAAAACAAAACATTTTTCCCCAAAACATTTTTTTTCTGCTCATCTTCCTTTTTCAGCCCGTGAAAAAGCTGTCTTCACCATATGAGTACCTTCTGTTGTTTATGGGACAAAGTACAATGCTAAAGAAGAACCTGCACTATTATATTTCTTCCAATGAAAGAAATATGAAGCTATAAGGATATTTTGTAAGAATGTAAGGTATTAGAAGGTAGGCATATTGATACCTGAAACTAAGCTTATAGAAAAACGAAAACATAGAGCCAATTCCACGGGCACCATCGTTCAGTCGGCATCGCGGAGGCCTTCTGTCCATACTGTTCCACGCTTACTCACACTTTGGAGGATATTTTCTATGTAAAATTCACCTTTAAAAAACGAGAAGTGCACATCTTGGTTAGAGAATGGCGTATTCCACAGAGTTGAGATTTCTGTCTGTTAGGATGCAGCCAAGTAGGGGAGATGCTTTCCTAAAATATTTTGCGTTAGATTTTTCCAGTGTTACAAAATGTTAAGATTCCGCGGCTATTATCTGTATTGTTCGAAAAGGATTTGTCTACATCAGCCACCGAATCAAACAAACGTGTTTTTGTCATAGTTCCTTTGAGATCACAGATCTGCTTGGTCCTCTGGGTAAATGCTTCATGCTTTGCTCTTTTCTCTCTCTCTCTCTCTCCAAAAATAGTCACTGAGCGCTTGCCCTGTGCTAGAGGTGGGGGTGTGATGCACACGTGATCGACTCCCAGCCCTTAAAGAACTTGCGGTGGACTTTGGCACCCAGATGCATAAACAGCCTGTGTGGCTCTAGTATAACCTGTGCAGGGGGCACACGGGAGGTCAGGTGGGCCTGGGGGAGCGTTCCAAGGTACCCCGTAGCACGGACATCGCAGCTGACAGCACAGGCGTGGAGAGGAGCAGCGCTCATTAAAACTGAAGGCATTTTCGGGGCGCGTGGGTGGCTCAGTCGGTTGAGCGTCCGACTTCAGCTCAGGTCATGATCTCACACTCCGTGGGTTCGAGCCCCGTGTCGGGCTCCGTGCTGACAGCTCGGAGCCTGGAGCCTGCTTCGGATTCTGCGTCTCCCTCTCTCTCTGCCTCTCCCCTGCTCATGCTCTGTCTCTCTCTGTCTCAAAAATAAATAAAAACATTAAAAAAAAATTAGAAAAAAAAAACGTAAGTGTTTTCTTAGGCTCTCGGAGCAAGTAAACCCCATGGTCAGGATGTGAATGGGGTCTGCTGACCATCATCACATGCTGCCCCATGGCTGGCTCGGGAGGGGGATCCGTCCTCCGGGATTCGGCAGCAACCTCCCGCCAAATCAGATCTGGTCAATGGTGGCAGCAGAGGAGAGGAGAGTAGCCTGTTTTGAGAGTACACACAGCTGAAGACGCTGGTGGGTGGGCTGTCTTCCATCCAGGAATATCTGGACGCCCATCTAAGTGGGGGCGGGACCCACTTAGGGTGAGGACAGTGGAAGCTTATGCCTCTCTTCCTCTTCCTCCTCCACTTTCTTCCTTTCTTGAGATGTGAAGGTTGGCCAGACCCAGGGAGTCCCAGCTGGGGAAAGATGGCACTTGCAGCCTTCGAACGAATCCCGATGCCTTTGACCGAGGGGCGAGAGTGGCGGCCATAGGCAGTGTCTGGTGCCCTGAGACCCTGGACAGACAGAACAGCAGAGTTTGCCTTTGACAGCCGTGCACTTCCCTTTCTGGACCCAGACGCCCTGTAACCCACTCTCCCCGCGCCACTCCCTAGTTCTTCAGAGGCCCCCACCTGAGTCCCTTCCAAATTTTTCCTCCCTTTGGCCCACCTCAATCAAAACTCTCTTTCCCTGAGCCCTCAATTAATTAGATCTGATTATCTAATTAAACTAATTCGCACTGAGGTATGAATGAGGCTTAACCCTCCCGGGGGCATTTGGATTTTAAAAGAGGAGCTTGTTAACCCAAATGCCTCGACAATTAGTGAAATGTGCGGGGAGACGTTTGGGGGGCCTGGAGTTTTCCTGTGGCCCCTGCTTCCCAGGCCATCATAGCCCCGGTTGAACCTAAGGGTTTCCCCCACCAAGGAGTTAAAAGTGTTGGAGTGAGCCTCACAGACGCCCACCCTCTAGGTCCCACCCGCTCTGCCTTTGATGGTTGGCTGAGTTAAAAAAAAAAAAAATGTCATCACTTAGGGTTTTCTGCTCCTGCTGCGAAACTTCCGTGGTGGCTGGGGAGAGCTTTTCTTAGAAATCAGCCTTCCAGTGCCGAGGTGGAGAGGGTCTGAGGACTCCTGGTAGCAAAATTAGAACATTTGTAGGCTTTCCCCCACGGCAGCCACGAACCCTCAACATTCACTCTCGGTGTCTTCACCCTGATTCCTGATCCCTAAACGGAGTCTGTTTTTCAACCCGGAAAGACAGAAGCGCTCGTGTCCCAGCCCTGAACGGACATGAGGCAAATGGTGACCAATGTGACCGGGGTCAGCGTTAGAAGCAGCTTTGAAAGTCGGGCGGGGAGCGTCTTCTGTGGCCCTCTCTGGGAAAAGATAGAAAGGCCGTTTTGTTCCCCAGTGTCCGTGAACTAGAAGTGAGGTGGTACATTCCAGCAAGATCCAATTAAGGAGATGCTCTGGGAATCCAGCCCCAGCACTGCTGTGTTACTGACCACTGCCTTGCATTTTCTAAGACTGCCAAACGCTGCTCTCCGGTCCCACCACACTTCGGATTCTCATGTATAGACACAACCCAAAAATGTATGGGCTGCTCTTTTTTGAAGATGTGACTCCGAATTCCTGAAAATAAGACTATGGGCCAGCACAATTTATACGCTCATTATTGATCGTTTTGTTCAAGGCCTTTCCAGACGCAACCCTTATTTTTGCCGTAATCTTCGCTGCTTATTTGTGCTTTCTGCATCTTTTCTCGTTTTGTTTTGTTTTTTTCCATGCATTTAAAGGTCCCCTGTTCTTAACATGTGGCAGAGTAAGACAGAGGCACGGGCTACAGTTTGATATAATTCACAGAGAATTGGCATTTTCCATTCTGTTTTGAGTGATGGATTAAGAGCATTATTTTATGTGAATGCGAACGGATTTTACATACATTCCTGTAATACTTGAATTAATCAACTTTCCTGGAATGAGAAGAAGTGGTGCATATTACCGATGATATAAGGCATGCTGTTGTGGTCACTCTGGAATACATGTGGAAACAAGCGGGGTATGTGCTATTGAGCGAGCCCTCGTATTTTAAGACGGGAGGTCGAATAGCAAAACCAGCGATATTAATATGGTAAGGCTTCAGAAAGCAGAGCCTATGTGCAAAACAAATCATACAACACGAAGCAGTAAAAATTGTGCTTAAACCTTTCATCCGGTAATTTTGCATTTCATATGCTGTTTGAGTTTTGATCTCTGTGTTTTGCTTCGTGTAAGAAATAAGTATGACATCTGGACAAGGCACTCACAAGGGAGGACATAACTGTGCACCATGGATATTTTAGCTGTCAGGGCCTGAAAATGGGACCAGGGGAGCTGACCAGCTGGGAACAGACAAAATAAGGTTCTGCCTCTTAAGTGTTTTGGGTGCATGCATACAGTACAGTAATTTTTAGTTGTTACGCAATTATCAGTATCCTGGTATATTTCATTTTACCCACAAATAGTTGTTTTCACTGTTCAATATATGGACGCTCTTTTAGAGCGATCAAAGTTTTTTCTTGACGAAGATGTAAAATAACTCACTAAGGGATTTTTTTTTCCCATTGTACTCGAAGCCTACGGGTTGTTTTGGCTTTCTCTGCAAGCCATACATCACGCAAAGAATTTCTGAACCAGAGATGTTGATAATCAGATGTTTATAATCCTTGGTCTACCAAAAGATTTACCGTATGCTAATTGTGGAGTTTGTCAGAGAGGGGACGGTAGGGTTCCTAGATTAGATAGACTCCTACAGTTCAAGTGCATACCTCCTATTTTAGATCAATCAATGTATTTGGCAGCGCTGTATGCCCAAGGAGTCAACTTATTTAAACTGCTGCCTTTGATTATGACATCTTACTTACCCTTTACCAAAAATACTTCTTTAAAAATATTATGGGATTAAAACACAATATCTCATTTTTAGAAACAAAGCGCTTACGCTAATTTGCTCTTAATTTCCTGTGCTGTATTTTCTTTGTTTAGCCCTGATTTTGACAGAATAGCCTCCTGGGAAGTAAAAATTTCCATTTGTTTGGAAAGGAAAAGAGAGAAAGGAGGGGGAAGAAATCAGAGAAGGACATAAGTGAGGGAGGAATGGATCACATACTATTCTCATTTTATACAGTATTTTATAGTTATTCCCTTTGAATCCTAGCTGAAAAGTGCCAGTAATGTTGTTTGGCAATCATCGTGAGGCACGAATGGGATGGTTTACAGAGGGCACCTGAAACAATGTGTAGCCCATGGTGGCAGCCCATGCTTGCTGAATTCTATCTGTCGCCTCTCTCCTGGTGAAGAACTTAAATTCAGAGAACCCGATTGGGGTCAGAAAACCAACTCCTGCGTGTCAGAGAGTGGCTGTTAGACTGTTCGCATCACTATTTGCCAAACCATGTGGTGTCGCCATTTTCACAGATCGATATCAATACAATGTAGGTATTTCATATGGTTTGACCCAATACTGAAATAGAAGATTGACACAGTTATTCAGGGAACAGAGATAAATAAATTCTTCCTCTGAGTTGTCTTGATCCTTGAAGTAAATGTACTGCTTGTAAATGGATGGATTATTTTATTTCTGTACTTCCTGTCCACCATACAAGGTGGAAATAGTGGTTCACCATTCTCTCTTTTTCTGATCCCATCTTCATTACCTCTTAGAGAAAAAGACTTGAAGTATCCCTTGATCTTCAATGTCCCAGCCCCACCAAGCGGCTTTTTCAAATACATCCACTTGAATTCCCAAGACCGGATACTGACCATATCCCAACAGTAGCCCCTCGTAGTGTTGAAGTCCCTACCTGTGTTGTTGAGACTCTTTGAGGTGGCAAATCTAGATAGGATCAGATTGCCTCATTAATTGCGGTTTATTGTGTGATGCAGGGGAGTATAGATACAGGCCTCAGGGCAGCGAGGCCTCAGAGAAAGCTGGAGGGCCGTTTGTGACCATTCAAGATTCTAGCACAGTGCTGCTTACTGCTGCTGGGACTCAAGAGGAGTTTGAGTGAGTCACTTCCTTCCTGCGTGTCTCCGGCCCCTTCCCACTCTCACTGAAAGACTCTCACCGGCCTCCTGTCTGCTCCCTGGCCCCTGCAGCTCCCACACTTGGCCTTGGACGTGGCCCCTCTCCAGGCCCTTTGATGGTTCAGGGCCCTACGTCTCAGCCTGTGAGCAGAGTGCCTTTCCTGTCTTTTCCTGCCTTTCCTGTCTCGGATTAAGTGTCACCATCTTCAGTGAGAACCATCTTCTTGCCTCATGATTCTCCATTTCAGTAAACTGATGTGTTCATAGCACCCACCACAATTTGTAATCATTTCTTTGTCTATTTGTTTCCCCTTCCGGTCCCACTACCGAGCGCGGTGCCTGGCGTAGAATAAGTCCTGGAGAAAATAACTGTTGAATGAATGAAGTATGAACCAGCAAGAAACTCCTTAGAAGGGCCTCTGATGCTGTGTCAGATCCTCCAAGATTTCTCAAGGAGAGAAACTGCCCGGGGGGAGCCTCTTTGCAAATGCAAATAGGTGAACTGCTCTTTGTTGGGGACCTCACCTACAGTGGGGCACATTATGTCAAGGCATGTGTTTTTCTGTTGAGGCACCGCTTTCCATTAAGCTAGGATGTGTGTTTTTCACATGGTAGCTTTTACTTGCTGCTGTAAGGAAATTGATAGTACACAGGAACCAAACGTTCAGTGAAACATTAAAAAAATAAAAGTAGACCTTAGATCAGGAGAGTTAAAGATTGTTCGGGAAATTCGGCCTCGGGATTAAATAGCGAGGTGGAAAGGCCCATGTGGGAACCAAGGAACTGAAAGAAGGAGTCCGTACATTAAGGAGCAGGTGGGGGGAACGCAGCTCTGGTGACCACGTAGCCCACAGAGGGAAAAGATGGCGGTTTGGCCAGCCACAGGATTGGCTTCTGGAAATTAAGAAGTGAAGCTGAGAGACAAGAGTGGTTGGAAAACCATTGGCTGGGGCTTATTCTGGAGAGAAAGAATAATGAGACCTTAAAAACCCTGGATTATCTGATCATCTGTGGCAAATTTTCAATTGAACTAGTTTCTCTTAGTTATTAACATCCACTTTGTTGAAAAATGAATAAAATTCAGGCAAGGGCATTTGGACATCTCTTAGTAAAACTAGGTTTGAAATTGAGGCTTCTTTACTGACCCCTTTTTGAAATGCTAACGTAAAGCGTTAGCTCTTACAACTTCATTGATTCAATATGGAACAAGCAATAAAAAGGAATCAGAAGCCTGTGTTACTTTAAGTGAAGAACACGTGGGTTGGGGGGGGCGGGGGGCAGCACCTGAGTGGCTCAGTCGGCTAAGCTTCCGGTCATGATCTTGTGGGAGGTGGGTTCGAGCCCCCTGTGGGGCTCAGTGCTGAGGGCTCAGAGCCTGGAGCCTGCTTTGGATTCTGTGTCTCCCTCTCTCTCTGCCCCTCCCCCGCTCACATTCTGTCTGTCTCTCTCTCTCTGTCAAAAATAAACATTAAAAAAAGAAGAAAAACTCAGGTTTGTAATTGATTTATTTTAGAGTATGAAATGAGGAAACTATAAAAAAAAAAAAACTTGGAAAAAGGAGAAGAAATGATGACACATGAGGCTGCTTATCTTTGCTCCCGTTACACAGGGAGGTTAACATTTTCCTGTGTATCAAGGTCATAGAAATTAGGAATGAACAGTGTCTTTGAGAAATCTTTAAATTATAGATCTTAGAGTTTGCAGGAACCTCGGGATAATGCAGACCAACCCTTTACTTCCAGAAAGGCAAGATGTTATTATCCCCCATTTTAGAGAAGAGACAAGTAAATTAAGTTACCTGCTGTGGTCACATGACTGAAGAACCACTGATGGTTAAGGATGCAAGAGACAGTGGGGTGGCCGGGGAGGGTTGTAAAAACCCGGGCTCCAGGGTGTTATTAGGGTGTGCCTTCCATTACACTACAAGCAGGGTAATTCTTTCCCATATTGGTATGGACCCAGTGGAAGACTTGCTGTGTTCAAGTAGGCCATTGTTTGCCAATATAGTGTCCTTTCTTTCAGAAAGGAAGAAAGGAAGGAGGAAGGGAGGGAGGAAAACTCTACTAAAAATGACAATTGACTTCTAGGTCCACATGTTGGAAAGGGGCAGTGAAATCACCTTGACTTGATCTTTTCTGTATTTTGAATTATGGAATCTGACATCTTCCTCCCGTCCCACTCCCCCTCCCCCATTTTAGCGCATAGAGACATTAAGATGTTGAGTATTTGTTATCAGGTCGCAGGTCTGACAGTACAATTACACACCTTGAGAATCTTAATATTGACAGTGAAGTGGACACGGTGATGCCTTGTGCCTGTTTTTTGGTCTTCGAAATAGGGCTTGAGGATCAGAGCTCCTGAACTTGAGGTCGATTTCTGGCCATCTTAGGTTGGCTACTGTGTGCACAGGCAAATAATATTAGGAATTTTATAGTTTTTAATTGAGGTGCCATGGGTGTACAATTACACTTTACGTACAGAATTCCCTCACTGCTTTGGCACATTTGCCAGGCGTGATTTCTAGAGCTTCCGTTCTGCAGGCTTGACAATCGGAAAGCCAAAGCTTCTCTACTGCCCACAAGCTCTTCTGAGGCTTGTACGCAACAGTGAACTCTTAGAAAAAGGATAGAAACACGATGACAGACCTTTCCATTTCATGAACAACTCAATGTAATCATAGATTGCAAAATAATTGGCTTCGGTTTGTGCTGAAATGAACTTTGCTCTCTCTTAACCTGGTTTTGCCAGCCCCACTGTATTTTTTTTTTTTTTTTTAGAAAGAAATTAAGTATTCCTTTTATTGATTAGTTTTCTGTTGCTTTTGAGTCATCAAGCTATCCTTTATGGAGAAAAATGTGTATACATTTGAAAGACAAACGAAGAGGGCTGCATCTTGTAAGTGTTGAATCTCGAGGATGATTGATATGCTGCATACATGTTTTCTTTCTCGGTCCTCTACATTTCCTTTGGCTTTCGTAAAAGTAGTTCACTTTCGCAGGGCCTTTTCAATCAGGGAGCGTCTACCCTGTGCAAAGAAGACCCACAGCCCTCCACCACCTCTTTGGGTACTCCCCAAATTTCCTCCTTCCTGTACCTAAAATTGCAACCAAACTTTGAATTTGTGTGTACGAGACGGTGTGCACTTTTAAACTAGTATCTGTGAAGATAATATATTTCTCCCTATATTACAAGCTTGCATTTCCTCCCATTCAGTGCCAGGTATGGTTTTGACAGGTAGCATGATGAGATTTAGAAGAGCGGCTGAAGTTAATTGAGGTTAGCAAGAAAACTATTACCGTCAATTTCAGGGTTTTTTTCTTTAATTATTTTTAACTCATGAATAATCAATTAAATGAAAAAAGAAATGTATATTGAAGAGCATCTTGAAAATTCCCACCCCAAGGAGCATCAGAGGACAAGAGCCCCTTGTGACACTATCTACAATAGAATACACCACTGGCTTTTTGCAGATGGCATAGCTTAAAAAAAAGAAAAAGATGCTTCTCTTGAAGTGACAGAATGAACACACTAGCAAGAGGAAGTTGAGCATACACAGCCGTAAAATGCAAATATGTCTTTTCAGTGACAACCTGGCTGCACTACACCGGAAAGAAGTATAGCGTGCAACTCGAAGGACAGGGTGCTGGTGGGTCTATACTGAGAAAGGCAGACAGGCGGTAGGTACAATTCTGCATTGGAGTAAGCTTCACATCACCGTGCTTCCTCAGGGCACGCTAATGTGCTTTTGGGCTTGACCATACAAAAGAGGCTCGCCTGAAAGAAGTCATGTGAATTTGGGGTGGCCAGGTGGCTCAGTCGGTTGAGCATCTGACTTCGGCTCAGGTCATGAACTAATGGTTCGTGGGTTCAAACCCCGCATGGGGCTCTGTGCTGACAGCTCAGAGCCTGGTACCTGCTTCAGATTCTCTGTCTCCCTCTGTCTCCGCCCCTCCCCTGAGTACACTCTGTCTCTCTCTCTCTCTCTCTCTCAAAAATAAATAAATACTTAAAAAATTTTAAAGGCTAGCAAATTGTTTTATCAACCCTACCAGCCAAGTATCTTAGACCCTGGATTATATAAAACTTTTTACTGGAAAAACTGATTCTTCTGCCAAAAATTTAGCAAAGAGAAAATCCATCTGGAAAAAAAAAGAGAGAAAGAAAGGAAGAAATCTTCATTAGATTTCTTCCACAGACTGTTTCCCTTGGCCTTTTCCCATTTTAATGCCCTGCCCCCCAGGTTTTTTTCCATGCGTGTGATTGGAATATTCTTTCCTTTGTGAAATGCGTTAGCATTTTTAGTTTTATGTTGATGTCTGTGGAAGGCGATGGTCAAGTTGAAGATGTTCCTGTGATCCGGACGTGAAAGCGTCTGTTTCCTGTGGGTCATTCTTTGTTGGGTCATTCTCTCATTTTTATTTTTATTTTTTATTTTTATTTGTGATGTTTATTTATTTTAGAGATGGAGACAGAGCATGAGCAAGGGAGGGGCAGAGAGAGAGGGAGACACAGAATCTGAAGTGGGCTCCAGGCTCTGAGCTGACAGCTCAGATCCCGACACGGGGCGCGAACTCGTGAATCGGGAGACCATGCCCTGAGCCAAAGTCGGACACTTAACCGACTGAGCCACCCAGGCGCCCCCATTTTCTCATTTTTATTCAGCCGACTTTCATGGAGCAGCTGCCACTCCCCGGGAGGCAGTGCTACGTTGCTGAGCATTCACGTTGTAACTGTTTGAAAAGTAAGGCATAGAGCATTGGATATTTGGGAATCTGTGACAACGACTTTTCTTTTTTATATCTGCAGTATTCTCCCTTTAACAAAACCGAATGTCTTTTCCTTAAAAAGTTAAGTAGAAACATCATTGATTATGGTTGGCCCAAAGCAACGGTAAAAGAGGATGTAAAACTTGAAGCCAAGAAACTGGTTCTGGAAACGGTATTTAAAGAGCGTGTGATAAATTTGTATTTTATCTAATTCTAACATGGAAGGATAGCCATGTCTTTCTGAAGGTTCGGATTGAGAGCTGTGCATCTGACAACTCATTTTTCCTGCAGAGTGCTGGCTTTGGAAGCATTCTTTCTAATTTCTGTGTGAAAAGACACACTTCTGTCATTAAGAATGGAACTTCCAGGTATGGGTACCGGAAATATCCATGTATTTTGAGTCATCTCTTTGACTAATGGAGGATCCTGACCACATATCATCCTAAGCACCTCTTCACAGTGTGTCATTTTTCCAGCTCAGTTGAGTTTTGATATGTCTCACTTTATCAGTCATTGAGGTGGAAATTTCATCACTCTTATATGCTTTTTGAGTTTTTCTTAGTGTTTGTTTGTAATAGGTTTTATGGGTGATTAGTTATGTGAATTGCGGCATTCTTGGTGATGGGAACCTATCTTAATTTCGCTCAGGAAACCCGCTTTTCTCATAAACTCTGCCATAAACCACGGGGAGAACTTGTTTCTCGTCCGAACGTACCTCGTTGAAATTAGCGTGTGTGCTTTTCGTCACTACTTAGTGTGAAAATTAATAGCTGCAATTATTTGCATTAGCTCTAATGTTGGAGCACTGGCCTTTTCGACCCTGTATTTTCACACATTGGTTACCATGCTGGGACACGCTACTGACTGAGTTTTCCGCGGGGCACTATCAGGTGTCAGAATTTTACCAAAGGCCCCTGAACAACATGATGACGTAAGAGTACTATTTCTGTTCCTTCTACAGATGATCATCTTTGCCTTAAAAGCTTCCACAGGGGCACCTGAGTGAGCTCAGTCGGTTGAGTGTCTGACTCTTGATTTTGGCTCGGGTCGTGATCCTGGGGTCATGGGATCAAGCCCAATGTTGAGCTCCATGCTGCGTGTGGAGCCTGCTTGAGATTCTCTCTCCCTCTCTCTCTCTCTCTCTCTGTCTCTGTCTCTCCCTCTCTCTCTAAAAATTAGAAAATAAATAAACAGCTTTCAAATAAAACATGAAAATTAATTCTATGTACCATTTTATTTTACCTAATGTGACCGCATGTACTTGTCCTAGGAGTCAACACAGTGTCATGGGCCAACGGGTGGATTTTATGTCATGCAGATCTGGGTTTGAGCCCTAGCTGTGTTGCTTAACAGATGTGTGACTTTGAGTGAGTTTCTTAATTTCTCAGAGTCTAGGTTGCCTTCCTAAGAGGGTTAATAAAAGAATCCACTTCATAGGATTAGATATAGAAGTTAAATGAGAAAATGCATAAAAAAGGGACATTATTGAGTGCTCCATACTTTTGAGTTATGTACAGTAAAATTCTCTTAGTCTCGACGTGGTGACTGTAGGCACCTTAGAGCCGTAGAATCCTCAGATTAACTGTATCTTGTCATTTTAATGGTTTAATTTTTATTTTGAAGCTTCCTACTTTTGTTTTTCTATTGCATGACCATAATGAGAGTATTCTGGGCAACCATTGCTTTTCCAGATATAAATTTGATCAAAAGAAGAGTCCTGGAGACGTCTGAATGTTATAGCATGATTTTGTTATAGTAGCTTCCCTTCTGGATGATCACATTCCTATTATTCAAGAGGAAAATTTGAAATAGAGCATGAAGACCCTTTAGGGGATAGTGGGAAAAAAAGAAACGCAAAAGCAAATGAACTAAATCTAGTAGTGAGTGGCAAGTGAGACGTGCCCTGAAGACAATATTATGTGATCTTCTCTCTTTTAAGATAATTTATTTTTTCTACTAAAATTAGCTTTATTGTCTCATTTGGGGCATAAAAGTTCACGGAAGTCAGGAAAGCTGATTGATGATTGAAGACCTACTGTGTGTAAGACACCGAGGTAGGTAACATCAAAGAGGGTTTTTGCAGATATGATTAGGAATTTTGGAGGAGAGAGGCGTGTGGAGTAGTCTCATAGAAAATGATGGCACCGTAAAACTTCTGTTACAATCAGTGCTCTTCCCCCTTCTCAAATCTTAGAACCAGAACAGTGTTCAATCCGGAGGAGGAATGGCGTAGCATACAACCGCTTTGCACGGACACAGACAGGAGAAGTTGTGGGGGTGTAAAAATCGATTATTGTCCTGCCGTAGTTTTCAACCACTGTCTTACTTACGTGCTGCACGTGGATACGTGGTGCCGCCACATTGAGATTGTTTTGTCAAGGTTTTTTGTGTTTGTGTTTGTGTTTGTTTTTTGTCTGCACCACCAAGACACGGGTTGATTGGGACCAGCATCCAGAAAGCTGAGCTGCGCTGGTGGTGACCATGGTACATGAGTATCACGTTGTAGGGCCAGTTCCAGCTCCAGGAATTAGGATATAGTTCCTGAAATATGACCACATTTGATGCTGAAAGTAGAGAAGAGGCTACGGTCAGGGCCACCAACAGCTCTACTCAAAAAGCAACAGATTGTTAACAGATCCCAAGTCCTGAAAGGCCTGCGAGTGATGAGCGTGATTAACAGAGACTACTTGTATTCCTTCATTGTATTCCCGGAAGGCATTGATTTGCCGTAGAAATAATTGCATTGTAATCGGGAGTGGCTTTTCAATGTTGTTGTGGGTCTCTTATTCCTTTCAAGATGCTAGACGCTAGCAAAATGTTTAGTATTTCGCAGTATGCCAGGAAAGGGGTTGTGGAGAATTTGCTGAACTAGAAAATCAGGTGGATCAAGCCAATAAAATGTTCTTTCAATGAGTCATCCACAGGGATGTGCAAGGGTTTCATAATTCAGAAACTGCATTTTGATAGTATTCCGTTTACTGACATGTCAGCCGTGGCGTATCCTCTCTTACTCCAATTTGTTAGCTTGGTGCTTCAGATTTGTGTCCCAGTTCTGTTTCTCTGTTACAGTCCTGTGCGTCTGCAACGCTGCCCTTTTCTGCCTTTCTGCTTTGGCCTGAGATGGAAGGGTGACTCCCGTCTGAGGATGAAATGTCCAAACCACGCACGTCCTCTGTGTGTGGCATGGCAGAAATACCCAATGCTAGTTTGAGGAGACGTGTGTACCTTTCAGGAGCCCTACAGCATGCTTCTGTTGTAGGGCTTTGAAGGGAGTGATCGCTATCCTACTTGTTCGCAGGCAGATCAGTCACAGTAGGAGAGAAAGGGATTCTTAGAACTTTGTTATTAGCCCCTCACATTCTGCAGATCTGACCAAAGGGGCTATGATCCACGCCATCTGGGGGAGAGTGACGGCAGAGCCAACAGTGGTGACTTTGCACCCGTCTCTTTCTCTGTCTGTGAAGGATGCTGGACTGCCTGTTCAGACAGATCGTGAGAAGAGGCTCAGTCTAGCCAGGTAGTGAGAAATCTGGTTCATCTGATTCCCTGCGGCAGCAGGAAATTACATAGGCCTGTGTTTCGCGTACCCAAGGAGAAGAAAGAGGGTCCCCTAGCCTGCCCCCTGGTATGACAGTAAGCCAGACTTGAATTTGAGCTACATCTTCTGGCCTTTGTGGTTCATACCTTAAGGAACCAGGGTTTCAGAGCCAACATACTCTCAGTGTATATGTAAATGCAATATAGTTTATAAGTATCTTATAATCATGAGTTTGTCTTCTAGCTACTGTTTGAATCCTTCTGGAATTATCTGGACATATTTTTCATGAACAATTAATGACTATTTCAGTGGGAAGTTAAAATGATAATAATTTGGACATTTTCTATGTATTTCTACTTACTATTACTGGACCAATATTTTGATACTCAGGCTTGTCTGAACCCCATCTGAGTGAAGTTCCGTGGAACCTGAGAACTTCTGCCAATAACATAATGGTAAATTGCCTCAATTATGTAGCTCTTCATCTGCCTAGTGTTTCATGGTTTTCAAGTTGTACCTATTAGAAAGGTTCTGTGGATAAAGTATGAGAGGAAAAAAGCATTATGTACATTAGTTGAAATTGGCATCATGTTGCCAAAGTGTAATAAGCCTTAGGGGACCTCAGTGTTGAAACTACTCAATTGAATGCTGCAATTTCCCATAACAATTTAAAAGGCCTGCAGGCATGCTAAAGTCATAGCTGGATCTTTCAGTTAACATGACCCCAAAGTCTCATTTACATCACAGCAATTAAAATATATTCCACATTACATGTTTACTACTATATGCTGTAGAAATAATCCAATGAGATGTGGCGATTTTCCACAAATCATCGTGGAAATCTTTATGTCTGCCATTTCTTCTTTCCAAAGTGGTATTAACATTTGCACGCATGCACGCAGAGGATGATGGTGATTGGCAAGGCGGAAGAGGGCGGGGCAAGGGGGAAAAGATGTCTTCTAGACTGATAATAACTAGCAGTCATTACTACGTGGTGACCCACATGAAATTAGGTTAGTAGTCTCAGTCTCAGTAGTATCACCTATCAGGTGATAGGTGTCCATTATGCAAAATAACTATTGTCATCGGTGATAATTGGCCCCCTACTGGCAGTTGGAAATAGAGGGACCAAAAATTAAATGAGTATTAAAATAATACTACCTCCTAATTGCAGAAGTACAACCCCTAGTCTGGGTCAGAAATGCCGATGCCCAGTTGGGAAGGTAACGGAAAAGGGATAGCAGAATTCACCTGAGGAAGATGTTCCCGTAAACGAGTGTTCTTTCCTCAGTGTTCTATCCAAGTCCGTTTTAAAACCATCCTGGTGTTAGGGATTATAACCGTAATTGTTAACTGATACCGTAACTACTTTGCAGTGACACAAATGGCAAGTGGAATTATTTTAAAGCAAAGCCGCAGTAGCCAAAATTAGATCCTGTTTTTCTCAACGGTGACTGCCGCGTTTTAGTAGTAATGGCTTTCTTTGAAGAAACGCAGACCAAATTGACTTACTCCCAAGTGTTGTTGCGGTTTAATGTTTATGGAGTAGCCACAATTTACTAGCTTACCTGGAAAGCGTGGTTTGTAACAATTGTCTAGAACACATCATCAAGGTATGAAATACAGTGGCAAAAGGCCAGCTTCTCTGCTTGGCAGGTAGTCAACGGGAAACCAAGGAAACTGAATTTCTCTCTGTGCCTGTTGGCATACTCTCGTAGGCAATGCCTTTTTGTGGTCAGGGAGAGCGTTGAAAGAATCCGACTTCAGCAGACATCTGAGAAGGCAACAATTTTATCTGCTGCCTAGGTCCGTTTTAATCTGTGCCTTGGCTTATAACTACCACTAGTAAGTAACAGCATGGAAAAAAAAAATGTTTTTGATTGAGCCACTTTCTCCAGAGCTGTCGTGCTAAGTAGCGCCAGGGGCCTCCTTTCACCAGACGGAGCCACCCTCAGTGTGGACAATGCCCACCTTTGGGCGGGGTGACAGCAGAGTGTGGTCGGATTGCAGACCCCCACTCACCCCTCAGCAGGTGTCCCTGACATGGGAGGCCTGGATCAGGCCCTAGGTACCTGACTCGTACGATTTTTTATACACGCTATAAATTATGCGTGTATTTGTCTTTGTGACGTAGAACGTTCAGGAAATCAGAACAGCTGACTAATTGGATGCACCACTTCTATTTTCCTTAGACTGTTTGGCAACATTTATACCAAGTCAAAATATTTTGAGTGTATTATACATATGCACTTTAAGGTGTTTAAGTAAACTTGAGATGTCAAAACATTACATTTCTGTGTGAGCCTATATACCAAGTCAAGCGTATTTATGCACCCTGCTAGTGTTGCATTAAAAATTATTTAGAAAGAGACAATAGGCACCGAAGAAGAAAAATATTAAAGAATTGAATCTTCTAGCGTGGGTGCACGGCCTACCCGCCAGACGGGCTATAAAAATGTTGTGTTTTTTTTTTTTCCCCCACACCCATAGAGGCTGAGGCCAGACCTGACCCAGCCTCTGCAGTATCCATAGCAAGCTAAGAGGGTTGACCTGGTTCTCTGGGCACTCTGGACCCTAAGACAGAACCCAAAGGTGCTTTGAAACCCTGCAGCAACTCTGGAATCTCCGTCCATGTCTCCCTCCTGCCTCCACAGGGAAAAGGCAAGTTGAGTGAGCCCCTCACCTCCAGCACTGAACCAGAATTTCCTGCTCCCCAGGGGTCTATGAAGAAGGTGCCATTTGGCTGGTTTGGTGCTTTTCAGATTGAGATGAAAGCTATCTGCTGGGCAGGAGACAGAGGATATGTTTATTACAGTAATTTTGCCTGTGGGTTACAGAGGCATGAATAACTGTAGTTATCCTTTATTCTCCGAGTACTTGTGGGTACTTATCAGGTCTCCACCTAGTTGTTACTAAAATAAACCTCACATAGTTCTTTCAATCTGGAGACTCTTAATCAGTTTCATGGCCCCTCTTGAAAGTTTTTCCAGTGTTGGCCCCCTGCTTCCTGCTACCGAGACGTAAATATTTGGATAATGTTATAGATGAAGTCATTTGAAAATTATCAGTGTGGGAACTATTTTTTTTTTTTTTCTCATTTGATGGCCTAGTGTTTTCGAAGAAGCTCACAAAAATTCAAAACCTAAATCCCATTCAGACATTTGGCAAAATACCATTTTCACCCCAGCTACAGTATCACCCCTTGCTCTCAACTTTATAGAACTGGGCTTTTATGCATTTTCTCCACCCCAGCTTCCTCTGAAAAGCCTAATGATCCTGGACGCTATTCTTGGACACTGGACATGGTTTTGAATTTAATTATGATAACTGGCTCTTATCAAGCAGACATTGTATTATATGCCAATCATGGTGCTAAATGCTTCTAAGACTTTATCTCATGTAATCCTCATAATACTTCTGTAAGAAAGACAGTGTCATATGCGTTGTAGAGAATAAAATACAGGAAACCGGATCTCAGCGACGTTGAGTAACCTGTCCAAGGTCATAGGACACATACACTGTGAATTGTGGAGCTAGACTGTAACATAGATCTGTCAAATCCAAAACCTGTCCTGTATTTCCACCTAGTTGTGGCTGTATAGATTTCTTCTTAGTTGGAACACCCAGTGTGAGAATTTGTTGGTCCAGAATCATATTCCTCTCTCTCTCTGAGGTCCGTTGTCTTCTGTGCAGACTTAGGTTGGCAGGCGGGCTTTCTCCCATGGTGACAGAAATGTAGACGAGAGCCACGTACACATCCCCACAGAAGTAACTCCACATTTGCCGGTCTGAGTAGGTGCATTCCGGAGAGTTTTATTACATGTCCCGGAGCTAACCTTATTGGCCTGCGTCAGGCCACATGTTCATTCCTGAGCCAGTCACTGAGATGCCTGGAAGGCAGTTCCCCTAACCCCAGGACTGGGGTCTGCTCCATCTCAACCTCTGGAAACCATCACCGGAGGCAAGCGCTTATTCCGAGAAATACGAGGCATACAAAAAAATTCATGTGACCACACTGGCTGTAATTTAGGAGAGCCTCCTCCTCTGGTAACTAAACCACATGGGCTGGGAGACCAGCCAAGGTGACTGTGTCCTCCTATGAAAACATAGCCTCACAGTAAGGTATCATGTGTTTCTTCCTTAACCGTCTTTCCTTGAAGACAAGCTAGAAAATGTTTCCAGTGTATTTTGTCCTTTTAAGTTGGTCTTGAATGTTTCACCTCTCTCTGCTCAGGTGAATTTAACGTGGCTTTTCCTTTTGCTGCCCCAGTCCTGTGATCTCTGCAAATTTAATTATCATGGTCTTTTCAACATGGCAGCCTTCGTTGACTTTCTTAATCCTGGATCTGTTGACATCCTGACATCGGTTGTCAAACTCTTTGCTATCATTTCTCTCTCTCTCTCTCTCTCTCTCTCCCTCCCCCTCTTTTGTTTTCAACCTATTGAAAAACTTGTTTTTGTGATAGCTTAAAGCCCCTTTTTGTTCTAAGGTTTGGAAGTATAGTCTAGTGCTTAAGAGTCTGGATTTGGAATTACACCGAAAGATGTTCAGATTCCGCTCAGCCACTTCCAGACTCTGTGACCTTGGACAAGTCTGTTAACCTCTCTGGGCCTTAGTTCTCTCATGTGAAAATGGGGTGTATAATTCTTACCTAGCAGGGTTGCTGTGAAGATTGAGTGAGGTCATATATGTAAAGCACCTGGCATATTTTAAGCACTCAATAACTAATCAAGATTGAAATTAATAATTAATCAAGGAGCTTTTATGTCCACTCTTCAAGAGAGGAAAATGCTCTGCACTTAGGGAAATCGTATTAGCTCTTCATTTAAGAAGCTTGTCCAGTTTTACATGGCAGTCCCAACTGTCACCCAGTCAGTAGCCCCCGTTTTTGAGTCCCGCTGATGATGTGGCAAGCGGTATCGTTGTTTTGAAGCCATCTAAAGTCTTGCTTATGTTTTTCTCAGTATGACGAAGAGCTTGGATTTGGAGTTGATGTTGCACAGGTCTTACAGTCTGGCATCCTTTCAAAGAAGTAAATGGAAGAGCCGGCTATGAAAATCTGAGTCCCACCCTCACCACTCACTGGCTGTCTGACGTGGAATTTTTTATTAATTTCTCATATTCCCTCATCAGTAAAACCGGTAAATCACACACCCTTGACAGGCTGTCATTAGAAGCAGAAATACAGTGCGTAAAATACCTAGCCTAGAAAAGTGTTCAGTAAATGGAGGTTGTTGCTGTCATTGTGTATTTGGCCGTGACCGGCATGTCCGCCGAGGTGAGCGTGTTCATTTGAAGGTGGAACGACAGTCTAGTCTGTGACCCGGTTCAATCAGAACAATACATGGGGTGATAGCAAAGTTACCTCTTTTTTTTTTTTTTTTTTTTTTTTTTTTACCTAGTGTATATTTGAGGCCATTTGGATAACCCAGTATCACCCACATGACACCTAACTGTTTCCTTGATTTTTCTTTTGAACAAGATAAGATCGCTGGCAAAGTTTCAAAGGCCTGGCTCATGCAGAAGCACAGAGGAATACAGTGGTGGCCTCTCTATTCAGGGTTCTGGTTAAAACATCGTAAAAATACTTAAATAGACATGATGGATATCCAGGCGGACAGGCAAATTGAGAGATGTTATTTACACTTCACCCTAAAAGTCTGCAAGGTGAGAGAGCTGCATTCAGCGCAGCCGTATTTGGACCCTAGTGCCTTTTCCCATCTGTTCAAAATATGGAGATTCGGGCCTTTTCGCCGCCATTCCCGGTGCAGGTGTTATCATAAACTACGTGACTGTATTAATACATATTACTGGTATATTACAATTGTCCATAATTGTTCTCAGGGAAAACAGAATCACTTTTAATGTCAAACCGTACAAGTGAATTGCTTTAGTTGTGTTTAAATCATAGAATAATATTCTTACTTTACCTTATGGAGTAAATGAGCCCTCATTATCCATATTTTTTTTCCTTTTTTGATCATTTCCAGTTTCTGTTTCCTTCTCTATATAAATAATTTTGAAAGAATTTTTAATGATTTGATGAGGTTTAAGCCACTTTTCTTATAGCCTAAGGCAGTGTTCTATATATTTTCCAATTAGAAATTTCCCAGTATTCATACTTATTCAGTAGCTATTTTAGTATATTACTCCTATTTGCTTCATTATCTAAGTTCGCATATTTGCTATCTATGATAAAGCATGGAGAATAATTTTGACTTTTAAAACAGCAGCCTTCCAAGACACGTGGGTGACTCAGTTGGTTAAGCATCCAACTTTGGCTCAGGTCATGATATCACGGTAGGTGAGTTTGAGTCCCGCATCGGGCTCTGTGATGACAGTTCAGAGCCTGGAGCCTGCTTCAGATTCTGTGTCTCCCTCTCTCTCTCTGCCTCTCCCCCACTCACCCTCTGTCTCTGTCTCTCTCTCTCTCTCTCTCTCTCTCTCTCTCTCTCTCTCAAAAATAAAATAAACATTAAAAGTAAAGATTTAGGGGCATCTGGGTGGCTCAGTTGGTTAAGCATCCAACTTCAACTCAGGTCACGATCTCACGGTTCGTGAGTTTGAGCCCTGCATCAGGCTCTGTGCTGACAGCTCAGAGGCTTGAGCCTGCTTCAGATTCTGTGTTTCCCTCTCTCTCTTCCCTTCCCCTGCTCGTGCTCTCTTTTTCTCTCTCTAAAATGAATAAAAAATTTTTAAAAATTTTTAAAAATTTAAAACAACCTTCCTATTTATTATTGTTAAAATAGACATAACTATCTTCAGTCAAATGAAAATGTTCACAGCGTTAAGTAGAAATGGGTTGTGAGATCATCTATATTAAAATACATGTGATACATACATATATTCATACACGTACATGTACACACACACATGGGAAAAAAAATCCAAAAATCTGGACTCACCAAAGATCAAGAGAGTAGTAATTTTAATGTTTTCCTTCTGGAGGGGGGTGGGCACTCATCTGTACTTTCTAGTTTCCACAAAGAGCAAATATTACTGCTTCCCACATGGTTTAAATTAAAGAAAAGCATGAATTGGTATTGCTCATTAATTAGTGTTTAGGGATGGCCCTCCCCATGTGTCTCAGAGGTGTCCCTCTCCACCATCTGCTCAAGCCAGCAACCTGCCAGTCATTCTCAGCTCCGCCCTTTTCCTCACTCTTGTTTCAGTCCATCCCAAGTCTTGCTGATGCCACGTCGATCTCTCCTATCCATCCACCTCTAAATCTTCACTGCCTTTTCAGTTTCCATAGTCCACGCTAGCATTCTCTGGCCTGGACTTCCGTAAAAATCTACCAACAGGTTTTCCTGCTTCCACTCCATATCTCCCTCTTCCCTGTTCTCATTCTTCCGGTGGGGGGATCACATCAAACTGTAAATCTGATTGGTCACATCAGTGCCCCATTTCACTCTCCAGTGGTCACCATGTTTGGCGCACTCTGGGTGAGACCCATTAGCTTATGTAATGAAGCTCTGCACCTGGCCAGCAAGTTTCCTCTGGACTCATGTCTCCTTACTCACTTTGCCCCAACCCGTGGACACTTGTCCATCCAGGTGTTCTCTGCCTGCAGGCATTTGTTTGAGCAGGTTGTTCTCTCAGCCCACCTGGTATGTCCTCAAGTCCTTTCCTGTGACACACATGCTTGTGGCCAGGCTAAACCCTATTCATCCTGTGGATCTCAACCTAAATGTCATTTAAGAGAGCTCTTCTTTGGGCTCTCCATTTCCATTAGACCCCATTTTCTATTCTCTGTCTTTACAACTTGTAATTTTTTGCAGTTTTTGTTACACTTTTAATTGTATATTTATTTTTGTGATTATTTAACCATCCTCTCCCTTTTCAGATTGAAAGAGGGTAAAGACTGTGTCTTGTTCATCTCTATGTTTTCAGTGCCTCTCACCATGCCTGACATGTATGATGAGTGAATCAAAAAATTACAAAACACTATTCCTGGTGCACCATTTTATGCTAATGCATGAAAATCACCCCATTCTTTTGAATTGCTGGTGAATGTTCCTCCAACTGATCTTGCCTTGCTTTTTCATACAAGCTAACAATCTTTGTCTTTTAACTGGTGTATGTAGATCTTTATTTTTGTACTTAATGTGATTGCTGATATGCTTAGGTTTCTCTTTTTCCACTTACTGTTAACCTGTTTGTGTCTTTATGGTTAAGTGTGTTACTTGGTAGCAGCATATACTTTTTTTTTAAACCAATCTGAAAATCTCTGCCTTGTGTGGGATATCTAGACCATTTACATTTAATGTGATTATTGGCCTAATTAGACTTAAGTCTACCAACTTGCTGTTTGTATTTGTTTTGCCCCATGTAATCTTTGATCCTCTTCTCCTACTTTCATTGGATTAGTCAAATAGTTTTGATGCTTCCAGTTTTTACGATTCTGTTATTTCTTTTATTGGGATACTCTGGTTTCTCTTCAGATCATATAAATCTTTCGCCTTTTACTATTATTTCTTTTGTTGGACTATTAGATACAATTCTCAGTTTTGTTGTTATAGTGGTTGCTTTAGGGTTGAAAGTGTACCTCTTACACTGTGTCTCCTGAGGTGATGCCGCTTCACATATAGTATGAAAACCTTACAATAGTATACTATCTCCCCTCTGTTCCTTTATGCTGCTGTTGCAGTATACTTTATTTACACATGTTATAAAATTCACAATATACTGTTACGGTTTTTATGCAACCAGCCATCTTTTAAAGAGATTTAAATAATAAGAAAACTATCATACATTTATCCATATAGCTGCCACTTCCAAGTGCTAGTGATTCCTTTGTGGAGATCCATATTTCTATTTGATGTTCTTTTCCTTCCACTTAGGTTCCTTTGCATTTCCTATAATGAGAGCCTCTAGGTGGTCAACTTTTACACATCAGAAGATGTAGTTATTTTGCCTTAATTTGTGAGAGATATTTTCATTGGTTATGGAATACTAGAATGACAGTTTTTTTTTTTTCCTCTCAGCGTTTTAAAGATCTTACTCTACTGTCTTCTTGCTTACATTACTTCCAACATGGAACTCCATATGGAATGTGCCTTTTTCCTGGATCTGCTTTTAAGACTTGCTCTTAAGTTAATTTTTTTTTTAAGTTTATGTGTTTATTCTGAGAGTGAGAAAGAGATCACTAGCAGGAGAAGGGCAGAGACAGAATCCCAAACAGGCTCCACACTGGCAGTGCAGAGCCCAAAGCAGGATGTGAACCCATGGACCGTGAGATCATAACCTGAGCTGAACCAAGAGTCAGACGCTTCCCAAACTGAGCCACCCAGGCACCCCAGGACTTTCTCTTATCACTGTTTTCTTTTTTAAAATAATTTAAATTACAACCAAATGCCTGGGCATAATTTATTTATATTTCTTGTGCTTGGTGTTTGCTGAGCTTCTGGAAATCTGTGGATTTATAGCGTTTATCAAATTTGAGGATTTTTCAGTTATTATTTCTTCAAATTTTTTTTTCTGTTCACTTCTCCCTGTCTTCCCCTTTAGGGACTCCATCAAATCTATATTGGCCACTTGAAGTAATCCTACATCTCACTAATGACATATTTATTTATTTATTCTCTTTCTCTGTGCTTCATTTTGTATATCTTCTATTACTATATCTTTAAGTCTTTTTACCTTCTCTTTGGCAGTGTCGAAACACTGCCTATCCAGTGTATTTTCCATCTCAGACATGGTGGTTTCCTCTCTAGAAGTTCGATTTGGGTCTCCTTTTTATATCCTCCCTGTCTCCTTTTAATATTTTGAACGTGTTTAACTCAGTTATAATAACTGTTTTCGTGTCCTTTTCTATTAGTTCCAACACCTGTGTCAGCTCTGAGTCAGTTCCAATTGATCGATTTTTTTCCCCCTCGTTATTTTCCTGCTTCCTGGCATGCCAGAGATCTTTGATCGTAGGCCAGACATCGTGAATTTCACCTTGTTGAGTGTTCGACATTTTTGCACTCCTATAGCGTTCTTCAGCTTTGGTGTGGAATAGTTAAGCTACTTGAAAACAGTTTGCTCTCCCTGGTCTTGCTTTGAAGACTTTTCAGAGGAGACGAGGACCATGTTTAGTTTAGTGCTAAATTATTCCCCACAACCGAGGTGAGACCTTCCTAAGTAAATTGCCTAATAAATTACGAGATTTTTCCCATCTGATTAGTGGGAATATACGCTACTCTTGTCCTTGTGTAAGCTCTGGGTACCGTTTGTAATTTGGTAATCCTTTGTAATTTGTAATCCTTTAGAAGGGCAGTTTTGCACCCACAAGACATTTGGTAACGTCTGAAGATACCTTTTATTGTCACGAATGTGAATGCGACTGGTATCTAGTGGATAGAGGCTGAGTGCGGCTCAATATCCTACTGTCGGATTTTCTCCACAAGAAGGAACTTTTCCATGTAAAAGGTTAATAATGTTGAGGTTGAGAAGCTCTGTTACAGTCCTTCCAAACTGCTCTTTCTCTGGCCTGCAGTAGTCTCATCTACACGTGCTGACCAGCACTCTGCTGAACTCTCCAGAAGCACCCTTTGCCATCCTCCAGAGTTCTTTCTCCAGGCAGCTCTGCCATCTACCAGATTCTCAGCTCTGCCTGTTCAGGTTAGGAAGTCTGCGGTGCTCTTCCTGGGTTCTTCCTCCTGTCCTGTAGCCTAGAAACTCTTGAGGTAGTGAGCAAGGGTAATCAAGGACTCCACGTGTTTGTTTCCCATTTCTCAAGGTTCGCTCTGTGTCAATGTCTTGAAAACTCTGTTTCATGTATTTTGTCAGTTTTACTGTTGTTGTTATTTTAGGCAAGAGGGTAAATCCAGGTCCTGTTCCTCTATCTTGGCCAGAAGCAGAAGCTGGCTTCTTATTTATTATCGTTATCAAATGTCATGTTTAAAGAAAGAAGCTTGCCTTGGCTTAACCTGCTCAACCACTCATTATTCACTATACTTTTTCTGTGTCTGTATCTTCTCAACAAGCATCACTGTTGTCTTTCCCCGTATTTCTTCCCACAGCTTTGTTTGTGTTTTAACTTTGCGCCTCAGACATGACATCTATAGTCACTTACATTCTTCTGTTTAAAACTGCAAGCTCAAATTTTAGTTATGCTTGAATTTAGCATCACAAAAAAAATCATTTCATGTGATTTTATTTTTGCACTTAATTATTTTAATTCTTTGATTTGTAAATTTGCCTCCAGAAACAAGATTTCCTCTAAAATGAACAATAGCGATTGATTTCCTCTTGTGTTCAATTGGCATTAATCTAGCTCTTCAATAAAGGAAACACTTAGAAATTCTTACAGTGTGCAAAGTTGTATTTACTGTTTAATTATCATAATTGGTAATAAATCATAAATTCTACCTTATTAGGGAAAACGTGAATTGTGAATAATAAAAGGTAAAATTTTCCTAGTGTTATGTACAAATAGCTTAATTTAGATCTTTAATCAAAAATATGCTTGAGTAAATTAGTGTTTTTCTGAAGTCTGCTTATTCTTGTGGGTGAGCTTTTTCAAACTATTATAAAGACAGTTTGAGGAAGACATTCTGTGCAGAAGATATTCAAAGCGATGTTCAGGAATTTGTAATTCTTACAGAAAATAAGGAACAGTGGGAGCGTGGGTGGAGTTTGACCAACAGGCTACCTAATCCTTTGTGTTTGAATATCTGTTTTTATTACAATTTGAATATCTGTTTTTATTACAATTGCTGGATAGACACATAAGCTCCTAGAATTTTAGAAGTACAGATGATTTTAGGGATGTTTGTTACAAGCCTGATAAATTGTAATCGTTGACTGAAAGGTTTTAAAGATATACTGAGTCCAATTAAAATCAGATTGCTTCCTAAAGGTACAGTTAAAAAATGTTTCTTTGGAATTAGGAACATGTTATGAAACAATGTAAGAATGTTGTTAAGTTCTCTGGCCAAGTTTCAAGCAGGTTTGACTACTATCCGAAATAGACAATATGATCACCCCAAATCTGGTGTCCTGCCCGTTCATTTAGTCGATCAAATATTTGCAGGAAAAAATTGAGAAAACAATTAGTTGAGAAAAATTAATAACCAAATAATAGAAATTTCTTTAAGACCAGCTGTGTCTTCCAGAGAGGTGCTATGATTCGTAACGGAGTTGTTTTTCAGGGAAATGAACCCAATCAATTTGATGATGTTGTATACTTGCTGTAGCAAATTCAGTCAGAACTTTTTGGACAACTTTATTTCTAATCGTTTCCCTTGTTGTTCAAAGGCCTTGCCCACTGTTACAGCCATGATCCTGTTCATCAAATGCTTTATGCTGAATATGCACATAGTGACCCTCTTCCTGTGTAGGACTATGCAATCACCATCAAAGTGCTTCAACAATTTAGCACTGCTTAAACAGCTGCATTTTTTAACCTTCAAATCTGGAGCTGAGTGCAGAAGATAATGCACAACACTGCCTTTTGAAGTCATATTGAACTCATTGACTTCCATCAGAAGCGTATCAGTGGTTGCAAACATTACAGTGTAGATTGCATCCTTGAAGAGTTTGAACTATGCACAAAAATGGAAAGACAAATGCAAAAGCCTTTTTATTGTTTGCAATCTCTAGGATCAAACGTCTTTGTCTTTGATAGTATATTTGAATACGGTATCTTGATTTATCATGGCACTTCAGAATTGCTTCACAAATAAAGAAAAGTCAGATATTTGGTGCTAGAGGTGTTCTATAAAGCTCAAGAATACCTAAAATTATCTTTTTATTAGGCGTCTATTAACATGTAATTGATTTATAAATATTGATAACCTTACCATGTGGACGCATCTTTACTATTGATGGTATATGTTTGTATTACAACGTTAAAGAACTTATTGATCATCTTATTTGCAAGATTGTGAACTTGTATCATGGGCTATATAATAAAGAGAAAACATTTCACATTCAAAGCTCCAAAGGGACAATGAAGGACAGGATGGGAATATGAATGATGTAAGTCAGACCTTGATCATTTTGCATATAAAGGGCCGGAGAGGAAATACTTTAAACTTTGCAGGCCATCAGGTCTCTGCATTAGTAACAAACTACACACACTCAGTGGCTTAGAACAAGAAGTTCTGGAGGCAACAAGTCTGAAAACTAAGGTACTGGCTGTGCCATGCTCTCTCTGAAGTTCTCGGGAAGAATCTGTTCCACGTGGCTCCCCCAGCTTCTGCCATTTGCTGGCAACCCTTAGCTTGTAGCTATGTCACTCGGCCTCTGCCTTTGTCCTCACGTGGCCCTCTCTCCTGTGTGTCTCCATGTCTCTGGATCCAAATCTCCCTGTCCCGTCTCTTAGGAAGTCACCAATCACTAGATTTAGGACGCATCCTAATCCAGCATAACCTCATCTTAACTTGGTTGCAACTCCAGAGACCATACTTCCAGATAAGGTCACAGTCACAGGCACTAGGTGTTAAGACCTCAATGTATCTTTCTGGGAGACACAGTTCACTTCACTAAAGTCTCTGTCGCAACCATTCAACTCTGTCTTTGCAGCAAGAACGCAGCCAAGGACAAGACATAAACAAATACATGTGCTGCGTTCCCATAAAATTTTATTTACAGAAACGGATGATAGGTCAGATTTGGCTGGTGTGCTAGAGTTTACCAATGCCTGGTCTAACTAACTGAAGCAAAAATGCAGCGGGGGGAGGGGGGTGGAATTTCCCCTTGCTTTAATCAGTCCATTTTTAAAGTGTAGAAATGCAAACATATGTGTGTATATGGCAACACTTACTTCAATTAATTTATTTTTATTTTTTAGTTTGGAGAGAGAGTGTGAGTGGGGGAGGGGGGCAGAGGGAGACAGAGAGAATCTTAAGCAGGCTTCACGCTCAGCATGGAGCCCGACACAGGGCTCGATCCCATGACCCTGGGATCATGATCTGAGCCTAAATCAAGAGTCGGACACTCAACTGACTGAGCCATCCAGGCTCCGTCACTTATTTTAAAATCGATGTCAACTCACGGCAAGAACTGAAACTTTCATAATAATTTCAAATCCCAAAGTTCTGTTACTAAAAATGCTTGAATTGTGGTATTTATCTGGTCAATTAGAAGTTTTTTGGTGGTCATTTAGTTAGGAGAGTTGATATGGCTTTTCCTCCAAAGAGATCTAGACCACTTTAGAAACAAGATTTTCCTCGAACTCAGACTTATATATTTGTTCTATTGGAAAGAATGTACCTGATTCCCCTCAGTAAAAGTATGTTCCATGAGGGCAATGACATCATTTTATTTAATGGCGTGTCCTCAGCGCATAAAAGAGAGCCTAAATACATAATAATAATTCAATAAATATTTACCTAAAGTAAATATTTGTTTTCCCTGGACTAAAATGAGTGAATTGGTACGTTGTTTTAACCATGTTATACAAAAATATGCCGTTATCACATCTTGAAATTATTTATTGTCTTAAACTCATAGAAGAGCTACAATAAGAGAAATCCAATTTCTATTAAGAGCTATTGGAAGAATTTGTGAAGAGAATAATGGGGTAATGAATCAGAAGGGATCAGTGAAAAACATTAGTTTTCTTTGTTTAATCAGATTCATGGAAAATCAGAAAAAAGGTAGAGAAGTCAAGATATATTTCAACAGCCAAGGGAAATATTAGCGACTTCTTTTAACAGCCCCACTTGATTCAATAGCAGGGAAATGCGGAAACCCGTGCGAAGTAACACTTCACAGGCAGTGTAGACGGGAGAAGATACAGTTTGGTCAAAGAGGTAGCGGGGGGGGGGGGCACCTGGGTGGCTCAGTCGGTTAAGTATCTGGCCGTTGATCTCTGTTCAGGTCGTGATCTCAGGGTGTGAGCACGCATCAGGCTCTGAGCTGAGAGCGCAGAACCTGCTTGGGATTCTGTCTCACTCCCTTTCTCTCTGCCCCTCCCCTGCTCTCTCTCTGTCTCTCTTGCTCTTTCCCAAAATAAAAAAAACGTTAAAAAAAAAAGAAAAAAAGCAGGGGCGCCTGGGTGGCTCAGTCGGTTAAGTGTCCGACTTTGGCTCGGGTCATGATCTCGCGGTTTGTGAGTTTGAGCCCCGCGTCGGGCTCTGTGCTGACAGCTCAGAGCCTGGAGCCTGCTTCGGATTCTGTGTCTCCCTCTCTCTCTGCCCCTCCCCCACTTGTGCTCTGTCTCTCTCTGTTTCTCAAAAATAAATAGATGTAAAAAAAATTTTTTAATAAAATAAACAAACAAACAAAAAAGAGGTAGCAGGAGGAACCCCCCGGAGTTTCCAAGCGTAGGTTCTGGAACTCTGTGACCAGGCCAGCTCAGAATTTCACCACTATTCTTAGCGCTGGATGGAAGGCAGAAATCAGAAAGTGAAAGGCAGAGGAGTCCTAATGTTGCTCAGACAAAAGAGACTTGTTGATAGCCTAGAGGTAAGCGGAGCCAACGTGGGAGAATCGGGAGTCAACCCCAAGACACCATGTTGAAAGCACATTAAAGAGAGATGTGATGCGTATAACGATAGCCAAGGATCAAGAGAGAGGGAAGGATTCCTTGGGAGAGGGATTCTCCCTGGGGAAAAAAAAAAAATCTAAATAGAAATCACAGTCCTAGGGATGTGGTACCGAAGAGAAGATCTGGGGCCACCAGAAATCATTTGTTTCAAGCTGATTCTGGAATCACTCCAATAAAAAGTGAGTTGAGGAAAGTTGGAGGGGAGTGGGAGCCACCACTGGAGGCCTTTGGGGACCTTCAGATGTAAGACAAAGATCAAGTGAGAAAGAGTAAAGACAAGGGAGGACCCTTTAAAATGCAGATTAGGGGCACCTGGCCGGCTCAGTCTGTGGAGGATGCCACTCCTGATCTTGGGGTCGTGAGTTTGAGCCCCACGTTGGGTATAGAGAACGCTTACATAAAAAAATACACTTTAAAATAAGTAAAAAAAATAAAATGCGCATTAGACCTGGGAAGCCATCCCTCCTCAGGCCCAGTCACTTTTACCCCTGTCAGTTCAGCCGAATCAGGAAAGAGACAGTAGCTCAGCAAAGAAACACAAATGACCTTGTTCCTTCTGATTTAACTCTTGCTACTGGCCCTTGCAAAAACCTACCACCTCAAGTTAGCCACTTGAATTGCCTTTAAATCAGGATAGCATGGATTAAACCCACGTTCTAGAGAGGAAAATACATTTTTAGGGGAAGAGTAAGGGACAAGGATCAGTTTTTTCCATAGTTGAAGCCGTTTAGGTCCTCGAAACGTGAAAATCGTGTCCGCCGAAGAAAACGTCTTTGCAGAAATTTAAAAAATGCTCAATGTATTTGACAAAATTTCACGTCCAAAAAGCTCCCAATTTGCTTCTGCTCTTAAAAAAAAAAAATCAAAGAAGTAAAAATAGTATACATTTTTGTTAGAAGAAGAAAGAGAATTTATTTGTGAATGGCAAAAATGCTGTGAGAGAAAATTGTCCCATTGTGGAAAATTTAACAGGCATATTGGGGCCAACCTTTAGCCCGCTTCTGTAGTGAAATTTGATCTTGGGCTTAATTTTTTTTTTATTATTAAAGTGAAAAATCAGTTCTAGTAGCTTGAACAAGCCTCCATAACACTCAGTAATAGAAAGTATGCCTCACTTCCTGGTACTACGGGACATTTTACAGTGATTTCACAAATTTTCATCGTTGTTGTTGTTGAAAGCAAGTTTTCTAGATAGGCAATAGTATTTCTTTCCACCATTCTCCACATTGAGAAGGATACAGGGTGGTCAGATTTTAATAGCTTTTTTTAATGTTTATTAATTTTTGAGACAGAGACAGAGTGCAGAGTGTGAGCAGGGGAGGGGCAGAGAGAGAGGGAGACACAGAATCCAAAGCAGGCTCCAGGCTCTGAGCTGTCAGCACAGAGCCCGATGCAGGTCTCGAACCCATGAACCATGAGATCCTGACCTGAACCTCAGTTGGACGCTTGATGGACTGAGCCACCCAGGTGCCCCATAGGGTGGTCAGTTTTTAGATGAATGTTATGCTGACGTTATGCAAACCTTTTATCTTTGCAGAGAGGCCAATGCAAGTTGACCCGTGAGTGTAATCTGTGCCGACCAGGACTGATGTGCACCCAGAAGGAATGAAGTATGGATGTGAAAGAACGTAGGCCTTACTGCTCGCTGACCAAGAGCAGACGAGAAAAAGAACGGCGTTATACAAATTCCTCAGCAGACAATGAGGAGTGTAGGGTCCCCACGCAGAAGTCGTACAGTTCCAGTGAAACCTTGAAAGCTTTTGATCATGATTCTTCACGGCTGCTTTACGGAAACAGAGTAAAGGATTTGGTTCACAGAGAAGCAGACGAATACAGCAGACAAGGTAGGTCACCGGTCTCACAAAACAAGGCACACTCAGAAGGCGCCCACTTGGAGGTGCCATGTTTTTCTCCTCTATGGGTGACATGATTATTTTCCAACTTGGATGTCTAGCCTCTGATTCAGATTTTTGAGAAACTAGATGGTCACGTAGTTTTCCAGCTTAAAGGTAGAAAGCCACCTACAGACACATTGACCCCAGATAAGGGTACCGATTCATGTAGAGAATCACTGTGCACATATAAAAAATTTTTTAATGTTTATTTATTTATTTATGTATTGAGAGACAGAGCGTAGGTGAGGGAGGGGCAGAGAGGGAGACACGGAATCCGAAGCAGGCTCCAGGCTCTGAAATGCCATGTCAGCACAGAGCCCGACACGGGGCTCGAACTCACGCACCGTGAGCTCATGACCTGAGCTGAAGTCGGACGCTGAACCGACTGAGCCCCCCAGGCGAGAATCACGGTGCACATTTTATATGTGGGGGGTGTGATTCTGCACACAGCCAGCGTTTGTGCGTAAACTTGAGATCCAGGTCTCGTGGGCTCCCTTGCCCTCTCCGGAAGGTGCTCACGGACGTTTTTGCAGTTAGAACTGACGTAAGGGAACGGGAGAGGTTGACAAGCAAAGACCTTTCACTCATTGAAAAGTAACAGTCCTAATTCTGAATTATCTCATGAGCCATGTAGCCCATGTGCTGATGTCTATCTGTTCATACAAGAGCCTGCTACTGAAGGGTTCAGGTTTCTCTCCGGCAGGCGATCTAGAACATTAAGGTTCTACCTTAAAACATCCCAGTTTCACGTAATATAACCCGTTATGGTTTGGCCACTCACGTGTATTTGTTGAACGTTTTTACGCTCTGTTTTCTGCCTGTACACTCTACCAGTGGAGTAATGACTTCTGTAACTTGCCTTCACAGTCTGAAACCTACCAATCTCCATGCTTTCAGACAATAGCTTATTTTAAATTGGGCATGCCTAGGTTTTTGTTTTCTAATACATTTTTTGGAGATGCAGGCACGATTACTACTAATAAAAATAAAATCCTCTCCCATTTGTATTGCAGAGTCAGTTTACACAGAACTTAGCATCCCTCAGCTATTTTAATCAGGAAATGAGGAAAAATAAATTAAACTGCAAATGTAAAGAATATATTCCTTCTTTCCCAGTCACCTTACAAACAGTGGGACCAACAGTATGATACTGAGCAAGCAACAAATTTCGGGAAAATAATGCAATAAATCATGCAGAAGTTTGGAAATTTTCCATGGTTCTCTTCTTCTCTCTCTTGTGGAAAGAACCATCCTAACTAGATTGAAAGAACATTCACTCACCTAAACCAGTTTGCCTCAAAGAAGACTCATTTGATTTGCTAAAGAGAGATTTTTTTTCCCCTGAAGGATATCTTACTAAAATTACAGGTATCATCGTTTATGAAATGGGATATAGTAGCTTGACATAGTAGTTTTTTTTTTTGAGATTCAGTTTTTTTAATGTTTATTTATTTTTGCGAGAGAGAGAGTGTGAGCAGGAGAGGGGCAGAGAGAGAGAGAGGGAGACAGAGACTCCAAAGCAGGCTTTGCACTGTCAGCAGAGAGCCTGATGCAGGGCTCGAACTCACAACTGTGAGATGACTGTGACCTGAGCCAAAGTCAGACACTTAACTGACTGAGCCAGTTTTTAAGGGAAGATATAAGACATAATATTTGAGATACATACCCTCGGTAAGCCAAGGGACTTCTAAGTCCATTGTACGATGTCTTATAATTCCAAACCCAAGTGTTTTTTTTTCTTTCGTATTGTCTACACAGCTGACATAGATTATCAGGGTACAGGTTCCACCAATTTAAAAAATAGTAGGTACTATGAAATGCATGCAGTCTGAACCCGGTGTGAAGCCTTGCCTTTTGTAACAAAAACAACTAGTTTAGTGCCCTATCGGAAAAAAAAAAAACAAACCACAAAACAAAACAAAACATTGTGGAATACCATTAAAAGAAAAAAAAAAACCTCAGCACATGTGGCGTGATGCGTGGGGGAGGCTCATCTCCACCCCAAGCAAGCATTTCGTTTAGGCAGCACGAAGGATGCTCAAACGGGTTAAAAATAGCGAGCTGAAATTTTCACCTCCTAGGCAGCGCTAATCCAATGCAGACTGTTGTTGATGACATGGCCATACCATCTGCGGAAACCCTGGAACCACGGTTCTTAGGGGACCCAACAGTACTATTACTCAGCTTGTCGCCAGCCAACCAGGCGCGGGGCAGGGGGGAGAAGAAGAGGGGCAGAGGGAAGAGAGAGTGAGCGAGGCAGCACGTGGAGGCGGCTTGTTGGGAGCGGCGGAATGAAGCGGGGAGCAGAGGTTTAAGGGCCGGAGAGAAAGGAAAAGCAGGAGTGCGGTGTGTGCTCGGGCCCGCTTTCCACCTGACGTGTTCGTCAATCGGGCCATATTGGAAACACGAATGGAATATACTGCTACGTATTGCTCATGTGCGCTGATCCCTTGGTACGCTCCAGTCATGGCACTAGCCAGGTTTTACGTGCACCCTCCCACTCCTTGGGTGACGTGGGTCCCAGTAGTGCCCTCCTTTGCCAAGTGGGGAGGCCTGACACCCCAGGGCTAGCGACAGCCGAGCGGGGGGCTTGAACCCGGGGCCGGTCTGCCCCTAGCGCTTGGCTTCCCACCTCTGTGCCGTGGCCAAAGCCGGAGAACGGGCAGTTCCGGGTCAGAATTCCCCTTTGCTTTATTGGTGCCAGTTGTGGCCCCTTTTGATGGTGTGGCTAGAGGGCAAGGAGGAGACTGGAGACATCTTTAGGAGATACAGCGATATGATTATTTGGGACCAGGTGGGATGAGCTTGAGGGAGAGGAGCTATTGCAAATACTTTCTCTCTCCTGTGGTTTGATACAGGGAATGTGTGTAGCCAGAGCAGTAAATGTAGGAGACAAGTGACGGAGGAAAGTTTGCTGTCGGATTCTCTTTTTCTCAAGCACGCATAATGAAAAATCCTCCTAGGCTTCCCTTTCCTTTGAACCTGACAAATGTCAATTTTTCCTCCCTGACTATTATGCTGTGGGATTAATTATTTAATTGACAAAACGTGCTTCCTGCCACAACTCCTGACATCATACACATAATAAAAATGAAAGATGAAAAAATGTTACCAGTAGCCAAAGATCTTTGAACCGATTCCAAAGAATCATGCTAATGTGGCTTGTCTGTGGGGTCCTAAAACAACTTGTCAATCCTCATTCTACTTTAAATGACACAGGCAAGGGCCCCTTCAGCCCAAGGAAGGGATACGTAGAGACCCCTGTGAATGCAATTATGTGAAGCATGCAAACGTAGAAATATGATGCTTTTATGTCTCTTGACCGATTTGGTGGCCTACTGTCCAACTTGATTTTTGTGGCTCTAGTGACTTTCATTAATTATGTATTCTATTTAGAGACTGCAAAGCCGGGGATGGTTGCGTTTTCACAATAATGTGTCATGTGACCAGATCCCACATAGATCTCTTTCTCTGTCTCTTTTCAAATCTCTTCCTATGGTTTATTAGGTGATGGGAATAGTTGTTGTTTCAGCAGCTGTGGAACCCTCCGTAGGTGCGATGGGGTTAGGGTGACAATGACCTGTTTTGCATTCTTGGATACCATTTTCTTTGATTCAGCTTTGAGGAGAATTTATCCTGTCAGGTCTGAGACACATTTCTCATGAAACAGCTGCATAAGATCATGCCACAGTTTTAGAGAAGTGATAAAGTAAGAGATCTTTTTTTTTTTCCTCTGCACTATGTGCATTCCTTGTAGCGTCCTCGACCGAACGAAAATATTTATCAACTCCAACAAGAAATGTTGGCCATGAGGGTGAATTTTGAAACGAGGCGACGTCTGGAAATAGGAACGCTTTTGTTCCGCAGAACCATATGTCTGCAAAGCACCTCTGGGACAGTCTTAACCCAAAATGTTTACCAGTCAGTCAGTTATTGGTATTGGGTGGTGAATTGCAGAATTTTAAAATGAAAAGATCACCATTCACTCCTCATTCACAGAATGGCGGTGGGGAGGGGAGTTATCTGTTTTTAAATTTGAACAACAGAGAGCATTATGTCTGTGTTTATACATTCCTGAAATCAAAATGGAACATACATCTGTAAAGTAGGAAAGGGAAGGAGGAAGGCGGGTTGACAAAGACAGGCGCTCATTGAACAGCTTGCTTCCGGTCCCCGAAACTCTCCTCTTTCCTTACCCCTGCTCCAGGGTTTGCCTTCTCTTCCTGCTTATCGCTGTCAGCAGTGCCCAGCCGTCCCCAGTTCGCCCAAATATGGCTTCTGCTTCTCCCCTCATGACATTGCTCATCTAAGACTAGTTCAAGGGTAGCAGACCCCACAGGCCCTGATTTTTGACGGCTGCACCTCCTTAGTGGGCCGCGTCCTGAGTTTATCTTCTGTACAAATATTCCAGATCCTCGGCCTCTCCCTTACCAAGGATAACTCTGTTTTGTGAAACAAAAGAACATTAGAGGAGCAGTCCAGGGTTTCCTGTGACCACGTGTCCAGGATTCCAGCGTTATGGTGGCTTGAATGAAGCCTCATCGACCCATCCCCCAGACAACTCCTTACTTGCTCTGAGCTGAACAGTGATCCAGGGTGCAAAGGAGATCTGAGATTCTACAGAGTCCCCGAAGGACAAAGCTGATGCAGGTAGTTTTTCCCTTTCGGTCGGATGAGCGCTCAGAATGGGGTGCAGCCCTGGGGTGAAGATCAGGAAGAAGGCTGTGACTTTGTGGCAGACAGAGACTGACCTGCCTCTCCATGGTCCTTCTGGGACTGAAAGTTGCCTTGCAAGAGCAGCTGGTTTCCTTGGCCCCTCAGGAGCTGAGGGAACCGACCAGATGCGTTTGCTCTGCTCTGATATTGCGGGAGTGCCAGCCAAGGAAAACAGGGAGGGGAGAGATTTGTCTCTAGAGTCTAGCAGGACTTACCACTAAAGCACCCCCGGAAAGCCACAACGTGCTTAGCGGCACCCAAATTGCAGGAAGTGGGATAGGCTGCAAGACAAACCAATCAGGAAGCTGCTGACGAACACGAGCAATGAAGATAGAGGAGGAAAACTTAAACCTAAATTAAAAAGCGTATGAGTGCTTATAGAAATCCAAGTACCAAAAAAGGCAGCAAAAGAAAACCGACAGTAACTAGCAAATGCTAGGCTGGGAAAGCTGCCATTCGCATATGAAAAAATATAATAGATTAGTTGAAGAAAAGAGGGTGTTCACTGATCAAATCCGGATTCATAGTTTTGAAGACCAAGGAGAAGAAACAACTCAAAACAAGAAACCAAGTTCCAGGTAAAATTAAAAAGAAAACACATGTGTATATGCACCCCCCACACACACACACACTCACCCCAACACACACCCCTAAGCTCATCCTAGAGTTTTTTTTTCACCTTAGAGAAAGAAGATATTTTATAAGCTTCTACAGAGAAAAAAAAACACAAGTTACTTTTCTTCTTGCTTACAAAAGAAGCAAAATGAATTTCTCACCTGCGACAATGAAAGGAGAAGACAGTACAATACCATCTACTGGGAGAGAAGAACTACAGCCCGGGGATCCTCTGTGCAAGGAAGACATCCTTCATCTCTCAGAGTAAATTCAAGATAGTTGGGGACATGCAAAGATTGTACGCGTGTCGTCTAAGAAAGCGTTCAAGAAACAATACCGATGAAATCAACTCTGCAGTATGTGTGTGGACAATTCCCAAATGACGATAACAGAACAACTGGAAATGTCTAGGAACACTACGTGGGAGACCTTGAAAAAAGGCTAGACTAAAAAGTGATCACTTGTCTCAGCAATACCCAGGAGTTGGAGGAAAGCGGTAAGGAAAATAAAAGAGTTCTGGAATCTCAGTCGAAAAGGGAGAGGGCGAAACAGGGAATAGGAGTTTTAGTAGAGAGAAATCATTGCTACTTTGCATTCAAATAATAATGAAAAACATGTATTTGACTATGAATGTCAGGAAAGGGAGGTAATCATTAGAGGAAGGGAAAAACACAGTAGACCTACCTAATTAGCAGGAGGGAAAGGGAATGAATAGCAATCTGATCAATGTAGCAGAAACTGCTCCAAGGAAAAAGGGGAAACAAGTAAAATCATGAATAACCATAAAACAAGATGAAAGAAGGCAAATCTACTATACTACATATTACATGAAATGTAAATGCGCTGAGTTTGACATAAACAGAACTATCCCATTGGTTTCTAAAAATTACTGGTATTTATAATAAACGGACTTAAAAAGGCAAAAGGAAGGTTGAGAATAAAGAGATCGATAAAGAAGTATCAGGTAAATACCCACCAAAACAAAAAGAAAGAAGGAATGGCAGTGTTAATAGTAGGAACAGCAGAATTTGCTATTAAAAACACTAAACAAGATAAAGAGGACCACAGAGTAAATGATAAAAGACAGAAGGATGAATTGCATACATTAAACAATACAGTAGCTAGTAGGAAAAAAATGGTTGTTAAAATACATTTATTTGGGGATATTTTTGGTTTACCTCCTTTGGAATCAGATCTAGAAGACAAAAATAAGGAAGCAATTATATAATATTAATATAAATTTTCAGTTAAACATATATATATATATATATATATATATATATATATATATATATATATACACAGACATTTATAACCATCAGAAGGGATACAATTTTTCATAATTCTACATAATAGTTACAGAAACCAATTTTTATTGTGCATTTAGCCACAAAAATCAGAAAAGTAGAGACGTTAGAGATCAAAACATTTGATCATACAACTCAGTAAAATTTGAGATAAATAACAAAAAGATAAACAAACGAAACCTTTTTTCTCTCATGGATTATGATAACCCTAGATTATGATAGGAAGCAACAGAAAGCAATGAAAAGAAAGTTCTGCTTTAAAAATTTGTGGGAGACAGAGAAAGCCATAATCATAGGAAAAATATATTGTTAATGAGATTTAAAGAATAAAGACTAACAAAGAGGAATTTGCTATAGATCCTAAGAGATGAGTAAAAAAATAAACAGAAGGAAAATAAAGCAAAGGAAATGGAAGAGAGAGATAATCAAGATTAAAAACAAACAAAAAAGCTGATTCTTTAAAATGGCCAAGGAAATAGAAAGCCCCTGATGATCCCAATTAAAAAATAATGAGAACAAAAGGAGAGATACTGAACACCGTGTAACAACTAAAAGGCACTGCTCCACACAATTCAAATCTAGAGGAATTTATTTTTTCTTAGCAAAATATGATTGACCCCAAATTATTTCACAACATGAAGAAAACTTTCCAAAACCAATTATCTCAGAAGAGAGTAGGAGAGTGGCTAAAAGGTTACCATTATAAAGGAAATCGTTCCTTTTGGTGAATTTTAGGATCCGAGGTGAATTGTACATAACCTTTAAAGTGGAGCTCAATCCAAGGTTCAAAAAGCCATTTAACACCACACACACACACACACACACACACACACACACACACGATGGAAAGTACTAAAATTCATATTATAACGTTGGCATAACCTTAATAGTAACCAAAAATCTTGATTAAAATAGAACATAAAAGAGGCTATCTAGACCAAAATTACTTCTTGATATATGTGTGAAAAGTAGTCTAAATAACTGTTTGCATGTAAGAATCTAGCAATGTATAAAACGGATGATAGTCTAGGCCAAATTAATAACCAAGAAGTTACTAATCCTTGGTATAATGTGAGGATTTTTCAATGTTAGGAAGTCTATTAACATAATTAGAGTAATAAATCAAAGTAGAAAAACATGATCTTATCAATAAATGATGAAAAGGTTTGGGATAAAATTTAGAAACCATTCCTTATTAAAGTAAAACTCACTAAGTAAAACAAGAATAAAAAAACACAAGCATCTTAGTCATATATAAGATGACCACTGAAAAAATTTGAACAGTATTCTAATTGAGGAGATCCTAGGACCATTTCAGTGAAAATCAGGAACATGAGAGAGGCTCACCTCCTCTCTCACAATTCCTATTCAGAATCGTTCTTGATGTTTTAGCGACTGAACTAAGAGAAGAAAATTGAATCATTGATTTATATTTTGCAAAACGTTAAAGTTGGCACTTTTGTGAACCGTATGTCAGTTGTATACATACAAAAACCACATGTCTGTAGAAGTTAAACGAAATAGTTGGAAGCAAATTGGTGCTTGGATGAATACAAGATAAATATACAGGCATCAGAGGTAATGGAGCATAGTGGTTAAGAGCATAGATTCTGGATCCAGGTGATCTGTGTTTGAGTCCTAGGTCTGCCATTCATTAGCTGACTGGCGAGTGACGTAACCTTGGCCAAGTAACTTGCTTGGACACGTTACTTAGTTTCTCTCTGCTTCAGTTTTCTTCCACGTAGATTGCACCTTAGTTTTCAATCTATAGTTGTGGAGAATGAAATGAGTGAGAATACTGCCTGATACATGTTAAATACTATTTTTGAGTAATTATTAAACAATAATTGGCTAGCTTTGGAAGTCAGAGTAAAACATCCTATCCAAACAGCAACAAACACTATAAAATTCTTTGGAATAAATTTTATAAAAGTGCTATGAGGCCTTTTATGAAGAGATCTCTAAAATGTTATTGAAAAACATAAAACAAGATCTGAGTAGGTAGGAAGACAGTCAATGTTTTTACATGGGAAGACTGATACCCTAAGAATACCAATTCTCCCCAGAATGTGTGGAAGTCAAGGTTTGTTTTAAATTAGAGAAAGGGGTCTTAGAGTTCACGTGGGGGGATAAATCTGAAAATAGTCAAAAACATATTTAAAAGGCTAATAATGATAAAATGGCAATTAGATAATATATATATAATATAGTATATGTACTATATACTATATTATATATTAATATATATATAAATATGTATTATATATATTATATGTTATATAGTATATATTAATATATATAAATATGTATTATATATATTATATGTTATATAATACATATATAAATATGTATTATATATCTTAATATATAATATATATAAATACATATATAATATATATATTAAGTCCTATGAAGCCACTGCAATCACATCTATACGATATTGGCATAAATAAGGATAAGTCAACCAGTGGAATAGACTGAAATTTCAGAAATAGATCCTAGTATATAGGGAAATTTAGCATGAAACAGAAAATGGTTTTTCTATTCAGTGGGATTTGATAAATGGTGCTGGCACAACTGGTTATCCATCTGGAAGAATATAAAATTGGACCCATATCTCTCAGCATATTCAAAAATAAGTTAAGATGGATTAAAGACAAATGTAAAAAATAAAGCAGGAAGAATTCTAGCAGTTAATTTAACAGACTGGATAAAGTAGGATCGACTTGATCCACAAATAGCAGCAAGCTCCCACAACAACGACTTCAACATCCAACAGTTATAAACCAGGAAACCAGGAGTCTAGAGGTGGACTGTTCAGGGTTCAAAGATGCCATCAAGGACCCAGGTTCCTTCTGTCTTTGTTTGTTCTGGCATCCTTAGCACGTGGCGTTTGTCCTGTGGGTCCCCAGATGTTCGCTGCATTTTCATATTCCTGGCTGAAACAGAATAAAAGCAAAGGTGAGAAGTCCTTCTCCCCTTTGGACTGTTTCTTTTTACTCCCCGGAGATGTCTTGCTGCGTCTCTTTTTTCAGAACTGTTATACTTGGCTACGCTTAGCTGCATGAGAAGAGGGAACATTTACTATTTTTGCTTTCCCGCTTTTATAACAGAGGAAGGCAAGGAAAAAGTGGTTGTGAATCCACACAGCCTGACCGGGAGACTACCCGTACACATCGAGAGTAGGGCAGACCCTTCTCCTAGAAACAGAAAACTCAGAAGAAAAAGCTTAAATGATTAATTTTGTATTTAAAACCTGAGGTATGTAGATTAAAATACCATAAACAAAATTATTACTTTGGGAATTATGTTTACGACCCACGTGACAGATATAAGGTCTAAGATGTAATATATGAAGAGAGAACTTTCACCAATTGAAAACAGAAAGACAAACGGTCCGATGGGAGAAGCGTCAGGGATAAACCATTCATAAAAGAGCAAATTTAAGTAGTCGGTAAACATGTGGAAAGGTGATCGGTTTTCCTGTTAGTCTGAGAAAGGCAGTAGCTAACCCCAGCTCCTATCCCCCCACTGCAAAGCTCCCAACCTGGCTTCCCTCACTGAGCATTTGTGGACCGTGTGACTACCGGTGCTCTGCTTGGGGAATACTCCTCCCACCTTGGAAAGCGGAAAATTAATGGAAGAGGCTATGGTGGTGAGAGGTTTTCCCGGTTGGAATTCTGAACACATTTTTTCAGGGAGACAGCCTCCGTACCTGGATGTCATGCTTTACTGTGCTTTTCATCCAGTTCCTCAGACACAGAGAACTTCATTACTTATATGTTCCATCATGGCCCCCTACATGTTGTTTTCATAGGAAAATATATCCAGTTGACCCTTGAACAGCATGGGGGTTGGGGCCCCGACACCCCACACAGTCAAGAATCCACGTATAACTTTTGACGTCCCCCAAACTTAACTACTAATAAGCCCACTGTTACTGGAAGCCTTACCAATAACATAAGCAGTCGATTCTCTTACGCTCTGAATGCTGTATGTATTATATTCTGGATTCTGACAATAAAATAAGCTAGAGAAAAGAAAATGTTATTAAGGAAATCATAAAGAAGAGAAAATACATTTATAGCACTGTACTATATCAAAAAATACCCACATGTAAGTGGGCCCACGCAGGTCAAACCCATGCTGTTCAAGGGTCACCCTGTCGACTTCTCAACACAGTATACTCCTAAAGTGAGGACTTTCTATACAATTGTGAAGTTTTGGCTTAGTAAGAAACCAAAAAAAAAAAGCAGTGTATGAATCGCTTTACTCAAAAATTTTTAGATAAGAATATGAAGAAAACAGAACAAAAATCCATTTGTAATACTAGAGAGAGTGGGGGAGAGAGAGAAAGAAAGGAAAAAAGGAAAGGAAAGAAAAGAAAAAAAAACAAAGAAAGAGCAGGCTGCACGTGTAGCTGAATATGGAAAATTTTGGGTTTACCTTCTTCCTTTCATCCAGCTTCAGCCAGGGTGAGATTTCATTTGGTGCTGGGCAGAGGCACATTGTCTCTACTGAACCATAACCACAATCCTCTTAAAAACAACTTCTGCTGGCATTGCCCTATAATGTTTTGCTGGATAAAGACATTTTGCCTGTTAGAATGATAGCATCCGTGACATATCAGGATTGTGCCGAGGGAGAGAATGAAGAGAGTTAGTGACATGTAGGTGGGACCGTGCCTCTCAAATATTTTCATCAATTTCCAAATAGAAAAAGGCCCATTTTTAGCTTTTAGATATAGATTGCTTGGGCTGGGGGTGGGGGAGGGAAGTTTTATTGCTAGAATATTACTAAAATGATGAATAATTTAAAAATCTTTCTCTATGCTGTATGTTCCAGAGAGGTCAAAAGAGTTAGATTCATATTTCTTAGATGTAGAACATGAAGGTTATACATATCATTTTAGAATGTCACTAACAGCACTGGGCTGATGTAAAAATAGTATTAACACCACCTTTAAGATAACAATTATGTGTCTGTCTGTACCATTTTATCCTGCTTCGGAAGCGAAATGGGACGCATTCATTTTTTTTCCTCGCTCCCCTTATTTTTATTTTATTTATTTGTGTTTTTTTGCATTATGAAAATATATTAAACATTCCAGCATGTTGAAAATTGTGAAAGAGGAAGATTTGGGAGCCAAGAGCAAAATGCTTTTAATTTTAAAGACGGAGATTTAGTTTAGTCTTGGATGCCATTATGGTGAATAATGGGAACTGATCCTAGACTTCAAAAGAAATATGACCATATGGTCTTACCATTCAGCACTTAATGCTGCTATGAATTTCCAGTTATACCCCAAACTTTTCATTTCCCCAGTGTTCCCCCTCACCTCTGTCATCATACAAAAATGAAAGGAATCTGAAACCCTTTTTTTTTTTTTTTCCTGAAATCCTAACTGATGCAGAGAAAGCTTTTTCTTGGTGAGCCTAGGGTTTTGTAAAGAAAGACAAAAACCTGAAACATTAATCAGATACACCAGGCTAATTACCGCAACTCCAAAGTTTATTACTTTTAAATATTAACTACTTAAAATGATTCATTTAGAGATCAAAATGATTAATCCTTCTCAGTCACTATAAATGTCAGCGGCGGGATTAAAGGATTTAGATGGTCATGTTTACTCAACCTTACGTTTCTGTACTTAAAGACACAAGTTAAATAGTTCCAGTTTATCATTGTTGCCCGTTAATGTTTTCCTCTCAGATGCCTCTTTTAGCTCCCCTGCCTAACTGATCGTTAACTAATTTTGGCTGTGAAAGAGGCAAGTGTTTCTCTCTGGCTTGGTGGCCAACCTGCTTTGTAGATTACCTTCCAGAAGGTGTGAGTAGATAGATGTAGCTTATAGCCCTCCTCCGGACACAGTGGGGGTAATCCTTTCCCCCTGCTTCGGCCTTTATTGGTCTGATGTCTTGAGCCCCCAGCTTCCTGCTACATTTTGTATCCGGTCCTCCCCACGTTGCCAGTTTCGGATCCACATCGTGAATCACTGTGGTGCCGCTTCAGTCGCAATTATTAAACACCTGCTGCTTCATGCCCAACCGTATGCATATTTAAACCAATAGCTACTGCAGCTTGACTCAGATACCGCCAGACAGGGTGTAGGCACGTTGTGATCACTCGGGTCTTAGATTGTTCTGAAAAAAAAAAAAAATAATAATAATTACTAAGTGACAATAAGAAGCAAATTCATTTCGGAATGCTTTTTGATAAAAACCAAGCGCGAAGTTATTTCTCTAGTTACAAATTGTTGCCAATATCAAGGTGACACCGTTTTGGGGGTTGGGTGTATAAATCCTTGGTGATTCATGCTTACAGAGATGCTCTTTCGTTATAAGTCAGCGGACTCACAACCGAATGTTTGTGACTTGAGTCACCAGACTCAAACCCATTATCTGGGTTTGCTGCCCACCCCCCCCCCCCCACCCCCGGAACTCCACAAATCTTCTCCTGAAGAAAATGTACGTTCTCCGGGCCATTCATTTTTAAATGTTATTTATTTATTTATTTATTTATTTATTTATTTATTTATTTATTTTTGAGAGAGAGAGACAGAGAGCGCATGAGCGGGGGAGGGGCAGAGAGCGAGGAAGAGAGAGAGAATCCCAAGCAGGCCCTGCTCAGCACAGAGCCAGAAGCCAGGCTCAAACTCGGTGAGATCATGATCTGAGCCACAACCAAGGGTCAGATGCGTAACTGACCGAGCCACCCAGGCGCCCTGGGTCATTCATTTTAACTCTGCTTTCTTTGCTCGCAAATATACTTGGGGTATATGATATACTTGTCAATATACTTGTCACCCTCCTCACCAAGTTCGCCATGGCGCCTCTGGCTCCTGTCCTCATTGGCAGAGGTGCCCTGCACAGCTGAGTTCAGGATAAATGCCCTCGGGCCAACCTGCAGTGGCTTCCATTAGACTCGTGTTTTGAATAACAAACCGGATTCTAATTATGACATACAGATCATGTTCTCCATCTTCTAAGAACTTGAGATCATCAGTATGTGGTTATGGGTGTTACTATCACATGACCAGGTAAATTGAGCCAGCCGCTGAAGATGCTCGCATTTTACATACAGTGTAAAATGGGGTGGGGCAGTTAAGGTATTTAATGGGACTTAAAGTTGAATTTTGGAACGTTGTTTTGTGTAGGGCCTTATAAGTAACGATCTATACCATCATTGCAATTTCTGTTGCATGTTCAAGGGTGGGTATTCCGTTCAAACGGTGACAAATATAGCTTAAGAAGGTTAAAGCATTTGGATTGTCCCATAAAATAGGCATTAGGTCTCAAAGGGGAAAACGTTACATACATTTCTAGATTGTGTGATCTTCGTATCGTTTTGCAAACGCAGCAAAAACAGGGAACTCTAGATAAGATGGTGGTGACATTAATTCCACAAGCATCAAATGAGAACTATTTGCCCAATTTGTAGTTTTGTGTTATCCTCCATTGTTGGGGGAATGTCAGTGCCTCAGGAGAGAGAATCCATCCAAACTCACAGCAACCAAGGAAAATATTTAAAGACAATTATAGATTATTTTATTTCCACATATTAAGTGTATATTGAATCTTCCCTCCGTTTCCCAAACTCCATTTGGAGGGTTGTGACTATAGAAGAAATGAATGAATAGCCACCATTTTCCAAAGCCATGTGTGATGAAAGGAAGGGCAGAAATGAAATATTGCTGTTCCAACATTTCTTACATAACTTTACTTCTTCGCAACCAATAAGGAAGGATTTTTAAAATCCAGCGTCTCCAGGAGAAGGTAATAAATTAAAATTCTAATTATGGAAGAGGAGCTAAAAATTAGCAAATCAAAAAATATATATATTTGGGTTTTTTAAAGGATATAGACTTCAATTTTTTCTTTAGTATGTTTTTTTAGACTAAGGGAAGTAACATGCAGAGTAAAATTTCACAACTATAAAATAGAGCATCACTAATTTCCTTCCCTTACAGTCCCCTCTAAATGATCATCACAACAGTTTTCTAGCCTTCCTCACCTTTATTCATGCTCAAAACCATAAGCACTCACATAATCTGTTGGTTCTCTTTCTTAGTTTCCAAAAATGGGACCAGACTGTACACACCATTCTGCAACTTGTATTTTTTTTTTTTTTTACTTAAAATATATATCACGGGCTTCCCTCCAGATTCAAAGATATAGGTCCAAACTCACTGTTTATGCTAGCCACATAGTGTTCCATTGAACAGGATACATAAAGTATTCAGCCATTCCCTTTCTGGTAAGCATTCCAATTATTTTAACTTTTGCAGCCATGACATAGTAATCATTATTTGTACATGCACATTTAAGATCAGGTGATTGTAGCCTCAGAAGTAGACTTTCTGTGCTGAGTATTTTTAATTTTAATGGAAAAACATTTTCAAAGAATAAACCAGCATGATAGAAAGCAAAGAAAAAATAATAGGATAAAATTATAATGAATTCACCTAGCGGGCCCACAGAATCAACTGTTTTTGAAAATCACAGCAATTCTTGGTTTGTACCCCAAATTTCAGTACCGCTGACCTCCATTCCAATTCCCCATTGCACACTTGGCGGTATGATATACTCTCTCACAATGTGGTATAAGAGAGAATCTACACATGATAACAAGTGTGGAATATACACAAGAGAAATGAAGATATATATTGACAAAAACTTGTACATGAACGTTCATGGCAGCATTTCAGAATAACCAAAAAGTGGAAACAACTCCAATGTCCATTAACTGGTGAATGGATTCTGTAACTGAACCCAACTGCATCGGCCCGAAGCATAGCAAAGCCAATCGCTGAGACATCAGGTATGCAGTAAGGGAACAATCTATTCAAGAGGCAGCCAGAGGAGGAAATGGGGGGGCAAGGCCAAATCCACTTCCCCAAAGGGGAACAGAACAAGCTTTTTATAATCATAGGGATGAGACTACATTTATACTGATGAGAAGGAGCAGAGGGAACGTAAGATTATCCATAAAGAAAGATGGAGAATGTGCATTGAGCGAACATATCTGTAACACACATCCCAAGTTTATTTTGAAATGGAGACTTCACATCAGAGTGAGGCAGAACTCAGCCCTTGACATGTTGGGAAGTTACCTTGGGGCAAGGAGGAGGGGTTATGGGCATGCTCTGAGAGCCGGCATAGAGTATCCCTGGATAACGAAAGTAGGGCCTTGCTTGTTCCTAGGCTGGGGCCGTATCCATTGACTTTTGAGTCCAGGCTTCTGCAGAGACAGCTGGTGAGTTTGTTAGTGGGGTCTGAAAGACACAATAACAGATTAGGGGAAGCCGTTCTCTGAAAAACAAGTTTTAAACTCTCTGCTAATTTAACCTCATTCACCGTATGGGGCACAGATTCAATTCCCGCCCCCCCCTTCCCCCCGAGTTATGATCATTTCTCAATCTTGATGACTTGGGGCAATGACCACTACAGCCACTTCTTTATCTCCTCATTTGAGGTTGGTTTGGGGTAAAGAGCAGTTTTTGCAGATCTTATCTGTAGCACGCCTATGTGAGGGGCTAACCGGAAGTGTTTAACCCATAGGTCACAGCAGCGAGGGAAGTCGAAACCACATGGAGTCAGACATGCCAAGTTTTTCCCTGTTACAGATATCCCATACAACTGAATACTATTTGACCCTAAAGCTGAAGTATGGATATATACTACAATGTGGATGAACCTTCAAAACGTAATGCTGAGGGAAAGAAGCCAGGCGCAAAAGTCCACATACTGTAGGGTCTGTAGGGTCTGTTTTATTTGAAATGGCCTGAATAGGCAAATCTGTAGTGACAGAGAGTGAATTGGCGTTTGCCTAGGGCTAGGGTGAGGAGAGGAGGGGTTGGGCAGGGGGGGGGGGGGGGGCAAGAGGAGGTGACTGATCATCGGTACAGAGTTTCTTGGGGGGAGGTGATAAAAATGTCCTGAAGTTGATTGTGGTGATAGTTGCACACCACAAGGCATGTACCGAAAACAGAAAAAAGAAAAAACAAGGGAGAGAGAAGAGAGAGAAAGCAAAATCTAGACTGTAGAGCAATCTAGACTCGAGGGAAGAAAATAACCGTGGGTTGGGAACTGGACCACCCAATAGTACAATCTGTTTCTTCTCAACGCACCCAGAGATAGTAGATGTCTTGCTTACTGGTGAACGTACTTGGCCTTGCAGCTTTGAAAAATCCCTCCCTGCTCTGACAACGTTATAGATGCTTTGTGAGAAAAAGTCCAAGAAGCTAAGCCATTTCCCAAGCCCCTTCCTTTATGGGAGGAGTAGCTTTGCTATGTGCCGACCTCACTTGAAGCATTAGCTGGTCCTGTCCACTTTGTCACAGACCTTTACTCATTTCTTTCAAAATGGGAACTTTTTTTTTTTAATGATCCAGCCTGCCCACGTTGTTGTTTTTTCAGTTTTTAAAAAACAGATTTTCAAATTTATAAGCATAGGAAAACAAAAACGCCTAATCTGATCCAAGCTATCATTGCCTTTTAATCACAGTGAATTTCACCCTCAGGTATACTTTATTCTCACTGCAATGTATGGTTTTGGTACTGGTTCAAATTATAGTAGGAAATTCTGTGTTGGCCCCGCTAATCGAGGTGACCAAAATGCAATGTGCAGGAGATAAATACTTACTTCACCAGTTCTAGCCAAACGGAATTAGCACAAAGACTCTAAAAGACAAAGAGGGAAATTAGGGTCATGTTGTTAGAACCATTGCAAAGAATACAGCCTGAAGAAAACATGGAAAATAAGAATAAATGTGTCCTTATCTCTTTCATGTTTCTTGAAGCCAAAGCAAGATGGCCAAGTTTTTAGCTGGTTCCAGAAGCATTTTTTCTACCTTTGTCTTTCCACTTTCGTACATTGCCCTAAAGCCTTCCCTACCAACCTCGCTCAGCCCAACCCTCCCACCTCTGTGATAACCTTCTGCCAGCTGTCTCTCTTCCCCGAGTCAGAAGCCTTTCTTCTTTCCATCATCTGTTTTTGATAAGTGTAGCCCATCTTGCTAACACTGCTGCTAGATTGTGGAAAATAACCTGCTAGAACTAATTTATTCTGGTTTGATCCCTAGGTCTCCCCGGTGGCGTTTGCATTAAAACAGGGGATCCCACAAACAAGAATCCTTAACCAAAGAGGGGAATTGACAGGAATAGGGTCCGAAGCACCTAAGCAGATCTGGGCTAGAGATACTTTTGAATGAAGGAAAAGTGAAAGTCAACGGTGGTGGCGGCAGTGTGGCTATTCTAAAATTATTTGGAAACGATCCTCTCCTCACCATCAAATGCTACATTTCTTTATGCTTGTCAATTACATTTGTCCAGGGGTTTATTTTTTAAGCCATTCTCGTTTAGCCTTTCTTCATACTAGTCACAATTGACATAAAGTATCTCTTAAACCAAGTGGTGAGAACCCTGAAAGATGAAAAAATAGAAGAGTAAAGGGATTTGAACAGAGCTAGTGAGTGGCTTTAACTTCGATCTGCTGGAGGTCAGGTTTAGTGTTCTCTTCTAGAGGAAACGACAGCAGACTTTTTAATTTAGGAAGCCAATCTAACAGGGTTCCCTCCGCGTGTGCTTGCTTTCCAGCTTGCATTTCAGAAAGAGCCCGTAAGAGTTTTGAGTTATTGTGAGGCGTTGATTTCCAAGGGTCAGATGTTGAAGGAGTTTGGACTCTACGTATTGGCTCATAGGGATGGTGCTTTGGGTATTTATTTGCAAAGTGAACTGTGTTTACATACCTGAGCAACAAATAATTGAAGATAGTTTTCTGTTTTCCTTCACCTCATAGATTTTTGCATCAAGATGTTACCATTGTAAAAAGTCAATAACGTGGAAAACGTTTTAAGTTGCATTTCAAAGATTAGAAAGAAGTTTTACTGCTTTTAACCTCTCTCTTATTTTTATTTTCCAACATGGGCACCTCCCCAAATAGAGGAAAGATGCAGAGGATTTTATCATTCATCTTTGCCCTTTAAAAATTATTATGTATTCTTATTTTGAAAAATCAACATGTATAATGGTAATATTTAACTGTTTTTGACCCCTTTCTTCCCTCTTCCCATTTAAAATGTGATGTATAAATAACAGTGGAGAAATTCTCCCACCACTATTCCATTAACTGTCCATGACCTTGACCTTTTTGGGATTTACTTTCATGATACAAGCTACACTAATTCTTTAAAAAAAGATTCTGACAATACTGTGCCTTAATTCGTCAGGCTTGCCCACTTTTTCCACTGGTCCAATGGGCTCTTTTTCCCTTTTCTTCTTCTCTTTTTTATTTTCCGACATATTTTTTGGTTCAGGTACTTATTGAAATCTCTCTGATAAGCAGTTTGATTTGCAGCTAATTGTAGCAACAGATTTTCATTATTTATGAGTGTCATTGTCAGAATCCATTTCGAAGTCTGACCAAGATAAAGCTGATTCCGACTTCTGATATGACCACAGCAATAAAGCAATTAACCACACTAGTTAAAATGTGCTGAGGCCTGGAGGCTACTGATACCTTTATAACCAAATATGTACTATACTGTGCATTATGTTTGACTCACTTCCTAGAAGATTCAACATGTTGTTATTTTATCACAAATCACCTATGACATCCGCTTTTAAAACATACAGTGTTGTGTTAGCTCTCACACCAGCCAATTAACTTTAAAATGTTCGTAGATTGAAGAGACAGAAGTAGGAAAATGAAGACTATGAGTGATCTAAATGCTTCACATTCTTGAAAGGTTGGTTTTATGTAGTGGCATTTAAATCAGTCGTTGTGTGCTGTTATTCTTTACATGGATGTTGATTCTGGTCGGTACCTAAATCTAAATCTCAGACTCCATCACACCAGCACGAGCCAAGAAATGGAAGAGTCATATACCTGCATCCTACAAGCAAACATATTTCTCCCTCTACTCATCCAGAGGCCCATAAAACATACGTGAAAGTTCAAGAATACATACACGATTGGCAAAGTCATTAATAAGAGTAGTCATTTTAAAGTGTCACCTAATTTAAACACTTTTACTTTAAGTTATTGCCGTGTCGTGGGTTTTATTATGCTCAATTTATTAGTAAAGGCCCGCAGGGTTCACAGCCGTTTATTTTTCAGGGAACTTGATTTTATCATTAATTTTTAAATACATTTTTCTCCCACTTTATTTTTAGAGTGCACTTTATTTGCAAAAATTGGTTTACTCTGATCAATACCGATGTTTCCAGGTGATTACTAAAGATGTCTAGAAAGTCATATGTCTGCAAATTTTCAAGGCATGACACTCCAAAATATAGTATATGTATACACACACACACACACACACACACACACACACACACACACACAAGATTTGTGTTTACATCGGTGGCTAACTTAAGGTGGGAATATGTAATAAAGATTGACCAAGCTCCTATTTCTACTTAACAAGTAACTTAGTCTCTTTTCTCTTGCAAAGGAGTGACATCTGGGTGGGAAAAATCCCATCATTTAGGACTAGAGCCAAGACATAAGAGATAACTCGGACAGTTTCTCTTGCTTCCCAAGTTGTGAAACAAAATTCGATCACTGATAACCAGTCCTTTCTCTGGGCTGAGTTGGCATGGCGTGTTCTCCTTGGCTTACCCCCCCGCCCCTCTCTGGAGGTGCTTACGGGCTTAAGTGGTTGACAAAGGAGCTCTAAGTGGGGGTGTGTGGGAAGTCGGGGGAGGAACCCCACCCGCCCGCCATAATTGCACCCACTTGACCATATGCCATGCTTTGCTAATGTAAACACCTCGTGCTGATAACTGAAAAACCTGAATGCTTGAGTGTTTATTTTAGGGAGATTTCTTTAAAAAAAAAAGAAGAAGAAGAAGAAAATGAAACGTGTACTCACTAGTTGTTATCTTTTTTTCCCCCTAATTAGGACAGAATTTTACCCTAAGGCAGTTAGGAGTTTGTGAACCAGCAACTCGAAGAGGACTTGTGTTTTGTGCGGAAATGGGGCTCCCCCACAGAGGTTACTCTATCAGTGCAGGGTCAGATGCTGATACTGAAAATGAAGCAGTGATGTCCCCAGAGCATGCCATGAGACTTTGGGGCAGGGGGGTCAAATCAGGCCGCAGCTCCTGCCTGTCAAGCCGGTCCAACTCAGCCCTCACCCTGACAGATACGGAGCACGAAAACAAGTCAGACAGTGAGAACGGTAAGTACCATTTTTTGCTCTATAATGTTGGCCTTCAGAGCTGCTGTCTGTTTTAGTCAAATGTGGGGGCATGCTTCTCTTCCTTTCTTCTCTCCTCACATTTCTTCCTTCTCTTTCTTCCTTCTTCCTTTCTTTTGGTTCTAACGCAGTAGAACTCAAGAAGTGTCCTTGAATAATGCATTTTTTTTTTCCTGGAAAAAAATCAATATTCGACATCAGATGGTTAAATTATGCAAGCAGTCTATGATGTGTTAGCTATAGTTTTGAAAAACATTTTAATTATGTACAGAAAAAAAAAAAAAAGATTAGCTTTGACTTATCTTGGACCATGTCACCTGTTATTCTCTGTGGGGTAGCAAAGCCGGTGGTGATAAAGTTTACCCCAGAGCCAGCTTGTAATCAAAGATGTCTTTGTAGATTCCTCTTGAAGATATCTCAAAGTTGCAGAATCTTAGAATGGATGAGTGAGCACACAGAATAGTTTATTAACAGGGCTCAAGTGATTGAAGAACAAATTTGATCATGCTTTAAACTTACTGGTTGATGAGAGCCATTGAAATTTTGGTAAAGAGGGAGAGTGTGGTTTTTGATGTGCTTTGCGGACTGGATTATCATGCAGTCAAGTCCACACACAGAAATTGCATTGTAGGATATCCAAATAGCAGTGTTGCATACTGTAAGAAAGGTGTCTTTATAAATTATTGGGATTTTTTTCTTAGTGCCAATGCGGGATAATCACAACAGTTCATTTATATACAATAATAGCTTTAAAAGGAAACTTAATTTTTCGTCAGTATTGCTTTTAAGAAGAATTGGGGCGTCAGTGCCAACGTCCCAGACAACAAAAGGACATTTCTCTGTCGGCATTTAGTATTCACGGTGCCCTTGCTACTTTAATATAGTTATTGATGCTATGTGTGTATGATGCACCAGGAAGCAAGGAGAAAATTAAAATGGAGGAATTGCATGACATTTGAAAAGAAAGATGGTTGTTTCACCAACGGCGTTTCATTTGTATTACTTATTGACCCACTTTGTCAGCTTCGCTTTGCCATAGGAAGGCAGGTCTGTTCAGCTTTCCGTTTTAGCTGCCACAGGACGGAGTGGTGCCTAATGCTTTCACTCTTACCGGCTTCCCTTCGAGTCACACACAAAAAGTCTCAAACCGACTAACACAGGATCTTGTGTAGAATACTTCAGCGCGTCAAACCAAAGTCAAGATCGATTAATGATTCGCACTCACTGTATTCATTTTGGAAGTGTCAGTTTTTGATGGTGGCTGGCTTTATTCCAGCCCCAAACAGGAAACAAGGACGGTTCTTTCTGACAAAATGAGTCTTCGAATCAGGCTGCCGGCGTTTCTCTGAGCTAATCCACTCACCTCCGTAAAACCTGTATTTGTATCTGCTTTCACCGGGGATTCAGAAGTTCCTGACCTTAAATGCGTAAGCGTTGGTACAAACTTTGTTTCCTGTCTGTCCGAATCTTCAGGTACGATGGTTATATTCCAAAGTAGCACTCGGCATTTGATTTCCCTAAACTACATGATTAAAACTTATGGTAGTTGTAGAAAAGAATAGAACGTAGCAAGATGATGCATTCGTTTCTGATTATCTGCATTATATCCATAACCGTATCCGTTAAATATTGTCTCGTATCGGGTCAGGTTGTTCTTTCCACCCACAATCTTTGCGGCATCTTTATCCTTTCTAATGACAAATGTATCCTGTTAGAGCATCTGTATTCGTAAAACAGAAATGAAGTGTACGATTTTTAAAATTCTACACCTGCTGAAGCGATTTCACGGTGAATGCCCCAACACATGCCGTTTTTTGTTTTTTGTTTTTTTTTTCTTTTTGGAAAATCTAAAACTTACCAAATTTTCAGCTTTTAGTTAAGAGTATGAAATATCCAAATGGCAGGGAGGAGAGAAGGAAGACTGGGTTTCTCCCTACCACGGACCCTCACCATCTGCATGGACTGTCATTACGTAGAGGAGGTCCTCGCCTCCCCTGCTCCCTGGTAGACCTTGTTCGTGGAGTTCCGTCAAGGTGAGAGAAGGTGTGCTCTTTCCTGGCTCCAGGTGCTTGTTATGAAGCAGAATGAAGAGAGACAGGAAGAGGGTGTCAAGGGCCCTGCATCGAAATTCAGAACATTTGGTAGCATTTGTTGAGAGTAAACAGGTCAGCCAAGTTAAGAGTATAGAGTGTCAAAAACAATGTTTGTTGCGCTGGGCAAGGGATGACTTAAACTCGTGTTTACTCTTTTCCCCAAGGTTTGGCTGTGGTTGTTTTTAAAAAAAAAAAAAAACACAACAACAACAAAACACATTTTGATGGTCCAAGAAGTCCCAATGAGGTCAGCCTAGGGAAGAAAACAAAAGAGCAAATAAAACAGATATGGCCTCTGAAGGGACACTGGTTGTCGCGTAGATTTAATATGTACGGCCATAGGAGCATTTCAGATTAATTTCAGATTATTTGTTCTGAATTGTCACTGATCAGTCCGAAGGAGCAAGATTCCACTAAAAGGAATGAATTGCATTAAGAGGTGGGAAAGCATACTTTTCTGGGATAGGTAGCAGATCTTTTGAATTGTGGAATGAAACAAGAGTATGGAGGAATTTTTTTTTTTTTCTGATATCAAAACTATGGATATCTTTCTTAAGCCGAGTTGTAGGGAAAACTAGAATCCATAATCCTACACACGGCCTTCTAACATCCTTCTAAGCCGTATCCTCAAAACTGTTACGTAGTTTGCTGTTACTATTTCTGGTCAAATATTTCTAATATAAAATAAAAATAATTGAATTCTGTCCTCGGTTATTCTTCGCAGCTCTAAGTTTGAGAGGCTGTTGATTTTTCCAGTGATATCTTTCTTTGCTTTTCATTATTTTAAGTGTCTAATATCATTCACTGCACTAGCTTCAGATGCATCTTTGGAAGTTCCATTATATCACTCTAGGTCGAAACAAGAAGGACATGTGAGAAATAACTCACCAAAATGAAACGAATTTAGGAACCAGACATTGCCTTGTTTTCATCCGGTTTAGCACTGGAGTTTTCGTTGACTGTTTTCATCATTTGAAATAACTGTGAATAGGCTCTTTTCCCCAGAAAACTGTTATTCAACATTTGTAAAATTATGCAAGCCAAGTGCCCGATGTTCTAGTTGAAACTTCAAAGAAGAGTGTAGTCACTAAAAGGGATTAGGTTTCATTTATTTATTGATAAAGAGGCCAACAGTTCAAGTTAAGAAGGCGCTAGAACGGCTGTGAGGCTAATGAAATTTTGATGGTCTGAGCATCCCACAAGAGGAAAGGAACATTCGGACCATGTCACACGTCTCCATGTTAGCAGAGATTCAAAACAAGTGATAAAATTTATTCTTTTGCAAAACTAACTCTTCACCAACCACAGGGATTTGAAGTTAAAAAAGCATTTAGGGGAAAGAATTTTTTTTTTCCGGTATATTGAGTTAACGTATGCAATTCCAAATGTTGATCTTGTTCTGAGTTAAGGATATGGGAGAAGACCGTTCTAGACACATAGTGCTTGCTGTGGTCGTTCTCCTCATTCTCCAGCCAGATACTGGTGGGTGAGTGGTTTGTGGTCACCTACTAAGCCGCCGTTCTGGTAAGCTGTTGAGAGGTGACAAAATAAACGTGATGAGTCGCCCTCAGCAAAGGTAGAATTACCAGTATGCTCTGGGTTGTTTTAAGCATCTTTCCTGTCTCTGCTGTATTGTTAAAAGACCCCCGGCTGAATTTCCGCTCTCCAGCTTTGCAGGTAATCTGATCTCAGTTACAACTGTCTATTTAAATGTCAGGAACAAAGGACTTTTTTTTTTCCCCCCCAAGACATCAACCTTTAAGCTTTAAAAATGTTTGTTTGTGCATCTTGTCCCAGAAGAAGCCAAAACATAGAACATCCTTTGTCGTCCGGCGGTGCGGCATCATGAAAGGTGCCTGGGTTTAGAATCACACTGGTCAAGGTTTCAGTCTCTTCTTTCAGCAGCTGCGACTCTTGGCTCCCCAATCACCCGGAGCTGGAGTTCCCAACTTTCCCCTCTCTGCCTCCTCGTCTTTGGGGGTACTGCAGTCCCAGAGGTGCGGTGCTGTCCTGCTGAGGTCCTCGTCTTGGTTCATCTCCCTCTCTCCGTAGTCTCTTATGCCCCTTGGAAAGCCATGACCTTTGAAGTTAGACCAGGAGGAGCTGGCACTCCTCTTCCGCCTCATTGTCATCCTGGACCTCGAGGGCCTCCACTGAGGGATGGTTGAGGACATGTCGTCAGGGGGCAGATCACCTGGGTTTGCATGGGTCCCACCACCTCTGCGCTGTGTGACCTTGAACAAGTTAGTTGACCTTCCTGTGCTGCAGTTTCCACAGGGGTAAAATAGAGAAAATGGCACATAGCATATAGTCCGTATAGGGCTGTTGTAAGGATTAAACGAGTTCAGATCTACAGAGCTCATCGTGTGCCTAGAACACTGACGTCGAGTGAGTGCCCAAAAGTGCGCGTTCTTATCCTCCGTAAAAAGTGGACAATTATGTCTCCTTCCTAAGAGGTGATGGGGATTGAGTTAGATAAGCATCATCAAGTTACCTCCACCGTTTTGGCCCACAGCGAATCCCCCCTCCTACCCACCCCCGCCTCTTTTTACTCTCTCTCTGTCTGCATTAGTTTTGTACGTGTGTCGAGGGGAGGGAGGGCTAGTGGTCTCCAGAAAAGGCACTGATAATTTGCATACTCTGGTGTTCCTGTCGCCATTTATTGACTCTTTTATTTTCCTCCCAAACCCCACATCCTTTTTAATTTACTGTAATTAAATGAATGTACGTTGAATGGTGCCGATAATTAGTCTGATGGCTGTAGACTTCAAAGACTTTTAGCCTGCTCCTTCCCCTCCTGGCCAAAGGAAATTTCAAAAGTAGTGTTTCCCTCAAAGGCATGTTACTTAGACAGCCAGTCAATTAAAAGGCAATTACCTGATGCTCATCAGTTCACACGATAAAATAAATCATTCCTGAAAGACTTTATTTCTCACCTGGGGTCTTAGCAATATACCTGTTGTAGGACCTCACTGCTGCCACACTCATTGTGCATGATCCTGAAGTTTTAAGGGCTAATTTGGCTGACAAAGAGGGTAGAGCAGTAAAGTGCAATATTTTTAGGTGAAATAGATACTTTGTGCAGCTAAAATACTTCAAGGAACCAGTTGTCCTTGGGAATACTGTTTTCATTTTTGAAACATTTATTTATCTTAGAGAGAGCGAGAGCACGAGCAGGGGAGGGGCAGAGAGAGGGAGGCAGAGGATCCGAAGCAGGCTCCCTGCTGTCAGGGCAGGGCCCAACGCAGGACTTGAACTCACACACCATGAGATCATGACCTGAGCCACCCAGGCGCCCCAGAATTCCATTGCCTCAACTTTACCCACGAACCTTTCAGCCTACTTTGGAAATTGATTTTACGAATTAGGATGGAATTCTGTTGCCACAGGAAATAAATACTTCAGCGTTATTCTAATTTTATGAGATTTTACTACACATACTAAACTATAATTTGCATATAAATTCCATTATGGGCTCTCTTCTGGCATGTAATGGTCACTTTTGGCGTGTTCTACCGTTGTAAATTATATTTTATGTTTTAGGTGCCCTGGGATGTCAGAAACAGCAAAAGTCAGATGCTGTATACTTGCTAAATCAAGCTCAGAATTAGAGTGCTGCTTTGCAGAGTCCAGTCAAATAGTTTCGAATATATAAAAGTAATTATATTGCCTTGATATGTATACATTTATGGTTTAATAGCGACTTGCCATTCTCTTCACAAAAGCTTCCCTATTTCACTTTGAAGAATGAGATACGTTTATTTCGTGGATGTGGTACAGGTCACCGGAGCAAATAAAGCTATGATGTGAATTTTTTTTTTATAAATTTAGTGTTCTGACACACTAATTAAGGAGGCTCTAAAGTATACCAACTTTGTTGCTGTGACCTAAGTATTTATATATATGTGTATTTTCCAGTCTAAGAGGATTTTCAGAACCTCTTGGCTGTTTGCTACTTTTCACATGACTATTGCCATTTCTGCAGACTTCAATTTGTGCTTTAAGTATTGTTCAGAGCAGGTGGACTAGATGCTCTCTCTGTTTATAGTCTAAATGTTCTTTTCATTGTAGAGTCAAAATCAAAGTAAAGCGTACTAGGCACATATCAAAACTGATGATGTGTGCTATTTTGATTTTTGAATGTGTTTTTGATATCCTTGAAAAATCACAGTGGTAGCAGGAAGATTGTTTTAATTAATGAATTGAACGGCAGCAAATGCTGAATCAGGTTTATTGATGTAATTATCACTGAAATAGAAAAATTGAGTGTTAGAGCCATAGAACCTTAGTGGATTTGCCATTCTGTGGGTATTCAAGTGTTTGAAAAGCAACTAACTGGGGGTTTTCTTGGTGCTACTTAAAGAATATTCTTCCCAAGTCATAATAATTCTGTTTATCAACATTATACACACATGCAAGTATAAACGTGAAGACCTTATACATTATTTACTGAGTAGTGTGAACAATGGTTTTACTACCTTGAAGTTTTTTTATATTTATCAGTGGATTTGAGATAATTTTCCATAATGAGTAGACTGTACAGAAACTAAAGGCAAAATCTTTTTTTTTTTAAGTTTATTTATTTATTTTGAGAGAGAGACATGAGAGGGGCAGAGAGAGAGGGGGAGAGAGAGAATCCCAAGCAGGCTTCCCACTGTCAGCACAGAGCCCGCCCCAGGGCCTGAACCCATGAACTGTGAGATCATGACCTGAGCCAAAACCAAGAGTCAGGCATTTAGCCCACCGAGCCACCCAGGGGCTCCTAAAAAATGCAAAATCACTTTAAAATGCATATTGAAATTCCTACAAATGCGTATAAATTTGAGAAAAGGGCTATTAAAAATGTCTTATGAGTAGTACCTTGACTTTACATATCGTCGCACAGACAGCGCACTTGGGTGGCTCAGTCGGTTTCGGCTCAGGTCCTGAGCCTGATCTCATGGTTCGTGGGTTTGAGCCCCACATCAGGCTCTATGTTGATGGCACGGAGCCTGCTTTGGATTCTGTCTCCCTCTCTCTCTCTCTCTGCCCCTTCCCTGCTCGCTCCCTCTCTCTCTCTCTATTTCTATCTCTCTTAAATAAATAAACATTAAATATTGTCACACAGAAACTGAAAAGTGAACACAGTTTAGATGTGACTTTTTGAACTGATTTCTTACTTACTATGCCAACTACATCTTCCCTCAATGAACAGTAAATGCTGGGTATTGTACCAGGTGCTGGAAAAACAAAAAGGAGTAAGAAGTCATCCCCAACTTCGAGAGACTCATAGGCTGAGTGGACCAACGGGCTTGGATTTTAATGTGGTAAATGGTATTAGCACACGATATGCAAAGTCAGTGTCAGCACAGAGAAGATTGTTGCCAACAGAGATTGAGGGTGGGAGAGAAGAGGGAGGAAGAAGGAGGTGGCTTTGGAATGCAGGCTCGAAGATGTATAGAAATTCAAGACGTAGGTAGAGCAGCAAAGGAGAAGGGATAAAATCTGTAGGGACTCTTCTGAGAGCCATGGGCTGTTTGGTACCGGGAACACAGGATGTGGGGAGGTGAGTGATGATTTGCGGCGGTGCAAGCTGCCCCAAACCATATTTGCAAACGGCCACGCGGCCATGTTAAGACATCTGTCCTTTTTCCTGAAGGTGATGGAGAGGCTCTGAGGGATTTTCGTGCAGAGTAATATTACAGTCCTATTTACAGTCTACGGAGCACTCTGAAAGCAGTCCCGAAAGTCGACTGTCTTCCCCACAGGGAGTGAGATCTGTAGGGGCTCGGCTCTGTCCACCATTTCATCTCTGTACTCATCTTGCCCAGTGCCTGAGCCTGGAGGTACAGTGTTTGCTGAGCAAAGACGCAGTGGGCTTGTAGGTCGAACTTGAAAGCAAATGGGCCAACCAGGTAGTAGTATAATTATCAGAGTGAGAAGATACACAAGTTTAAACCAAGAACTAGGCAGGAGAGGAAGACTGATTGAAATAGAAAGCATCAAGAGTTGAAGATTTATTCATCGTGCTGGGATTAGGGACGTTTAAAAAGACCCTGTAATGTGGAAGAACAGTACGATCCCAGCAATGGTATAATTCAAGTTGGAGGTTAAAGTATATTGTTTGTCGTAGAGTTAGTAAGTCAGACATGAACGGGTTGTATTTAAGGTGTCTGGGGACACCAAAGTTCAATAATCTATTAGGCAGTTATACATAGAGTAAGAAAATTCAAGTAGATTTTGTTTAAAAACATTTACCTTATAATCCATATCATTGCAGTGCAAGCCATGTGGCAGAATTAAAAGTGTCCCCAAAAGCAAACCTTGAGTCAAGAGGAGAACGGAAGGTTAAGTCCTGAGTTCACCAATATGTAACATAAAGGCTTAAAGGGAGTACCCATGAAAGAGACAAAGGAGGACCCTCCACAGAGATAAAGAGAAAATCAGCAATCTGTTCACAGGAGACAAGAGAGAGTGGGGATGGGAAGCGAGAGAGGGTCTAAACTTCCAAAAGTCTAGTGAGTCAAGTGCAGAGATACCCTTTGGACTGCACACGAGGTTATTCATTTCTGTGTAGGGGGCACGGTGGTCAAATTGCAGTGGGAGGGCATAAGAACAGAAACCTAAAAATATGGCACCAACAAGTGTTGATCATTCTTTCCAAAGACAGAAGGGAGGTAGGCTGGCAACCCCTGAGATACACAGAGGCAGAGGTATTTTTATGTCGGAGGACATTTCAGCCTCTTTATAAGGAAAAGGAAGGAGCCATCCAGCAACGAGAAGGGGAACAGAGAGATTAGGGAACATTGATAATTTGGCCTCTGAGGGATGTTGAGTAAAGGGATCTTGGAAATACAAATTTATGTCACTGCGAATCTCTCAAAGCGTTTTATCGTTTAAGGTACTCTTCATCTTAAAACTGTGTGTGCATGATAAGTTTTGGGTTTGTTATAGAAAAGGTACACTTAAAAAAGGCAAACTTCGATCTGTATTGATTAGAATCATGCAAATGGCAAGTCGGTGTAGTATAAGTTGATGATAGCTGACGGAATTGAGACTCTGTGTCATCAGAAGGTTTGGGGGAAAGTACATTCTTATTCAAAATTGATGCTTTATTTCAGGTAGTTCTATAAAACCGTAAGTACAGACACACACACACACACACACACACACACACACACACACCCAGAATCCAGTGGAAAACAGGTAGTTATTGACTTCGGAGCCTGACCTAACAGGACTGTTCTCCGTACTCTTCCAGACACATAGGTAACTTCTTTCTTTTCCTTATCCTTTCCTTTGCTTAAGAAACGTGCGTGTTTATAAACTTAAAATTGTATAACGAGATTTGATCATTAATTAATACTCTCAAGGCATTATCAAACATTTATTTTTAAAAATCACATCCAGAAGGGGGCCAGAAAGCCATATCACAAGAGATATGTCCAAGAAAAAAAAAGAAAAAAGAGAAATACGCTATAAAGCGCCAGAGTGGAAGTTATTACCTGTATGTTGCAGTTTGGAAGATGGTGACCCTGTGAGATGATTATTCAGACTAAACTGAATAATTGATTTGTCTTAATTAGTTAATATCAAAGTAATCCGTAGGAAGTAGGCTTGATCTTCCAACTGGTTTTTATAGGGGTGTTAAAGTTCACAAAGAGAGATCTTAAAATTTTGACATACAGCAGCTGGAGATTCCTGGGGGATTTGAAAGTGCTTGAACGAAATGTCAGTTGCTGCAGAACACAAGTATAAAACATTCCCTTATAATGGACTGCGTCTCATTTACTGTGGCTGGTGCACCATTGTATAGATTGTAGGGTACAAAATATTCTCATAGGTGCTTATTCGTTGTTCAAATGAACCTCTTTAAAAAGCTTAAGACTTCAGATAATCATTAGAATTTTTTAAACATTCAATCATTGTTTGCATTGTACTATCTCAATAACCAAGTAAAATGATAGGTCATGACAGACATGATAAAAATGAAACTTTAGATCGAACAAATTTAAGTATAAAATATCATGAGTGTTTAAATTCATGCCCTTAATGGATCTATTTTAGTTACTTTGCATCGCATGGTCATTGGACAGTGCAGAGAAGCAAATGGGTAGTATGAACGAGTTTTTATTTTGGTATTTACGCTTTTATTCTTTTCTGTGTGTATACTTTTCAAAAACTAAAACTACAATTTCTGTTTTTACTGAAGTCACTCCATGTTATCAGACATTCTTCTACAACATAATATTTTTCCATGCTAAGCTTTACTGTAATTTGTTTAACAGACCCACTACTTTTGGACGTGTAGGTTGTTTGAAATTTCCCTGTTATAAATTGTGTTGTAGTAACTATCCTAGTGGCTAAATCCTTGCCCCGAATTCTGTTACTACCTTAGGATAAATTCTTGGAAGTGGGATCTCAGAGCCAAAGGGTACATACAATTTAAAGCTTTTGATAGCCCCTGTCAAAGTGCCCTGCAAAAAAAACTTGTATCAATTTATACTCCCACCAGCGGTACAAAAAAGTGTCTTTTTCCACAAGCCATTGACAACAGACGTTGCCATGCTTTAACATGATGGCAACTTGATAAAATATAGCATCTTACTGTTGTTGGAATTTATATTCATTTGATTGATAGTTTGAATATATTCTCATGTATCTGTATACCGGTTTAGTTATGTTTGTATTTCTTCTTTTGTGAATTGCCAGTTCATGCCCTTTGTCCATTGTTCTATCGAGGTATATGAAGAAACGGATATTCTAGGACGTAAGGAAAGTGAGAGTGGAATTCAAGGACACCAGGACACTGACACTTCCCCCCTAACCCCGCCCCGCCCCGCCCCGGGTGTACATGCAGCCTTAATGAGAGGGTTTGGTTGTAGGAAGACCTGATATGTATAAACGTCTCCTTAAATGGGGGCCTTCTGCTCGGAGAGATAGGTGTAGGCTTCATAAGCGTAATGAGTAGAGATGCCAATTCTATGGATCAAGTGTAAGGTCCTCCGGTCTAGCAGGACCCTGCCTTGCTTAAATAGCTGCACACTCTTTGTTAGAGATTCTAAGTGCCAAGAAAATCTGCATCTTCTCCAGCTCGGCAAAGCAGATTCATTTCTACCGAGTTTCTGCCTCCTTCTCAAATAAATTTTAAAAGGCAATGGTAGCAGTAAGAGGTAAATCTTTTTTCATCAATCCTTAGCCTGATGGGAAAGATGCAGTAGAGAGAGGTAGCTATAATATATATATATATATATATATATATATATATTTTTTTTTTTTTTACTTAGAGAATTTCAAGTGCTTTCTTATAATAAGAATGTTAATAATTCTTTGTCTCTTTTGAGATATTTAGATCCTAATCTTTTGCAAGTGTTTTGTTTAGCTAGAGTTTAAGATATTGTTTCTATAAAGATTTTTTTAAAGAAAGCTTTTAAAATATAGTCAAGTCATTTACATTATTTACTTGTGTTTGCGCGTGTGTGTGCGTGTGTGTGCGCTTAGATATGTTGGCTTTACCCCTAGAGCAAATTACCGTTTCTGGTTTCTTCCTTTTTAAAATATTTCTTTTTATTTACCTTCAGTCAATCTAAATGTTGTTCAGTATAGTCTGTGGCGTAGGGATTTCAACTGATTGTCTTCACACGATTCATTTTTGTAAATGTCATTTAATTTAATTAGGGGATGCTTCATGATGTCTAATAAGTACATACTAATATACTTAAATTTTGGCAATGAGACGTCGGTGAAAAATTGTACCGTTAAACCTTTGCAATGAAATAGGAAAAGATTTATGAAATTCCTTATATAAAGAGTAGTTTTTAGATACTAAATACAGGTTTGGTCATTTTTTGAGACGTCTAGAATGCTAACTAAAAAGCAACATTTTGGGGAATACACAATTAGCCCAGGTAGCAGTGCAGTATGTAACCTATAGGTATTGCAAAAAATGTAGTAATAGAAAAACAGAATGCAATAGGCTTATGGAAGTCATATATAATGTCACAAGCAGTTACTGAGATCTATTTTTCAGTAAAAAATAAAGCATTCATCCTGCGAAAAGTTAGGATTTATTGTATTCTGTGAACATCCTTATATCAAATATTTTGAGAGATATTTGGGGGGAATAAATTATATCTTTTGCTTTCAAGCTAATAGACTTGGAGATACAGGGCTTTACAACGAAGAAACAATTAGAAGGCAAAGCGGCAAGATGAAATACATTATTGCTCAACTGCACATTGAGAAGAGAGAAGCAATCAAGATTCAGAAAAGGATTTTGCAGAAATTTTAGGATTTAAGCAGGACTTGGAAGGTGGTAAAGTACGTTTAAGTGTATCAGAAGCGTGGGCCACGCTTACTTACAGTTGGGACAGCTTGAGGAAATGCTTGGAATCAATAAGGGGAATCATGGGGAGGCCACCCCATCTAGAAGAATCCTCCTGGGAAGCAGTGGAGAGTAAAGTTGACAGGGAAATGGAATTGATTTATGAAGAACTGTAAATGTCAGGCTGAAGGTCTAAGCTTGTCGCTGTGGATAGTGTCTGTCCTGCCCATGTCCTAAAGCGGACTTGAGACATGACGGACAGATGATTTCAAGGCAGACTTGGAACTGATGAGCCAGGGTCCCATATGAACCAGCAATGGGCTGGTTGTGAACAGGGAGGAAGGAACAAGTCGTAGTGCTGTTGATGGGGTTTGCAAGGTGGGAAAGGAAGATAACGAGCCAAACAGGACTCCCAGCATGTGAGTTCAGAACCTGGAAGAACGTTGCCATCATAGAAAAGGGGGGGAGGGCCAGAGAAAGATCAATAAAATAGACTTTCATCTGCACGATTACGTAAAATCATAGTGCGAAAGAGTTCACGCTGCGGTTTGGGAGACAGTAAACGGTATGTAAAAGATGTTCTTGAAGACTAAAAATAAATGTGGATTTAAGGGACTATGCAGTGGTTTTATTAGAAAATTAGATGGACAGTGGATAATAGTAGATCTAGTTCAGACTTAAAGAGAAAGTGATTTCTCCATATTTCCTGAGCCATGCATCAGCCAGGACATTCAGTGATCGTTCGTTATCCCACAAGAACACGGCTACTAATGTGCACTGATTTGCTTCCAGAGGAGGGGCTCAGCACCTCAAGAGCAAAGTCTGAGAATATCCCCGTATGTTTTAGTCGCTTCCTGCAAATCTCAAAGCAATCACCACGTGAAACAGATTGCCCGTACCCTTGATTTGGTGTTTATCTTCACCTCAGCCATCATGAAGGTTTTGCAACTGATACATTTTCCATGGGAACCACGGGAGAACACCAGGACCTGTGTCGGGGTGATGCAAAGAAGGAGGCTGCAAGGTTATTCGCAATAAACCGTATTCTGCTTCCACCTGTGGGTCTCAGTTCTGATAAAGATTTTAAAGCAGGATGGCTGAGTTCTGGAGATAGCTTGGCGAAGTCACAGCAGTTGTCCTGACCCTTGGCCAGTGGGCCCCTCAATGACATAAAGGCAAAGGATTTATATTCCATTAGTTGTCACTCTTCCCATTTGCATCTTTTAAGGGTCTGGATGTTAACTTCCCGGTTTCACCATTCGCACACTGAGTGTACTTACTGTTTTTTTTTCTCCAAATATTAAGAGATTGATGCAGATGGTCCAAAGGGGAACTTGGGCTACAGCATTTCTTTAAAGTGTCGTCATACCTTTTACCTATCTTTTGCGAGATTGATTGCTAGAAGGATAAAAACTACTGAAAAGAAATCTACATGGAGGTGAACGTTTGAGCTTTAAGGGATAAGAATATTGATGATATATACCCATGAGTTTGGGTTGCTTTTCCCGTATTTCAGGTAGTTTGTACTGAATGTATCACTCATGGATAGTTGATAGCTGTCAGGTAAGACTCCTTTTCCTGAAGAAACAATCAAAAGAGTGAGAGTTTAGATTGATTCTCTCCTTGAAATACAATTCTTATTCTATTTGAATTAGAAATCTTCAGCCACAACAATCCTCTTACCCCAACCAATTCTGGTTCCGCTATTAAGATGTCATTCGTTTCTGGAACAGTTTGTATTCTCTACCAAATCCTTTGACTTCCCATAGAGAGTGTCATTACTGTGCAGAAACGAAGTGACACTTCCAATGAAAATTGCTAAGGATTTTGTCTATGAGTATTATTGTTATTGGTCTTTGGAAAAACCATTATATGAGAATCTGATGGCAGAGTAGGAGTTTGATAGAGTTATGGGCAGAGGCAGGGATACATTTTTGATTTTTATTGAGTACCTATTATATTCGATCTATTACCCTCTAAGTTTAGCATTATTATCCCTATTTTACCAATGGAAAGAAACTTAAGGCTTAGAGAATCCAAATGTCATGCTAAGGTCTCACAGATACTAAACGACAAAGCCAAGATTCAAGCTGCTGTTTGATTCCCAAACCCACGGTAGCACACTGCCTACTCTTGAGTGGAATCTATCGGTACCAGACAATTGTAGAGTGTAGGTCCCTCGGATCACGTACTTTTCAAAGAGAAGGACAAATCCTTGCCAGTGTAAATGTCGTCCTTGTCACCATAAGCTTCTGTGTAGTTAGATTTATTTCACACTTCTTAGTTTAAGATGTAATTCTACTATATTTAGAAGAGAGTTTCATAGGTGCAGTGATAATGACACTTGATTAGAAGTACAGAGATCTGATTTCTTATTCTGGCTCTATAATTAAGTCATTGCTTGACCTTGGACCATTCACCCAATGTCTTTGGGTCTGAGTTTCTGCAAACGGTGTCTTCTTATTAAACAGTTTTTAAAATATGCATTGTTTTGTCTTTGGTTAACACTACAAAGCTAATATTGCTAAGTTTTCTCTTGAGGATTTCCCACAAGGGACAGAAGTCATCATGTTGGGTTAGGATAGGTCTAGCAAAGTGATGATATGAAGCATAAAAGCCTAATAAACCACCTAAAGTAGCAGGAAAAATTAGATTTATTATTTGCATCAATCAAACATAATCCAAGCTTCCTTTGCTTGTTCGAATGTCTGTGAGAAGTATTCTGTCTCCAAAGAATGAAACTATGGCCCTTGAACTAATACAATATGCATTGTTGCCTACGAAGTTCTGTTATCTTTTGTTTTGTTTTGACTAACATTCCATCTATATTACTCGTGTCATCTCAGATTCCTAAAATAAATTTGATTCAGTGCTGAGTCCTTTCTAAATAAACATTAAGAATTCTGTGGTATTTTATAAGTGTAGAAAATATGCTTAGGGGGCGCCTGGGTGGCGCAGTCGGTTAAGCGTCCGACTTCAGCCAGGTCACGATCTCGCGGTCCGTGAGTTCGAGCCCCGCGACGATCTCGCGGTCCATGAGTTCGAGCCCCGCGTCAGGCTCTGGGCTGATGGCTCGGAGCCTGGAGCCTGTTTCCGATTCTGTGTCTCCCTCTCTCTCTGACCCTCCCCCGTTCATGCTCTGTCTCTCTCTGTCCCAAAAATAAATAAAAAACGTTGAAAAAAAAATAAAAAAAAAAATAAAAAAAAAAAAGAAAATATGCTTAGTAGTGATATTCAAGGAAAAAATCTTTTTAAATATCTTGCCATACCTAGCAAGTAGGCACTTAATGTTTATCGGTGAATACAAAAATAACTGAGATGACCTAAATATTTCAATAAATCTTTCATACAATGATAATTGGTCTGTTTTAACCAACAAAAAACAGGCACCATTTCTCTTTCTCTTTCATGTACTTTTTAAAGGGGGAAGATTTGGTTTGTTTTGACTATGGTCATACTCGGTTTCCATATATGATCATTCCTACCCCCAAATTTCCCCATGTATTATTATCTGTGTCTTTCTTGAGATACTACAGACTCTCAAAACACAATGTGGCTCAGGGTGTTATTTCACTGGACTAACGTTCCCGTGATTACCTGCCTGTTTCTAGAGGAAATGATCTGTGCAAATCACTTCTGCGTTGTGTTGCAAAAGGACCTGCCGGATAATTGAATTTCATAATCGTAAGTCTGACCGAGGCCTTAGGAGACATTAGTTCTGTTCTCTGTCAGGCAGCTTAGAGAGAGACGTGCCTGAGGTAGGTATCACAGTTTTCCTGACTTTACCCCTTTTTCTGTGTTTACCTGGAAATTTTGTTTCCTGATTTTTACCCTAAGTTCTTGGATGGATATAGAAAAATGTTGGTGCTCAGTTTTGCGTCATAATCTTTCTTATACTACAGAAACAAGGCTGTTGTCTTCTTTTCTCAAAACTAATAAGGCCCAAGATTCATTTTTTGATAAACTGATCCTACTACCTAGCCCTAATCATTTTCATTATTCGCTGAATATTCCTAATTCATCATGTCCCCTTAGTTTCTGAGGACCACACCTGTGCACACACACACGCTTTCTCTTGCTTTTTTGACGGCAGAGACATCCGTCGTATTTCTGGCTGGAAGTTATTTTTAATGCCTATGCTATGTACCAACAGAATGCCAAAAAGCATGGTGTCTGTCCTCAAAATGTGTTTTCAGTGGTTAAATCCCCTTTGAAGGCACTTTTATTCAGCTCTGACCTAAGTGTCACCAGGATGTTCCCGTCCTCATTGAGAAGATCCATTCTTTCCCCTTCCATAGAAATATCTTTGTAATCCCTCCATCAATTTGTCTGTAATTTCAGTTTTGGATGTCTTTAGAATTTTGCATAAAACACTTATTTCCTAGAACTAATTTCCTACTATGGATTACTGGATCGGAACTTTCTTATAACTTTCTCCTCACATTGGCTAATTCTTACTAATCTAGTGACATTGTATTGTAATGTACCACTTAGCCTCCCTGCTCTTAATTATCACTAAGACCCTCTCCTGCTTTTTCCTCTCTTGTGTCATCTCTAAATTTCTTTGTAACTGGGGTTTCAAATACACGTTTCTTTCAACCCGCAGTTCCTAATAAGCCAGGATGAGCAGTAAATATCTGTTTGAAGGGCTGACTTCGTACCTTTTCAAATCTTGTTTCCCACACTCAAAAAGTCAATGCAGCTTTCAAGAGATCTAGGTTGAAAAGCGCATAGAGTATGTGCATTGATGAAAGCTGGCTCCACAAACACGATATTGTAGTTCTTTGTGTTTCAAATAGCAAACCTGAGAATACCTTACTTTGGTTTGTAGTTTAAGGTGTTATCTAGGTAAATTATGCAAACGCTCATTAACAGAAATAACTTGTTATGTTTTCGAAAACTGCTACTGGGGAATAGAATGGTAGCTGTCTTTTAGTAGCCTACTTGTTTTTTCCTAACGGGTATAAATCATTAGGAATAAATTGTGTTCTGTCATTGTAGCCAGTAATTGGTGACATTTTCTTGTCAGCACGGGATTATAAATAACAGCAATATACATACTGTCAACAGATTCATTATGTTATGAAAAACATAAACCAGGAGTCTTTTAACTATACTTTGCATATTTTCTATATTAAGTGTGACACTGACATCTTTACAGAATTTTAGGGAATACTCGACAGAGCAGTTTTCATCGTTAATACCTTCAAATTGTTTTATTATGCTTTAAATGTATTTTAATTACTTCTGTTTCTTCCCTAGTTCCTGGAAAATATGTTCTTCCAAGAGTATTTTGCTTACAAACAGATATTTGATCAATAAAACAGATAGGGTTTTGTTTTTTAGTAGTAAAACACGCAAGAGACATGCAAAAGACTGTAAGCATTTGTGATGCATTTTAACATAGCTCATAGTGTTAGAGTAACTAAAAATACAAGGCCTTCAAATTGTACATAATAATAGTGATGCTCCGTTCCAAGCTGAAGGAAACAATAAGGCATTTGAAAGTAGCACTAAGGTGGACCAAACCTCATCATTACTTGCCTCATTGATTATTAAATCAGCCCGTCGCTTTCCACGTTGAGGGTGCTGGCAATGTTCGAGACCCATCACCTCTTGGAACCACCACTCCCTGTAAAGGAAGATAACAGCCCTCACTTTCAGTAGCTTTAGCACTTCCTGGAGGGGAGGTTTTATTTTTCTTGGCGTCTTCAAAGTTAAGACAGAAAAGCCCCTTCAGTTAGGGAGAGCGCCCAACAGGCAAACCCACTCCAGCTCTTTGACCCCCTTTTCCTGGACAAGTGTGTCGGCCTTTTCCTTGAAGCCTCTGGAGTCACACTTGAAGGGCATTGTTTCTGGCCAGCTCCCTGGAATCATGGTGGGGAGCTTCTGGCATCCTGACTTCCCCATTGAGAGGATGTCTCGTGCGCTCCTCTCTTGGGTTCACTCTTTCCAGCTCTACAATGTGTCTGAAGTTTACCTCCTATTCCTCCCCTTTGTGAAAACATCGTTGTCTGCGGTTTTAGTACTTTGCTTTTCATTATTCATTCAGCGAGTGCAGCGAAAGCGTTCTTTCTGTCTCTTCACGGGGGTACAAAGCTGAAAAAACAGGACCCACCAGAGTGGATTGTATAGTATTTTCGAAATGACTCGACCAAGAGCTGGAGTATTTATGCATATCAGACCTCCTGAGTCATGTTTGTCTCTTTTAAGACTTCTGTGTTAATTTCCTCTCATTTCAGGCAATACATCGTTCAGATGTCCCTCTTTTCTCCTTAAGGTTAGCCTTTTAGCAAAATGTTTTGTTTTGTTTTTATTTTCACTAATGGTGTTTCCAAATCTTTTTTTCTTTCACAGACTGAATCTGAATTCAGTATGTATATATACGTATATATACACATACACATATATATTTTTTAATGTGTATTTATTTATTTTTGAGAGAGGGAGAATAAGCAAGGGAGGGACAAAGAGAGAGAATCCCAACCACGCTTCACACTGTGGGTGCAGAGCCCAACACGGGCTCCACAGCACCAACAGTGAGATCATGACCTGAGCCGAAATCAAGAGTCAGATCCTTAACTGACTGAGCCACCCAGGAGCCCCTGAATTATATTTGATTTTGAATTCTGCTTTTTCCTTGCTGGCTTCCTGATGCTTCTTTGGTACCCTTTCTATTCTTTCCCTACTTAACATCATGTGGCCGTCTAAAGTCGCAAAAACATACCCTGTCTTTCACGATGGAAAATTTTATTTTATTTTTTTTAACGTTTATTTATTTTTGAGACAGAGAGAGACAGAGCATGAACAGGGGAGGGGCAGAGAGAGAGGGAGACACAGAATCCGAAACAGGCTCCAGGCTCTGAGCTGTCAGCACAGAGCCCGACGCGGGGCTCAAACTCACGGCCCTCAAGATCGTGACCTGAGCCGAAGTCGGCCGCTCAACCGACTGAGCCACCCAGGAGCCCCTCACGATGGAAAATTTTAAACGAATTTTGCAAACAGAAACCACTATAAAAAATTTTTTTTAACTTTATGAAATCACAGGCCGTGCATTATATATTTTTCATAATGGCAATGAAAACGATTTGCCTAAGTGGAGCTCAGATTTCTATTTTTTTATTCTCACTTACCATTTCAAAACCACTTCCAAAATTTCAAGCTTATTACTTTGTCTTCTCTACTTGAAGTCTTTCCCCTTCAATACCCTTTCATCAAATTCAAACTATTTATTTATTTCCAAGCTATTCTTAGTCCTCGGTGTACAGGGAGCATATATATTGCTGCATTCAAATTTCTGCTTTTCTTCTGTTCTTTTGCACAACCAGAAATCTTTAATTTTTTTCCCCTTCCATTCTCTTGATTCCTGACTCTAGAAAATGTCTGTTCACCAAAGAAAATAGTAGTGACAATTGAATCAACCTTCTTGGAAAGACTTAAATTCTGTAAGCTTATCTTTTGTGTTATGTGAACAGCAAATAATCTTATCTTCCTCTTTCCTTGAGATTCCTCGTGAAAACATTACAGTGGACTTTTCTGTCATGATGCCATGTGCTTTCTTGCCTTTTTGCCTTGATCAGGCCATGCTGACAACCTGCAGACCCTCCCAGCTACTCTTTACTGATCGAAATTCCTGCCCCTCTTCAAGGCTGCGTTTAAGTAGCTCTTCCTTTTCGTTGTCCTTATGACCCAAAGGCTAACTGAGCTGCCCTGCCTCTAAAATCCCACTGGGTCTGTTCGCGCAAGGTTTTCCGCGACATTTAGCATTCACTACATTATTTTGAGATTATCTGTATATCTTACTGTCCTACACTGGGTCATATGTGTCTAGAGAAGAGGAACTACGCATCTAAATCTCTTGGATTGTGTAGCAATAGGACTACCTCCAAAACAGGTGCGCACTTAAATTTTTGCAACAACTGAATGAATGCGTGTCCGTTTCAACCGGACATAATGTCAGAAAATGTTGGGAGGAATCAATGGACAAACTTAACTCTATACAGGTAGGAAAATGGATATTTATATACTCTGACCTGTAAAAATACTTTATAAAGAGTTTTCTGTTGTGGGCGTTTTTAAAACCACACTTGTAAAAAGGGGAATGAATGCATGGACTTCCATGGCGTACTGTTTTAATTAGAATTCAGACCACTTGTGAATCCCTTATTGTGGGTTTTTTCTTATCTGCATTCCCTAGGTTTTCTTCTCTAAATGATTTATATACTTGCAGAACTTGAAATTTTAAAGATTAAATTTATCGTACATTGTCATTATATATTAAAGTTATTTTCATAAGCTCGAGTACTCTAATATGTCATATGTTCTTATATAATTTATGTTAAGAATTTCCTCTGGCAAGCTTTACTGTGTCATTTGGAGCACTTTAGAAATCAATATTGTGGAATACTAGAAGGAGAAAAAAATATTTCTAAAAGTACTCCCCTGTGTTCCCATTAATTTGTTTATTATCAAGGTCTTTATTGGGAATATAGTTGCTAATATAAGCCTATAATAAACAGAGTATAATTGAATTTTCAATATTTTGTCACCTGGGAGTAATTTTCTTACAAGACGTCTGTTCCATCTTCTGACTAATTGTCAGCAGTTACTCAGTATCACCCCAGTAATGTCACCAAACATTGCAGAAATAGCTACCTGATTGCATTATATTTAAAGATATTCATTTCAAGCCCTTGATGTTTTCTCTTTAAATTATTTACCTCAATTTTAAATATCATTTAAAATGCAATAAATGTAACGAGCCGACATGTTCTGAACATACAAATTCAGGCAGAAGCGAGGATTTGTTCAGTAGACAATAAAGACAATGATGCCGGGAGTCCCAGAGCACCGTCTTGCCAACGGGGTAGACCAGGGAGCTGGCTGAGCCCGAGTCAGTGTTCTGACTCCGCAGACGTGGGCTTTGCATCCTCCCTTCCACTGTGTCGCGGTGGTGTTTTGGTCCTTAGGATTTATTTTTTTTCTGTGAACCTCACCTTGGGTGAATCAGATATTATGCTGCTATTATATTATGCTGAAGGATACCCTAATATTGTATTATTAAAAATAAATGAAGACAAGAACAGTTGAAAATGCTAGACACAGGCGGATTGATAGGAAAACCCAAAACCTTTGTTTTTGTTGGTGGTGTAGGTTTAGAACTGAGTTCTTGACAAATCCAGAAGCACAAGATATCAGCCCTGGAATAACCCAGGTTTATGTCTGTTACCCCAACATAATTAATGCTGCCTCCTTTCCCTCTTAAAAATGTCTTGGTGTGGTCATTAAATTAAATAGTTGCCCCACCTATAACACATTTTTCGTTTAGCACCCCCTCTGTTTCCCAGACAGCTTGCTAATGATCCAGACAGAAAGAGTAAAACAATTGTGTGCTTGTTCGGGAATCCTGCACTGGACCTATTTTGCAAACATTCTCAAACTCTCTTTGTTCAACAGTGAAATTTTGAATTTGGATCTAAGCATCATTTATTGTTTAATCCGAATATGTTCATTGTTTGCTTGTCTGCGTCACAATACGTCTATAAAACAAACCATGTATCTATATATGTATATATATAAAACAAGTCACGTAAATGTATGACAATATATATGTATATGACTTTAAAATTTTAATTAGGAAGAAAATGTCCCAAGGAAAATTCTTCACAGCGTATGAAAGCAAGAGAACCTGGTGAGGCTAGCATATTATTGTACCCTCCTCCATGTGTATGCACTTAATTGGAGCGTGACAGCAAAGTTTGAGTGAACGTTCTACGCTATGATCATGGAGAAGCAAATCTCTGTGTGTGAGTCGAATTGAGCGAATTTGGCAAAAAATGGCAAGTTGTGATTTTGGATGGCACGCTTAATTCAATTAAGGCAAACACCGATGGGTGCTCGGTGCTGGGTTGTGTGGAGGGGGCAGAGAGAAGGCAGTTCCCCTGAGGGAACTGTGGTCTGGAAGTGGAAATGGGGGTAACTAACGATTATCGCGTACCTACTTTGTGCAGACTCTGTGCTCAGCTTCTTGAAAGCAAAGAGCCTGGGTTCTTGCTATCCCTGTTGTATAAATGAGAAAATGGAGGTGCTGAGGAATGTAACTCTTTGTCTGCCTTGAGTAGACTACTTGTGCTGTAGTGCAGAGCCCGGAAGACAGCATGATGAACCGAACAGATATGTCTCCTGTCCTTATGGGGGCTTACAAGTCTAGCGGGAGAAATAGACCTTACATAATAAACCACAAACATGAAATCATACCACACGTAAGAAAAGGAACTGGCTTCAGTGAGAGGGAGTATCCGGGGTGGAGGAGAGAGGGACATCTCTGGATCAGATCATCAAGGAAGTCTTTTGTGAAAAATGGACAGATTTAAAGCTGGGGCTCGAGGGATTGGAACAAACGAGTCAGATGATCCAGCAAGAGAGTTTAGGTAGAAGGAGGGCCCGGTCCTGGCCTGAGGAAGGCAGTAGCTTGAAAGAGGATTTGAGAAACTGAAAGCAGGCCACAGAAGGGTCACTTAATGGTCAAGAAGACTCGATGACTTTTGAAATAAAGTTGGAGAGGAGAATCGGGTTTTGTAGTTCGGATTTTAAAGGAATTTGAATTTTTTTTTAATTATGTTGATTTCCGGAAGTCTGCCTTCCCCCAAATAGCAATAGGAAGCCACAAAAGTGTTTGGAGCAGGGAGAGACACGCTATAACTCAGCTAAGATACCAGAGCTAAAAATTCCAAGAGCCGGAACCAATCTCGGGCCAGTCTGATGTCAAAGCCCACCTCCGCATTCTAACACAGTGTTTCCCCTGGGACTCAACAAATACCTGAGGACCTGGCAGAAGCTACATGCATAACTGGGCAACTACAAAGCATCTGGTGACTCTAAGCAGGAAGATCTAGCATCCACTGGGACCTTCGTTCTAAAAGTTCTAAAAACTTTACCCTTGGGGGTAAAGTTGGCATATTCTGGAGGCTAGCAGGGTAATTCAGGGAAAGAGGAGGACAAAAGAAGGGGGCAAAAAATGGAGCAGGGGGAAGCTGGCTGTTTCTTTGGGGGGGAGAGGGGAGTGAATAGTTAAATCACCTGAGTATCTGAAAACTGTCAAGGTATGTTAAAGACTGAACAGTCCTTTTTATGCCGGTGTGAGACCTTTGTGTATATTTCGGTAATTAGTCAAGAGCCGATGAAGTTATCAAGGAGGAGAATGACATCATAAGGGCTATGCTGCGTGTGTGTGTGATCCGAGAGCGTAAGATGTAGGAAGGAGAACTCCCTGAGAGGCTTGTGTACCCGGATTGTATAGTGGGTAGAGTCTGGCTCTGGAGCCAGACTGCCCGGTCCCATGGTCCGCTTCTCCACTAACCAGTTCTGTGGCCTTAGACAGTTCTCTTCATCTCTTGGGGGTCTTCATTTCCTCATCTGTAAGTGGAGGAAATAATAGCACCCTACTTCACAAGGTTGTTGAGCAGAGTAAACTGGGTAATGTGTGTAAAAAGTCTTACCAGAGTGCTTGCCATTCAGGCAGCACTGAAGCATATTAGCTCCTTCTAAAAAGAACTAGAACAATACTTCTCCCAAGAGCTACTTAAGGTACAACAGGAGAGAAGGCAAAGAGAAGGGAAGGGAGGAACTGTCTGAAAGAATCACAGTAGACTGGAAACTCCCTGAGGACAGGTACCGTGTCCCCTCTGCTTTCTGTTACATCCCCAGAGGCTAGTACAGACCCGAGCATGAGTCAGCATGCAGTAAATATGTATGGTCTGGATTGAGCTAATAAGTGACATATAATAATTGCATACGTGTTCTGTTATGGATAAACCATGCTTGGGCCTAGTTTTAACACTAGCAAGACAAACACTTCGAACTACAGGTGAAAATATACCAACAGAGGGAAAGGTACTTAGAATTAGCATTTCATTTTGTCTCCCAACTGCGAGAATTTATGCAGCTCACAAAACTCACCGGTTTCCCAAAATGTAACCGAGCCCACATCTTGCTTTCCCATTTCAGCAGGAGGGTGATTCGTTTACCAGTGACGCAACTGAGGTTAACCCGGCCTTTGGCTGACATCCCAGAATAATTTTGTAAAATCTTCTTGAAAGTCTCCCCCGCATGCCCTCTCTGCCTTCCTGACCTCGTCCCAAACCTCTTCTCGTTTGGCCTCCAGAGCACGGAGGAAGTTGATGAGGGGGCGGCCACGCTTGTGGGATGGGCGGCCACTCTTACTCCCTCTGCGTCCTGCCAAGGGCCGAGGTTGACCAGAAGTCTCCTCGTGCTGGAGCCTCTCTGCAGATGTGGCTTCCTGGAGGAGGAATGTGCTCTGACCAGGGACAGATCAGACAGCTGGAGGAGAGCTCGACCGGTCCTGAGCTGAGGAGTGAGAGCAGGTGCTTTTGACAGCTAGGAAAGAATTGGTCCGGGAGTCCCCCTGACAAAGGGAAGTCACAGAAATCAGAGACAGAAAAAACCGTCTCAGTCAATTCCCTTGCCAAAGATAAATTGATCCCTGGCGTGTATCTGTAGCTACCTGGCCACTCCAGTTATATCTCTGTCAGTGCGTAAGGATGAGGAGTCGTGGGGTTGTGGACAAAAGACTCGGGGCACTAGGGTGGGTTAGGTACTGGGAGGAAAAAAGGATCTGTAAGCATTAACGGAAAAATAATGATTTGGGGGAAGAATAAGAATAGTTGACTTTTTTATTTTTATTTATTATATTTGTATTTATTTTATTTTTATTTTCTTCTTTTTTAATTTTTTTTAAGGACTAAAGAGTTGAATAGAGATAGAAAAATTCCATGCGAGGTTCTGTGGTTTTTTTCTGAATAAATATGAGCTGAGTATTATTTACCCAAAGGGGAGAAGTGTTTTTACTCCCGTTTTGTTCACGTTTTGCCGGGAAGTCAAGGTGTTGAGGAAATACTTTTGACATTGCAAACTTAGAATGAGAATATGCATTTTGCTTTTGCAGTAATGATAGCAAAGAAACCTCATAGGATAATGCTCCGACAGAATTCGTTGAAGAAGGAATTGTATGATACTTCGTTCAGTATATGGATTTGACTGTAGACCGTTAAGCGGGTCAAAGAATTTTGTTGCAAAGAGAAGATCATATGTAGATGCAAGTAGATAGGAAGTGAAACCTGAATTGGTTCTTAGTTGCTTAGACCATTTTCCTCATCATTTACAAGAGAAAAAAAAAGGAACTAATCCTCAAAGAATCTGTTAGTAATTTCTCTTGGCCTCAGTGACATTAAAGTAGATGGCTGATTAATTGAACTGACTTGGATTATCTGATATTTTTTTCACTACTTCATGTGTTCTGGATATTTTCAAATGATACGCAGTCATTTTGTTGCATATTTCACGTTGAGAATAGCTCAGCAGAGCAACGTTATTGTCAGCCAACGTCCGTGTCTTTCTCCTTCATGATGGGGGAGCAGGACCGAGGCAAGAAGGATTCAGAAGGATTCATTCCCCTTGGAGTGTATTCATTTTCCAAACATCATCGGGTTGCTAACTCCCGCTGCCCCCTCCTTCATAGGTTTCGAGTCTTTGGTATTGAGGCTTCCTCTCAGATTTCGGACCCCGGTGATCTAGATACTAGCTTGATCCTTTAGTCACATCAACTCTGGGCATCAAAAAGCAGGCATCGGTTGAGGCCAGAAGCTGCAAATCCAGGGGATCTTTAAAAACCTTTTCTCATGCAGCCTTTGCCTTGATCACCCTTCTTTCTGGCCTAAGCTCACCCCCTTCAGGTTACGTACGTGAAGTCACGCCCAGGTGACATCTTGACCCTCCGCTATGCCTGTCACTCCCGTGCCGTGGTCCTTGCCTTTCTAGTTCCTTACCTGCAATCCCCAGTCCGGGACCACGTACAGCGGATGTTAAAGAAAAAATTATTCTGACACTTGTTAAAAGGGGAAGGAGGGCTTTATTCAGGACTCCTGCCACGGGTATCAAGTTATTGCAGAGTTGTCTTGGACTCAACCCTGAACACAAAAAAGAACAAGTAGGGATTTACAGCCAAGGAGCAGGTTGGGGGTGGAGGTGGGGATGGGGGAGGGGGAGATGGAAAATTACCACAAGGGGACACCAAGGGTAGGAAGATTCCTGCTAAGCTGACTTAACAGGGTTCTTGCTGAAGGCAGGCCAAGGACTCATATATCAAAGGCAGGGGATGAGGAATTTAATCACACGTGGAGGGTGACCCCAGGAAGGATGGGAAGGGGCGGAGACTCCGAGGAACCCAAGGCAAATTCAGTCAAGGAGCGGCTTTCTCAGGAGGGCAAGGTGCAGTTTTGTCCTAATAACGTCGATACAGAATTCAGCTAATTCCGCCCTGCCAGAGGCAGGACTGTGTTTGCGCCACGGGCGGTATTTACTCTTCAGCTCCCTTCCCTACTCCCCTCCCCATCCAGGCTCTCTACACACCCCCCCATCCTCACCGGCCCACGAAGTCCGGCCTTCAGATTTCACTCAAGATGGATGTGGGGGGGGGGCGGGGAAGAGGGGTGAGAAAAGCCTTGGGAAATGGCTCAAGAATGATGCTCACATCTTTCACACTCACCCTGCAAAGTGGATTTTATCAAATGGAGAAACATACACGCCTCACGTGTGACATTTTATTCCGAGCCAAGATGGTAAGGGAAGGGAGTCAATAGTCAGAAAAATTTATACTCAGAAAATTGGCGAAGTTTTCTTCAAGAACATCTTGTGCCGGTTTTTTTCTTGAAAGTCTAAACTGTTTTTCATTTAGTACCATTACGTTGAGGGACGATTGCAGGAGCCAAAGCAAGTAGGAGTCGGTGAAGAATTTTATTGTTATGTGTGTTTACAAACAAAGAGCGTAAACAAAGAGAGACATTTGTTATATTTATTGCCCCTGAAACAATTTGTACTAAAGAAGCCCTTGAACAAGCCAGAAAATAAGTAGAACAAATGTGCTGCTTGAGCTCCTTTCCGTGGGCTTTTAAAAACACCACCGATATTGAAATATTTGTGTTTTCTTTGTGGTGGTGCCAGCAAGGCAGTAGATGAGGAGTGGATATTCACTGTTTCTCCAAAATACAACTTAGCCTCTCTTGCAACTTGAGACTCCCCTTGTCTCCGAGACTTCCTGCCCGCTCCCTCCTCTAATTACTCTTCCTTTTGTCAGACTCTCTTTTTTCTTGTTCCCCTTTATTCCCTCTTGCCCACATTCCACGTTTCTTTTTAGCCACCCCCCCCCCCAGCTTATTTGGTGCAAGTGCTTAAGGGGAGGGCTGAGTCTCAAAGGTGAATAAACACGTCTCGTACAAAACAGTTTTAGGATTTTCTATGGGACAAATTAGCATCCTGGCCTGGGTGCCAGGAAATATAAAACAGAGGCCCACAGAGAAGAGCTTCTTAATAAGTGTAGCAAACTGTTCTTGGGCTTTAGACTCATGTTTACGTATATTAAACGTATATTTGCGTTACGTATATTACGTATATTAGCCGGCCCTCTCGTTGTAAGCCCCAGGACGTCATCAAGCACCCCAGAAAGGAAAACCCTCCTGTTTTTCAAACTGGAATTTAGAATTTATCCAGGGGCGCCTGGGTGGCTCAGTCGGTTAAGTGTCCGACTTCGGCTCAGGTCATGATCTCATGGTTTGTGGGTTCAAGCCCTGTGCTGACAGCTCAGAGCCTGGAGCCTGCTTCAGATTCTGCCTCTCCCTCTCTCTTTGCTGCTCCCCTGCTCGCTCTGTCTCTTTGTCCGTCTCTCTCTCTCTCTCTCTCTCTCTCTCTCAAATATAAATAAACATAAAAAAAATTAAAAAGAATTCATCCATACATTAAACCAGGAGAAAGGTGAGTTGAGAATGTGTAATTGCACAAGCCAGGAATCTTCTTACAAGGTAAATCTGGCGAATGAAGTTCTCTTGTGCATCTGCTAAAAAAAACACCCTGCTTTCACTCTTTTCAACAAAAATCCATTATAGAACTTGGTACAGCGTTTGGTGGGGCTTTTGTTAAAACGTTGTTAAAGTGATTTTTTAAAAAACTTTTAATGTTTATTTATTTTTGGGAGAGAGAGAATGCAAGCAGGGGAGGGGCAGAGAGAGAAGGAGACACAGAATCTGAAGCAGGCTCCAGGCTCTGAGCCGTCAGCACAGAGCCCGACGCGGGGCTCGAACTCACGAACCGTGAGATCATGACCTGAGCCAAAGTTGATGCTTAACTGACTGAGCCACCCAAGCACCCCAAAAGTGATTTAAAAAAAAATAAGCAAAAACAAAATGAATGGGTAGTGAAATGTAAAAAGTTTGAAATTCTTAAGAATTTGTTTATCCTTGTTTTTGCCTCTAAGATTATTTCAATAAGAAACTGATATAGATTGAGAGTTTCTTAAAACACTTAGTAGATGAGAGGTGTGTATTTTTAAATTATTTCAGGAAATAGGGATTTTTTTGTCTCTTGAAGGAATAAATTTTCATTAATATTATAATTGTGTCAATGGCTTTCTCGTAAAGTAACTAAACAGATACCCAAACTGCATGTTAAGATTGTGTCACCTTTGATTCTATACCTAGGAAAAGTAGCATTTACCTTTAAAACTCTTTCAAGAATATTATAAACTAACATCACTTTATTGTGTCATAAATGGCAAAATCTCACTGTATACTGAAAGGGAAGACTGAACACAACAAGAAGTTACTGTTTGGAGGAAATCAATCATGCAATCAACCAGAATGCACAAGGTACCTTTGTGCCTTCGGCTTAAAAAGTTTAGTAAACATAGCATGGTATGCTCTGGACCCTAATAATTGTGAATAGTCAATATATTCCAATAATGGGTTCTCATAAAAGAGAATCTCACAAGAAAGTCTGGGTACTGTTAACACAGAGAGAGTTTTTTACCTTCTATCTGTTGGAAGTGTTCGTGTTTTGAAAAGAAAAAAGTGATATATAAACTAGGACTCTAAGTTCTAGAGGATATGATTGGGAATTAAAAAAAAAAAAACACAATAATTCCATCTTGCTTTGGGATTTTTCTCCTCTGTGTGGTTAAGCAAATACATGAACACACATCTGTTTGCCCAAATGGTGAATGGGCTTTCGCAAATTATGAGGAGCTTATGATGAGGGAATTATGGTGTTTTCAACCATCTGGATATCTTGGGTTGCTTTTCTTTTCTCCAGGGCTGTCCCTTCTCTTTCTGCTAGTGGTTTGCACCCTCGCTCAGAGCGCCACGATCTCCTCTCTGGAATCTAGGCATCGCTTCCTCCCTGGTCTCCTTAACTTAACGATCTTCCCTCTCAATCCTCTGCTGGGGCCAAATCAAGCTTCCTGAAACCTGTTTCTGTTACGTCATTTTCCTGAAAAACAATCCTCTGGAGATGATAATAATCACAGTAGTAATGTAATAAATACGTATTGACAGTTTCTACGCACTAAACTATGTTACATCTTTTGATGCGTGGTCTCATTTCAGCCCCCCCACCCCACTCTCCACCCCCCTCCCCCAGCAATCTTAGGAAGAATGTTTGAGTATTCACTGCATTTAATAGGCAGAGACTTGAGGAGTAAACAGGTCTAGGTGTTTTGCAGGAGCGTGCACAGCCAACTTTTAACTGTGTCTTCTTCCCTCACGCCGTGAGTGTGAAGAACATGCTCTGCCTGACTTTCAAACACCTACGGAGTCTGAACCCGTCCTACCAACTTGGCAACACGCTTATTGTAAATGTAATTCCCGCCCCCCCCCCCACCCCCACCCCTGCGCAGGGCATTAGGTAGAAGATGAACTTCTAGCACGACTGGAAATTTGCTATGATTTTGTTGTGTTATCATGCTTTTAAATCTAAAGTTTAGATCATAAATGAAATTGAATGTGAAACTCTCTCACCACCCCAATTTCTGGGAAACATTTATCTGTATCACAGACCCGAGAGCCATTTTGAAAGGTTTAGAGATCTCTGGCCAGAAGCAGTTGACCTGCTCCAAGAACAGACTGATGACGGGCACTGAGATGGATGAAAATGGGGCTCTAGGTAGAGGTTGCTTGAAGACTTTTCTCTGTGAGGCAGTCCCTAGTCAGTGTTATTAAATCTGTTCCCTTTCGTAACTGAAATTTCAAACGTAAATTATATTGTAACGTCCCTATGGAAATGTCTACAGTCATAAATGAAGAAGGAAGGAAGACGCTGTTCTCAATACATCCCACATCATTAACATGTCACATCTCTGTCCCCGTATAAGTGAGACTGGGATGTTTTCCAACTTTTCATCTTGACTGTAAGTATAGTGGCCCGCGTCGGGGAGGGAGGGAGGGAGGGAGGCGTAGATGAAAATACTAGTTTTGTGTTTCGACTAATCTGATCCCTCCAACCAGCTGGCCTTCCCACCTGCCCCGCAAACTCTGCTTGGAAACTGCACATCCAGATGACCTGTCGGAGCCAGACCCCTGGTGTAGCCGTTTCTGCTAAATGAGCCAATTTGGGTTCGGTAGACAAAATCAAGAATTTCAGGAGTCAATGCCCAGGCCATGGAAATCAGGCTTCAAAATGGTGCTAAAGTAATTGTGAAGCCATCTTACCCGTCAGAAAAAAAATAAACTACGCGACATAATTTCGGGAATTAGTAATTTTCGCTCGGTGTCTGTGGTCCAGGCAAAGAAATCTGAACTTGAGCAAGGAATATGACAAAGTGGCAGCAATGTGTTTCACCGTGCATCCTATTATAATAAGCAAGCCACCAATATCAAGTAAGTTATTTCTGTGCAAGGGTGACGTTGTAGTTTCAAAGCCACATCTCTGTAGATGACTCTTTAACAGTCATTTTACAAAGCCTAAGATAAATCCTTTGAGGGTGCCCATAGCCCACCTCCCTCGCTCTGGTTTTATGTTTCATTGACTCTATTAGCATTAAACTCTTTAAGAGTGACAGGCTGCAGCATGGGGATCCCAGGTGGGCTATGGGATCTGCGGGGCCAGCTGTTCCGTAGCTCAGATAATTCTCCTTTTCGAGATTTACAGATCTGTTTGCATCTGACAGACCATGGCAAGCCTTTGTACTGCCCAGTCCTGACGTTTTAAAGGAAAGCAGCTTAATAATTTATTAACTGCTACATTTCCTCTGGGCTTTTTCCGTGTGATGCTGTTGAGTCACACAACATTATAAATACGAAGAACTTAGCAGAGGCACATTCTGGAACAGAGCCGTGGCCTTTCCGTCGTCGTCATTGTTGTTGCCGAGGACCCCTCTGAGAGCTCTTGTTGGTTTACCTGGTTGGAAAGCAGCTGAAAATGATCAGCTTTGTCAAGTGGGGCCGTATCCATTGTGAGGTTGCTGACAATACCTCAAATAGAGGTTGCCCTGATCCACAAGACAGTTAGCGATGTAATGACAGAAAAACGGGGCTGCGGCGCGCTTAGAGATCTTCCTGAATTGTCTGTGTGCTCCAGTGACCTGGCACCGCACTGGGTCCCACCTCCATGCCCTCCCTCCTGTGGCTCCTTCGGCCGGAAGCACGTGACTGACCCCACACCCCCTACCCCTTCAGAATCCCCTCCTTGTTTTCAGACTGCCTCAGAAATGATTTTTTTTCCACGAGGCTTCTATCAGTCCTCTTGCAAACGGACACCACTCCGGACTTCTTTGACTTCTTTGACGCTCACCTATCCTATTTTGTAACCGTAGGATAATGACTGTGGTATTTTGCCCAGCACTGGGTCGGAATGCCATGATGTCCACTGCCGGGAAATCCCGTTAATTCCTCTATGGCCCAACAAAATATTCTGCAGGTGGTGGATGTGTAGTCATTTAATACATTGGAAGAGATGCTGTTAATTCTAATGCCCTAATCTTTCTTTTCCATGCCTCTTTTCCTTTCCTCATTGCATGTAATTATTTGATGATGTTCTCAAAACTTTGTGAAACTTATTTTGGCATAGAAAACAAGTCACTTCTAGAGACGTTTGTGTTAGACTAATAATGCAAACAACAATGGATGTTTGTCAGTCGTTCTTCAATGTATGGAGTATTTTCGTCTCCATTATTGATCACCACATGATGCTTACTTACGAGCATGCGAAGGACCGAGGAGAAGTCTCCTCTTAGAGATTAGGAAGTTGAGACCTACAGAAGTGAATGAACTTGTACAAAGTTGCATAGCTAATAAATCTCAGCTGTTAAAATAACACCCACGTATCCCAAACATTCCAATAGGACTCACTCCGCTTATATATGTTTTCTTATTTTTATCGAATAACTATCGTGTAGAGACACAATCAAAGAAGATACGGCGGCCTCTTGTCTTACTCGACAGAGGCCTACGTGAATGACATAGCCACGGAGCCGTTAGAAATGACGGGGAAGCCACGTTGCCTCGCTGCCCAGACTAATGCACAATTAAAAGGCAACATTCATTTTCAGTAACTGAGCGGATTCAATAAATGTAATGGCATTTAATGATTATTCAGCTTGTAGCATCTTTCACTCAAAGGTCACGTCCACCACATTCTATACGCTGTTTGCTCTGCTTATAAACGTCAGGGACAAAAGAACAGGCCACTGTCTACGCTGAAGACATGATTGGCACTGCCCCACATACAGTTGGCATTTAATAAATGTTCATTAACTCAGTAGAAATGTCCTCTGTGCTTCTGAACTTACCCTTTTTACGATTGGCTGCTTCTTCTACAAAATGGACAGAAAACGGACTTTTGAAGTACAGCGGGGACATATGGCATAATATTTAATTTAAAGCAATTTCAGGCAGATGCTGGACAAATTACTCAAATGTTTTGTTCCTTAATTTTAAAAGGGATGCTCGGGAGAATAGGATCTGACCGGTTTTCCCTGCTCTTAGCAAACTACCTGTGATTCAGCTACCTGTATTCCCAAGTTACTGACGTGCCAAATTGGATGGCTATTTTAGCTATCGTGTTATTTTATCTGAAGTTTTTTTTTTTTAATTTTTTTTTAACGTTTATTTTTGAGACAGAGAGAGACAGAGCATGAACGGGGGAGGGGCAGAGAGAGAGGGAGACACAGAATCTGAAACAGGCTCCAGGCTCTGAGCCGTCAGCCCAGAGCCCGACGCGGGGCTGGAACCCACGGACCGCGAGATCATGACCTGAGCCGAAGTCGGCCGCTTAACCGACTGAGCCACCCAGGCGCCCCTATTTTATCTGAAGTTTTAAAGAAAAATCACATTTTCAGTATAAGGGCTGTGGGATTTAAATAGTTAAGGGTATTATTATAGCCACCTGCTCTACCATACAGAGTTGAGGTAATTAATAGGAGGCATTAACACGTCTAGTATCGCTGGGGAGAGGGAAAAATTGAAATCTGTTGAATAGTTTTTAACTGTGGAACAGTGAATGCTGATTCACTCACCGTCTTTCAATTCACCACCCAACTTGAGATCATTTTTGCGAGATGAAATACACGGTAAGCTCACACCCCGGTGGAACGTTCGTGGGTCTAATTACACGTGACTTGAAATATGTTTGGCTGTGTGGTGTATCTCGCCACCGGTCCATGACCAGCGTTTTGGAAAAGCAGAGCGAGCGCTCAGGAGAGAGATGGGGGTTAGAAATGCAGACTGCTCATGACAGTGAAACTGCACAGCCAGGAGATACGGCTCCACGGGGAGCCCTGAGAGCAGAAGGAAGGAGACAGAGGGAGGGTCTCCAAAGATGCCAGACCTAGAGAAAACTATTCCATTCGGAGGTGGGGGTGAAACAGAAAAGGAAGCAGGTGAGGAACAGTAGACACTAGCGACACTAAAGAGTGCAGGTTACACAATCCAAAGAGTAAGTAATTTCTTGACGGAGTGGGTTAGGAATGCAGGGGTAAGTGGGGAAGCAACAAGAAACTAGAAGAGGCTGCCTTGGCTATTTTTTTTTTTAATGTTTATTTGTTTTTGATAGGGGGTGGGACAGAGAGAGAAGGGGATAGAGCAGGCTCTGCACGGACAGCAGAGAGCCCGATTGGGGGCTCGAACTCAGGCACCCTGAGATCATGACCTGAGCCAAAATCGAGAGTCGGATGCTTAGCTGACTGAGCCGCCCAGGCGCTCCTCTCGGCTATTTTTAAAAGAAGTTTAATAGTGAATGAGAAGAGCTATTTGGGGTATAGAATCGAAGGACAAGAAACTAAATAAGGTTAGAAATGTATTTTTTTGAGGATCTGGGAGATTTGGAAGTGTCTGTGTTGGCTGAAGTCAGAGATCCGATGGGGAAAGACAGGGGAAAGGCGGGTCAGAGGTCATCTGCCTTAGTGGGGATGAGGGACACTGTCAGAGGGTTTCCTCTTAATGAGGCCCATCTCCATCACATGTCTGTGTCGCTTCTCCTTAAAAATAACGAACAGGAAATGTGTCTCAGGGACACATTAGTTTACTTACATCTTTACATCTGAATCCTGTTCCTACTTCCTTCCGTGAACTTGTTGACAACTCATCAGCAAAGAGAGTGTCTGGCTCAATATTACCTGTCATCCGAGAGTTGTGTTGCTTAAATGAAAACTTGATGGACTAATGCTATTTTTAAAGGGAAAAGCAAAATGCTATGAATGGCCCTGCCTTTATTCACAAGCCGTAAAATTTATGCATCTTCAGACATACCTAAAAATAAGACAAGAAGAAGCAGAAGAATAACATACAGAAATCCAGAGAGGTAGAAAAATGGGGTGGTTAGAAATGTATGCAAATATTATCTAATCAAAATACAGAAGTGATGCTCACACAAGTCTCATTTATTTAACAGATACCTGTTGCCCAAAAGATAATTTTTTATCTTAGAATTTCATAATAAACTCAATAATTAAATTACACAGGGTAGACATTGACAAACATAGCCAAACGGACCTGGCAATTATCGTTTTTTAAGACATAAGATTCCTTTAATGTGATCCCTTGCTTTGATATTATTTTTAAATACCATCTAATATCCTGTTATAGATTTTTTTAGTAGACTGGTTAACAAAATGTCACCAATCCATGAGAGTTGGCAGGAAGTCAATGACACTTTATCACAGAGGATTGCTGGCATGTTCATAATAATAATGATACCTCTACTATGCGTTAATAGTTTCCTTCCGTGTCTCGAAACTACTGGATATAATAGATACCAACTGAAATGCGGCCAGCTTGCTATTATGACACATGAGTCATTTAGAGCTCTTATTCACTGACCAGAAACCACACACCAGGGCAGAGAATAATTACAATTTTATAGTTGTAATCCCAGGGAAGAATAGTTTGTAGGTAGCACATGGTGATTCCAAACAGAAGTCAGTAATAGAATAAAACAAACACCACCCTTGGGGTATTTCAAAACCTACAGTGTGGTTGTTAGGAAGGTCACCGATGTGTCTACGTTATCAACGAGAGCTGTACCTGGGCTGTAATTTACAGAGTAGTCCCTGGCTTTCTCTTGAGCTGCCTAGTTTATATTAATATTTATTTCTCTGGAGAAGAAATCGGAGGATGTTTTTTGTTATGGGGACTTTCTTACCAAGAGGGAAGAACCATGTTTACTTACCCCTCTCTACTGCCCCCTGACCCTTAACTACAAAGACAAACCTCACCTTGCACAACTGAAACATATCTGCATAGAGAATCAAAACGTTACATGAGTTAGTATTGACCACAGACACATCGGTTGACCCCACTTGGCTTATAAGAAACATAAGATCGCACCCCAAAGTGATTGGTAGTAAGCAGTTAACCAGTGAATTGGGGTGGAATGTATCCTCTTAATAACTGAAGTGTGGTTTTATTGCATTTCAGAGCTGTGCCATTTCAAAGACTTCTGTGTAAGCTCTGAATCACGGAGCTCTAGGTGTTTTGTTTGTTTTCATCATTTATATATTTTTATTTTTCATAGACACCGGGTTATCTTATGCCGCCTTTCCACGGCTGCTTGAAAATGTAGTCTAGAGAATCAAATTGATTTTTAATTATGAGCTCTTGATTTTGGGCTTCAGAAAAACTAAATGGAACCAGAATATTCTTAAAACATAAACAATGGATTGCCTAAATTCCCAGCTCTCATTTCAAGTATTTGCTAATGTGGCATTGATCAATCTACAATTCCCAGACTGAGGAGAAGTGATAGGAATATTGGATAAAAAATGCTGTACAGGCCAGAAAGATAAATTGTTTGGGTTGTCTTTTTGCAAGTTTGAGGTCACGATTCATTCATCTTGTTACTTTGCTATATTCCTTTAGTGGCTTCAATTGCAGGATTAGATATTGAATGGTGGCAGATCATTCAATATATAGGCTCTCATAGTTTGGCATTAGAAGGCTTTTCATGCTTAAAATGGAACTGTGTGCACACAGAATGCCAAAGATAATCGTGCTGATGATCTAGTCTGTGAGATTAATCCCTCAACAATATTATCAGACAATTCTTAACACATTGATTTGTCCCTGATGTGACACTTCTGAAACAAATGGATATACTAAGCATTTTAGGAATAACATTGAGGCTTCTATACTGCCTGGTTCTCTCAGAAAATTAACCCATTAGCGGGTTTGGCCAGAAACTTCCAACACCTCGTGACAACCAATGTTTGTTACCACAAAACTCAAAGTGTATTTTCAAAGGTTCAAAATGCGTTGGGGGAGTATCAGTTAATCGAGGATTAAAAAACAAAAATTGCTTTGGGTAAAATTTTGCCCTCATGGCTAAATATGCCAAACAAATACTAAATTAATATACTGTCTAATAAATCGAATTGGACCAATTATATTCAAACTTCCTTTTAGCCGAAGATATTAGACTTAAAATATTTAGTTTAGTTGTTACCCTCCTTCTGCATTTGGGGGGTTACTTACATAGTCAGACCATCAAAAGAGAAAAGTAGATGCTAAAGGGTAAAAACGTGTTATGTAACCAAGAACCCCAAGAGGCTTGAAGAAGGAATGCATATACTTTTTAAAAATAAAAAATGTTTTATTTATAAAACATAAAAATTAAACTTTGACAAGAACCAAGAGGCCAATTCAGCTTCTCTTGGCCTGGACAGAATTTTTTTTTTTTTCCCACATTTGTCTGGATTGTCTGAAATACCCCAGATGATCATTTTTCACTTCTTTTTGAAGTTGCTAAAATCCAGAAGTTCTTCAAGTAAAATTGTCTGGGAGTGGTTAGGGAAAGGGAAAGTTTTCTCTAAAATGTTCTTTTCTTAGAACCAGCCCATTCATTCTCCTCAGATATGCTGTTTTGAATCATTATAATAATTCCATTTTGCTCTATAAACAGTAATGTCGTATTTCACTTTTTTCCTCAGCCTGAGCACATTTGGATTTTTCTCATTTTCTCGTAAGTCATCCATACTATTCTTTTCATCACCTGGATTATCTCTGGCCTCCTTCCAATTTATCCACATCTTTGTGGAGCATGAGGGTCTAAGTAACGTTTCCTCGTTATGATGAAGTTTGGTGTTTCTAGAGGTCAGACTCCCCTCTAGTTATGAAAAAACCCTGTGCCTTGGTTTCGTTATCTCTAGCATGGGGCTAATGCAAGGTTAACAAGCAAAAATAGTTACTGTTATACTTATTGTGCATTTTTAATTGACATGATATAAATTATTTCAGATTAATTATGGCTTGCCTACAAAATCTTTTATGTGGATTGTTTTGAATAAGAGATTTTGTATATGCCTATGACTTCTTTTGAACCCAGTGTAGTTTAAGTTGGATTTTATATTCCGGTCAAAATACAAATGGAAACCCATGAGATTGTATAATTCAGGAGTCCTTAAATCACATACATAAACACAACTGTGTGCGATTGTATGCTACGAATTAAGAATGGAAGGGTGGACTGTGTAAAGCAAGGGAAAACCTAGAAGGATCTAGACCAGAAACAGGACCCGCTGAGACCCTGACTCAATCCAAGAAAGACAATGTGAGCAGAATATGAGGACAGTGAAGAGGTAGTTTTGAGAAAAAAGTATCAAACACGAGATCATGGGGAGTGGTCGGTACCAGGAAATGAACGGAGGGTCTAGGAGTGGAGAACAGAACTGAGCGCCGACTGTGTGCATCACATGAAGCATTGGTACTAACCCTATGATGGACATGTTATCTCCACTTTATAGGTGACTTATCCAAGGTCGAGCAAGGTTGGCATGGCACTTGCTCAGAGAACACTGAAGCAAGTCGTGGACATGTAGTTCCTCACAAAATCATACCCTAAATTGATGTCCTCAAACTTCAGGGAGCATGTGAATCACCTGTAGGGGTGTTAAGACCACACTCATCGCCCACGTCTCTGACTTAAAGGGTCTGGGTTGGGGGAGCCGAGAATCCGCTGCTCTGGGAACCACACTTTGAGAACCACTGCTCCGAATGAGTGCTCTGCTTTCTTTGTGGGTTCATAATTGTGATCAGGATCTATCTGCCAGGCCCAGCTGTGATTTCCTTGAGGTTTATTACCTATGGCAATCCACGTGAGCAGGCTTTTGTTCTCTGTTTTAGGGACATCTGGCGTTCAGTGTTAGAGGAGGACTTTTAGTTCTGGAGACACTGGTGCCCTGGACAGCCTGGGAAAATAGAAATTCAAATAAGGTGCCTCTAGTTAGAGGGACCCTTTGTCTCAGGAGAGAGGCAGTAGCCCCTTTAGTAGAAAGTGAAACACAGGGTCAGACCTGGAGGGCACTTGTCACCAAATCCTTTACATATGACACCAGAGCGCACAGAGTTCCTCTTGACGAAGGATGAGACTGAGTCCAGACCCTAGACAGGCGTTAGGCAATGGATGTGTCAATTGCTCTGAGGAGAAGAGGAACACAGGGCCAGAGACCACACCGCCATGCCTCTCCGGGGTCACTGGGGATACTTGAACACTTGTCACAGCTTTCTTCTGTATGTCCTTCTCTCTGGCTGGCGCTAGTCTATGGACTGTACGTAGCAGAAATTTAGAGGTTGTTGGTTACCCAAGTGCCCAGGAGGTGCTGGCTGACTTAAAAGTCAAAGTGTCTCGTGGTGATCTTTCTAACATACTGACCGTATTGAGTTCCTAGGAATGAACCGCATGCGAAGGGGAGTTGAGTAAAATCTGCCTGCCTGCTCCAAGTGTAGTTATCAAAGCCATGGAAAGGTGGAGGAAAGGTAAAATGTTACATTTTCGGGTTCTATTTAGCTAATAACCGGTTTAACCAGATACATCTGTGGCGAGAACTAGGTGTCTTTCTGGAGGTAAAAAAAAAAAAAAAAAAAAGTCATTATTTTATCACCAGAAAGCATTCCCTAAGGGTCTCTTTGAAGGTGACAATACTTTGAGTCCACTATGGAATAAGTCCAAAGACTTGGTCTATCATTGGAGTGTTAAAATGGATAGTTGCCCGCAATTCACTTCACTTCAATTCAATTCATTTCAATTCACTCAGCATAATCCAGCAAGGATTTATTGATTACCTACATGTGTTTACACTATGCCCAGTCTGGGACCTGCTCTTCTCATGGATAAATACAGGACGTGTCAGGCTAGTGAGCTACCTACCCCGTGCGTTTCAGGAGGACCGTTACAGTTCTCAGATGCATCAACTAGTAAGGTTGTAAATCATTGCATTTAATTTAGGTGCTAAGTGGCACCTAAAGAATGAGTAGACCTCAAATGATAAATTCACACCTTGGTTAAAATAAGAATTATATGGGCAAATACTGTTGGTAAAATATTTGGGGGGAGGAAAAAGGCAGACGCTGTTTTAGAGTATTTAGATTGGTAATTTTTTTTTTTTTTTTTTTTTTTTGGTCTTCAAAATAGCCAAGACTTTGTTTCTTTGTAGAACCTCTTACCTGCATTCTAAACACATGAGGTGTTTCCTCAGAGTGGAAGCAGCTGGACAGAAACTGGCCACACTGGTTCCCTTTGAATCAGCATCCTACGGCGACAACAGTCAACGGCAGGCTCTATAATGAGTACAGTTTGTTTTCAAGGAGATACTTTCACGTGTGAAAATTAGCTGCAAGTTTTCTTGGCATTAGCGCTTGGTGGTATTTCAACTACCTGGTCGGAAGAATGTTTTGCAAATCTGCCTGCTCCCGTAGACTAAGGCGGAACCGGTTTCCCCTGCGATCTCCGTGTTATGCCATGGCCCATTTGAGCTGCACAACGCATTACTTGTTCAGTTTTTGTTATATTATAACCTTCATAGAAGATGGGAAGTGTACCCCCAAACTGCTCTGCAATAAGATCGTTGCTTGCCTGCCAGTTTGCAGTTTTATGTACAACGTGTTGTTGTTGCGAAGGGGTAGTTTATGGCGGTGAGTCTCTGACAGTCCGTCTCTTCACCTGACTACGGTCAAAAGGTCTCCAGATAGGCTGTGTTTGCAACCGCTGTAAATAGGTCTACGTCTGTAGCATCTTGGTAGTGAAATCTACGATTGACCAGTATTCCTTCTTTGCTGGTTTAAAACCAAAGTTTGGCTTCAACGGCCGTTACCTATTTTCCTTCTGTGTCTTGGGGGAAAGAGGAGACAGCAGTTAAGATATTGAAAATATTTTCTTTTATTTTCTGTCTCGAAATATTTTTTTTGTGACACAGTAGAGACCTTATGTAATGTTTAATGTTTCAATTTAGTGGATGCATTTTCAGCTTTAGTATTTGTCATCTTGTTCCAATTTAATGAAAGCTTATTTGGCTATGGTTTTCATTGGAAAGCAGAACACACGTACAACGTTCAGCAATAATATATATTTTTCCTTTTCTTTGGATTTGAACAGCCTTCTAAAATTTTCTCTACTGAAATTCTGGCAGAGTTATTTCTGCAACATTTGGCTGAGGGGTTGGAATGTTTTAAACATTTGAAGTGACTGAGATCAATTACTGTAACCTAAAATGGATAACCTTTAAGACACAAAGCTCATGTTTTTCTTAATCATCTCATTACATGACATTTTTCTGTTTGTATATCGATACGATTCTGTGTGTTGGCTAAATAAGGCACATTTCACTTATTTCCAAGTAGTGTTGATATTGTAAAGCTAGCATATTACATGTAACTTTAAAGTTATTTTTAAGATCTAACATCTTTGTGGATGAGAAAAACATAATTCAGAAGATGGATACACTCGTAACAATTTAGCAGCCTAACAAAGTATAATAAATAGCAAAATGGGGTATTCGAGATGAATGTCAAAAAAATTCACAGTACAAACGTATTTTTTAGGCTCTGTTTTTCTAATTAAGGGAGCGCCAGTTTTCCGATTCATTCTTAGTCGCGTTACTTTGTTACTGAAAGTTTTTCTTTGTCCACGATAAAATCATGGCTTCCTCTGAGAGATGTTTACGGAGAAAGGGTTATGTAGTAATAGCCTGTTATTTTTATTTATCAGGTTAATTTAGGACTCACATTGCACTTTCAGGGTGGAAAGAAAGCAACGCGTCACCAGCTTTAAGATTTGACTTTTGATAAATATAAATGCAGAGCAACTCTCTGCTGATAGTACATAGTGGATGTGACCCATGACGGGCAGATGGCTGCAGCGATGGAGAGAAATATTACAGCCAGAACATTCCTGCTTCTGCTCCAGTGGACTCAGAATACATTAGCAAGGCACTCTCTCAGCTTGGAGTTTTTTCCTGATGATAGATTAGTGATAAACTCATATGCAAGTTATTCCAGAGTTCCTTTGAGACCTTAGCTTTTCATGAATGAAAAGGTCATTTGTAAGTATTCTACATTCTTCCAGTATTTTTCCCATGGAGCCAGATTGCTTTGTATAATTTTCCATCGCTGTATTTTCTTTAAAATAATAGCTTGCAGTTGTCCAGTTTTAATGGCCTAATTATTTGTTTGGTGGTTTGGAGAAACCTACTGTTTCTTCATGAAATAAATTCTATTTAGCAAAGAGGGAACTTACAGTTGAAATCATTCTATAAACTACAGGCTCAGACTTTCATGAGGCCAGAAGTCTCCTTGCACATTTTGTCCTAAATGACTTTTGATATAAGGCCAAACTTTGTACCAGATGTGTGGTATTTTATAATAATTACATGGTGCAGGCTTTCAATCATTTTCCACTGAGACCATTCAACATCTGCTTTATCAAAATGGTTTTTGGTTGTTTTTTTGTTTTTTTGTTTTTTTCCCAAGGCTGCCGAGGAGTACGAATATTAAGTGAGACACTGAGTCACAGATTTTCTTATTTTATAATGTGAATTTCTCTTGCATTTATGTGTTATAAATTACCACAGACCTAAAGATGTCCTTTGTTGACCGAGCATTGCAGAGTTGGTTTCTCTGATATTTTGGGGTTCAAGTCTTAAAGGCGTTCATTTAACATTCGCGTTCGTCGTTTTCTTTAATCTGTTATCAATGGTAGTTCCAAATGCAGATGAAAAGTGAATAAGGAATGGAAAAGGAAGCGGATGGAAGGGGGATAGTGTGGCCCATTATTATCATTTCCACCTTGAGACCACTTTATCTATTTACCAACCCATTTCACTATAACTCTTCTTATCCGTGCAAACAGAGTTTACAGATATTGATTAACGAAGACAGATGGCCAGAGGTCGTAAGTGGAAGGGGTGTCAGAATCCTGCGATAGCGTGGAACACTGGTGCTCAGATACCTGTTCGTGTATCCCACGCTGCATGAAAGGCAGTTCGAGAACTGTCCTTAGTTCAGGTGATGGGGCAAGCCTGTACCTCTGAACTGAATAGCTAGCTGCTTTTACTCACTTTATTGGGATACCAAAATGATCAGGGACTTTCCTTTGCTATTCTTGACTACTTCCTGGAAAGCCATAGGGGAGGGGCGCCTGCATGGCTCAGTCATTTGACTCTTCTGCTCTTGATTTCGGCTCTTGTCATGATCTCATGACATGAGTTCGAGCCCTGCATCGGGCTCTGTGCTGACAGCATGGGGCGAGCCTGCTTGGAATTGTCTCTCCCTCCCTCTCTCTCTGCCCACCCCCCAATAAATAAATAAACATTTAAAAAAACATTTAAAGCTATAGGGGAAAGGACCTTTGTTTTATCTGTTTCTAACTTAATGGGCAAAATGCCATCTTTGCAAAAATGTGGACTTCCTCGGTGTACAGGTTTTGGGGACACTTGTCCCTCAGGCTTCAAAACTTGATACACTGACTGGCTACTGTTACAGTAAAAACACAGTCAGTGTAACTTTTCAAAGCATTGTGCTTTTTATGCTGACAGTAGTCTGTTTTCTGGGCCAACGTAGACATAACCAGCCAGAAAAATAAACATGTGCACATCCATGGCCCAAAATAAATCAAAGTGGACATAATGAAAATATTCCAGTGAGCCTAAAAGAAAATTTAATATACTTTACCTCCTTTTTGAAAGGGTGAGGGAGTTGGGTTGGTTTTCATCGGAATTTTTATGTGGGTAAAACTTCCTGTTTGCTACGCTTGCCTAGGATTTTCTTATCCTACAATTAGGATGTGAACAAAGAGATAGGGGAAAAATTATGTTAATAAGTGTTGGTGAACCAAACGATTGTTTCATGAGACAACTCAATTTTTTTGTAAGCTACATGATATCTTAATATGATTTAAAAGCTAATTAAGCCCTGGAATATGAAATTTTTTTTAAACATAACTTTCCTGTAGTGAAATAGAGTCTTTGGTCACTTCCCTGACACATTTGATTTGAGAATAAAAGGAAACGTATAACAATGCTGGAAATATATTTATGTCCCCAAACCAGTTTGTCTCTTAGGTATCATTGGTCACAATTCAATTAATTCAAAATGATGTTTAGATTTTTGGATTCTTGCTTTGGTCACGTCTATATTTTGTACCAAAGTTATGATGCAAGGGTCATCCCAAGCATTTCTGAGGCAGGCTGTCCACGATGCCTATCATTCAGACACAGTTTGGCAAAAATGGCAGTTCAGTCAAGTGAAATCTGCTTTTAAGTCCTAAGGTTGATCAGTCAAGAGTAAGATTTCTCCACTAAGACATTTTTACAAAGGCACGATGATATACTTCCATGGTTCAAACAAACAGAGCATAAGGAATTATTTTGAAATATAATGATGGTGCAGCTGTAACAATAAAAAGGTCTGTAATAAATAAAAGATTGTGCATCTGTTTTTGGAGACTTCTGACTGCTATCCCTTGTAACTGACCACAGGCCAGTTACATACATCTGTAAGTACAGATGCAAGAACAGTATATACCCCGCATTATGTTTTGTGTTGAAGATCTTTAGGCAGTTTCGGACATCCTATCTGATGAATGGGAGCGTGAAATGGAGTTGGAACATTTGACTAAGTTGTTGTCTGTTCTTCAGAGAAGATTGGCTTTCATCTGTTTTCTCTCTAAGTGGCATTGCATCCTTTGCACATTTTGCATGGGAAGGTAGGATACCCTTGCAAAACAGGACATAGTTGAAGAACGGGTTCTTTTTGGGGCGCCTGGGTGGCTCAGTCAGTTAAGCGTCTGACTTCGGCTCAGGTCATGATCTCACGGTTCCTGAGTTCGAGCCCCGAGTCGGGCTCTGTGCTGACAGCTCGGAGCCTGGAGCCTGCTTTCAGCCTGCTTTCGATTCCGTGTCTCCCTCTCTCTCTGCCGCTCCCCAGCTCGTGCTTTGACTCCCTCTCTCTCAAAAAATAAACAAACGTTAAAAAATTAAAGAAAAAGAGATCAGGTCCTTTTTGTACCAAGTTTATTTTATTAATTAGTAATAAAAACTTGGGCTTGTGCTTCAGAATGTACTAACTCATTTTTCGAACACCATCAACACAGTCTGATGATAAAAAAAAAAAAAAAAGTTTTCTGAAATTCTGCCTCCCCTCTTTTTCAGTCAAATAGGAATGACCACAACCCTTTACATTGTTCAGGGCAGTAAGACGTCATGAGGACTATTGGAGACCAAGTTCCTAACAGTTCTTTGAGCGTGTAGCCTAAACGTGAAAAATCTATGAAGGCTTAACGGAGAGTATTCAATCTAAATCTTCCCCAAGGTCAGAAATATTATTTTGGAATATAGAAACTACACCTGCAAAGTGAAGTAATTCATCACCTTTAAAAAAAAAAAAAAGAACAAATTTGAGTTTTTAACAGCATAGCAGCAAAACTAACACAGTCATCTCAGCCGTCAATAAATCCTGCCAGAATTTTGAAGACAATATCACGACGCAACTCTTTTTATGGCTCAAGTACAAACGAAGCTGACAGCATATGCCTACTCAGGGTGCTGAGAACTAGGCGCTGAACGACAGTATTTCCAGTCTCTTGTGTTGACACGTTGTATGTGCAGGCAGTGCAGCCGGGCTGATGAAAACTTTCGGGGCTTTGCTAATGTCAGGCGCGTGCCTCCTGAATCTGGATTCTGAGTTCAAGAGGCCCCAGACCGCAATGAGTATTCATTAATGCATTCCATTCCATTGCATTCGAACAGGATGACCCTTAGGAAGGGTAAGCTCTCTGCTGATTAGAATATGCGTCTCCCCATCAAAGGAGCCTGAGAATCGCACCCACGGTGCTGGCTGCTGAGGCCAAGGCCAAGGCGGAGGCTCATGCGCATCGGACTCTCCCGGAAGGCTCTTCATCATCACCGGTGGTCACCGTGGTGTCAGGTCGTCTGCTGCCTCACACCTCCCCGTGGAAGGCAGGTCCCTTAAATAACAACAGGAAGGCAGCCGCAAAAGTTGCTGCGGGTGAAGTTCACTTTCACGCAGAACCCCTCTCCCTGCCTTCTGGGTGAGGAGTCAAACCCAGCACCCAGCTCTGAAAACAGTAGTAGGCACAGTTACTGGCAGCTCCCAAGCAGAGGGTCCTCCGCGCACCCCCCTGCCCCACCATTCCCTGTAACGTTTACCCGGCCTCCCAGAGGGTGAGATCTGCTCCCAGCCTCCTTTCTGGAGGCTCAGCTTCCTGATCCGCGCCCCACACTCTCCCGAAGGTCTCCTGTTGTGCTCCTAGTTGTTTTTTTTGACTTTGGAGAGAGAGGGGGTGGTGGCCTCCAGGACCGACTTTCTCCTTGTCTCCTCCCCTCTCCCTCTGGATCCTGAGGACAGCGCGCTGGGCACCTCGCTTTCAGCAGGGATAGAGGGGCGCGCGCTGAGTGCATCACTATGCGGGGCAGCAGGTGCCAGAGGAGGAAACATCATCTCCATCCTTAAGGAACTCGACGTACGCTGGTGGCTGAATACCCTGGGCACGACTGTCTCTCCTCGGTTTCTCCAGCTGTCAGAAGTTTCAGATAATTAATAAAGCCCGTTCTTAATTTTGAAATAAGATGCTGGGAGCCAGGGTGACTCCGTGGGTTAAGCCTCCAGCAGGTCATGATGTCAAGATTTGTGAGCTCGAGCCCAGCGTGGGGCTCCGTACTGATGGTGCAGAGTCTGCTTGCGATTCTGTCTCTTTCCCTCCCTCTCTCTCTCTGCCCCTCCCCCCCAAAATAAATAAATAAACTTTAAAAAATAAAATAAAATAAAATTACGTGTTTTAAAGGTTACATGTAGCTGTTGTCTGAACATCAGATTCGCTCTAACTTCCTCAAGAGCTATGGAGATAGAAATGTCAAAGACAGTGTTTTAATGTTAAAAGATAAAATTGCAGAAGCACATTTGAATCTGAGTCTCTGTTTCCACTAACAAAAATAGACTGAAATTGGCATTTGATTAATTACATTTCAGATGTTTAATTCTTGCCCGGTTCGTAACGAGCAGATTTGCTATCTTCAGATTTTTAGGACAAAGGAAAGCAGTGGAAGAAACTTAGAGCAGGAAACAAAAGAGTGACAACCTTTATATCTGGAATGCTGTTTGCTTTCATTCCATTTGTACTGATGAGAATTATAAGGAGGCGATGTGAGGACTTTTCTATCCACAGTGTGGCCGTAAAATGAGAGGATTGAGTTTTGATGGGTGGCCTCTGGAAATCAGCTTCATTGCTTTATACTCAGTCCATGAATACCTCAGTCCAGTTCTGGTGGATAGAAATATAACATAAAAGCCAGTTTCACATAAAATACATTCAATAATAGGAAAAGGAATAAATAAACTTTGGGTTATCAATTTAGAAAGCTAAGTTTTTTTTTTTACTTGTAGGTTGGCTCTTACCCTTTCAGGTTGAATTTTAATACAACCAAGATGTATCCACATATAGATGAATTGAGATTCTCAGGGTCACCTGCTTCATTTTCTAGCAACTAAATTTATCAAAATATGTCAAAATAACATATTATAGGGAAGTGTGACCCTTGACACCTCAATGAAGAAAAAGCTAGTCGTAAGTAGTTCAAATCTTTTAAATAATGTCATTCCGACAAGAAAGAAAATGTCACATTGCTTGTTACTTTTTATAACATTGTAACCTGAATGACTTTGGTGTTGGGACCTGGGATCTCAAACATTGGTTGGGTGAATGAATGAATGAATTTTGTTGCATACTGACATTCAGCAAGAAGAAAGACTTGGGACTGACCATTTTAAGCTATAAAGAATGAGTCTGAATTTTAAAAGTTTCAATAATGAAATTGACATTTGTTCAAAATATGTTGCATCATTTCAAAAAGACATCCTAATAGATTATTAGCAAATGATCTGATTTTCCATAATACCTCTGCTGCTTTATGCTACATTAAGAAACTTATTCTTCATTTCCAGATCTTCCTTCTATTTTGTCAAACAGGATCATCAAGTATTAGAATGGTAATACCAAATGCGTTTTTAAAAAATGCCTCTCAGAATTAACACACAAGTAATTGCTACAAATAACCTTGAGATTTCCTCGTGTTTACAGCAAACTCCTGCCCGTTTTTTATAAACCTGACCTACTGAGTTCAAATGTACCTGTGATTTCTTTCTTCAGAGATGAACTCACCTTTAATCCTGACTTGCTGTCATAGTAAGGGCCGTCTACAAAAAGTATAATCATAGACTCACCATGGGAAAAAGGCAAACAGGACTGTACCCTAAGACCCCAGTGTGCAGTAGGAGAGAGGATATTGACCAGGGAGTTTCTCTTTGCAGGCCTTGTCAGTTAGTTAATCATTGCAAGAATAGGGATAAAAATTTACTTAGTTGCATTTGAACTTTTTCTTCCCCCCAAAAGGTATCGATTTATCAACCATTCTTCCCAGAGGCCCTTCGTCCAAATTCCTTAGGAGAAACTCCCCTCTGTGACAACAGAACGTAGATAAAATAGAGGCAGAAATACATACCATAGTCCTGCAAGTTCAGGGTAAAGGTTTGAAAGCTCAAACTGTGCTGGACCGGACTGGAAAAATTGTGTTCTTCTAGAGAAAACCTTAGGACCAATGGCAAATATTTATCTTCTGCATACTTCTTAAAGAGGAGAAGGCAAAAGGCTTCTTGACATGAGAACATGGTAGAGGAAGGACGGCAGGGAATGGAAGGTGAGGCTGACAGTCCTGGTTGGCTAGCATTGCATAGCACTTTGGCTCTCTTTTAAAAAAAGACAACAAATTGAACTTGCCTAGTTGAAAAGTTTAAAATAAAGAGCAGTCTTTTATGTTGCATCCTTTTCTTATTGAAATTCAGGGGGTTCTTGGGGCGCCTGGGTGGCTCAGTCGGTTAAGCGGCCGACTTCGGCTCAGGTCACGATCTCGCGGTCCGTGAGTTCGAGCCCCGCGTCGGGCTCTGTGCTGACAGCTCAGAGCCTGGAGCCCGCTTCAGATTCTGTGTCTCCCTCTCTCTCTGCCCCTCCCCTGTTCATGCTCTGTCTCTCTCTGTCTCAAAAATAAATAAACGTTAAAAAAAATAATAAAAAAATTAAAAAAGAAATTCAGAGGGTTCAGTGTGGGCGAAGTAGAATTTATCCGCGTTCACTTAAGAGGCATTCTTCCTGAGGAACCCACATCTCCTGGCCAGTGTTATTCACAATGAAATATTCAAAAATATATGTATCTGTATCACATGAGGTGACCTACATGCCTTTTAGCAGCCTCTTTCCCATTAAGTTAGCAGCATGGGCATAGTTGAAAGAAGTGGAACCTGAGTCTTGGTTGGAATAAGTGAGCAAAGCAGTGACAAAGTAGGTTCTGGATAACTGAAGCCATGCGAGGATTCAGATAAATGGGGCAGGCAGATAACCAAAACTTGTTTCATCTGTGCCGTGACACTCTGACAAATGAGGTAAACAGAGCAAATTGGGAGGAAGCACAAGTGAGGGGACAGGACAGATAGATGTGGCTCCTAGCCACAGCCACTTGTAACACTACTGGAGTTTGGCCAGTGACCTTTTCTGTGCAGGTAAGAGCTATGCCACATTGGCCTGTCAGGACATTTGTGGTCTTGTCTCCCATCCGCCAGGCTGGCTTTTATCTGGTTGGGGCACCTGGCATCTCTGTGGGATCATCTCTAAGGCTATAGACAGCATCCTAGAAAAATGAAATATGCAATATGTCTGTTATAGCACAGTTTCTATGAGAAAATACAGTTCCTGTTCCAGTTTGAGTTACAAGGAGCATATTTTCTTTCATCCCAGCAGCCAAAACAGAGGCCTCCTGGTCTCATTTTAGCTGAAATAGCCCCCAGAGATTTGGCTGCAGTCTTTTTCCCTGTTGGGAGCAAATCCAGCACCAGGGCTAGAAATTCCACGGCACAACTAACTACACCCCTTTCCACCTGCGGTTGGCGTAGGATCTTGTTAGTCACAACTACGTCTTCAGAGTTGGATCATGAGCACTCTGCCTCAGCCACCCACTTACATGGGTAATTTGTCACAAAGATACTGATGACAGGGGGGGCTTGACTGTTTTATAGATCTAAGTCCATCCCGAGGACAATACCGTAATGAGAATACACAAGTTGCAAAACAAAAAAAAAAAATGAGGACATCTTCTTTAGTTATTGATGTGTCCTCCAAAATATCCGACTGCCATATTATGTTTTATAATTTTAAGCCCACAAGGGTCATGTCTTCCTACTTAAAATCCCTACAGTATTGGGGCGCCTGGGTGGCTCAGTCGGTTGAGCATCTGACTCTTGAGTTCGGCTCAGGTCATGATCTCACAGTTTGTGAGTTTGAGCCCCACATTGGGCTCTGTGCGGGTGGTGTGGAGCCTGCTTGGGATTCTCTCTCTCCTTCCCTCTCTGCCCCTCCCCGGGCTTGTGCTTTCTCTCTCCCTCACAAAAATTAGCAAATAAACAAACTTAAAATCCCTACAGTAGCCATGGGTGCTGGGAAGATGTCAATAACGAAGACAATAATGACAATGCAGCCACGTGTATAATAATCAGGCAACACTTGAATTTTCTCGTTCTGAAAATGGGGTGGCTTACTCAGACCTTTAACTAGAGGGGCATGCAGCCTTGACTGCACTTGTATCTGGACCCGTGACAGCCGTGAAGGAGGGCGCCAGCACCTTTAGAGACAGGAGCTGACTTTCCCTCTGTCTTTAGAGAGACGCAGTATTTCTCTTTTCTGGGCCCTACTAATGATTAGCTCTCAGCTGGCGGGATGCCAGACAGATTTTTTTAAAGGGTTGTTTTTTTCCTCATGTAAAATAATTTTGTGACTTTCCAGTTATAACACATTGCTGTAATTAATGGGACTTGCTTCCTTGGAATCACTATAAGCATCACCACCCACATGAAAATTAAAATGCGCTCGGGAGGGACTCACAGCAGAGAAAAAGGACAACATGAGAAGTTGTCTTTAAAAGTGAGGACCACAAATGAAAAGCACATGAATGAAAATGAAAAAGAGAAGTTTTCCCAGGTTATGGAAATATGTAGGTGTAAGCTTCACCCTTTGTTGTTGTTGTTTTAACTTTTTTTAATGTTTATTTTTGAGAGAGAGAGAAAGAGAGCATGAGTGGGGGAAGGACAGAGAGAGAGAGGAAGACACAGAACCCAAGGCAGGCTCCAGGCTCTGAGCTGTCCACACAGAGCCCGACATGGGTCTCGAACTCACAAACCGTGCGATCATGACCTGAGCCGAAGTTGGATGTTTAACCAGCCCCTCACCCTTTGTTTTTGATACACCATATGGCATTACTAGGGGCAGAGATGAAAACATTGTTTTTCATTCACTCTATTTGAAGTAAAGTATATTTGGAATATTTTCTCCTTTCCTCTTTGAAATACATTCTACTCGTACGTACTGTGCTTGGGACAAGCGTTTGTCATCATTTTTTATTCGATTCACATTTCTTCCCTTGTCATTGCCTCAGTGTACTCAAAGGCAGGTATAAAGGAGGGAGTTGAAACTGGGCATTAACCTGCTGTGGGTCACCATCAACTGTGGTGGGTGGATACCCGGACTTATCCAGTGGTCAAGAGCCATCTGTCTCTCAAGCTTCGAGATGCCTTGTCAGTCACTAGGTAGCCATTGTGGTGGTTACACAGAAAGCCATTGCTTGATAGTAACTAACCAGATAACCGTTTTAGGCTCCTTTCTTGCTTTTAAGATACTTCGCGGAAGGGCTTGGACTAAAAGTGTTTACTTCCCCGTACAGTCAAGAATGTAGTTGATTGTGGTGTTTGCACCCTCACCATGCCTCCGGGGATCAAAGGAGACTGCGCCTGGGGGATTCTTATAAGCAGAGTTTTACCGCGAGTGACATACTGGGAACTTCAGTTTGCAGAAGAAACAGCTAGAGTGCAGTTAAAAATGCACAATCCTGGGCTCCCACCCCTCAGTTATTCCCATGTGCTCAATCTGCAGAAGAGCCAGGAATATGCATCTTAAATGGGTGTTTCGAGGGGCACCTGGATGGTTCATTCGGTTAAGCGTCCGACTTCGGCTCAGGTCATGATCTCGTGGTCTGTGGGTTCGAGCCCCGCGTGGGGCTCTGTGCTGACAGATCAGAGCCTAGAGCCTGCTTTGGATTCTGCGTCTCCCTCTCTCTCTCTGCCCTTTGCTTGCCCACTCTCTCTCTCTCTCTCTCAAAAATTACTAAGCATTAAAAAATATTTAAAAAAATAAAATACATGCACGTTTCAGGATGATTCGGTACAAGCGCTCTGGGATCCTTGGCTTAGCTCTGGAGGGGACTCGAAGAGGACACATTGTCCTTAGTATGCATAATATCAATAGGTTGACATTGTCATTTGGAAGACAAGGAAGATTTCCTGTGAAGATGGCAATGTTCATACTTCGACCTCCACCCTCCTACACTCACGTATTCCTTTTTGCCTCCTTGATTCTGAACATCCAAACTGATAAAATATAAAACGGGGGAAAAAAATTTAAGCCGAATCTGTAACCAAAAACAAGATAAATCTCTCTCTAGCTGAGAAAAATAACAGAAATGCACCAGGAAGTGAAGCTGAAGTGAGAGCCTACTGGAATCTGATAGGAAAGCAGTCAGCAGCAGGCGGGAGTCTGTCTCCTACAGAATGACTGGGGCTAAAAGTGCCCCATCAAAGTCCTGGACCTAGGCCAGTCTCTGTGCTTGAAAACAGGGACTGAGCTGGAGCTGAAAAGTAGTGAAAGGAAGCTGGAAGACAAGGTCTATAAATTGCTCCCTAGAAAGCAGAGGATCTGGGGGCAGCTGCATGGAGCAGACACAGCCTGCTAGTCAAGACCTGAGCCAAGATACTCTCTGACTTGGGGACTGTATGTGTAATATCTCCAGGTGCATGACAGACCAGAAGCTCCACGTTACTGATCTGGTTCTGGATTGTGCGTGTAAATGGCTAGGTGGAGGCAACCAAAATACCATGAAACGGAAACAGATGAATGAAAAAGAGAGAGAGACAGAGAACATATAAACTACTCTTCCAAATGAGTATGCAAATCAAAATGCCAAAATATAGAAGCAAAATTAAAGCCCAGAAAACCAGTGAAATTAATGTTTGGGGGCTGAGTTCACTGTGTATGAAATGAAAATAATTTTAAGTAAATATGCTTATTATCTTCAAAGTGATGAGAGGAGAAATAATACCCATGAAGAATAAGAAACTATGAAACCGAAACAGAAATGAAACAAGAGCAGAGCGTATGAAAAAACACTACTAAAAATTCAGAAAGATATGGTCCTTAAAATTAAAAACATTAATAGCTCAGATAGACTGTAGTTTCAACATAGCTGGAAAAAATTAGGGAACTGGAAGGTACTATTCAACAATTCAGTCAGAATTAGAGCATAGAGAAATAGAGATTGAAAAAATATGAGAGAGGAAATAAGACATGTGTTAGGTAAAATGGTAGGCTTCGAATATATAAGTTATAGGAATATCAGACAGAGAATGAATGAAAGGGAAGAGAAGCAGCATTCAAAGAGGTAGTGGCTAAGGGTTTTCCAGACTGGAAAATGACGTTGAATATTCAAGACTGACCATATATACTATGTGCAGAGCAAGAAAAAAAAGACACCTTTGGTAAGAAAATATAGAATGTTAAGGATAGGGAAAAAATATCACTGCAACTTGAGAAAAAAGGTTATCTACAAAGGAATAATTCTCAAACCAAAGTCTTCTCATGAGCATTAATAAAAACCGAAAGATTTTTACAAAATGCCTTTGAGGTACACAGACAAAAAAACAAGTGATTTCTATTCCCAGCTAAACTGCCACTCAAGGTATTTAATTCAAGCTCCTAAGGCAAGGAGATAGCTAATCTCTCACTTAATCAACACTGCACAGGGTATAGTTCCAAAACTTTCCTGTCCTAAAGGAGCTTTCAGCCAAGGTTCGGGACTCAGTCCTGTAAATACTACTTACAATTAATCTCTGAGACATTTTGCTGGCTCAGTTGGAAGAACATGCAACTCTTGATCTTGGGGTCATGAGTTCGAGCCCCATGTTGGGTGTAGGGATTACTTAAATAAATAACTTAAAAAGTAAGTAAGTAAATAGTTAAATAAATCTCTTAAATTAAATAGGTAGTCATGTCAATGAGAATGTAGTTTACTCGATTAGCACAAAAGCGTACTGAGGTTGGTATACAGCATAGTGAGCTAATCATGGAAGCTATAAGTGGATCATTGAAGATTTTGCTCATTATTTTATACACAAAGAACTCAATATGTTCCTTCCAGAGTTTAGTTTCTAGAAAAATTTATCTTTGCAAATAAATTTGATTTCTTCTTTCATTAAGTGGAAATTATGTAACTTACTTTCATTTTGCTGTAATTGCTAAGAAACTCCTAGTCAAATTTTGTGCCTAATTGTGGTGATTGGACTTTTTGGATATGAGACCCGACCAAATCAAGATTTATTTTACTAACAGCGCATGCTCTTCCCTACCTGTATTTCTGTCAAAATCTATCCCTGATTGTATATGTTGTTTACTTTTACAACGTACTTAGAATTTATTTGAGGTAGATACTGAGCTTAATTTCGTTTAGAAGGAGAGTTAAGTGAAATATACCATTTTTATAACTAGTATGGGGTAAATACTATGCTTTATGTAAAATGAGTTTTCAATTATGTAGTTACTTTATAATGTACGTTCAGGAGAAAAGAAAACTGAGCTTTTTTATTTAAAAGCATGAAACTACATTTACAAAACCTACCATAGCAGTTTGGGTTTGAAGTGATTCTTTAAAATAGGAATTCTGGGGGCGCCTGGGTGGCTCAATTGGTTAAGTGTCGGACTCTTGATTTCCACTCAGGTCGTGATTTCACGGTTCTTGAGATCGAACCCCACGTCGGGCTGTGTGCTGACAGCGTGGAATTTGCTTGGGTTTCTCTCTCTCCCTCTCTCTCTGCCACTCCCTTGCTCTCACTCTCTCTCTCTCTCTCTAAATAAATAAACATTAAAAAAAAGTTAAAATAGGATTTCCGATTCTGCACTTGCATAGAAATACAGTTCATTTAGAACATGTATAATACTGAACTAACTTCAAGAACTGTGTGAGACAAAGTCCCATAAAATTTCTCAGAGATCTGTTGTGAAGCTATTAAAAGCTTTGCTGTGTACGTTGTGTGTGAAATGATTGTCCAGAACACGCGCGCTGCGCGCGCACACACACACACACACACACACACACGCGAAGATACATGTAGAAACCAGACTCATAGAGAAAAAAAAAAAAGGATGAAATAAATTTCAGATTTACATGTAGTTTTAAGAAAAAAAATACTTTATTACGGGGACTGCCAGATTAAAACAATTTTCAGCTTTTCATTCATTTGTGCCACGTGCTAGTTTTCAACCTTTGTCATTGTCGAAACGAGTGGGTCAATTTCCTGCCTTGAACACTAATTGGTGACACACTATTATTCAGCATGCCATTTTGAGATATTTTAATGCCCGTTACGTCTATTTTTTTTTTGTTTTGTCCATAAACCTACAGATTTCAGGCCTTTCACAGGAGGGAGAGGAAAGGTAAGCGTTTGCTTGCTTCTTTAACGGTGCTTTCTGGCCACAGCGATTTTCAAGCCTCATGGCACATTTGAATGCCTGGTTGTCTCATCATGCTGGCACTGTTGTCTTTGATTTCCAAAAGAGAATGTAGCATTTCAAATGTCGGAAATGTGCTATAGATTTTTTGGCAGTAGGAAGGAAGTCAGTTTGACTTTCGCATCTTTAAGAAACATAACGTTATGACCAAAATTAGTACTCAGAAATTATTTTGCTCTGTAATTAGAAAGGACTAATATACATCTGTTATGTTATATATGAACGCTTTGACTGGCAGCCAGGTTTGAACGTTTTTTTACTAGAAATCAACTTTCATATATTCATTTATTCATTTGGCGTGAAAAGAAAAACAAAGATGGAAAGAAAAAAAATTGCGCATAAAAATTTTAAACTAACGTAAAAGTAAGTTCATTGGCGTAGAGGTATCAGTGGCCTATTTTCATATGTGACAGTGAATAAACAATCATGTACAAATATTTTAAGTATCGTAAGTTGCCGATATATCAAAAAAACAGAAAAACTTAAAATACATCAAGATAAAATAAATTATTGCTTATTGAAATTTTTAACAATTATTCCAAGGTGGGCACCTCACTGGCCCGGCCAGTGGAGCAAGGTGACTCTTGATCTCAGGGTTGTGGGTTGGAGTCCCAGGTTGGGTGTAGAGTTTCCTTAACAATAAAGGGTAAAAGAAGTTATTGCACAGTAAAAATGGACATATGATGTAGATACGGGTTTTTCAATCATATCTGATATTCTTTTTTTTTCCGTGTTATATAGTGCAGCTATACCGAGCTAGTTGTAGTCATTTAAAAGGAGTTGTTTGGCGTGTATATCATCCTGAGACACCTTATAATAAATCCAATCCCCCTACCTTCCCAACATACCATATGTTGAATTAATTAAAAATAAAACTTTTAACTGTACTTGTAAAAGTACCGAGAAATTGTCTCAACTAAAATGCACCTGGAGCCTGTGTTTCAGAATGTCTATGGTTAGTTGCCGTAATATTTGTGGAAATCGAGTGTTATAGGAAATGGGCAGTCTTAATTCACACCCCCAGAGATGTCGCTTTCCTCTTCTTGGTGTTTCCGTTCGCATATCCACAATGTGTTTTTATTTTCAACAGCTGCATAATATGTTATTCAAGTTAAAGTATGGTCAAGCTTAGTCACATAAAACCTTTTGGGACATCGTGGAATGTGATATTTCTGACCAGCTGCAACAATGGTAACCTCTTAGAAAAAAAGGAGCATAATGAAACAAAAAGGAGGCAGGGAGCATATTAATATCTTTTCTTCTTTGTATTTTTCCTCCCATATTGCTTTCTTTTTTTAAAACCCTCTAATAGAGCTATAACCTTTAAAAGTTCTTTGAATCAAGCAATTTTTCATGATCTGGCTGTCTCATGATTGTTTTTATTTCAGTTTAACATTTCTTCTGATTCACTACAATTTTTCAAGGTATTTATGAGATTTTACCCCTGAGTTCAGTTGGGGTTAATAACTCATGATTTAAATCAGATTACTGAATATATGCATGTGACCAAGTCAGTACTGTTTCGAAGGTCACAACTGATTTCCCAAAGTAACTGTGACAAAATTGTTTCTAGATAGAATTTGCTATAAAATAATGAATTTGTCTGTACAGTTACGCAAAGCATGTTATAATAAGTGCTCTTTCCTACTAATAACATGGAAATGATTGTATTAATCAAGAAACACCTAACCCTGTGATACATTGTTTTTAATCTTACAGTAATACATTGTCTGCAGTATGGTCCACATCAATATTATATTCTGATAAAAATTTTATCACTCAGCATATTTTTTTTTAATTAAAAAAAATTTTTTTTAATTTATTTTTGACAGAGAGAGAGAGAGTGTTTGAGCTGGAGAGGGGCAGAGAGAGGGGGAGACACAGAATCCGAAGCAGGCTCCAGGCTCTGAGCGGTCAGCACAGAGCCCGACGCGGGGCTTGAACTCACGAACCACGAGATCATGACCTGGGCTGAAGTCGGATACTTAACCAGCTGAGCCACCCAGGCGCCCCTATCACTCAGCATACTGTTAACACAAATGACAAAATACTTAATTCTAGGGTAGTGAGGCTCCATATCCAATGTAGCAGGCCGGCAGAATAGGAAACAATAATAGCCAATAAATCTTCAGTTTTGTTTCTCCTTGATCTATAATTTGCAACATTTTAATGTTTATTAGTGTCCTAATAAACATAAAAGCTATTCTTGCCAATACAAAAACTTACCCCACCGTTTTACTCTTGTGGATGGTATATTTTTACATTGCATATTGTTGTTTTTCTTTTGTTTGCATTCATTTTTTGTAGGTTGCTAATATCAGTGTGTAGGACAACGATAGAAAACACATTTATAAAAGATAGTATCCTGTGTTGAAAAATAATCAATGCCAGAAAAGGACTTATTATCTAATAAAGGCCAAAAACCTCTTTGAGGGAAAAACAATTGTCACATTGTCATCAAGGATCAAGAAGCTAAGATAAGGGGCGCCTGGGTGGCTCAGTCGGTTAGGCGTCCGACTTCAGCTCAGGTCACAATCTCACAGTCCGTGAGTTTGAGCCCCGCGTTGGGCTCTGGGCTGATGGCTCAGAGCCTGGAGCCTGCTTCCGATTCTGTGTGTCTCCCTCTCTCTCTGCCCCTCCCCAGCTCGTGCTCTGTCTCTCTCTGTCCCAAAAATAAATAAAACGTTAAAAAAAAAAAAAATTAAAAAAAAAAAAAAAGAAGCTAAGATAAAAAGAGATATCAGGACAAAAAGAGAGAGATTCCCCCCCCAAATGATAGTTAAATTTTCACACAAGTTTAGTAAAGCATTAAAATCTGTGCTCTAGGACAGAGTCAAAGGAAAAGCCAGATAGAGTCAATCATTTTGATGTTTTGTTTATGTTTTTAACATAGCTCTTTAGAAATGTAGATGATTAAGCACCGTTTTCATGTTTTAACTATATATGTGATACCTGGACATCTCTGAACAGATTTACATTTAAAACGTCGAATTCACACCTGAAGATTTGTATGTACGTGGGTTTTCAGTATTCCTAATTTTGAAAAAAAAACACCATAATTTGGCCCTAAATTGTAATAAAGATGAATTACGACATTATTATTTCCAAAACGTTTATTCGTGCAGGTGGTAACATAAAAACAAAACCATGCTCTAAGATCTGCCTTGGGAACAGATGTTTTCAAAAATATTGGTGAACAAAAGTAGACCAAAAAAGTAGGAAAACATTTCAGTCCGAAATAGAGTATGTTGGGATCACTGTAGATGGTGAGGCTGGTCAAGAAAACGGGATACTCTTTTTAGGGCAATTTCAGTTTTGTTTTCAAATAACAAGCGAGGATAACAAGTCAAGGAGATAGAAAACAACCCCACATAGCTGTTTAATCCTAGGGTTTCACAAACACGGAAATAATCGAACCTGAACGATTATTGGGAGTAGTGATGGGATTCGATAACCTAGTTCCAGTGTTGGGGACCCAGGGGGAGACAAAACTGAGGACATAAGAATTGAAAGGTTGGAAATCTGAGGCAAGTCCTAAGAGCGAGATGACCTATGGCCAAGGGTGATGCCCCACCTCTCTCAGCCCTCACATCTGCCCCACATCTGTCCTCAAGGGGTATGCAGGAAAGTTATAAGGAGATTATATACGGAAGATGATTTCTTAAAATGGGTTTAGAAAATTTGTCTTCGGTGCTGAAAATTCTGAGTTACAAAGATCTTCTATGTATGATTTTATATCTTTATTTCTTTATTTTATTTAAGATTTTTATTAGTAATAGTAATCATCACTGCAGATCAGTACTTCCAGAGCCCGTTTGCTGGCTCTATGTGATATGTATGTTGCTCATGATCTCATTTAACTTTTATGTAAACCTTCTGAAGTAAATACTATTATTATCCACATTTTTCAGATAAGAAAACTGAGGTTAAGAAATGTGTCCAGGGGCACCTGGGTGGCTCAGTGGGTTAAGCGTCCGTCTTCGGTTCAGGTCATGATCTCATGGTTCCTGGGTTCGAGTCGGGCTCTGAGCTGTCCCGGAGCCTGCTTCAGATTCTGTTTTCTTCTCTCTCTGCCCCTCCTCCACTCCTACTCCTTCTTTCCCTCTCTCTCAAAAATAAGTGTTATAATAAAAAAAAAAAAAAAAGAAGAAGAAAAGTGTCCAATTGTCAGGGGTAGAAATCCATCTAGTCAGGGGTAGAAATGGGATTGGGCAAGTCTATCTGATTGCTATAATGCTGCCCAATTTGCTATGCTGCCCTCTATTTTAGATAGATTTCTAATTCTCACAAATATGAATTTGGTGTTTTGTTCTCCAGTTCTAAGATGGATCAAATTTTGCCTTAAATTAATCTCTTTGTGGCTATGAAACGATTTGGGCACTGTCACTTACATACTGCATCCTTGAACCCAATCACCCATCCAAGATAATCCATTCGTGTGGATCTTTCTCCCTCTCAAACACATGCTCACAAAGGCACGTGCACACAGACACATGCGTGTGCATTCTCACGATACTGGTGAAGCTTTATCATCGCCACGTATGGCCCCTAATTTGGGAGGCATGACCTCTGGGACTTTTCTGTGAAATGATGAGTTTTGCCTGGAAGTTTCTAGAGCCATTGCACAATTAAAAAGTGGAGCGGAGCTACAATTATTCCAGGGTAAGCCTTACTGAGATAAATCAGTTGAAAGAGATTAAGCGCAGAGCAATTAAAGCAAAATTTACTCTCACTATGGCTGCTTTGGGGGCGGGATCTTGTGGATATGATTGTACCCCTACACCACTAACAGTCAGATGAGGGTTGATAAGTGGATATATACCGAACCATCGGCATATCCGAAGTTAGGACTGTTATAAAGACATCCTGGGTTAGTGCCACGCTAGCAAACTGGTAATAAATCGACAGCTTGAAATTCTGTTTTTCATGTGACCCACTTAGAAGACACATCTCATTGTGAATAGGTGAGGCGTTTTCTCATACCCTACACGTCACTCCATTCTGGAAACCTCTTGCTTAGCCTGTCCGTGGTCCTCAGGGTGCGAGATGAAAAAGTATGGCGCCATCGAAGTGAATCTGGTTATTCCAGAGATGAAAGAGGCTTCATCCCTGAACAGTTTGTAGAGCAGTTTTCAGAGGGTAATTCTGAATTTCGTGCAGACAAGGGGCACTTGGGATTGAAAGTTGCACTGTGAGACTAGTTACATTTCAGATTTCGCGAACCATTGTATCCTTGCCCATCATCATCTTTGCCTTCATTATCATAATCCTTTATTATTTCACAGTCTCCTCACTGCCACCCACACTGAGAAAAAGTAGCCAGAGAAGGTATTATCCCCAGAGCCTAGTGACAGCCTCCAGAGGTGGATGGTTCTACAATGTCACTTCCTGAAGCTGTTGGGCAAACCAGGAAGAAGCATAACCCTGGCACAATATACTCACCCCTCTGGACCAGAGCTTCTCCCCTTCTTACAAGCTTTATGTATAGCTTTGAAACATGAACGAAATAAAAGGTGTATGGTCTTAAGTTCCTGGTGGTTGCTGTATCTTCTCTGAGCATTTCCAAAAGAACCCGAAGAGGGAACTTCTGTTCCTAAATGTTTAGCCTCTGGCCATAACTGTCTTCCCCGTTCAGCATGATGAGGGCAAGCAAGAAGGCAAAATGGGATAAAGAAAGAATCAAAGAAAACTCAGATTTCAGCTCTCACGTTCAGATGAATCAGGCCTATTTTTTACGCTCATTGGGATTCTTCTAAAACAAAAGAAAATGAAATGAGCTATGCAAAAAGGAAGAAGAAACAATCAAAGCTCGTTCTAATCAGCAGGGGACATTGCATTCTTGATTTGCAACTTAACTGGCTCTCCACCAGCTAGCCCAAATCCTTTCAACCAAGACCTCCAGGGCCAACGGTGGCCCTTCTGAATGCCAGGGTTCCTCCTGGAGCTCATCCTCCTGGATTACAGTCAGCTGAAGGTCAAATGTAAATGCCAGCTTTGCAACTCTGAGGCTCTGTTGTAGGCAATTGCCCTGGGAAACGAATCCCACTGCGGTTAGGAAGAAACTGTTTTAAGATAACTTCTTAAATGCTTGGGGGAAAACATCCCTCATCTCCAAGCCCAGTCTCCCTTTGTGTCTCTGTAAAAGCGATCTGTAATGCAGATGTGTTCCTCTGTCTTGAAACATTTCTGAAGCCATGCAAATTTTTATAAGGCCATAAAGGTACTTATCAATGGGTGGCTATACCTTCTTTAAAAATTCGCTTTAGAAGAGTGTCTGTTGTAATGTGAGAAGCTAAGCCAAGCAAGCAGTGGGGCTGTAGCCCGTGGCAAATGGCATCACCAAGGGAAGTTGCACCTTTGGAAACCAAACACCTAACTCTAACTCGGTGGTGACGTGGAAGGCGGAACTGTGTTGTTTAGACCTGTTGTCACATTGACATCGCCGCTTCTGTTTTTGGCTTCCGGTAACCTCATAACCAACTCCCTGCTGCCTTAAAAATTAATTATGATAAGAATTTCTTTTCAGTTCAGACTGTTCAAGAATGCCTCACGTGCAGGCTGCAAATTATGAAGTGTAAATTAGGGCATCACTGAGCAGGGAAGGTCCCAAGAAACCAATTTAAGAATTCTCTCCGGGTTTGGTGGAGACCTGGAAATCGTCCCTTCTGGAGAAAGAACTGGAAATTAGAATCGACTTGCCATTCAATTTCACCGCATATTGGGATCAACCTTCTTGGAAAGAATGTGCTAAATGTGTGTGGACAAAAAAAAAAAAATCTTTTTTTTTAATTCTACTATTTTTATAGTACGATTCTCACAGCTTTCTGAAAAAATAATGACTAACAATTCCCATGCACCATTCTAACAATGCCACATATGTATTAACTCACTTAATCCAGTGACTCTAGGAAGCGGGTATGATAATTGTCACCCCCATTCTCCAGATGATACAACTGAGACACAGAATGTTTAAGTTGTCAAGGCCACGAGCTAGCAGATGACAGTCCGTCTTGCCCCACCATTCTTTTTTTTTTTTTTTTAATGTTTTAACGTTTATTTATATTTGAGACAGAGAGAGACAGAGCATGAACGGGGGAGGGCCAGAGAGAGAGGGAGACACAGAATCCGAAACAGGCTCCAGGCTCTGAGCGGTCAGCACAGAGCCCGACGCGGGGCTCGAACTCACGGACCTCGAGATCATGACCTGAGCCGAAGTCAGACGCTCAACCGACTGAGCCACCCAGGCGCCCCTTTGCCCCACCATTCTTGTTCTTGACCTCGAAACGACACCGCCTGTCATTCGACTCTGTTTCTGGACTCTCTTTTACGATACTTACAAAGCAGATGGTGAATAACCTTGAAGGTGTGGTCAGTAAGATACTTTAAAAAGTAATTTTCCACACAGCAAACTTCGGGAGCACGAGGCGTCTCTTTGCCATGCCTCTCTGAGTTGCTAGAGCGGGAATCTGCTTGTGCTGGATGGTTTTCCTTTCTGCTGGCCCTTGGTTGATTTAACTTTCTCACCTGGCCTCGCTGGGTGTCAGTCGTTCATGTGTTTGCCATCTTCCCAAATCTGTCCACATCTCGTATCCACTGGCATTGCGTTGCCTGATTCCTTTGTTCGTGTGTGTGTGTGTGTGTGTGTGTGTGCATTTCGAAGAATATTCTTTACTCTGACCTTATTTTCAGAGTTCTGCTCAGGTTGTATAACATATTTTCTCTGGAGGACGTGGGGAGGAGAGGTGCGGAGGGGAGACAGAAAAGAAAATATTAGTGATGCCTTCATATCCTTGAAACTCTTTCTTCCAGATCACCTGATATTTGCAGAAGTTGAAGTTTAGTCCCAGATAGCTCTGAATATATGAAATCCATAGTATAAAGTTTTCACAGCTGTAGTCAATATGGCTGCATTATTCTTTCAGACTGTTTGGCAGTGTGCTGTATTAAGGGTGTAGTGTTCTGAAAAACTGTGCTTTAAAAATGGAGTCAACAAAGCCCGGTGAGATAATAAATTGAAAGTTCGAAATCAGCAACACGTGAGAGAACAGTACCACTACAAAATACTCTTGTTTTCTCAACTGTATGCAGAGTTTCATATGTTAGTACCCCAGCCTCCAAGATGGCCAATTTATTTTTAAAACAAGAAACAAGAAACACCTGTTTATTATCAACCATAACAATAATGTTTAATTTCGAGAGAATGTTTCTGGCAGTTGCTAATAAGCCATATTTTAAGATTTAAAATAGTTTTAATATATTCTAATGGGCTGCTTACGAGGCACGGGGAGATCTATTTGGATGTATTTTAGTTTTACTCAAGCTCAGTGAGTAGAAACATATACCTTAGTATACACTAACTAGTCCTTATTTTTTACCAGATTCTAATTATGAAAAAAAGAAATTTTAAGTCCGGTCCCTTTGTCTGACTATATTCTACTGCTCAAGGAGATAATTAAGGCAGGGTTATCAGTGCTCTGCAAATGCCATACATTTTGGAAAAAGTGGTTTTCGTTCATTACAGTATCTGAATGTTAAAGCGAAACCCTCGCCCTACAGACGAGTAAGCTACCATATAGCTCCAACGTTTGATTTCACAGGGTTGGGCTGGAGCCATATTTCCCATATTTTCTTTGGTCGCAATATGATCATTGCCTACAATCCAATAGAAGAAAGCTAACTAAAATTCTTAAAGGCTCATGTGGCACTTCAACCAGGAGCGCTTTTGGAAAAAGTGAAAAAGCAAACGTATAAATGGAATGTTTCTTCTGAGTTTCCATGTGAAACTATCTTGATAAATTTTTAATGACAATTTGCATTTTCATCTTCCTCAGATTTGAGGCTTTCAGTTAAAGTCACTTTCTTTCCAGTATTTACCCCTTAGAAAGCAAATATTGAAGGAAATGATTTTCCCTGTTGATTTGGGGTTTTTTTAATACTTTCTTTCCCATCTTTTTCAATGTTGACTGTTTAAATGCGGTCATCTCTGGTTTAGGCCTGATTTTTTTTTTTTTTTAATGTACATAAGGAAAAAAATTCAACGTAAGAATGTTAAAAAGCACACGTTTTATTTGAGGATTTTGCACAAATATTGCCATGTTACCACCCTTAAAAGAAATAACATGTGGACAAAAATGATATGATTGTCCTAAGATAAACTAAATTTGATCTCGTTTTAAGTTAATGCCATAGAAAAGTGAGTGTATTTGCTACAGGCAAGATAGAACATCAACATCCTCCTCCCCACAATCCACAGATTTGTTGCTTAAGAAAAAAAAAAAAGTTTATTTATTTAGAAGGGGGAAGGGCAGAGAGAGAGGAAGAAAGAATGCAGAGCCCGACTTGGGGCTTGAACCCAGGAACCATGAGATCATGCCCTGAGCCAAAATCAAGAGTGTGATGCTTAACCGACTGAGCTACCCAGGTGCCCCAGATTTGGGTTATTTTTTTTTTTTTGAAACAATTGAGGTTAAGAAGAATTTAAAGGGGGAAAGAGTAGCAACGTAGAGAAAAGTGCCATTTTTGTGAGCTAATTAAATTTTTGCTGACATTATCTCTTAAAATTATATTGAACCTCACTAGGTATGCCCCAAATGAATATAGGAATATTATGTAGAAACTGACTATTCTCTTTGATGATATGGCAGGATATAGATAATGAAAGATTTCTGGGATGTCTCATCAAACTTTAGTGCTTACCGTGTCTTCAGGTTTTTTGAGAATATCCATTTCTTACATTAATGGACTTTTTTTAAATAAAGAAAGCTATCCAAGAAAATAACCACATGACTCTTTACTTTTCATTAACTCTATTTTTCACTTCTTACTCTCTGTTGTGCTGTTTAAATATTGGCTTCAGAAAATAAACAACATTTTGTATAACTTAGGGGACTATGTTGAACTCAATTGTCGTCTCTGGAGCAATCAAGGAAGATACTTGCTTTTATTTCTTAATAACAAAAAAAAAAAGAAAAAGAAAAAGAGAAGAAAGTCAAAGAACCCAAATTATTCTGCAGGCTTAAGACTACTACTGAAAGCATTCGTATTTTTTACATATCCTGAATGCTGAACCTGTCTAACTCCTGTTACCTACTAACCTTTTCTATAAGGATCACAAATCTTCAGATAATCTCCTCTATCTTAGTAATTTATTTTCTATCAAACACATAAAACAAATCTCGGTAAAACATTCCATTAAAGAGGGAGAGGGTTGGAGGAGATGTTTTCACTGCAGTATGTACTGTGTTTTCTGGAATCTCTGATGAGACACAGATGTTTCAAAATGCCCACAAGGATGGTTAGTCATAATCTGACGGATCCCTAGTTAATCTCTGAAACTTTGTGCTTCCATTCTTTCTATCAAAAGATAGCGCCTTCTTCCACTGAATGAACTCTACTGAATTTGCGACCGAAAGTTGAATCAGAAACACTCAAAGTGGAAATTGAACATGTTAGAATTTCGGCAATGGTGTATTATACATTTCTTTCCAAAATGGTCCAAATATATAATTTGGTTTGGGAGTAAATGTCTCTTTTGACTTGACGCAGTCCCAACATTTACACGTGGACCGTAAGTTCTGTTCTCGTGACTAGTTGCAGTATTCCGCAGTGACAAACCATGGATTTACTTAAGAAGGTAACTCATTGTATGGGTAGCTCCCACCCTCCCATCTTGGAGAACCCCTGAGAATGTAGTTGTACGGGTTGAAAATTTTTCCTTCTCCCCTTCTAGGTTCTTTGGCTGGTCTAATAATTAAATCGATCTAAGATCAACAGGAGAAAAACAAATTTCATTTTGTGCCTATGGGACCCCCCAAAGTTTTGAGACTGAAGGACAAGTCGGCCATTTGAGACTTTATGTCATCCTAAGCTCAGGAGAAGAGAGAAGACTGGGGCTTTAAAGGAGAGTCACGGGAAGATAAGAGCAGATATCTGGTAATCAGATGTGTGTCCTGCCGTAGAGATAGGTTATTTATTTATTTATTTATTTATTTCTATTTAAAAAATCTTTTAATGTTTACTTTTGAGAGAGAGAGCACGATCGGGGTAAGAGCAGAGAGTGAGGGAGACCAAGGATCGTAAACAGACTCTATCTATGCTGACAGCAGAGAGCCCGGCGTGGGGTTCAAACTCACGAACCCGGATATCATGACCTGAGCCGAAGCTGGATACTTAACCGACCGAGCCACCTAGGAGCCCCAATACAGATAGATCCTTTAGACTAAAAGATGTCTCAGGTAATAACTGTCTTCCTGGGTCAGGCTCCCTATCTAAATTCTTTTAGGTGGGTAAGGGAGAAGGAAAAGTTTGTCCTGAGTCGGGTCTTGATTGACTTCGGCTCAAAATAATCCACATGCAAAGTAGCCCATTTTGGGGTGGCATGCTCTGCCCCCTTCACAGTATTCGAGGTAGTTTTGAATCTTTGACTTTGAAAACCTGATGAAGAACAGATACCCTACTCTACAAAAATTATGAAGTCAAAGAAACAACCTGAAAACCAGTGAGACAACTACCAAAGACAATGACTGAGGACTGTCTTTCCATTGTTAACACTTAGGCAAATCTCTTTGCAGAAATATGAATAAAAAATGAGTGCGTGATGTTTTACTCATCTTGATTGTGTTATCAAATTAGAATCGTTTTTACCAGAAGTTAAAACCAAATAGGGATTAATTTAGTCATTAATGTATTTAGCAGTAAACTAATTGCATTTCAGAATATTTTGCCCTTATTTCAATGCCTTAATTTCTTTAGGGTCCAGATCATTCTCCTTAACTAATATTGTATAAAAACACGTTATTATCCCGTCATCTGATCTGACAAGTGTTTTTAAACTGTACGTGATTCTGAACCTCAAGTTAATACTTTGATAAGTATAATTTAAAATAATAAGATTCTTTATTGAATTTATAGAATAATCCCCAATCCTTCAGATGGAAAATATAATACCTCAATGTTCATTAACTGTTGAAAAATATTGAATTTCCAAACATGTTTCCAAAATATTTGCCTTTCGGTTTTGCATATTTGTATTTCTAATTTTCTTCCATGCTGAGGCATCTGTTCATGATTTCTAGCTTATTTTCAAAATCTTTTTGAGTTAATGTTTGGATTCGATACTCAAATTCTTTATATGCTGAGTGACTTCTAGAGATCCACTCAATAAGACTTTCCAGCTTCATAAATTTTAACCTAAAACAGTGTAGAGTTGTTTTTTTTTCACTTGGGAAAATATTCATCTTTTTCCTTATATCAATTAAACAAAGTCTGTGTCATTACTTTTAACCCTTAGATCTCTAAATACATTAATGATTGAGATACCATTTATAGTCTTTCTGAAAATTTATTTTTTTTTTTTAATTTTTTTTAACGTTTATTTTTGAGACAGAGAGAGACAGAGCATGAACGGGGGAGGGGCAGAGGGAGGGAGACACAGAATCTGAAACAGGCTCCAGGCTCTGAGCCATCAGCCCAGAGCCCGACGCGGGGCTCGAACTCACGGACCACGAGATCGTGACCTGAGCTGAAGTCGGACGCTTAACCGACTGAGCCACCCAGGCGCCCCTGAAAATTTATTTTTTAAAATACAGCTTTGATTCTGGAATACAGAGGAAAAACTTTGAACAAGAGGGGGCTCTTTTTTTTTTTAAGGAATGGTAGTCATATTTTCTTTATTTTTAAAAAAATTTTTAACGTTTATTGATTTTTGAGAGACAAGAGAGAGACACAGTGTGAGCAGGGAAGGGGCAGAGAGAGGGGGGGACGCAGAATCCGAAGCAGGCTCCAGGCTCTGAGCTGTCAGCACAGAGCCCGACGGGGGGCTCTAAGTCACAGACTGCGGCGAGATCATGACCTGAGCCAAAGTCGGACGCTCAACCGACTGAGCCACCCAGGCACCCCGGTAGTCGTATTTTAAGAGGAAGTTCTCTTTTGGGAGAGAGAGGAAGCTGGATTCCCCAGAAGAGAACTTCTTGGCTCTTTTTTCTGCAACAGAATCGCTGCTCATTAAGGTAAAAGTCAAGCTGTGGTTTGGGTTTTATGTATTTTCTGTTAATTCACTTAAAAATGCTTTTCCTCCTGTACATATTCCTCATAAACTGTAAGTCTACAGGATAAAATATGTGCCCGTTTTTATCTATAAGCCATAGAAAATGACATAGATAAATATCACTTTGTGCTAAAAATAAGTCCATAGTAATACAGAGGTCAGTCCTGATTCGTATGGTACATAAAACAGACTGGGTTTTGAGTCATGACATCTACACAAAATGCAATACTGCTGAATTTTCATATTAAGGGGTTTTGGCTGAAGGAATTCAGACACATACGCAGTATGGCCCCAGAAATCTTGCCAAGAGAAGTTGAGTTTAAAATGGAGGGGAACTGATCCAAGAATAGGCCTCAAACATGTTGCATTCATTACACGCAGCTGTGTACATGAGCAGTGACTTTTTATCCCACCTACCAAAAGCCTCGCCAGAGCTGTCATTTTTTTTTTTTTTTTGCCAACTTGCTGACCTTTCTGTTCCCACAAAAGGAAAATGTGATTGACAGATGAGTATTCAAAACATTTTGGCAATAAAAAAAAAAAATGCATGCTAATGGATTTGCTATGAATACAACACATTTTTTTTAAGTTTTGATTTATTTTTGAGAGAGAGAGGGAGCACACAAGTGGGGGAGGGGCAGAGAGAGAGAGAGAGAGAGAGAGAGAGAGAGAGGGACAGAGGATCCGAAGCTACCTCTGGGCAGAGCCCAGATGTGGGGCTCAAACTCACAAACCGCGAGATCATGACCTGAGCCGAAGGCAGAGGCTTAACCGACTGAGACACCCACGTGCCCCGAATACAGCACATTTTAAAAGAGACATTTCTTGTGAGTTCAGTTTTTGTGAGTAAATATTAACTAAGCCAAGATATGGAGACAACTAGCTTGGGTTCAGCATGTTGATAGTTACTGCAAGAAGGGCTTTTGGAACATGAGGATTTAGAGGTACTCGGGTTACCTAGGTGATAAAGAATTATGATGAAGATACTTGGCAAAGAAAGAGAAAAACAGAAACCCATTTCAATATGCCTGGAAGAAACAAATGTCAATCATGACACATCAGCAACTCTCCAGGCAGCTTCCAAGGAAGTGGAGTGAGTATGAACAGCTATCCATAGCTATCTAGTCATAGTTACCTGGTCAGGTCACATTTTCTCTGCTTCTACCTCCACTGCTGACTGATGTGCCCCTGTTTTGTCTCCAGATCCAGCTTTCCAAAGACGGGATCTATTCAATGGAGTCTAGTCTCCATCCAGTATAGAGCACAACCCTGTTGGGCAGAGCTATCATGGCGGGCCATTTCGTGGATGCTCCTTGCCAATGGTTGGCTTTCTTTGGTTCAGCTATTGATTCAACCAATCCGTTGGAACCAGAGTTATAAGACTGATGCCATGAAGCCAAGCCAAGGGAATCCAAAAAAGGGGCTTTGGAAGGCTTTGTGTGACTTTGGCAGCCCACGTATTTTATCATAAATGCATACATTAGAATAATAAGGCGTATTTTAAAAACATTTTATTTTGCTGAATTTTCCTCACACAGTATTTTAATTTCTCCAGGAGGAAGTAAATAATACCAAACAAGATAATGGGAGAGTCATTTGTATTGTTATTTTTCCTATCTCTGATGGTCACTAATTCTTATTATGGAGATTTTGCTGGCAGAAATGCTTCCCTGGTCTGGTAAGCCCAACAGATGAATACTGTTTAATTGTGTGCGGATATGTGCGGCATACAGAGAGCAAGGTCCCATAATTCTCAGTGCTAGGAAACGTATTCTGTCTTTTGACCCAATAGATCCCGAAGCTACTTCCTTCCAAAGACTCTAACCAACTCCATTATCTTCTTTGGGGAAATGTGTTTGGGGATGTTATGGCTGTCACTATTCCAAAAACAGGAGAATAATCTTTTCATCTTCCAGACTCAAAGGATATTTGCCAATTCACACGCAACAAATTTGTGTCAGAAATAACCCCTGTCTCAAAATTCTTCTCCAATTTGGTAAATCATAGGACTGTTAAGCATTATTTGGCACTCTTGGGTATTAAAAACTAACTTTAATATTTATTTGTGTCCGTCAAAATCATTTAATTTTCATAACTTTTGAATCAATGCTTAATTGTACTACATTTGGGGATGAAATGTATTTATATGCGCATATATAAATTGCATGAGCAATTTCTTCTATATGGCTCTAGACGAGTATGATAAGAATAGAAACGAAGGGCGCCTGGGTGTCTCGGTTAAGCGCCTAACTTCGGCTTAGGTCATCATCTCCCGGTTCGTGAGTTTGAGCCCCACATCGGGCTCTGTGCTGACAGTGCAGAGCCTGCTTTGGGTCATTTGTCTCCCTCTCCCTCTCTGCCCCTCCCCAGCTTGCAGGTGCGCTTCTCTCTCCCTCCCTCTCTCTCTCTCTCTCTCTCTCTCTCAAAAATAAATAAACATTAAAAAAGTTTAAAAGAGGATTTTACTTATGTGGTACCTCTATTTTAAACTCTTTAGATGCAATATTAACTTTTAAGTAATTTACTGCCTCAAGTGATTGATCGAGTTAACATTTCGAGTAGTGCCGAGGAGTAAAACTATTTTGCTTTAACAATTTAAATCAAATTGAGGTTATGAGTTTTGACATTTGGAAGACCTCTAAATCTTTATTACTGTAGAACCAAACGTTCATGGTCACTCACTAGCTACAGTTGTATTAGCCAGGGTCATTTAAAATTTGCCCCCAATTCGGTACCGATACACCAACTTTATTCAACTATCTCGCTTTATCTGCACAGCGATGCTGTGACACAGGTGTCACATTATTGTTACTTTGCGTACATTCCCGAGGCTCAGAAATGTCCAGTAGTTCCCCCAAGATCAGGCGGCTAGTAAGTGGAAGAGGTAGAATTGGAATCCAGGACCGTCTGACTCCTGGGCCCATGGTTTGTAGTTTTCATCAGGCCTCGATACAGCGCTGTCATAGATCCCACGATGCAGCTGTGGTTTTGGTCTGGTGAGTCACCAAAGGTGGCCAGGGGAGGAAACGTTCGATTTATTTGAATTTGCTGGTTAATGTGTAGAGGAGTGTGATTAGGACTTTTATTCTCCAACGAGGCAAAGTATATGTGAGGAGCAGAAAGTAGCACCTTTTATGAAGGGAGATTCTAGGACGGGTTGAAGAAAAGCGGCCGATGAAGTTTAAAAAGAAAGGCCCAGGACCTGTTCTCAAAGGCCTAAACTACATCCTGCTGAGGAGGTGAAATTTGCCTGTGTCGGAAATAAAGCAGAGACGCGAGCAGGTTGGCGTTATTAAGAGGTCACTGGCGGCGACAGAAGTGGGGCACTGACGAGGTGAAGGACAGGGGAGGGAGGGAATATTTAGGATGCTTTTCAAAAGTCCAGGCATAAGACGATGAGGATCTAATTTTGGGGAGCAGCTCCTTGAACAGAAAGAGGGGTGAGGTTCACCTATATAAGGAGCAGAAAAACAGGCTATGGTGATGATCTTACGTTGGAGTTGAAGAAACTTTACCTTAGTCAACTAGGGGGACATCCACGAACTGAAATCTGAAGGACAAGAGCGAGGCATGGCTCTGGGCCTGAGAGTGACAGGCAGTTTGGACACGTTGCATTCGAATTGCCTGTGGGACAGCCACAGCAAGCAAGGGGAATTATGCCGTAATACAATCAGAAATGAAGAGCTAGGGGAACAGAGAGGAAGAGATTAACGTCAACTAATTGGTCGAGGAAGGCTTTGAGAAGAAAATGGCATTAAACGCGAAAGGATAGATAGAATTTCTGGCTGCCAAAATTGAACGAAAGGGCATTTGTGGTAGGGTTGAATTCAGAGCATGTTTTATTGTTTACTGTTTATCGGGCATCCACCTGGATGTGCATGCAATGTGGTATATTTTTTATTATAATTTTCTCTAGCATGTGAAGTCTTTATGTTGGACTGTAGTCAGGTTAAATTATATATCTATATATCTATATATCTATATATCTATAGATAGATAGCTATATATATAGCTATCTATCGATCTATCGATATATAGCTGCTCCCCAAAATTAGATCCTCATCTATATATCTATATATCTATATCTAGATATAGATATATAGATATATAGATATATAGCTGCTCCCCAAAATTAGATCCTCATCTATATCTATATATCTATATAGATAGATATATATATTCCTATATAGATACATAGATATATAGATATTCCTATATAGATATATAGATATATAGATATCTATCTATATATAGATATATAGATATATATTTATATATATATTTAGAGACTGGGTCACAATGGAGCTTATAAACCCTACTAAGGACTTGGGAGGTTATCTTAATGGCAGTGGGGAGCCACTTAAACTTTTTCAGTCAGGAAATTGATATGATTATATCTGTCATTTTGAAGGATTTTTTTCTGAATGTTGTGTAAAGAGTGTGTCGGAGGAAGCTGGGAATGGAGGCAGGTATGATACTGTAGCCAAGTGAGAGTTGAGGATTTCATCAAGGAGGGCAGTGACTGTAGTGTTGGAATTAGTAAACGTAGAGTGGAAGGCTGATGGACGGAGTAATGTGTTGGGGGGGTGGCGGGCAACGCCGACGGAAGAGAAGAGAGTGACTGACGTCCAGGTTTCTTCCTTGGGCATTTGGCGGGGACACAGAGGTTTTGCTCACTGACACCCGGAATGCAGAAGCAATAGGAAGTTTGTGGAAGATGATTATTTTAGCTTTGAACGTGTTACCTTTAAGATGCCCCTAGGACATCCTATTGAAGACATTAAGTGATTGGATATGAGCCTGGCTGGGAATTGAAATCAAGGAATAACATAATTTGTGAATTAGGCCTTGAGAGCTGACAATGATTATGTAAGTCAGAGCTAAAGAAAAGGCTGCGGGAGTTGGGGGGGGGTGGGGTTGGTGGAGAGAGGGGAGGGTTGAAGGGAGAGAGGGGAGGGTTGAAGGGAGAGAGGGGAGGGCATCTAGGCAGAGGGAGCATTGTGAGTCACACGAGGCACAGAAAGGGTAGGGTTCTATCCGAGCAAATCATACTGCCAAGGGCAAGATGAGCCTCGAAGGGTCTTCTTAGATAATAGGCTAAGGACTGGATTTATTCTGTAGTCAATAGGCAGCCAATGAGGACTTGAGCATGGGAAGAGCGTTTGCAAGTAAGTCATTAGGAAGACTTGCCTGGCATATGGACTGGAGGAGGAATGCAGAGACCGTGTCAGAGTTATTGACACACCTAGCATAGGGGTAATGAAATGAGACTTAGAAGAAAGAAAGTTCCGGAGGAAAGAAAAAGAAAACATGGGGGCAAGAGGCACCTGTAAAAATACGAGCGCCATAGCAACTCCTGCCTGAACATGGCGAGAACAGGGAAAGGACGTGACCGTGAGAATCGACAGCTTTCAGAGAAAATGGGAAAATCAGAAGAGGAGTCTGGTGTCAGGAAATAAGTAGCTTGTACTGTAGATAGAACTTGATGATTATGCCTTATAGAAATAAACTAGAAGAACAGTATATCAGAATATTTTCTTTGTAAGTTGCTTTTTTGTCCTGTCTTCCTTGACTTTATAAAACTATATCCCAGAGATTAGACCAGATGATATTTTTTTTTTCTTTTTCTGTACACTACAAAATTAAAAAAAAAAAAAAAAGGCTTAGAAAGTCAAAGGAGGGAGTTAGGTAATCCTTACCAAGAGTGCCAATCAGTCATGTGTGCTGGGCTGGACCACTAGGAGAACATAGGGCAGCCAGAGCAGCCAAACTAAGGTCTGGGCACACCGCTTTGGCAGAGATCAATCAGACAATGGATGCAGAAGAGATGTGGGGCATTTCCATGGGAATTACCAGGATGCAGGTTGTTCTTTTCAGCCGGCATCTTTGAAGTCTATAAAAATGCCATTTACAATTCTGGATATATACCGAGAAGAGTCTGATGAGCGAGTCGAACATACCAAGAATTCTAGATGCCATTTCTACTTATATAGAGGTCTGTTTCGGGGGCGGGGGAAGGTGAGGGGAAATCTTTTCATGGTCTTCTCCAGTTCCATGGTTTTATGGAAGTTACGTTTTTTTTCAGGAGAGTCCATTCTCCCTGCCAGGCCACCAGAGAAAGCTATTTTACTTCAGGTGTATTGCCTCAGACAGTCTACAAATACAGTGTTTATTACACGACTTCTTCAATCTTCAGTATTTACGCTGCAGGTGAATTTTTTTCCTTTAGTGACTTGACTTGTGAGTTGATTATTGGTATTGTTGCCCTTTTTCATAAGAGACTGTATTCCAAGAAAAAAAAAAATTTTTTAAATTCCCAATGAAAACAAAGACAGGGGACCCCCGCCTGTGGACCCAAGTGTTAAGATGCTTTTTAAGACGGGGCAATTGGAAGCTGCTTGTAACATGGAGATCAGACATTCTGTCTCCAGCATAGAAACACGGCTGGCATCAGCTAAACAGGCAACTGCCTGCCTGCCTGCCTGCCTGCCTGCCTTCCTCAGGCCAGATAAAGGCCCAGAAGGAGCAGCTGCTGGCCGGGAGGAATGTGAGAAAATAGGAAATTGATTTGAAATAGGATAAGGAAAAAGGCAGAAGAATGAATTTAAGAATTTTCAAATATTCCCTTTTTAGGCATAAGTAGTTGCTGTCTCTGCAGAGGAAGGTGATCCTTAGTTATTCTCTCACGAGAGTAAAAAAAAAAAGCAGCAAATTCACAGGCAGTACAGATACAAGAAAGACCTGAAGTTGGTTTATTTCTTCATAATTGGAGGAAAATTGAATATTGATTTGTATTTTACTCTTTGGAAAGGCTTCTTGATCCTTTAGAAGTAAAAAAAGAAGTGGAAAATTATAAACATTCTAATTCTACGTTCAGGTAAAGATTTTTTTTTCTCTGCTAGTTACAACAATATTAATTAGATTTCACATTAACTAGAGGGGGCCGGGCAGTTTCACGTTTGATTGTGAATGTCTCAGGGATTCTTAATTTTCTGTGGACAGTGTTTCTTTTGCCTTAACATCTGTTAACACTTTTTTCCTTTGCTTAAGGAAGTGTGGGATGGGGTTGGGGGTGGGGTCATGCTAACAATATTTGGGGGAGATGTCTGGTTTTTAGGGTTATATGTACTGGCTGCCCTGTGAGAAGGCAAAGGGTTTGAGCAGTGAGCTCCAAGTTTCTTTTGTGTCCTAACATTTGGTGATGTTGTATGATCTCTTCAAGACTGGCACTGACTCCACTTACCAGGAGCCTTCTGCTTGTAGAACAACTGAAAGTTGTTGATGGGACACAGAGGCATTAGAAGAGTGAGATCTTGTAAGATATGTAAATCTTGGCCAGGAAGAATCGACACACGTGATTGCCCCCCATAACAAACACACCCGCACACACCTTGTTACGTCTCTTGGCTTCTGAAAAAAAGTCACCAATGCTGTTCTTATGAAGGAAAGAAACTTTCACCTCTTAAATGCATTGGAATGTGGGCAGTATCTTACCACCTGGAATGTTAATATATGGAGTAGAATAAAAATGAGGGGCGCCTGGGTGGCTCAGTCGGTTAAGCTGCTGACTTCAGCTCAGGTCATGATCTCACGGTTCATGAGTTCGAGCCCCTCACGGGGCTCCCTGCTGTCAGCACAGAGCCGGCTTTGGATCCTGTCTCTCTCTCTCTCTCTCTCTCTCTCTCTCTCTCTCTCTCTCTCACTGCCCCTCCCCCGTCACCTTCTCTGTCTCTTTGTCTCTCTCAAAAATAAATAAACATCGTTAAAAAAAAAAAAAAAAAGATGAAAATAGCTGTCTTCTAAATCACATCTGCACTAAGAAGTCAACATTTGGAGATGACCAAGTGGGCCCTTTAACTTATCCTTCAAACAGTTTGATCTGTAAAATGATATTGGATGGACAGGCAACAAAACGATCAGGACAGCGGAAAAGCAGGTGGAAAAAGGAAAAATGTTAAGAAAATGCTTGAATCTAAACATCCAATAACTGAAAACTACTACCCAAAGACATTAAAGAATATTGAAGAAACTAGCCATTTAAAGGATGAAAAAGAGGGGCACCTGGGTGGCTCAGGCCATTAAGCATCAGACTCCTGGTTTCAGGTCATGATCTCATGGTTGGTGGGTTTGAGCCCCACGTCTGGCTCTGTGCTGGCAGTACAGAGCCTGCTTGGTGTTCTCTCTCCCTCTGCCTCTCCTCTCTCTCTGTCTCTCAAACTAAATAAATAAATAAATAAATAAATAAATAAATAAATAAGCTTAAAAAAAAAAAAGGATTCAAAAGACCCGAGAGATTTCTTTTTTTAGAGGGAAAAATCAAGGCCCAGATAAGTTAGGGCTTAGCAAGGTCACACAGCCAATCGGCAGAGTGATGTCTAGAACTCAGATTTTCGGATGCCTAGAGAATTTGTGGAGAAGTGGAGAAGTCCCTAAAGGGTGGGGTGTGATGTTTCTTCACTGGTTCCAACCTACCAACTATCGAAGCCTCTCTGTTCCCCTTAGGTTCTTTCATTTTGTGGTGTGGTCTTAGTGATGCCCATTCAAGGAATCTAAGGCACGGACAAAAAGATACCTGCTTCTCTGAATTACAGCCGTGAATATTCCTGACACTGATTATGACACTATGTGTTTTTATTAAAATCGCTGGAAATAATCACCAGGCTTTTTGTGGAATAAATGCCTAGGTATAATTTAGGACCTTTCTCACTAATCATAAGTTGCCGTTAATCACAACCTCATCTAACTGCTCTTTGCCAGTCAGAAAATTCCTCATTCTAACCATCCTTCTGAAACCCTGCCAGAAATTCCTTGACAGTAAATTTTACCCAACATCCATACCAGAATACAAACAAAAAAGATACAGCTTATTCCACAAAGACTTGTACCTAACTGTGGGAGCCTTTCTACTTGACGCTGGCTGCTTCTATCGTCCGCACTAAAGCTATCTTAGACTGTAGTTAAAGTGACACAGTGATATATTGATCTAATGAGTAATATTATGAAATTAATTCTAAAATACTCGAACTCGTTCTGCCTTAATCTTTAAAATTCATTTGAATGATCACATTGTACAAACCTTTTGTTGAAAGTCTTGCGAAGGCCTTTGGCCAAAAATAACAGAGAGCTGTATTTTCATGGTGGTTTCTGTGTCGAAACCAAATTGCCACCAAGGATGGGAGGCACTGAAACACCTGTGTAGCGTAATGTCAAAAACGTCACCTGGACATTTGCCTTACCAGTCAGGATGTTTTGTCTTATGCATACACCTTGCTTAGCATCAATTAAATAGATGTCTTTACTTTCCCTTTAATGACTCTAGACCTTTGGAACGACCTAACTCCCTTTGCACCGGTTTTCCAAAGAAAGACACGGTCCCTGAAGCTTGCTGTCACTCAGAACCTACAGCCCCCAAGACGAGATACACTACAACTAGAATTTTCCTTCCCTGACAGCCTCTGAGTCAACCTGGCTTTTACTTCATGCCTCCCTCCCGCTTTTTAGAAAACTCATTTCTCCCCCATGTGTATCTATCCCCCATGTGTATTCCCCTTATGCTGCTGAAGCTACCCTAATAAGACCCTAAGTAAGCACATTTGCTTTTTGCAGACTGAGAGAGACCTCATGTAGAAAGTTGGCTAAAAGAACCAGTATATTTTTCCCTACAGGGTATTTTAAGTAATGGAAATACAGTTTTCTACACTAGGTTTAAAACTAGTCTTGCCCTGTGCGGATTAAAGAAGGCATCTTGTGTGAAAATACCTAAGGTGTTTCAGGCACATAATAGGCATTCAATAAATGTGAGTCAAGTTCAAATCTAAAAATTTTGAGGAAAAACACTGGTTTGCAGACTGGCTGTCTCCGTTTCCCCACCCTCTTGCTTTTCAATCCGACTTTCACCCCATTACTCTGCTAGACATTCTTCTCCTTTAGGCCACAAATTGCTTTCTTCCTGCCAAATTCAGGCATTTCACTTCAATCACCGTAAGTATTAATCTGTGACACGCAGCTTTGTTAACCATCACCCTCCACGGTCCCGACCTTAGTTCTTGAAACCTCTCCCCTGGGGCTTCTCTGTTGTGCTACACCCCCCGATTCTCTCCAATTTCCTAGACTTCGCTTTCCGGCTCCCTTGGGGCCTGAACTTCCTTGCCGTGCCCCCTGTATGGAGGTACCCCCCGAGAGTCAGTTCCCTCAGGGCCTCTCGTTCTTCTGCTCCCAGAAACACCAAATTTGTGGGATGGATTAGCAAACTCACATCACAGAAATAATGCCCTTCTCTCCACCTCCGAACCCCTGGCTGGCACGTTTAAAGAAATGAAATCCTTGCTTCAGTCTCTTTGCGTTCGCTCTGGCTCCTCGTAGGACTTGCTTCTCTCCCGGGGCCTAAACCTCTAAACCTAGAGCTTGATAACCCAGTCAGTGTGGTTCTCAGCCCCACCCGCACCCCCACACCCTGTGAAGGAGCTTCAGAGAACAGCCAGTAGGATGATAAGAGAGATGAAAACTAGACCCATGAGTAACCAGTAAAGTAGAATAAAAGCAATCGAGATTACTTAGCATGGCCACGAGGATCTTAAGGGGAGATTGACACACAGTCTGTCTTCAAGAATATGAAGGGCACTTAGAAAAATGGTGACCAGCTGCTCTGTGTCTACTGAAGCCTGGGCAAGAGCATTTGGGTGTAAATTGTGGTGTCAGAGATTTAGAGACTCTCAAAATAGAATTGATCGCGGTCAACAATGTGAGCTATTGTAATATTGTCACTTGAAATGGATGAGGCCTGGTAGGGCTTTAAAAAGAGAGAAGAACCAACAAACAAATAGGTGGTCTGTGTCTGGGGATCCAGAGGGTATGACCAAATTAGATCACATATTAAGTTTATGTCCAGTTTTAGAATCCCATGAATCTTAGAATGAAAAAGTATACATTTATAGTTTGAAAACATAGCAATCTCAAATTATCAATGGTGCTAGGTGCCATTAGGTCATAGTCTCTGCCCTCAAATATGTGGGTTAGGTTAGGCGGGGTGAGGTTAAGGGTGTGTGTGTATGTGTGTGTGTGTGTGTGTGTGTGTGTAAAAGAGAGAAAGGGAGGGGGGGGAGAGAGAGAGAGAGAAAGAGGACTAAATAATTACAGCAGCATGATAAATACAAATGATAGACTTATTTTAATTAGCAAGCAGTGTCTTCAATCTGGACTATTTGCTTCCAGTTCAATCTACCCATCCCTAAACCAATATTTGTGTCTCTAGTGCAAGACATTTAGTAAGTGTTGGGGAATCAGCAAAGAAGTGGTCCCTGCCCTCATGTGTTTATGGTCTGGAAGGAGTTACAGATAGGTTGATAGGCAGCAGAACACAGTATGATGAATATTAGAAAAGGATATTTGCAGAGTTCAATGGGAGCTCAAAAGCGGGGCTCTTAAACTATTGTTAGTGGGTCAGGAAAGACTAAATGGAAGAACGGACTGCTAAGCCAAGTCATGAACAAGCAGCAATTGGCCAGGTCAAAAGCAGAAGTACCAAGCATATACCTACATCTAAAATGACATATAAAAATATGTGCTTAGACATGATTTATGTTCACGAAATAGAAAAAAAATCACTGAAAACGTGTTCCATGTGACTGTGTCATGAAACGTCCGAAAATAATAATTATTATCTAAATTTGTCAATAAAGACTTACTAAATAAACTGCAAAAAAGTTATCATAATTCACAGGCAGTCTTTTGAAAGTGTTAATGCTATAAATTTTCAAGAGCCACTAGAGAAGTTTCTGTGATTTCTCTGCTCTGTCCCCGGCATTAAGGATTTGACCTGGTGAAGAGCTCATTGCCTCTGTAGACAATTTCATACCTAATAACTTCAATGAGTAACCGATTCTTGGTGTCTGAACAGAGAAGACAAAGTGTTTATAGTAATATATTTAATTTCAAAGGTATATTGCCTAGCTTTTTAACATTTAACTGGAAATGTGTTTGAAAACTTAACACTAAAATATGAAAATATGGGTTGGGTGAATGGAATGATGGTTGGAAATCAAGAGTCAATAAAGATAGACAAAATTACTCTGTAATGAAAACAGTGCAATCATTGTTATCTATCACATTTCAGTTTCCTAAACATGGACTGTCAAAGAATACATTCAAAGGACCCCCACCCCCAAATATATCCTTATTTTCAAAACATAAAAATAGGTTGAACCCAGTAAGTTGTCAAGCATGGACGAATACTGCCATCCCTGGGTGGGCTTAGGAATTAGTCTTTCTGCCTGAGACCTTGTATCCAACCTTCCAGGGGTGAATGGCACTCCCTCTCTCTTGGCCTCTCCTGTGCTCCCCCCATCATGGGGACTTATTCATGGAACTAGGGTTCTATGCAGTGGTCTACTACAGACTCCCTTCTAACATCGCCTTTGGGCACTTGGCGATGTGACTTGAGTCCTCGGCTCTAGCTCTGTACCCAGTTCCTGGCATACGTACCCCCAGCTAACTCTTGCTGACCATCTGGATTTCTCTTGAAGCTCTGCCCTCTTGAACCCCTGTCTTGCTCTCACCACTAGAGAGGAATGATCTCCCTTCCTTACCCCCTTCCCTCCCGCTTGGATACTTGCCAGCGCAGGGCTGAAGCTCACTAAGCCTTTTGGATGCAGTGCATTGCTTGATTGCCCCCTGCAAAGAGTCCAGACCTCATCACACACTCCCAGATCTTGCTTCCTCCTCCTCCCTGCCTGCCCAGGCTGTGGAGGACCCAGCATGCTCCTGCCCAAGGTCACCTGAATTAGGACAAAAATAAGAACCAGTTCTTTTGATACACAACAAACATGATTGGAGATCTAAAGAGAGAGTCTTAGGTCTTTATCACATAGTATTGGATTTCAGGAGGCATTAGTGGTTTTGGTGAAATAGCATCTTTACAAATAAAGAAGAAAACTTACCTTTCGGAAACGATTTTGGATGTGGGTCATTGCAGGTAGTTATGAAATAAAAAAGCTGTATCGTGGGTGGATTGTTCTGTGGGTTAAATCAAAGAATCACCTAGGTATTATACTCTCCTTTTGGATTTACTCTTAGACATCTGTGAAAATTATGAATTGGACTTTATTATGAGCCTTTCTCTCAAACCTTTATTTCGGTTCCAGTATAAGTGATAATTGAACTCTACTGGGAAAAGGACCCAGAAATAGGATTTTAAATACAGCTTTACGTTAGAGCCCACATAGCTGGTGGAGACCTTCTTGCTACTGACAAAATTACCCTTTGCAAAACAGAAGATGAAATCTAAAACTGTATGCACAGCATGTAACAAAGTAATTGTACAATTATTATGTACCTGTTGATGTCAGTGCCCCTTAATTTAGGTGACATTGAGAGCCTCTGACATATTGGTAATTTAAAAAAGAAAAAGTTTACAAATAAATGTGCAATTTGTACCAAAGTCCATTTAGACAAACGAAACCCTAGCGTGACAGAAACATATTGACCTCTGCCACTCCCCAATCAGGAATGTTTGTTAACTATTTTCGTTCCACTGCAAGATTCCAGCTTGCGGAGGCTACTAGCCATAGATGCACTCTTGGTTACCTTAACTCCACAGGTAACTTTAAAACACAGGGAATGGGGCGCCTGGGTGGCTCAGTCCGATGAGTGTCCGATTTCGGCTCAGGTCATGATCTTGCGGTCCGTGAGTTCGAGCTCCGCGTCGGGCTCTGTGCTGATGGCTCGGAGCCTGGAGCCTGCTTCGGATTCTGTGTCTCCCTCTCTCCCTGCCCCTTCCCTGCTCATGCTCTGTCTCTCTCTGTCTCTCAAAAATGAATAAACGGTAAAAAAATTAAAAAATAAAATAAAATAAAACACAGGGAAAATCACATGCTGTGTCTCTTCCCCCCCCCCCCCCTCCACAATCGATCAATTTTTAACATGGAAAATCATGTTTTCAAATCTTTGGCGTGGCTTCTCCTGATGCATTGGATTTTGGAAGCAATCTACCCTCCTGATACCAGTTTTAACCACTGAGTCAATGCTTTAGTGAAATGGTTTAAGCCTCAGGGCTGAATTTAAGCTCTGGTACTCTGTAACTATTTGGACCATTATTACTCTCTTTTAAGTTCTTGGTTCCTCATCTGTAAAATGGGATAACAATACAAGGGCTTAGAGAAATAAAAAGGGCATGTGTCAAATGCTCAATAGAGTGACAGTCATATGAAGCGCTCAGTGTTGCTTGTTATCAGACATCCCATGTTCAGTAGAGGTAAAAGGGTTTGATTTTGACTTTATATTAGCATCTCTGACAATATGGTTTCAGTGCCTCATCATGACCAAAAAAGGTAATCACCTCAGTTTTGGTTAAAGTCTGGGTTTTTTTTTTTTTTTCAAGGGTTGGGGCCTAAGTAGAAAGAGGTGAGAAGAAGTCTTAATATTAAAGCTAAGTTGGTGCCAGTTTGAAGTAAGAGCTCATTCATGGGCTTTTTTTTTTTTTTAATACAATTTGCTTTGATTTGGTTTGGTTCATGCATTTTTAAAAATCTTCCTTGTGGTGTGCAGTCATTAGGCTTTTATGCCTAAAGAACTGAATTCAGTTATAAGTAAAATTCATTTAATAGCGCAAGCATGATTCCATGTGGTTATTTATTCACAACATAAAATAGCCACATAATTCAACATATTTAATAGTGTCTGCTCGTAGAACTGTGGGGAATTCTGCGGATCTTAGACAAGAAATGCTTAAGTTATAAAAGGCAGTATCCATAATGCTAATTATTCCTGATATCATCAATATGGCAAACTATAGTAGATAGAAGTTTCATGTGGGCCTTATTCTGTGTCTCTATAGAGCTCTGTATTAGACTCCTTTATTTCCAAGATGGCAGTGATTTAACGTATGGGTGGGAGTGGTCACAAAACTTGTCTTTTCTCGGGAAGACGTATGTGGACACCATCCTTCCCTATTCAGCGATAGAAACTGTTTAAAACCACGTCTGTCCCTCTTCTTCCCCATGGGCTGCTGCCGCTGCTGCTCAGCTCTGTTCAAAGTAAGCCCTTGATTATTCTCAAGGGACACCGTCTTTGTGCAATTTGGAAATAATTAGTTTTGTATCCAGAAAAGGTAGGACTAGATATACGTGTAGAATATTCCAATAAAGTCCAGTATGAAAATTGACCTACCTGTATCTGATATTTATAAATGGGCATTGCTTAATTAGCATTTTAAATTGGAATTTTAATAAATGCTATCAATCAGTGACCGATTTACATAGCATTTATCTGGGGAGATGAGGAGGCCAAATATCAATCTTCTTGAGATTCATCTTGGCCCATACAGGGATTTAAGATTTTAAAACCTTTCATTCCTCCCACTAGAGTGTTCCCCTTTGTGTCCTCTAATGTTCTTATTCAAATCCACATCTGCTAATTTGTGCCATCGAAAATCCAGGGGTACGTATCTGAAACGTGGACAAGACCCGCAGGTCCTGAAAAATTCCAGCTGTGCAGTGTTTTACCTATTTAATTGCTCTAAGAGTCCAATTGAACAGCCTCTTCAGATTCTGGCCTAAATAGTTATGTAGTGTTTATTGGCAATTACCTCAAGTAACACCCCCCCCCCCCACAAACACACACACACAGGAAGAGTCACACACATCACCCTGATCTGTGAAATGATCGTGTTCAAAATATTATGACTTAGGAAGATATTTGCTTAAGAGCTCAGAAGTCTTTTGGAGCCCCACAAAATATCTATTGTTCTGTTTTTTGACCCAATTTTACTAAAGAGATTTGCAAAACCCTGAACTAACTTTGAAATTTAGGCTGTGTCAAAGAAATGTTTAAATAATTTCTAGGGTACCTTACTAACGTCCTAATGAAAGGGTGAACATGTTGATCACTCAGGGAAGAACAGACATGATGGTTGTGATAATCATGTTGTAATAGAATGTTTGTGAGTCACGATTTTAGAGGAGCCATCACGCCTGAAAGAAAAGAACCCTATGGGGTAGAGACTTAAGCGTTGAGTAACACCAGACATTTCCATGTACGATGATGAATGTGTTAGATGGTAATGAAAACAGAGAAGGAAAAGTATCCACCAAGAGGTTGATGAGCTGTGTTCCCCTTACCATAGGTAGCATTAGATGTAAAAAGTGACAAAAGTCAAGGTAAAAGGAGTATGCTACAGAGGAAAAAGAAATTACTGTTTTTGAATCACAGATTGAGGTGAGAATACATTCTTTACTGGATCTTACTGATAAATGGAGCACACTAACCCTTTCTTAAAGTATTAATTTTTTGGCTTAAGTCTGTATTTAGACGGCAGTTCGTTCAAATGTGGACTGACAGCTAATCATATAAAGATGTGCTGATTGATGTCCATATCGTAACGTCTGCTTCTTGTTTTCTGTTTCTTCATAAAAATACGGAGGGGTCTTGAGGAATTGGAAGAAAACACGGGTAAATCCCAAAACTCACTAACACACATTCAATTCTCAGTTTAATGGAGGAAGCAGCTGAGGGGGATGGAATGTTCTAGAAAAAAAAAGACAAATTAAAGGAAGGAGGGACGTTGGACTGGAGGCAATACAAAGATAATGACAAGAGTGGATCTGGAGGGGGAGGGAGGCAATTTTTAAATAAAAATGGAAGGGCCGCAATACTGAAGTATGTTTTATTTAAAAGTCAAGCTACTTGGAACACCACGTTAGCTAGTCCAGATCAGGGTTGTCCAGCCGCGGCACATCATTCAGAGTTCGCTCAGACCCCGTGAGCACACGCCGCCAGCCCCGGGGACCCTCCTCCCTCCCCGGGGTGCGGGCCCGGCTCTGCCCTAGGCGGTCGCCGGGGTCCGAGACCGCGGGCGCACGAGGGGGGCGCGGCGCAGCCCCCGGCCGACCTCAGCGGGCGAGTCTCGGCGGCGCAGCCCCGGGGCCCGCGGGGGGCCGGGCCGGTCCCCGCCGCGTCCCCCCGCCGGCGCTGTGGACCCCAGGCCCGGTGCCCGGCCCCTCCCGCCTCCGAGGCACCCACCTTTCCCGAGCAGCGCGTCCAGCGAGCTGGAGCACTGAGTTTCGCTGAGGCCGGGGGAGTGCGGCCACCGCTCTCTTTGGATTAAGTAAACAGCTCGGCTGGGGGATGCATGAATGGTGGCGGATCGGGGGTCGGGATTCATTCACGCGCCGGGGCGGGGGGGAATGAGGTCCTTTTGTGAGCAGTAGTGCTTCTGGCGGAAAGCCGTTTGGCAAAATCGACAGCCACCCGAAAAACCACGGTAGAGAATATCGATGTTTTATGGGCTGCCGGTGTGTGTGCGTGCGTGTGCGTGTGTGTGTTGGTGGAGTACCTCCTATCAGGTCTTTAAGGCACGCCTGTAATCAGTTTTTGGTGCAGTTTTCACACTCTTCGTTTGGGGCACGGCTGTTAAAATGCCCCAGCGTGTGTGTGCGTGCATGCGTGTGTGTGTGTGTGTGTGCGCGTGTGTGTGGAAGGAAGGGTCGGAAGGCGGCGGCCGGGCCGCGGCGGCGGCGGCGGGGCGCAGGGCTGGCGGGGCGGCGGCGGCGGCGGCGGCCGGGCGCGAAGGGGTTAAGAGCCGCCGCCGCCCCCTCCGCGGCCGGGTGTAAACAGAGGAGCCTCAGCCTATCATGTCTGGCTGCCGCTCGCAGCCGGAGCCCCGAGCCCGGCGCTGTAACATGATACGCTCCAGACCGAGGCAACTTGGCAGCGCCGGGCTCGGCTCCGCACGGCCACAGCGAGGGCGCGCCGCGGCAAGGTGGGTGAGCGGCGGCGGCGGAGGCGGCGGAGGCGGCCGGGGCCTGGGCTGCCGGGCGGCGCGCGGGCTCCTCGCGCGGGCTCCTCGCGCGGGCTCCTCGCGCGGCTCCCGGCGCGGCTCTCGGCGGGGCTCCTCGCGCGGCTCTTCCCGCGGCGGGGTCGCTCGCGCGCTCGGCCGCACTCGGGGACGGCGGGGACGGCGGCGGCGGCGGCGGCGGCGGCCCCGCTGGTCTCCCCGGTGGTGTCGGAAGGGGAGGCGGCTCCGCGCGGGTTAGAATCGCCGCAGAGGCAACATTAGCATCTGAAACGAGGTGGCTCTTTAACCCCTGAGGGACCAAATTTGGGGGTTTAGAGGAGGCGAAGGCTGAACTTTCTGGATTCCTCCTCGTCCCTCGGAGTGGTGCAGGTAGCCGCGGGGAGAATGGAGTCTTTTGTTCCCGGTATTTTTTATTAGGTGGATATTTTTTTTTTAATTTTTTTTAAAGGGTAGTATGCAGTCCTGATCCACGAGGTAAAGCTGTCGTTTCTCCTGCATTCTGTGACTTTTGCGATGCGTCTTGTTGGACTCGTTGGGAGCAAATCTTAGCAGTCGTGATTTTGGGTAATTTATGGCTTGGATGTGTTTTAAAATCTGCATTGAGCTCAGATTAATCAGCCCTTTGCTTCCATTAACTAAAATCCATCATACTGATTGCTTAATGGGGAAAGAGGTACCAAATAATCGTGCTAATTAAAAGAGCGGTTTTTCTCTTGCGAAACACTTCGTGTGTGATTTTTGCCAGGAGAGGGTTTTGTACAGCCGAGTCTCTAAAAGAAATCCAACTTTGCCGTTGTGTTTCCATGCAGGTTGCTCCTGGAAAAATAGTTGGGGGCCGGCTGGGGGAAACGTGTGCACTGTCTAGTAAAGTAGAAAGCTTTCTACCGTTTATGTGCGTATTGCCAGAGAATAAAACAAAGATCTGTGGCATCTCTCAGAATGAGAGATGAGAAGTCACATTCCCTGCCTTTCCTGTGCTGGCGTCTCTATCTCTCTGGGATATCTCAGATATGATATGTTAAGAGTCTATGTGCCTGTGTCACAAAGTCATTCTGTCTTCTGAAAGCCTAATATAATCAAATTCAGTGCCTTAAGATGGTGTAGTTGAAGATTTGATCCCTTTCCACTGAAGTGGAAATTCAGTAATTGAAAGCAGATTCACGTCTGGAGTTGTACAAGCCAAGGTTTTCCTTTTTAAAATAAACCTTTTGTTCTCTGGTTTTAAATGTTTCAGAGCTTCATGCAGAGACCTCTCTGTGCTAATTGTTAAAGTAGTCTCGAAGAAAGGATTGAAAATATCCAGAGAAGGCATTTTAGAAATACAGCTAACTTAGCGAGCCTCTCTCAGTAGAATATTTTAGTGCAGCATATACTGTCTGTGGCCCACATTTTTTTTTTCCCCCAGCAGATTCCCTGGCGTTAAAATGCAAGTGTACTGTTCAAAGCCCCCAAAGCCTAAGCGGTGTCCATCTGTCTTAAGAGGTTAAAAAACTTGTGAAATTTGGGTGTGACTCATTTTATACTGTGATCTACACAGTTTGGTGATAAATTGGAAATCAAGTCTAAACTATGTTTAATTTAAAGAGATGCTGGTTCTCTATGAACCGATGAACTGAAACTTGCCCCAGAAATGTGATTTCAGGTTGTTAACCTGGTGTCTTTCTCCTCTTTGGAGGCTAAGCGTTAAAAGCTTTAAAGAATTGGCCATTAAGGACTGAAATTAGGGTACATTCCAGACAAAGAGGGAATCACTTGATCTCTTATTAGCCGCCAAGATAGAGAATGCCATTATGGAAGAGTGTCACCTTCTTCGGCACATGGGATCTAAAATGAATTGTGTGATTAGGAGGGAAAACTTAGAAGAGTTGTACACTGAACAAGGGTAAGTGAGAGATCAGAGAGCTAAGGGAAAGGGAGTGTTCCAAATATTTTTAATTACTAGTTTCTTGAACCTGTTGTGCTGATTATTGAGGAGATGCGAACGGATTGATTTACAGAGGATAACATGGCAGTTCGATTCCTTAAGAACTGCTTGGTGGCTCTTTATTTTACCTTTGCTTCCTTGGCTTCCTGCTAGTTGATCACCCGAGCACATTAACATAAGCACAAAGTGAGCACCTGGTTATGATTTAAAAGGCTGTTCGTGTTCACATTTCTCAGGTAAAAGTCCTCTTTCCTAAAACCAGTGTTGGAAACATCGTGCAAGTCTTTGAGTACCAAATAAAATCGTCCCACACGTTGGCCATTGGACGGGTCGCGTCACGTTTCTTAGATACAGCGGCCTGATGTGCGGCAGAAAAGAATTTAATTCTTCTCAAAGACTTAGAAAAAGAAGAGTGACTTCACATGCACCCTTCCAGATGTCTGAATACTGATTTTCAGTGTAAGATCCTTGTCTAAACACTTAAGCTAACCTTCTTTGTGACTTGTACTTACTATTAGTTTTTATGTCCTTATTATTATTATTATTATTATTAATTTTTTTTTACTTGGAAAGGGGATTCACAGGCTCTTCTGTCATCTCAAATAATACATCCAATTAATCACGGGACTCCTTTTCTTTCATAATGTAGGAAAGTGCAAAGGAGGCACTGTCTAAAATACAGTGATCTTGATAATTAATGCCATAAAATAGATTAAAATGCTGTATCCCAGGTATTCATTTCCTTAAAAGGGCCACCAGAACAGCGTTGCTAAGCACCCGTCACTACTGCAAGTAACAGAAAATGACCCAAATTAAAGAACCTGTTCTGAGCTGTATTCTTGCATTTTCTAAAGTGCATTTCAAAAGGTTTAACAAGACTCATTCAATTAGTGGAGAAAAAAAGATCTATTTTCAGCTCTGATCAGCAATTAAGAGATTGGGCTTTGGAGCATCAGTCTCTTTATGCTTATAATTTATTTTGTTTTCTGGACTTTGACTAAACAATTGTGAATGAAGATTTTTTACAAACCACCTCTCTAACAATCTAAATGCAGAAGCCAAGTATAGGATGTTATTATATTTGTTTTAAGTCTTTATCTAAAGGAGTAATTTTTGTTAACTTCTCCTCATATTAAAAAAGTTTACATTTTACCCTGATGTAGTATATCACTGCTTAACTATAGACTTCTTAACTCTTTTTGCAAATATAGGTATGCATAGATGCACATCTCCATTCCAGCCATGCTTTGACCTCCTAGCTTATCCTGGATGTGAGTGCTTTAGCGCCAAACTTTTGAGAAATAGGATATTCTTCCTAACTTAAGGATGTTTGGGTGTTGTGAATTTGGTACCATGAAGGAGATAGAGTGATATGTCTCAGTGCGAAAGTAAGTGATTACGGGATTACGGGCAGTAGTTTTTCGTTTTTTGTTTTTTGGATTTTTTTTTTTTTTTTTTTTTTTTTTTTTTTTTTTTACCCTAACGTGAGTTGTACCCTTCTGGGTTAGATCAGAACTTCTCCCTAGTTTTGGCTACAAACCCGTCACAACTGTGACCGTGTTTAAAGAGCTAGATCTTCCAGTGAGCTGGTTTTTTAGCTACACCAGCAACAGACACAAACACAAGTGGTGAAACTTGCAGGCAGAGAGGGAAGAATGTAAAGATGAGGAGGTTAGAGAGTAAGAGAGAGGAGCAGGGGGCTTCCCAGAGTTTTAGATGAGGATTACCAGCAAGATTTTGCTGCATCACGTCGATCTGGAAAAGTCTAAAGCATATAAATATAGATGTTAAGTTCTCGATCCTAAGTGCTGTTTTGGCTGTAATCGTATACGAAGTGATTCTATATCCTCAAATAGTGAGTATTTTGGAGCCAAGAGTAACACTTCATTTTTTCTTTAAATAGGTATTTTACATTAGAAATTCTTTATATTTACATGTATCGGATTGCTTGACGTTACAGATTTCTCTAGCAATAGAGGATACGGAATACATTAATAGGACTTTCATGACAGTTTTGCCTAAAATAAAAGGTCATTGTGATACACAATTACGTCTAAGATTTTTTTCACCTGTGTGCATTTAGGTATTTGGAATGTGCTGTTTTTTGACATGTGGAAAAATTTTTCCCCATAGAGAATAATAATTTGATGTGTAGCAGTTATTTGATTATATATTGTTTTACAAGGTTTGACGTGGTATATATTTTAATACTTAAGAAACCAGTTGCTTTAAAATTTATGTGTTGATTTTCGTTACAAACCTGCCTGTTCGGTTACGAATCCTATGTGTTTAAGTTTTGAAATATGTACTCTTAAATCTTTACTACAATGGGGAGAGAACAACTACTTCTTTGGTATCCCAGAAATAGTTTATGGTACACGTATTACTGGCAATAAATTCATTTCACGGGGGAAGAATAAAACTAGAGAAGTACACACAGATATTTGAGGGAGTATCACATCTAAACAATAGTAAGATTTGGGAAGCCACGTGCTATAGTATTTAAAAGAAAAAGAGTTTCCCTCTTAAGAGTTATTTCCCTCTCTTCACATTAAATGCTGTTTCGCATAAACATCTTGTCTTATACATTTACAAAGCAGAATGGATTATAAAGCCTACCGAAATGACTAATACAGAACTAATGTGGAAAAACACTTCACTTTTTTCTATTTATGTATGTATATGGGTCACCGTAAAAGTTTTTAAATTAAAAGGATGTGTGGGAGTTTTCATGAAATTTTTCATGTTAGTTTCTGCACAGTACCTTTTCTCCATTGTCTTAAACTACATCCGGCAGGCAGAGAGAGAACCTGCTATCTGGAGACCTGTAAAATGTAGCCTGGAACTCTTTTTATGCTTTTTCTCTTAAACAGAATTACCGTATATAACAAGTTTAACGTTGTTAACCTTTTATAATTATTTAACCATTATTTCATTTTACCTCCTGCTTAAAAGTTGTACATTAGTGAACTAGACACCTGGCTGTGCTCTTAAAAGTTTATTTGTCTTTCAATTCCTGTGATAGTAGGGGGCAGTACATCTCCTTAATTATCTTTGTTCAGGGAAATGCTGAAAGGCCAGGGTAGTTAAACAAGGCCATTTGGATTTGTGAGGTCGAAGTCAGATGCAAGGAAAGTGGTTAAATGCATTATCATCTTATTGAGCCCAGGATCAGTAAAGTGACCTTGATGGAGGTGGAGAAAACCATTTGGCTATTTTATGATAGCCACCTTGTTTGTTCCAGCCCTGACAGATTTTCTTCTTCCTCTGTCTCATATTTCCTTTTTGTTTTGTTTTGTTTTCAAATATTATTTCCTGTGATTGTAGATTACCAGTGAAGGTGAAGGTTAAAATCCGTTTTCTTTTTAATGACAGCACATTTTCCTCCAGAAGTCTATTTCATGCGTCCACAGAGCTGAAGATATTCCTTCATTAAAAATTAAGGTGACCAGGCCGACTGACCATTCTGTATTTGCTTTTAAGGATCTTTTAATGACGATGATTAGTCTCTTCGCAAAGTAGCTGCTTTTCCTGCTACTTTTGAAATTGTTTTTGAGCTATTAAGAGGAGAGCCTTGCCAACCTCAATTTTAGCATTGGGAATAATGGGAATGATGTTTGTTTTTACAAGTGCCTAAGCGTCTTCGCTTGAAGCTCGTTCACGTGTTGGTAGTTCGGTGGCCGCTGTTCTGGACTCCTCGCTTTGCTGAAAAAAGTTAACACAAAACCAAAAGGTTTATAGTTTCTATAGTTTCTGTTTCTTAACTTTGTGGTCAATATTTCCTTGGTGAGGTATTTCGTATCGACTCCATTCAAATGAAATTCTTGCTTAAATATTTGAACAAGTATTCAGTAATAGGAAGAGTTTTCTTAAACATGGTGCAAGACGTAGCCTTTTTGGAAACTCCAGTTAGAGCAGTTAAATGCTGCATACGAGATTTTTGTTTTCCTAGGCCAAGCTGTCAGACGTAACTGGTGGGGGTTTAACTGATGCTTTACTTTTTCCTGAATCCTTTTTTCTTAACATTTAACCAGAACGAAGTACAGATCTTATCGTAGGAAGAAAGAATTGGCCAAGTATCAAAATACCTAGAATACGATTTCAAACTTTATCAGAGATTATCGCCTTATCATCTTGCTATGAATTATGGAACACTAAAATCTAAGGAACTCAGAATCGCCACGAAGAGTTATGACAGGAGAGTCAGATTTATTGATCGCAAGGGATTTAGTACTTTAAGGACTTTTTATTTTAAAAACTAACATACTGGATGGAAATGTGTTTAAGAGGAATTATAAACTCCCCCCTCTCTGACTCTTCCCACTCTCACGGCCTGCGTTCAGGCTCTTTTCATCTCGTCTTTAGATTCTTTTGTTAGCCCTTCTACCTGGTCTCCTTGCCTCCGTCTGTCTCTTGCTGAATCCAGCTTCTGAACCATTGCCGTGATTGTCATTCGCAATCGTGATTCTGACCGTGGCACATCCCTGCATAACATCTTCGTGAGGTCTTTTGGATCAAGTCCAAATACTTTATATGTCTTATCAGACTTTTCACAATCCCACCTCTACCTCCATTTCTCTTTTCCGCCTATTCCTTTCCACCCAGGCACCCATGCTTGAACACGTTCCTTTAGTGCTAGTTCGGCCATCTCTTACCCTGTCACAGATCTTTCAGGAGTCAGCTTCTGCGGCATTTCACGTCTGAAGCCTGAACAGATTGCGTCCAGCAAAGCTAGCTACTGCTGTACTTCCATAGTGCCTGGTCCGTGTTTCTGTTTCAACACTTAACACAGGGTACTGCAGTCATGTGTTTACAGTTCTCTCTCCCCCACTAGGGGGACAAGTTCCTTCGGGTCACAGCTGTGTCTTACTCATCTCTGGGTGCCAGTACAAACTCTAGGTCTGAGAAAACAGTAGTTACTCAATAAATGTTTGTTGAGTGCTTATCGAACAAAGTGTATTAATTATAATTTAGCTTCCTGGTAATGGACGATCATCCTCATGAACTCTGTTACAATATAATCATTTACCCAGGAGCTGTTGAGGGTGCTAAGTATTCCCAGTCTGAGGCTCAGGTCATGATCTCACGGTTCATGGGTTTGAGCCCTGCATTGGGCTCTGTGCTGACAGCTCAGAGCCTGGAGCCTGCTTCGGATTCTGTGTCTGCCTCTCTCTCTGCTCCTTCCCCACTCACACTCTGTCTCTCTCTGACTCTCAAAACTAAATAAGTGTTAAAAAAATTTTTTTTTTTTAAATATTACTATTATGTATCATTTTGGGGTCCTTACTACGCAGAATGTTTTATACATGCCCTCTCATTTTATTCTCACAACATCCCTTTTAGAAGGGATTTCTCCCTTTTACTGATGGGAAAACTGTTAGAGAAGTTAAGTAAATTCAAGGTGACACAGGCCTTAAATGGTAGAGCAATGATCTGAACGTAGTATTGTGTGATTTCAGACCTGTTCCAGATTTTACATTCCTTCTTGTAAGAATTTTTAACTACGTGTGCAGCTCAAGCGGAGGTATAATTTTTAAGATACATTTTTCATTTTCCTCTCTCGTCATGCTGTCTTTCACTTCTTATTCCTCTGTCATTAAACAGCCAAAGCTATTTTTGTTGTTATTGTAATTTTTGCATAAAAAGGGAATAGAAGCTTATGAACAAAGACTGTTCTCACAGCTACTTCTGTGAATTTTGGCCCTTTTGGTTTATTACCTTCATTTCTTTGCATTTCTGGTCAGGTGAGATTTTGGGGTAAGTGGGGGTCCCAACTAATGTTAAGTGTTTAGGTGGAGCAAAACGTTCATTTCCACAATTAAGGACATTTAAAAGGAGCCAATAGTTCGTTGAATCAGAACACTAAATTTGAATAAGAAAAAAATGCTAGCATTGCATTGGCAAACATCATATTTAATGAGACTTTTCCGGGTGACTGATGTAGGGAAGACTTTTCTTTAATGTGACCATTTGGAGGAACAACCAGCAGCCCTTCAGAGTTTTTCTTACCAGAGGGCTAATCGATGTGGAAGGTTGGAAAAGACACCCCAGCTTTCCCCCTGCCCCATCTTCATCGACATTAGGAGCAAAAACAGCCCACAAAATTGTAAAAAACGGTTTTTCTAACGTCTGTGAACGCGAGTAGGAGTAGAAATTTTCAGACCTGAAGAGACGCCTGAGATCACCTCGTCCAGACCACAGGTCGTATGAAACGGGAAAGCGAGGCCTGAGAATAGCCAGCGTTTATTGTTAGCGTTTCCTAAGCGCTCAACCCTTTGTACAGACACTTCATCTCACCTTCAGAACAACTCATGGACTTAAATACTCTTATAATCTCCATCTTCACGATGTGGACATGAAGGCAGAGAACGGTTAAGGAAGTTGCTGGTTAGAGGGAAAGCACACACCTGAGACGCGCTCCCGCCTCCCTTGGGAATGACCTTGAGACACCACGTCCCTCCCTTGGGAAGTGACCGGGGCCCAGGGCCTCTGACCTCCTATCTGTTTTGTGCCTTGGCAACAATTATTACGGGATGGTAAAGGACCGCATGTGTTGCAGGACGTTTATGAAGGAAATATTCTGCCTCCCTATTTTATAGATGAGAAAATTGAGGCTTCAAGAGATTAAGTGATTTGCATAAGGTTTATTCATTTACTGAAGGACAGAGGCGGGTGGGTCCTAATTTGGAAGTTCTAGCCTTCATTACTGAATTCTGCCTCCAGGTTAAGTTAAATTAGGTTTTGTTTCAACTGTAGTCCTCACGTTGCTTTACATGTAAGTTCTCTTTACTGTCGTAGAGTAGAAATGTGCCTGTACGCAGCCTTTTGTAAACGTTGGGATCATTGAATGTTGCAAATATTTCCATTTGTTCAAGGCGAAGCATTTATCAACAAGTACTTACTGAGGGAATATGTGTTTAGTATTGTACTCTGCTTTTAATACTATTTAGATTTTTTTTTTTTTAGTGAACCATAATCATAAATGATCATCTATGTTATGGCTAATGTCCACTCCCTGATTAATATCCGGCAATGATTAGCATCATTGATTAGAAAATTAGTAGATTATGCCTTTATTGACACTTCTATTTCCTATTTAATGGTTTGTGTATTTAATTGATAGCGAATGCCTTCATTGTTAAAGGCTATTAACACATCAAAATGGTATTTATTGAACCTGGCAAAATGATAAATTATATTTGTGTTTAGTCCTTTGCGCCCAAGGCTAATCTATTGGTGGTCTTGTTTTTTTTATAGTTTTGGCCTGCTAAGAACCTCTGCTTGGGAGCCAAACAAATTAGCACTTTATTATCTGCTTGTGTGACTTTAGAAAAGTTGCTGGAGTCTGAATTGTTCTTGTAAAAGGAGGTAAAGCAGACCGTTGGCTTCAAATGATACGGATTCTAGTAGAGGTTCTGTTAAACTTCTTCAGCAGATTCAAAATTATTGGGGGAAAAAATCAAACTTAAAATGGTAAGGAAGCATTACGCATGGATAAAATAGATCCTAAGTTTGTACATTTTGTACTACAGGGTTAGCTTCTTTTTATGTACACGGCCTGCTTCTTCTGTGCATCTGTTTGCATTTTTTTGTGAAGGTGTCATGGGTCAGGGAATCTGGGGCTCTCTGCTGGCTTTTGTGTTAATTCAGCTTGCCTAAGGAGTAGGAAGAGAAGGCGTTCCCTGCAGAGGAAATCTGCTCGCCAGCCTCCAGGGAAGTGGCTAACTGTGGGGCCGCGTTTGCTTGCGAATTTGGTGGTTAGTTGGTTGTAAGGGCTTCTGAAAGTGAAGGTGGCTGTCCTTGCTGCAAATAGATTGTTGCTGCTTTCATGTTCCGTCATAGCGCCTTAACCAGACTTCTTTGAGACTGCTCTTTTGAAATGGAGTTTATTTGCAACGCACAGATAAGACTAGTTCTTGTCCTATAGGATAGGCACGTCTCGTTTCGATCAAATACCAATTTAGCTCATTTGATTGTTCACTTTCTCCCCAGGCTTGACTAACCAACACTGGGCTGTTTCAGAAAATTAGATCTGCATTCAGAGGGTATTTACCACAGTTAAATATATGCTGTGAGTCCTTCCCGAAAGAGAAAAATAGGGGATGACTCCTGAGATGACCCTTTGAGGGCAATAATATTCATCTGGGTGCATTCTGGTATGTTAAAGTGTCACGTGGCATTATATGAGAGTCCCTTTTTACATGTCACAATTAAGGACTGAACCCACGAATGGCGTCCTTAATTGGCAGAAAAATTAAATTTAGAAATTTAGAAACAAAACTCTGTAGTTGATTTTAACTGATGTAGTTGATTTTATTTTTATTTTTTTTTTAATGTTTATTTCTTTTGAGAGAGAGACAGACAGAGTGTGAGCAGGGGAGGGGCAGAGAGACAGGGAGACACAGAATCCGAAGCAGGCTCCAGGCTCTGAGCTGTCAGCACAGAGCCTGACGTGGGGCTCGAACCCACAAGCTGTGAGATCATGACCTGAGCCCGAGTCAGATGCTTAACTGACTGAGCCACCCAGGCGCCCCTGATGTAGTTGATTTTAAATGATGCTTAGATTTTTTTTTTAAACTTCTAAGATCTGTGAGTGTGTAATAATACGTTGATTTCTTTAAAGTATATTTAAATTTCATGCATATTACACTTTATATAGAAATGTATGCTTTTTATGCTTCCAGTTAGGAATAGAGGATTCAGGTGCTGGGTCTTTTCATAAATTGAGAAAAGTTATTTACTTTCATGCTCAGATATCAGTATAAATACCTGGTTTATTAAAATACTTATTAATAATATTTATTTCAGTAGTGCCTCAGTTTCTCAAGAGATAGGCACTAGAATTGTAAACGTATAATAATCTTTCCACCTCACTTGAGGCAGAACATGGGTGAAATTCAGTATTAAAGATTTTTAAAGTGTATTTGTGGAGAAAGAAAGCTGATAGTATCTTTTCATTTAAAAGACCATCTCCTTGTGTATATTTTATAAAATTCTTTTCTGACCCCTATTTCCAGAAATATCTCAATTAGCAATAATATTGCTAATTTGTAACATTGCTAATCCCACCTCCAAATTCTTAGGGTGTACTTTAACCTCTAATGAGGTACCTCAGTGGAAAGAGAGCACTTGAAGATTTTATTAATCTCTGCGGTGTGGAAACAGAAACACTTGGAAAACAGAGGTAAGTAGTTCTAGGCTCTGCCAGAACAATAGGTCACTGTTGTGATCCTAGGACAGAGGACCTTAAGATGGAACAAAGGTAAATCTGATAGACTCCATTAAATTATTTCTCTCTTGGGGCGCCTGGGTGGCTCAGTCGGTTGAGCGTCCAACTTCAGCTCAGGTCACGATCTTGCAGTCCGTGAGTTCGAGCCCCGTGTCAGGCTCTGTGCTGACAGCTCGGAGCCTGGAGCCTGCTTTGGATTCTGTGTCTCTCCCTCTCTCTGCCCCTCCCCCACTCATGCTCTGTCTCTCAAAAATGAATAAATGTTAACAAATTAAAATATATATCTCTCAAGTTCACCAAGAATATATGTTATTGTTAACATAGCAGTCAGATATGTATACATTTTACATACATATATTTTCATATATGTATGTGTGTGATTGCTCTGTTTAGGAGAATTCCTCAGTTACACTTTTTTTGTTGTTGTTTTTAAATGATTTAGTCAATCATAACCCAACGAAACATCCGATTCACGTTGCTAAGATAGACGTCGGTCACAATGAAATAGACGAAAATAAGCCTGCTTTTACTATAGGCTAAAATATCCCATGTGGCAGATGAAACCCACAGCAGAATACCAAGGTTCTGTGCCAGGGAGGGATAAACAGCAGCCCCAGGGAGTGGCCGTCTGGGAGAGGGCAGGAGGGGAGGAGCAGGGAGAGAGGGAGCATTGGCAGTGGTGTTTGCTATCTTTGTGACATTTGATGTCTTTCAAATAAAGCAAGAGATCTAAAGTTAGCCACCTTTTATGATCCTGTTCTATATGTGCTATTTATCACACAACTCCTCCTTCCCTTAAACGCAGGGAAATTGTTAGTGAAATTGTCAGTGTTGAACCCGATTGTTAGTGAAATTGTCAGTGCTCCATTTCGTAAAATGAGATTTTTTTAACCCAGTAATCACTGAGTTTGTCACTGTACTTAGTCATGGTTACTATAGGGCAAATTCTGTTCTCTGTCTCTAAACTTGAAATCAATACGTAATATTTAACTGCAGCATATTTTAGGAATTTACAAATTTATTAAGGAAGATCAGTTCATAAATTTTAAAAAGTGAATGTAGTCAGCACCAATTGGAAACCTAATCTGGTACACTCTTTATCATCCAGTTCCTACTTGTGTTCTCTTGAGTCCGTTTAGACTAGTTTCTTCCCATTTATTTATCTATACTCAGTCATTAGTCATAAAGTACTGATTTTGATTGTATATATGTATATATATTTACTTTATATAAATATTTACTTGTGCAATCACAGTCATGTTTTATAATACCTTCCTCATTAGCTACCCTGCCTTTAACATTCCTCTTCAACCCAAAAAGGCAAATTGTCTTTCTCAGGGATCTTCTCTCTCTTATCTTTCTGCTACTCAGAAAACCTTATCATGATATCAAGAAAGTCTCTGAACCCGACGGACGAAGGGGTGGGATTCTGGACAAGTGACAGAGAGGAGGCGTTCTAGGCAGAGGGAGGTACATGTGCAGTTTCGGAAGTTGGAATGTGTGAAGCATATTTGAAAAAATATCAGATAATCTACTTGGAGCATGCAGTTCATGAAAGAGAATTTTGGAAGATGAGGCTAACGAAGGCGGTGGAAGCCAGGACATGGAAAACTTGGAATCTGAGATTAAAGGATTTAGGTGTTCATCTGGGATCCACCGCGGATTTGGTGTAGAACACGGTGAGAGAACAGAATGTGTTTGGGGAAGATCTCTCTGGTTGTTGAAGGGGAAAAAGGAAATCGCAGAAATAGAGAAACCAACCCACAGTGGGTTTTTCCTCCTGTTATTTTCACTTCGTGGCTTTCTCTCAAATTTCTTAAATGTTACAGTTCATTAATATAAGCTTCACAAAGGCAGGAACTGCCATGAAAGTTGGTGTCCTCCCAGCCTAGAACCACGCCTGATACTTGGTGGCACTTGGTGCGGACCGAATGCTTGTTGAATTGAATGAATGAGGACATCGAGGTGCAGAAAGATCAAGTGACTTTATTGAGTTTACACAGCTGATAGTGACAGATCTGTGACTCCAAATTGCAGCCGACTCCAAGTGTGGCGTTCTTTTGAGTAGGAGTGCTAAGCTGTCGTACCTGTCTCGTCCTCCAGCAACGTCTTCTGTCCTCCTAGTCAACTCCCATCTTAACTGCTCAGTCACTTTTTCCAACAAAGGATTGCAGACTTTCTCCTTTCTTACATGCTCATTACAGCCTCCCCTGGGCTCTTAAGAGGTTGCTCTCACGGACTGATGCAATTGGTTAAGCTCTCTACTCGATGGCTTTCTTTAGATGGCAAACTCAAGGTCAGAGATTATGTCTTCTGTTTGGGGTTTTGTTTGTTTGCTTGTTTGACTTTTCAACAGCCCTCCTCCCCCAGAACGCATGTACTTGGAACCCCTTTATCTGAACAGAGAAGCCTGTTGACTGACTGCCTGAACTTTAGGTCTGTCTTTTAGTTCGCATTCTTCAGACGTTACAGACATGCGATTAAAATTACTTTTTTCGGGCTGCCAAAGAACCACTTAAATTTGCTTGATATTTTTGTAATAGCTGAAAAAACAGTGAAATGAAAAATTTGAGGGTTTTCTAACTCTATATGAAAGCCATAGTCTTGTGAAAAAAACCCCAAAAGTCTAGTTTATCATTTTTGTAGTTTAAAAGCAAAAGGAAAGACACAGCGTTATTCTGCCTGAATCTGGGAGACCACCTTGAAATAAGACTTCACATAAAGAGCATTGTTTTTTTGAAACCATTGCAGGTGAGGTGCAGCGGTGACGGTCATTGTGAGGTGACCCAGTATTGTCTGAATGTTACTCACAATATTAGCCCTTACATCTGTTGCCAGCATTTCACTTTACTTGAGATGGATCGTTCAATTGCTGGAATACGTTAGCCCAAGTGTCTCTTACTTGTGTAAGTCTTTTCCTGAAAAAAGTGCTATTCATTAAATGTAACAGAGGCTCTTACTGTGATTAATAAAATATTAAGGAATAAATGTTCTCAAATAGACCAAGAATTTGCCACACTTTTATAAACATTTATAATTGTCAGTAAATCATTAACCTTTAGATTTAGAGATGTTTTCCTCACAGTTGAAAGGGTAAAAGCTAAAAATAATGTGCTCATGAAATAATGAGTTTTGTAAAATATAAAATATTCATCTGTGATTCAGAGGAATCCTGGTATTACTACACTTGCCAGATTTAAAACTTTTTAAGGAAAATTTTACAATAAAGTTAAGCTCGAATTGAGTTGGAAATACTGAAATATGAACCAGGCTTATGCTGAATATGGCAGTAATGTGTAGTTCTCTGCAGTATTGATTTAGAATTTTAGAAGTTATAAAATTGCATGCCATGGAAAGATGATTTCAGAGAAATAATATGTTTTCAGATAGATTCTGTGAGAGAGCCATACTTCTGTTTTTACCTTATAATCTTACTACCTTAGAACCATTAATGTCATTTTATATATAGGTAAGATTAATATATTTGTATCTTTCGCTTGTTGAATTAGAAGCTTTCTGAATATACTCTTCCTCTCCCCAGTGCTCCCTAAATTTACTTCGTCTGTGGTCTCTGAACATCCATTGCCTTATTTTAGAGACAGAATTTCTTCGGTAGTGTTACTGACACTCTTTTAGAGGGTGGGGCAGAGAAAGGGTGTATTGATTAAAAACTCTCAGGGGAGTGAGTAAAATATACATAACCCATTAAAGTTAATTTCTAATAGTTAAGTCTTTCTTAAAGAAAGAGCTTGAACACAGTAAAACAAATGTTTGCAGTGGTTTTATACAAACTGGTAAAATAAAACACTAAAATGTTTTGGGAGCAAATAAATAAATGTCTTATGAAAGTATTAGGGAGTTGGAAATCACTGTTCCCAGGTATTTATAGCAATAGTATACTGCTAGAGTATTCACTTTAACTTAAGAAATACTTATTAAGGGGCGCCTGGGTGGCTCAGTCAGTTAAGCGTCTGACTTCCGTTCAGGTCATGATCTCACGGTATGTGAGTTCGAGCCCCGCGTCGGGCTCTGTGCTGACGGCTCAGAGCCTGGAACCTGCTTTGGATTCTGGGTCTCCCTGTCTCTCTGCCCCTGCCCCCCGTGCCCCCACCATGTGCACACACGCGCTGTCTCTCTCTCAAAAATAAATACACTTTAAAAAAGAAATACTTAGTACCAACTCTGTGTTTGGCATTGGTGCTTAATTAATATTAAGATATAAGAAATTCACAAATAAGTATACTGTCTTACAGTATTCTTACAACCCTGTCTTGCTTATAACACTTTAATGCATGCCTACGAGTTTCTTGTGGAAATAAAATGCTTTGGGGTCTTAAATTTTTACTGAGAATGTTTTATTCTGTTTCTCATTGGCCAAAGGTAGGTCCAGATCTCACGTCTGTGTTAAACTTTACTAAACATAGACCAAGCTTCATCATTACTGAAAAGGTTGAAGCCAAACTATAATGCCATTTTGGGTGATAGCACTAGGCTGTTAGGCTGATGGCTAAGTTTAAATATTAGCGTCAATCACCAAAGACTAGATGAAAACAGGAAACAAAGCACTGTACCGGCCCAAGAAAGATGTAATGCTTCATTGGTTGGTTTCTTAGGCATTTGAGGAGGTAGAGTTCCCTACGGCTGCTTTAACAAATTATTATAAACTGGGTGGCTTAAAACAACAGAAATTCAATCTCTCATAATTCTGGAGGCTGGAAGCGCAAAGTCAAGGTGCCAGCAGGGCCGTGCTTCCCCTGAAGGCTCTAGGGGATGGCCTTCCTTGCCCTTTCCAGCTTCTGGTGGCCCAGGCGTTGTCTGGCCTGTGCCTCACTGAGATCGTCTCCACGTGGCCATCTTCCCTCTGTCCCTCTATGTCCCTTCCTCACCTTGTCCTTTATTCATCCTTCAAGGACACCAGTCATTGGATTTAGAGCCTACCCCAAAGCATATGACTTCATCTTAACTAACTGTAGCCGCCAAGGCCTCATTTCCAAATAAGGTCGCGTTCTGAGGTTCTGGGTGGACATGAATTTTGGAGGCACACTATTCAGCCTACTACAGTGGGAGAGAAAGTAACACAGAAGAAGCAGGTAAAAAATGGTTTTCTTTGCTGGCCTCAGTTTTTTGCTTTCTCATTCCTTAGTGGGTTGAGAGAAGTTAGAACTGGGCACTCATACCTTCGTACTCTTGTTCTTTAAAAGCTATTTTATCTGCCAAAACTGACGTACGTGTCTCTTCTCCTGGATCTCACTATATGGGAAACTCCAGTAGGAGGGCCATAGAATTTTGAGTGTTTGCTATTCAGTCATGGGGCAATTAAAATTTAGCTTTTATGCTTCTTTTTTTACTTTCAGAATTTGAAAAACTAAACAGAAGCAAAAGCTATTGAGGCTGACGAGCTTACAGATATAGCACTCAGAAAATATAAACTTTCTTCTAGTTGTAAATTTAGCTTTATAGAGTACACGGTAATCATTAGTTGTAATAAAATTTTTGTGGGTATGGTCTTATGCCTCTCAATTTCCCTGTATGTTTTAAACTTACTATTTAAAAAATATTTTTAATGATTATTTATTTTTGGGAGAGAGAGAGAGAGAGCATGAGCAGGGGAGAGGCAGAGAGACAGGGAGACATGGAATCTGAAGCAGGCTCCAGGCTCTGAGCTGTCAGCACAGAGCCTGACACGGGGCTGAAAGTCACGATCCGTGAGATCATGACCTGAGCCAACGTCAGACGCTTAACCAACTGAGCCACCCAGGCGCCCCTAAACTTACTATATTTTTAATGAAAAAAATAAGTGGTATAACAAATGAACTTCATGATTGCCAACAAAGCTTATTTGTGATTTATTCAAAAAATTACCCTTGGCTTTCGATTTGAGTTGCAAAAGTGAAATACCCATACATACCCGGGAATTGTTTTAAAATATCAACCGTATTTTAATAAGCGCTTGAAGTATTTCTCCGTGAGAATGAATAGATATCTAGGTCAGGAATTTCAGGAGGTTTATCATCATCTTTCAAGACAATAAATGATACACTGAAGTCTAAAGTGTTATATTTCCAAGGAATGATGGATGAGATCCTTTCCTAGGGAACAGCTACTGGTTAATTAGGTGGGAGAGACCCTTTCGGGGTAGTGACTAGGGAGGCTGCAGACCAGGGAAGAGGCCCATCAGTGCTCATACTGTACATGGTTGTCGCTCCACTGGGGGTCAGCCCCGCCAGGGGGAGGGTATATATGTAAAACAGACTACTGGGGAATATGGCTTAAACCCTTCTCTGTGAACGTGTACCTTGTAAATCTTCAGTGGTAGAAAGGTCTATTGTGCCTTTTGGGGGAGGTAAGGGGTGGAGAATAGGAAAAGGTTCTGGATCAAGGACTTTTCTACCAGTCGGATAGCAACGGGTTTATCAGTGGGATTCATCTACGGCGATGTCTCATTTCAGGCCTGAAACAATATCCACTTAGGTTGTTGGATGATCGCTCAGCTTTCTCTTCTACTGCTGGGATATTTTTTCTCCATGAAGCAAATGGGCCTCCCAGCCTCCACTTCCCTGAAGTACATACACGTTTTCCCCAGGTCTGTCTGATGGCCCACAGCTTAATGTCAGCCCGTGTGCTGACTGGGGGAGAGGGATGTGTTTCAAACCCCAGACCTTCCCTGTCTTTCTTGTTTACAATCGTAATTGATTTTATTCAATAATATAAATTTTTAAACACATGTTCGACAGGTTTTCTAAGACAAGTACATTTTACTATATGAAAATATGTCTGAATCTTATTGCAGAATATTTTTCCGAGGCAGATATTCCAGAAATGGCTGGCCTGAGAGAATCGGGGTGGGGGGGGGGGGGCGCGGGGGAGGAGAGCGTAGTGCTTCGTCACCTCTGTTGCTCAGTTTACTTCCTCTGTTCCGTTTTCCTTGAAATGAACTTAAGTACACTGCTGTGTAAGGAAGTCAGGAAGACCCAGGTCTTGTCTCTGGTTGTCCCTCAGGTTGCACAGGAGAAGGAAGTAGAGGGAATGATCCGACTTACAAAACTTAAATTCCTAATAATGTAAACAATCATTAAATTTATAAAAAAAAAAAAATGTTGGCCAGTTTGAAATGTTTCAAAGCCCAGAGGCAAATGCAACAAATAAAAGGCGTAAAAGTATTTCATCATCATTTGTTCATTAAATAACCAAGTTTCTCCCACTTTGTTCAAAAACAAGTTACTTTGTTTAGTGTTAGGTCCTTATAGCATTAGGATCCCCCGTATATTTGACAGTGGCCAGCTCTCTGCGTTCCATGGGCCATGCGTCCTGGTTATAAGGACAAGATGGATGTCAGCGATGTGGCTTCTAATCTGTGCTCTGGTGCCCACTGCCTTATTTGGGTTGGATTACAAAAATCCTAAATAATGACTCAAAAGACCTTTTAAAAGGATTGGCTTGGAATAGAAGATCTCAGAGATTCTTTCAGCTCTGAAATTCTTTTATTGTACTTTTATTTAAACTGACACATAATACCCCTCCATTCAAATGTCCATTATCATGGACCAGAACTGTGTTCTTTCCCCACACCTGCATGGAAGTTTTCCTGATAAAGAAAATAACACATGGTTTTTTTTGCCAGTCTACTTTTTTTTAGTTCTGATGATTTGTTTAGAAATAAGTAACCCAATTTGATACATTAATTTTAATGGATCCCCCTTTAGTACTGTATTAAGCTTGGTAGCCAAAGTTATTTACTTATCTCTCAGGAGCCTTTATGTAAATTGAAAATAAACAAAATCTCATGTGTGGGAGGGTGTGTGTAGGGGGTTGTGGGAGACTGTGAGGGGGGGTATGGAAGGTGTGGGTGTTTTATAATTAGTATATTAACACTATCTCTCGTTTGTTTCCAAAAATAATAGTCACTAATTTAATCTGTGTTTTGAGCTACTGGCCAATTACTTTGGGGGAAAAAACTAATCTCAATATGGATGTTTAAAATAAGTGATTTAAAATAAAGATCCGTAAATCAGTATGATGAGAAGATTTTAGAATTTCTTTTACATACTTAGCCAGAAGAGTCAGTGAGTGATTTTTTGAAAGTCTGTGTTTATTTGTACAAATCTCCAATGGAAGCATTGTCTCTAACAGTGTTTATTCTTGAATATTGATAAGCATCTGAGCCTCTGCATAAATGAATTCTTAAAAGTAGACTAAAGAAACAAGCTGAGATTTATATCTCTTGTTTTGTTTAGTGTTAAGCTCTGCTACCATATGCCCCAATTTCATAATTTTACAGTAGTCAAATAAAATTAAAGCGTTAATTGCCACATTTTCAATTCACCTAATTCATATTTCATGTGTTACATTTCAAAAGAGTTACATAACTCTAGGTAACAAAGGACTTATCAAGATCGTGAGAAAATCAAGACCCAGTGAATTTAAGAGATTTGTGGACATACGTACGTAGGTCGTGTAGAAAGGGAACTAAATGCAGTTCTGGATTCTTACCTAGTATCTTTCGCTCGTACCAGTGTTTTATTAAAATAACGGCATCAGCCTTAGAAAAAATAAAATAGTTATATTTCTACCTGCCTAATGTATATATAAAATCCTGCTTTATAACAAATATAAAGGAGTGATTTTAATAATGTTTTTTTTTCCTTCTGTTGTATCAGATATCCCTGGACATTTGGAAGAGTTCCTATAAATTTGAATTTTTTAATTACAAAATATCCAGCTGGGACTGGGCCATTTTTAGAAATGAGTAATAGAATCGTAGAGTTGGAAAGAATCTCAAGTGGCAGTGAATGCTAACTTATCCCTCGGGTAAGGTCATCATTAAAAAGTATGGAAGTTTTTTATATATTATTGGAACTAGTTTCGTGGTGGGGCCCTAAAGTCATTTATCTGGCTATATTGTCCTAAGTGAGTTATTTATTCACTAGTAAGAGTAAGACATAAATGCTGTGTTATAAATCTGATAAGGAAACACTGTATAAGCCAGACAGATAAAGTCAACCCCCAATTTATATAACTCTGTATTTTAAAAGTGTATTTGGAACTCAAAGAGTATTTCCTCGCAATGTCGTAAGCTTCGCAGGATAACCTGCAAGTTCTCGTGTAACCCAGAGTATAACAGAAGAAGAACAATACTATAACATTAATTTCTCTCAGTTCTGAATGCCAGGAACACAGCCCCTTTGGTTACATATTTGGACTTCAACCCTATCCCTTCTACAGTAGGCTACAGAATAGGATGTATACAGATAATTTCAAAGCGGGGAAAGGAAATGAACAGCAAACCATAATGGCTGCTAAGAGGAGAAGGGGTCCTAGGAAATTGGAAAGATCTGTATTTCATCTTTGCCAGCAGTGAAAATAAAATACGTTGGTAACACCACCATGTTTTGAAGCTTCTGCGAACACCAGGTGAGAGTTTGCCATCGGAGATGTGCTCCAGTGTAGGTCCATTAGGCAGGGGCTCTCAAAACCCTTTGCCTCAAGCGCGGGTCGGTTCTGGGATGTTTTGAAGCCTGCAGGTCCTAAGAGAACTACCCTTAGAGGGAAGGCCCCATAATCCTCCAGGTAAATGGCAACACATTTGTTGCACAGCCCTGAAACTTTTCCGTTTGAATAAGACAGTTACAGGGTTTTAAAAGTAAATTAGATTGGGGACAGTATTTTAAGTCATTTAAATGCAGATTGGTGGTGTTCTTCTGGTATAGAAATCTTCCGGTAACGGAATGTGCCCTACCTGTCAATAAGAGTAAAATTATACTTGCCTTGAAATTTATTGGGATTTCCTTCCCTGACCATTTTCTTGGGGAAATTTTAATGAGCAGTGAAATGACCAAAAGCTGGACAGCCAGGGGGAGGAAAATAATCTAAAGCATGCTTAATTATCCTCAGTATAATAAAAACTTGACCGTAATGCAAGTACATTCAGACTATCTAAAAACATTTGAAAGTGGCCTTCCACTGTTAGGAGAGCAGATGTGCCACTGTATACTGTCTTTATCTGATGAGCTTCCTCATATAGATAAAAATAAATATATTGTTAGTTATATTTGTCTATTATAAATTAGGTAGATGACTTCTAAAAGTAAGTACTTAAGAAATAAAAATGAAATGGAGATAATCATAGATGTATAGATCATTTAAGCAATATTCCATATGATATCACAGTGCACATGACTTATTCTCCTGTTTCCTTAGAACTTATATCCAGAAGTCCACTTTTATTCTAAAACTTCATTAAATAATTATTGTCACCAGACATGATGAAGAGTCAAATTTAATTTTAGTGAGACACGTTGGGCTGGATTTTCCCTATCATTATTGCCAATTAAACTTTCCCTGAAAGTTAAAAGAGTGGTTCATTTTAATTACTAAAGATACCCAGGTGGGGGGGTGGGGGGCTGGTTTCTTGAGTGGATTCTTTAATTTTAGACATTTCAAAAGACTTTTTGCCTGGTGAGTAAATTATAGAGTAGAGGCCAAGACCTCCATTCTTTCTAGAACCTTGAATTGCTTCTCTTATTCTGCCTAAATATACTTGGAACTACCTTTTTCTTATCCTAAAGTTTTATGTTTCTATTTTCAGGGTTTTTTTTGTTTTTTGTTTTTTTTTTTTTCCTGATTAGACTAGCAGTAGGTCTCTGTTACATGTTTTTTGTGTTTTTTTCCCAAACCTTACCTCCTTAATTTATAATTGTTTTTCTTTTCCAATTAGCAACCTCTGATCTAATCTAGCTGAACCCCCTTTGGTTGTTTTCCTCGAACATAATTATGGTTACTAATATGCTGATGAGTACAGCTTTGTCCCCCTCCATGTGTGGGTGTTTTTTTAAATCATTAATTTGTGTACATTTTGCAACTGCAGATTTAATTTTTCTGGGTTATTGGAATCAGATAATGTGACTTGCAGAGTGTTAGCTGTTAGAGTTTTTTTGAGATTTTCTTTGCATTTTTTATAGTGGGCTTCAAACTTTTGCCTTGTAGTCTCACTAAAAGAATTTTGAAAAACCGAATACACTCTCACACATTTTATAGTTAAAATCTAATGTTTTTTGTCACCAGTAAGAACAGTTGCGTAGGATTAATTAATTTCCAATGTATGACATATATTGACATTTTGTATAAAACTGTTACAACATGGGGCACCTGGGTAGCTCAGCTGGTTAAGTGTCTGACCCTTGATTTCCTCTCAGGTCATGATCTCAGTTTGAGAGTTCAAGTCCCCTGTTGGGCTCTGCACTGACACCAAGGGGCCTGCTTGGGATTCTCTCTTCCCTCTCTCTCTGCCCCTTCCCTGTTCACTCTCTCAAAATATATAAACATTTAAAAAAAAATTAGAACATAATTTTTAAATGTACATTACTAATAATAAATGGTAAAAGTCCTAGTAATTTTATGCTCACCATCCTTTATGTACAAATAAATTAAGAAGCTGACAATTGGATATTTTGCACTATTTTATGTTCTCTCTGAGACTTGTATTTTCATTCCACTTTCCTGAGAGCACTTTATTTTAATGCAGTTTAGTTTTATTAATTATATTTATTATTTATTCTTGAAAGTCCTTTATTTGCAGCCATAAGTAAATAAGAAGTGGAAGTAACTTTTTTTTTCCCCCTGTGGCTACAAGATTCTAAGAACTGGGAGCAAAATTTCTGCTTTGAGTTTTTAATACAGTCAGTATGCACCTGATCCAAAACCAGATATGCATATTTAATAAAAAATTATTGGCCATAAAAATAAAATTCTGGGGGCGCCTGGGTGGCTCAGTCGGTTGAGCGTCCGACTTCGGCTCAGGTCACGATCTCGCGGTCCGTGAGTTCAAGCCCCACGTCGGGCTCTGGGCTGATGGCTCGGAGCCTGGAGCCTGCTTCCGATTCTGTGTCTCCCTCTCTCTCTGCCCCTCCCCCATTCATGCTCTGTCTCTCTCTGTCTCAAAAAATAAATAAACATTAAAAAAAAAATTAAAAAAAATAAAATAAAATTCTGTTGGAAGTGTATCTCTTAATGAAATGGGGTGTTAAGCGTTCGTAATGCTTTGTTTTATCGGGGTACAGTTTAACTGTTGGTTGTTCGTCAGCCTACTGCTCTACAGTGTATATTGGGGCATTGCCACATGGCAACTTTTGAATGGTTTTCTGTCCTTTGAGTGTAGGTAAGAAAGGAAAATTTCTTCTGCAGCTATCCCTTCAGCCAAATCAGTATCAAGGCCTGAAATGGACTCCTTTGGGCTACTCAGGCATGCACACCTCCTAGAAGAGCTTTTCTTACTCCCAGAATTGCAGATACCACAACTTGAAGGCCTCTTACCTAATACTGGATACATCTTTATGAATGATTGTATTTTTTAAAAAGTATATTCTTTATATGTAGGTATCAACATTTGCTCTGTATCTCTTAAGGCAAATTCAAATTTATTCATGATTCAGACGACTGAATATAATTCCGCCGAGATACTGTTAGCGTTGTAGATGGGCTAAGTCTGCTCTCTGAGGAACTATCCCTGTGTTTCAGGATACCTAGTGGTCTTAACTCTTGTTCATAGACGCTAAACCAACTTTGTAGCCACCCAAACACCTCGCCCTCCCCACACCGCCTTTCCAGTCGTTCCCAGGCCAGTGGGGCTGTCCCTGATTGAGAATCACTGATTGAAATCCCAAGTGTAAGTATTCTTTTTTTTTTCATGTTATTTGAAAGACCTGTTAGATTTTTAAAGTCTTTCGTTATTGTTTTGTTTCTGTTTATTGTTTTTATTATTTTTTTTTAAGTTTATTTATTTTGAGAGAGAGGAAGAAGAGAGAGAATGAGCAGGGGAGGGGCAGAGAGAGGGAGAGAGAGGATCCCAAGCAGGCTCCTTACTGTCAGCTTAGAGCCCAATACAGGGCTCAAACTCACAAACTGTGAGATCATGACCTGAGCCGAAACCAAGAGTCAGACGCTTAACTGATTGAGCCTCCCAGGTGCCCCTTGTTTCTGTTTATTTTTCAATGAGTTTCATATTCTTTTGGTTTATTTGCTACATAGAGTTCATGCCTACTATATCCTCATTGCATATTGCAGTTTTAATAGATTCTTTTTATCCAAATTAATGCTTTTTTTTAATATGAGAGATTACTACCTTATCTGATACGGATATTCTATCCCCTGCTTTCTTTTTAATTGCACTTTCCTGGTTTTTCTGTGCCTGTAGCTTTAAATTTAACCTTAGTAGCTGCTTCCTAGTGCTGTTGACCCCCATGAGCTGAAGGGGTTGCAAGTGATGTCTCACTTCTCCTAGACCTACCCCCGTCTGCACACCTCAGTTCTTCACGGAGGTGACGTGAGCCACGTTTCATCAGGATTTCCTCTGTGTAAGTCCTTAATTCTGTTTCTCAGGATGAGCAATGCAAATTCATTGGAAGAATCTTCCTTCTAACTGGTCACAGCTACAGTGGAACTAGCCGAAATTCCTACAGTTCTTGTAAGGTGATGTGCTCTTTCGGTGCTAGGTTATCTCTAGGTGGTGTAGCCTGTGGCCATTTTGGTTGTTATTAAGAGAGGGAGAGGAAGGGCACCCTTTAGATCTGCCTGTGCGTAAGTTACCATCTTACTATGTTGGCAAATTCTGTTCTTTTAAGAACACATCTGTGATTTTCAGTTTAAGTAAATTCAAAATCTGGGACAAAGGGATGGGGAATGGGTATGTCTACTATTTATGTATATTACTTATCTAAAACCGGTCCCCCTTTTTGCTCTGGTTTTATGAAAGTTTAAATATTGAGGAAATTTACTAGGCGGAAGCTTTAGAAAACAAATCCCATTTAGGATGGAGGATATGTTTTTATATGTTTAACATCAGGCTGAAATGCCGTCGTAGCAGAGGAAATTCAGAAAAGTATTTTGCAGGTCTTACAAGATTGATAACTTCAGTGGCTTATATCGTTAGAAACCCTAACATCTCTTCTTACATACATATGCATACTTCTCTATTCTGTTCATAAATTTAACTTATGTAAATGACAAGGAGTAGCAAGCCCACACTTAGGGATTTTGTCTTCACTGACTAATTCATCAGCCGTTTTCCCTTTCTGTAGTCGCAGATGGTTTTAATATCTGTCTCTATCGAACAATCACTCAGATATGTCCATCGCCATCTTTATTGGACAAATAAGAATTCAGTATCTCTCAAGTGACTACGCTAATTGGATTCCAAAAGAGAATTCAAGCTTCGTAGGTACTGTCCTCTTCAAACTCTGTGCTCTGTATTCCTGTCTCTCTCAGACGTTTGAATATATTGCAGCTTTGTCGAATGCATGCGATGGTCCTCTTTTGTGTAAATTACTTAGACTGATTTCGTGAGGAGCCCCCAAGTGGACCCTCTTTGCTTTCTAAAAAATGGCATTGACCATTCCCAAATAAGCCCTTGATGGTATTACCTGACAACTTCCAAAGTGACCTACACTTGATTAAGTGAAGTCTCCTCTAATGGCTGAAACTCCTCAGAGATTTTTAGTGGGTGTTGAAAACGAATACATTTATCTAAAGAGACTTTAGTCTTTACCAAACCTTTATGTTTTCCCCCTATTTTCAGATTTAGAAAACAGGTTTCTTTTTTCAGTCCCCGTCAGTAAAAACAGATGGTGTGGTTGTGGTTCCTGTGCATGGTTTTAAGTTTAATTGTTTGGCCTTGGTGAGGAGAAAAAACTGGTAAGGAAATAAAGTTTTTAAGACTGACGTATGGATTTCTTTAATGCTGGAAGAATGTTCTTAATGGGAAAAAAATTGTTTTAAGAATTAGAAAATGTTAATTTTTATGGCAAAGAGTGACGTCAAAAGCCTAAAATTTGAGGGGCGCCTGGTGGCTCAGTCAGTTAGGCATCTGACTTCGGCTCGGGTCATGATCTCACAGTTCGTGGGTTCGAGCCCCACGTCGGGCTCTGTGCTGACAGCTCAGAGCCTGGAGCCTGCTTTGGATTCTCCGTCTCCTTCTCTCTCTGCCCTTCCCCTGCTCGAACTCTGTCTCTTTCTCTCAAAAATAAATAAACATTAAAAAATTATTTTTTAAAAGCATAAAATTTCAGCAGCCCATTGTACTTTATCAAGTTTTAAAAACTACACGGACATGCACCGTTTGTTAAGTGTTTCTTGTGCTGAATTAATACTTCGAATTTACTCTTTTCCTTAAGTCACACCCTGTCTCAACTGCAGAAGTGAACTTTTGGGTCTGACAGTGAAGCTGAACAACACTCCCCAGTATGGAGTGTGTGGCCTTGAAAATCAGAGTTTTTTTTTTTAATGTTTATTTTTGAGAGGGACAGAGCACAAGCGGGGGAGGAGCAGAGAGAGAGGGAGACACAGAATCCTAAGCAGGTTCCAGACTCTGAGCTGTCAGCACAGAGCCCGACTGGGCACTCGGACTCACAAACCATGAGATCATGACGTGAGCCAAAATCAACCAACTGAGTCACCCAGGCACCCCACTGATGTCTATTCTTAAAGTCTAAGCTGTCTCAGAAAGACACAGTTTCTAAAGCCCCATTTCTTTAAATATCACATTTAGCAGTTTACGTGTTTGATCAGAAAAAGAGTTGGTAGAAAAGATATTAATAAAACATTATGTATCTATCACTTTTTTGTTTCTGATTATGACATACACTGAATGTCAACTCAGTGAAACCTTTGTTTGACATGATAATTTGAGCACTTGTTGTTCTTCATTACTCTTAAAGCCTTTTTAAATTTGATATATGTTGAAACTTAGAAAGTGAACTTAGGGTTGTAATTATTTTGCCAAAATTTGTGTCAAGAAAGAGCAAAATTGTCCCTGATGCCCGTGTCTTGGCTCTTTTAGCCACTCATTGCACGTTTCTTTTCGTAAGTGTTTTTTGGTGTCTGCATTTCTTTGGAAACTGGTTTCTAATATTTCTTCCCAAAGACTAATTGTAACTAATTTAATTGCTATAGAGATGTATTATCCTAATTTTTTAATTCTGGCAAACTTCTTAGAAAACTTGCATCCGAAAAAAAAAATCTGTTTTATTTATTTTTTAAGCGGTCTTGTTCCATTTCTGAACGTGAATTGGAACTCAGTTGGGATGAGTCTGTGTTGAGCTGTTCAGAAAGTTCTCTACGCCAGGGGACACCTGCTGTCCATAGCAGAATGGGAACAAGACAGATATTTCTGTGAACATTTTTTACTTTTCAATATTAACTTTGAGGATTGTGGCATCATTAACATTCTTTTAAAAAGATTTTATTAGTGTCCTTGTCTGCTGTATTTATTGCTAGAACTGTTCAAGGCAGTGCTTTTCAAATGCCCTTTTTCATCCAGAATTTTCCACTTGATGAAAATCTTCAAGCACTTCGCACTTACTTGAGTCTTTGAAATGACTAGAGAGCTGTTTCAGGATTGTGCTTCCTTGTGTGTGGGGAGAGTCCCGTGAGCCTCCTGATGGTTTTTCGTGTTTGGGCCCAGAAGAAAGTGTGAAGATGCTTTTCTTCCACATTTTGACATAATCAGCCTTCAACATTTATTGAAATCCCTGGAGACAAGGGCCTGGTAGCCGTGGTTTGCAGGCACTGTTTACCTTGTGTAAAAACAAATACACAAAAATCGTCAAGTTCATCTCCCATGATCGCTCAGTTCATCTCCCATGATCACAGAGCTCCTGAAGGCGAGGAAGCGGGGAGATAGGGTGCACACACAGCCTGTCCCTCCTGTCCCCTTGTCTCCCTCCTACCATAACCTTCCTGTCCAGGTCTAGAGGGTTTTATTCTTTCTGTTGGGTTGTATGTCTGTTGCATTCTCCGATTCTCCTCTAAGACAAGCCATGTGAATCAACTACATACATCTCCAAGATGACATGCTTTTTTTCGATACCGTGGAGCTGTTTGGCACGTGTTATATCTGAGATCTAGAATATCACAATTCACATAATACTTTATTTTTCGACAGCTGTTTTAATGATCGTGTGTTTTATTTGCATCCTAAAAAATACCATTATTTCTCATGGTGGAAAATGAATATCGAAAAAGAGAGCAAAATAATGAATAGACTTAGGCATGTGCTCAGGAAAATACTTGGAGAGGACTAATTTGGTTAAAAAAGGAAGTTAGTGTAAAAGTATATATACTTTTATGTCGTATCAGTTGTAAATTTCCTACATGGGACAACTGTTTTCGTGAAATCTACTTTGTAAAATGTCGTTCGTGCACAGATTTGAATAGTAATTTAGCCTACTTGGTTCTGTGGAATTTAAATACTGTTATTTGTTTAGAATTTAGCATTTTAGAGAGCATGGAAGGTAAGTTTTGTAAGATCACCTCTAAGGTCTAAAAATAGCCAGTCCAGTAAAATTAAAGAATGAGTCAAGTCTTCTAATATCTTGTTGAAAAAATGTACTGATACTTTCATTTTTTGACCCGCTGACTGTATTTTGTGGTTGATGTACAATGTTGTGCCTTTATTAAGGCTGCTCATGTAATTCTTATAATTTGTTTTAGCAAATAAAATTTGACTTTCGTATACGGAGTCTTCTTTTGTTTAATAATTAATCTCCTGAAGAGAAGTATGACATGTGGCGTAAAATTTAACTGTTCTGTTTTTCAAGATCTTTTTGTTGCCCCCTCCCCCATCATGAGTGTTCCTCATGACAGGCTTTGATCTTCATACAGTGACTTGACTCTTCGCCACTAGAGGGCAGTAAAAAAATTCATGTTCATAAACATCAGTGTAGCATTAAAAATTTTTTTCTACCATTGTTCAAGACTCTCAACCCTACAAATCTTATCTAGATGTGTCACTGGAAAGGAAATACACAAACCTGAATAAAGTTTACCTCTGTACCGTCATAGATTGCAATTTAAAATCTTCCCTTTTTTGTTAGTGGTGTTAAATTAGTTATGATTCTGGACAAAATGTTATTTAATCATGTAGAATTTCTAGAAATTCGTGATTTAAAATATTCTTTGTTTTATTAATGTTTGGGCTTATGGTAGGAATGGGAAACCTTCGTGGTTGATGGTTGTTGACTAAATCCATTGGATAGGATTGATTGTCATATGCCACATTTTATTTAGTAGCATATTTTACTTGAAGGAATATTTGTCTTATAAAATATTTTCCAAATTTATTGGAAATTGGAGTTAGAAAGTAAAAGGTTCAACACTTACATGTTTTTCAATATTTAATAGTTACCCACATTTTTCAATAACATAATACAGTAAGTGTTCAGGTGAGTTTCTTGGTAGACACAAAAATGTACATTTTTAGCTTGAAAATGTCAAACTCTATAATTTTGACTGTAGCTGCTTTTCAGATTCAGAGGTGGAATTCAGTAATTCAGTAGAATTACTGAAGGATAAAAATGTTAAGATTCAATGATACTACTCCACACATTGATTATTTAGTTAGTCATGTGATGCAATACCAAAGACCACTTTTAGGGATTTTGTATTGTTTTAATTTCCCTTCTTATTTGTTTTATTTTTATGTATTTAAATTCATTAGTTTGAAAGTTATAAATATATTTATCATAGTCAGCCCATCATCCCCAGAACACTACCGCCTAAACTCAGGCTTATGAATACTTAATTACTAAATTTGAAAGTGTTAGCGTCTTGTTAAAAAAAAACAAAGCTTATGATATCGAATGTGCAATTTTGAAGAAATGAGGAATGCCATTTGTTTTTATTAAGCTGGGATTTGGATGTTTGAAGAAAGCATTGAGGGAGGCATTTCTTTAGAAATTGAGGTAATAACCCTCATTTGTAGTGTTGAAAATATTATTTTTACCATACTCTCATTCTTTGTAAATAAACACAGGAGTCCATGCTTGAAAGGAATAGGTTTATTTTATGTGTCTACTGATAAATTGCTTTTTGTCATTTTCCATTCTATGGAGAATTCTACCTAACTACAAAATTAAGAAGTAAACATTTTTGATCTCTAAATGGGGTATCATTTTCTTCTGATGGAAATATCAATATATTGATTTAGGATTTCCAGTACATAAGGAACTGTCTTATGATGTTGATATTAATTCTTTGAAGATATATAAATGGATAGAATTATAAAAAAGCTTTTCCCCTGACTTTTGCCTGCCCATTTAGAAAATAGATATAAAGAGAGAAGATAAAAGCAAGGTACAGTGATGTTTTTAATGGAATGTACTTTGCATTCTGTTTCGGATATGATTGATAGCAACACAAAGTATTTCAATATATTTTCAAAAATACCATCAGCAGTTATTCTGTTTTGAGAATATTCTCGGTATTACTGCAGAATTTTTAAGCTGGTTTTCAAACCATCACATTTTTATTCTAAGCTGTGAGGAAGAGTCCCTTATTTTCGTCATGCTGAGCTTCTTTGTGACATTGGGACTAGAAGTAAAACAAAAACCAACGATAATTTAACACATAAAATCTTAGGTGGAGTGCAGAATTTAATACTAACGTGACAGCACATCACAGATTTTACTCTCTTGGTGTCTCAGAGTAAAGCCGTTCACAACGGAAGCCAGAAGAAGCTGTTGTTAGAGTTAATTGTTTGCCAGAATTTCCTGGAAATATAAGCAGGCCTGTGTCCTAATGGTATTCTTCAAAATCACCATTTCCTTTCTGCCAAAGTGGGAAAAGAGCATATATATGTGTATATGTATATATACATATACACATATATACACACACACGTATATGTATATATATAAAGGCTGCATTAGTAAAGATGAAAACTTAAAAACTTTGGTTCTAACTGTATTTGGGAATTTGTATCTTTGAAAACACGTTAGCAAACCACAGTGAACAATTACTTGTGTCATTTTCCTCTCTTTTTCTTTTACATTTTTGAAAGATCTTTTATTTCTTTCACAGTTTTTGAAAAATCAAACACTTAAATATTTGGCAGGATTTTCTTAGGCTTTTTATTTTAAGGAACTCTGGATTTGTGTGGTGGATTTCTAAATGCAAAATGAATTCTTACACAGTGACTCAAGTATGGTTTTAGTATGTCACATCTCAGTTGACTTCTTTTTAGGCAGTTATTTCAGAGAGAAGAGACTTGGGTATTCAGGGCGTGATTTTGAGCTGTATGCGGTCATGTTACTGATTTTGAAGGCAAGAAATAGTTTTCTTTCTATTAAATATTAGTCTTTTTGAAGAGTTGTTTTGTTTTAATATAATCACCATTAAGAATTCTCTACTTCTTGGGGCTTTGAGTTGAAAAATTTCGTTTTGTCAAAGGGAATAATTGAGTATTTATAAACAGACTCTGGAAAATAATTCAAAGGGAGTCTAAGGTTTACTAAACCCAGATTTAAATGTAGTTTAAAATAGACTTTAAAAAAAAGCCTCAAACAGAGGCTAAGACTTTCTAAATTAAGTTTTAAATGTGAAAATAAACAAGGAGACAAAAGAAAATCCTGATACGAACCTAAAATTTAAATAGTTTTCCTTTATCTTGTACTTTTTAACAATAAGTAAGTCATTTAAGTATCTCTTCTCCTTTACCTTGACTTTTCTTAAATTCTTTTATAGTAAGTATTGCTCAGATTTGTTTTTCATAGTCTTTAAACAAATGTTTGTGCTAAAGATTCATTATATGGGGTAAATCTTCAACTTTGTGCTTATGTTGAGTATTTTTTAAAAGATAGTTTATTCTATTTTAGAGTATAATTTACTTTTTACAATAATTCAGTGATTTTTAAAAAATTTTATATCAAAACTTAAGAAGTGATATTTGCTTTGTTTTTTATTCTCTTCCCTCCCTGGTTACTTTGATGAGAGGAAGACACAATACAGCAAACAAGTAAATTTGTCTTGCATAGTTCATAACATTTTAGTAAATGAAGATAGTGTATCTTAATAAAATACTTTTAAAGTGCAATGTAAATTAACTTTATACTTCAGTGTTTCTTAACCTACGAACAAAAGCCATCAATTATAAACTGAATTTTATTAAATATTACACTTGAATTAGCAAGAAAGTATCTATAGCTTATCAAAAATAATATAAATTTATTCTTATGGACATACCAAACTAGAATCACTCATTGAAAACTAGGTTTGAGAGGATAATTATTGTTTTACCACAAATACACATTTTTTTGTTACAATAATGCATTTGAATTTATGATGTCTTTCAGAATAATGACAAAGTCAACTCATGTTTTATTCGTCAGTATCATCATGTCTGAATCCATACTGTAGATTTATTACATAGTCTTATGAACAAAATGATAGATTGATTTTATTTTTTCTCAGTAACGTGGAGGGAATGGAATGTGAAGATACCACCATTGTGATTAAAGAAAAAATTGAGTCTAACCTTCCAATTATTATTGTTGAAATAGTAATAGGATTAAATTTTGGCATTGCAGAACAGAATCTTCACTGCATTTTAGGTTAGGATAAGAGAAAATCGTCTTTGTTTCTTAACTTTTTGCAATTTTAGCATGATTTTCATTGCTAACCTGTGAAAGTACCTGCATATAGGCCATTACCTTGTACGTGGTGGGGTAGCACGGCCTCTGAGAGATTGGCATTACTTGAGAGGTATACATTCCTGTCCGTTCCTTCCAGAAACCCTAAGAAGATCATCCACAGGACTATGATCTATTTTTATGGTCTTTTCCCCTAGGAGGCCTTCTTTGTAACTTATTACAATGTACTTAAAAGAGGTCATCATATTAAAATAAAAAGGATCCAGGGAAGCAAATACTTGTGCAGATCTTCAGCATATGAATCACATTAGGATTTTAGATTCATTTCTAAATTCAACATTTTCACATTTGTTTTGGCTTTGTACACATCATATACTTCACGAATATTGAAACTAAGCATATTCATTGAAACTAAGAATATCACCGAAACTCTTAGGTTATTTTAGGGACACATAGAGGGAAAAGAAGGCACTTGTTTGTTTTCTTTATGAATGAGTACATCACCATAATTTCATATTCAAGCTTTGAAGGCAGGACTCCTTAGTACATATATATATATATATATATATATATATATATATATATATATATATACATACACGTGTGTATATATATACACGTGTATATATATATACACATATATATATACGTGTATATACACGTGTGTATATATATATACACATATATATATACGTGTATATACACGTGTATATATATATACACATATATATATACGTGTATATACACGTGTATATATATATATACACATATATATATACGTGTATATACACGTGTATATATATATACACATATGTATACGTGTATATATATATGTATATATATATACACGGTGTATATATACGTGTATATATATATACACATATATATACACCGTGTATATATATGTGTATATATATATATATATGTATTCCCTAAACACAGAGTTGTTTATTTGTATCTAGTGCTACATTTTTAAGTGTGGCGGTCTCCATGCAGCATTAGCAATATGTCTTTGCAGTAGGAGGAGTAGATGATGGGAATAAATAATACACGTGGACTGTAGAGGATGTGTATGTGGGTCACAGTTGAAAATTTCCAGGGCCCTTATTTAATACCAGCACTTTATGCCATTTTGAAGGGCAATTGCAGAGCAGCTGCCTCGTGTTAGTTTATGGCTGAATACGTAGTGAAATGAGCCTCCGTGATCCAGCAACTCAGTTTCTTTGATCTGAGGGCCATGTAGACCCAGGTGTCATAGAGGTGAGCAGACCATTGCCTGTAGAAAATAGAGCTGGAACTCCCCGTCACAAAAGGAGCAGTGTATCCACGTGCTGTTCCCAGTCACATCCTGTGTATCTCGACAGCGAGTTATACCTGGAAACATGTAGCAATACGAGAAGGTTGTCATCGTCTCCATTAATATGCCGGTTAAGAACTTCACGCCATCAGGAGCCATGTTTGTCTTGTTCACAGTCTACCTTCTAGCAGCACAATACCTGACATATGGAGGAAAATAAATGATGATAATATGAAATATCATGTGCCAGGTACTATTCTAAGTACTTGATGCCGATTCGTGTATTTAGTGTTTATATCAACCCTGTAAAGCATGTATTATTTTCATCATCTGTTTTACAGGAAACTGAGGCACAAAGAGATGAAGGTCACACAGGTGGGGGGTTTTGGAGTTGGAACTTGGACCCAGGCAGAATGGTTTAAGGATTTATGCTTATAATCATTACCCTGCTGCTTCTCGTATGGATGGAGTGAACCCTTTTCACAGAAGCTTAACTTCATTTACCTGTGTTCCCGTCCATAAGTGATAAAACAGTGATAATATTTTTTTACCACATGGTGATTTTTCATGCATAGAGAGAGGAAGTTGTTAGCTGATGAAAAGTGCCCTTTGAATAGGATTCATAGTAATCTGATTGTGTACCTCCATAGGAGAATGTGTGTTACAATTTTATAGATCATGAAGATGTGGGGAATATCAGATTTTTAAAGGAAATAATAATGATAGAATCTGTCCTGTGTTATTTCTGGGTTTGGTAGCCATTGAAAAATGTATTAAAATTTTTGCCGGTTGTTCCCTATTTGAGTTACAGATAATTGTGTGCTTTACTGTTAATCCCAACAACTACTACAATTTGTATTCTTTACATTATTTATTTTAAAGCTTGTCAGTGAAAATTAACTTTTTATTCAGTACAGTTGATAACAATGCAATTATTATTATTAAATATGTAATGATAAATTAAGAGTTCTCTACCATAAATCCTCTCTCTTTTAAGCCATAAGTTAGAAGTTTTATGTTTCATTTTAACTAAGAAAGTGAAGTGCTACCTTTAAGTACTTGCTTTTTCAGTTTTTTTATATTAATAATTCAAATATGTTTTTCATAGTTTCTTATATTAATAATTCAGATACTTTTGCAAGAACATATTTTACATGTGCTCTAAATAAAGGTATAATTATGTTTCTCTCAGACTCAGAGAAAGTTTTAATACAGTATGTAAATCAGTATTTTTGGGTAAGGGATAGGCAAACGGCTTTCACAACATTGGCCACATTTATATTTTTAGGAGGAACATAATAACTGTATATAACAAATTCCCTTAGTTACAAATGTTTCACTGACACTGCTGATACTGAACTTGTAAGAGGAATTTCTTAAGGCTTCATTTGTATCTTAAGCAGCGGTAAGTGATTAATTTTTAAAATGAGTAAAATGAGAGTGATCAAGGTCCCTTCGCCTAATGGCAACTTTATGGAAGCGGACATTTCAATGATTTCACAAATTATTTCCCTTTGTGACCCCCAACCAACCAAAACGTATCATGTCTAAATCGAGCAGATCTATCCAGTACCATAAGCAGTCACACGCAGTTTCAGCCCTGACTAGGCAATCAGGAAAGTTGAATCAAGGTAACTATACATAAATGTTTCACTAGAACCTCACTAAAATTTTCAATGTGTCATAGTTGACTCTAGAGACAAAGAGTGAAGGCCAAAAAGTGACATGTAATTTGATGTGACTTACCTTTTCGGTTTTTTGAAAGCAAATGTACCAAACGGTGCTTTGGTATATTAAGTATTTGCCGAGTAACTGCTGTGTTAGGCACTGCGTGAGCCACTGGGATATGATGCCAAGGATCCGTTCTTAAATATGGTCCAGTCAACAGGAAATTGGGGGGTGGCACGACTTAGGACGGCAGTGGTAAGTATGGGATTCGGGGGGACCACAGGAGGTGGGCACCTAACCTGTCCTGGGGGGATCCCGCACAGATCTGCCGCAGAAAATCACATGGAAGCTGAGACCCAAGCAGTGACGAGAAGTTAGGCCAGCGGGGATGCATGTGTCGCGTTGGGTTTCCGGAAGGGCACGGCATGTGCACCCTGGACGGGGGTGTGGAGAACTGCTTGTGGCTCAGGATGGACAGGGGGATGGGTGAAGGCAGAGTGGCAGAGATGAGGCTGGAGACTAAGGCTCTTGTAGCCAATCTGCTATGCTTGGACTTTACCTGGAGGCTGATGGAAAGCTGTGGAGAGATCTTCAAGTGGCCATTTTTAATAAACCGTAAAAGCAAATTTAAGGAAAAAATAGTGTACCGTGTTGCATCTCATTCTTTTCTTCCTTTTTTTTTTTTTTTCAGTGCTTATTTTTGAGATAGACTGTGTATGAGCAGGGGAGAGGCAGAGAGAGAGGGAGACACAGAATCCGAAGCAGGTTCCAGGCTCTGAGCTGTCACCACAGAGCCTGATGCGGGGCTCGAACCCATGAGCTGTGAGATCATGACCGGAGCCAAAGTCGGACACCCAACCGACCCAGGCGCCCCTCATTCTTTTCTTTTTAATGTTTATTTATTTATTTTGAGAGAGAGAGAGAGCGAGTGAGCATGCACACGTGCATGAGCGGGGGAGGGGCAGAGAGAGCGAGAGGGAGAAAGAGAATCGATCCCACACACGTTCCACGCTGTCAGTGCAGACCCCGATGCGGGGCTCAACCTCTCCAACTGTGAGATCATGACCTGAGCCAAAATCAGGAGTCAGACACAACCGATGGAACCACCCAGGCGTCCCATGTTGCATTCCATTCTTAGGACTTAGTTTTAAAAAAAAGAAGGTTTATTTTTTGTGGGACATCCCTATGAGAAATCCTATCTGCTGTGATAAATGAGCCCCAGAACCACAGGTCGCTCTACTCCCGGCTGGGCCGCTACATCCCCGAGATACCTCCATTCAGGAAGGGGCAGCGTGAAGGTTTCGGTTCACAGCTACCAATCCCTGATGCAACATGGGACCTAAAGTAGTTAATGTAATTCTCGGACAGTGAACAGCTATGCTGAAAAAGAACAGGCCGATCAGAGTAAATCAATAAAAATCTTGGTAATAAAAATGTGGAGATCAGGATCACGAGAGCCACTGAAAAAATACAGGAGTGAAAGATCTCCCTCCCAAACGCTGCACTTTTCTTTCAGAAGGGCCCAGAGACTTTCCGCCTGCGTCGTGTTTTCCCTTTTCAGCCAAGTGCATCAGGGTGGTCCAGGGGAGTTCTAGGCTCCTCTCTTTGTAAAGGGCTACCCTTCGGGCAGATGGCCCTCGATGAATACTGCCCTGTCCTCAAACATGGTGAAGTTTCTCAAATGGTTTCATGACAAATCTAGTCCCTTGAGGTCTTCCAGATGTTGTTAGTTACCTAACCTAGGAAGAGATCCAGTTCCAGGCAAAAACAGAACAGAAAGCTCTATTCCATGACCAGGCACGTGCCCTCTGTCGTCGTCTTCTCTTCCTCTGTGTAATGTATCGGGTAACACACCTCACCTCCGTCATAACTTCGTTCCGAACGTCAGCAATGTTAAAGGAAATCCCCAGTGGACGTTCCCTTCAACCTTCTGATTCCTGCACCCGATTTCTAGGAGCTTAAGAACCACTGGGGTATGCAATATGATCTAGAAGAGAAATAGCCCTTTGTATGGCTGATGCAAACCAGTGTCAAAATCTAATTCTGTATCTACACCAGAATGTCTGTATTGCAAGTCCCCTGATAAAATGTAAAGCGCTCTACATTATAAGTGATGGTTATTATTGTTATCATTTTATGTTTTTCTCTTGATCTTTTTTTACTCTGAATTACCATAGATAATGGATTAATTGTATTTATCATGTATCAAAGCTACACAGTTTAAACACCACAGTTTTTGAGAAAGAATAATGTAGAAAGTAATTTCATTTTCCTAATACAAAATAATGTCATTAGGTGTGGGCAAATAAATAAGAGAGATTCTGATTTTATTATTTGGACTCTTAGTATACTCATTAAATATACCGCTGGAAACACATTTGATTAGCCAGTGCAGTTTAATAAGTACCCCTTTTATGCTAGGCATGCTGACCAGACCTGCATGTTTTACAAAACGTAAAATAAGATCTCTCCTTTCCCTCGAAGAGGCAAAAATGTACTCAAATAGTAAAACCTCGAGATGTTTCTTTCCAGTGAGACCTAAATGAGATTCAGGGGATTTATTCAAACATTTAGTCTCAGGTTCTGAAAGCTACATATGGTCGGTGTTCCATAAGTATTTATTCAATGCAGTGATGTAATTTATGATAAAGTAAACAAAACCTCTAAATTGTTGAGCAAAGTAGAACAGGACTTCTAGAATATAGTAGATTAAAATAGGAAATTAGATACAGCAGTAATGAGTTTTAAGCTAGGCTTCACAGGGAGGGGAGGCCTAGATTTCTACAGATGACAAGAATTTGAGTGTGTTTTCTATGAGATGGCAAAAAAAAAAAAAAGAATTGTTTCCAGGTGATGACACATGATTGGAAGCACAGGCAGATCACTTTGGGAGACAACACGGGACAAATCCAAAGGAATGGGGTTTACCACTGAAAGAGGCCATCGTCGAAAGAGTTTGTTTTGGGAGACCGGGGTCAGGTGGACACAAGAGCAGTCTAGGCTTGAAATCATCAGAGCAGTGGGTGTCAAACCAAAAGAGGATTCTAGAGAAAATACCAACAGGAGAAAACAAAGGGGCATGGCCGAGCCACACATGGAAACACATGGAAATGTGTTTCATTTCCATGATGAAAAGGTTTTTTGTTCTTTTTAGATGGTGTCACTGAAGAGGACGGAGTGACTGCCTGTAGCAAGAAGTAGCTTCAATTTTATGAATTGGTTAAGTTATCTAAATCTAAGCAGAATTTATCGTGTATACAAACAGAGTTATTAGATACAATGCCAGAGATCGTGGCCAAGCATGGGGGTGTCCCTTATTATGCTTTGCATAGGAAGTCCTATGAGGAGTCAAACCAAGAAAACAAATATAGGAAGAAAATCGTGAATTCAAGGAGAAGTGAGTAGCTGGCAGTTAAGGACCAGCAGGAAGAGATGTCAGAGGAGAGAGGATTCGGGGAACATTGCGATATTGTAGGGTACCAGGATAAGAACTATTTCGGGAGGAAGGTTCACATTTTAATTGAGGGATCAATCATGGAGACTATATAAGGAAAGCCATGTATTATGTAATATAATGCATGTGAAACCAGAAATTATTGAATTATTGATTATGTGGAACTTCTGGAAGGGTATGCCCGCCGAGGAGTGGGAGGGTCCAGAGGGGTAGCGAGAAACGAAGAGTTGAAGGAACTGGGCTTAACAATACATTACAACTGCTAAAAAAAAAAAAAAAAAAAAAAAAAAAAAAAAAAAAAAAGATTCATTTCATTTTCACTTTTAAATGACTCTAATTACATAAATATTCCTCAATGGTTGAAAGATCGTTTTGAACTCTCTTCATTTTAAGTGAATTGATTACTTTTTGGAAAGTGATTACATCCTCTAGAAAGCATCCATGCTTTCTCAGATAGAACATGAACATAATATGCTTGGACTTCTTAACATTTGTTGTTCTGTGCAGTGGAAAGAGTTTCATCTTTTTTTATTTATTTATTTTTATTTTTTTTAATTTTTTTTCAATGTTTTTTATTTATTTTTGGGACAGAGAGAGAGCATGAACGGGGGAGGGGCAGAGAGAGAGGGAGACACAGAATCGGAAGCAGGCTCCAGGCTCCGAGCCATCAGCCCAGAGCCTGACGCGGGGCTCGAACTCAGAGACCGCGAGATCGTGACCTGAGCTGAAGTCGGACGCTTAACCGACTGCGCCACCCAGCCGCCCCAAGAGTTTCATCTTTAATGTAAACGGCAGACTCCAAATTTTACTTTGAAAGAGTAAAACTAATGAAAGGGTACTGCCTGTTAAAATGTGCTGCAGTAAACCAAGGAGAAACATATCCTTGCAAAATAATTTTTTAAAGTGTACTTAATTTAGAGAGAGAGTGTGCATGAGTGGGGAGGAGCAGAGAGAGAGAGAGAATCCCAAGCAGGCTCTGCACTGTCAGCACAGAGCCCAATGTGGGGCTTGAACTCACAGACTGTGAGATCATGACCTGAGCCGAAACTAAGAGTCAGATGCTTAACTGACTGAGCCGCCCAGGCACCCCCTCCTTGCAAAATAATTTAATTCATTCTCTGATGTTTTGTGTGTGCATGATCTCCAAAGCTATATTTTCATAATTATATTCACCAGATAAATATTACTATGACTTGAAGGGCTGCGGAGTATAAATTTCCAAACCAGTACTGTGTCTTTCTGTAACTGGGAACTTTCTATAACTGGGAATAACCTTTGGTTATTTTAGTAGTAAATTACGCATTCAGGGTTTGTGTGCATTCGAGGGGTGGGGAAGAACATGCCAGGTCACATAGTAGGCTTGTATAAAATATTTAGACTTTAATAGAAAGAAAAACCAAACTTTATTGAGTTAAGCATGAGTGAGAACACCCTGCTGTTGGAATGATTGATGGTTTTCTCGTCACATGTAACAGACTAACATAATTTCACAAAACCTTTGCTTACCACTTAGAAATTATCCAAAATTTTTGCAGTAAAGACAGCAGCATATGCTCCCTGAGCAAAACATTGCCTCATTCTTTACCTCTTCCCCCCCCCCTCCTTTCTTCTTTTTGATTTTGGAGGGTTTTTTAAATGATTTTGTGTCTTTCTATAAGAATACAATGTGATACGTGTTTTTAGTCATTCAATATTTTATAGGAAGAAAACTATACATAATGGAAAATGCATTAGAATAGAAGTTGGAAACTAGAATGATTGGCCCCTTCCTTTCTCTTTTCTTCCTCCTTCATCACACAAATATTTATTTTCAGCACTGCTATGTGTGAAATACAATGCCAAGAGTGGTGAGAGAGAATGAGAAAATTTCATTACTTCATTTATTCAACATATAGTCTCCTGAGTGCTTGCTGTGTGCTAGTCGTTGGTAATTTATCATTGAACAAGACAGGGTAAGTTCCTGCCGTAATGGAAACTTCTATTCCAGGTCTGCAATCAGATAATAAAGTAATTATGTAAGGAGGACTAAACCACGGTAACAGAGGGGCAGGGGGGCAGTGATGGGACAGAACAAGTGATAGAGAGTACCTGGAGGGTGACATCTGTGGATAGAGTGGTCAGGAAATGCCTCCGTGAGGATACGAAGTCCCGACAAATGAGAATGGACCAGCCGAGCAAAGATCTGGGAGAAGGGTATTCAGAGCAGAAGGCAGCAGCCTGTGGAAAAGCCTGGATGTAGGAAGACCCTTGTGCTGATAAAGATCAGAACAGAGGCCAGTGTGGCTGCAGAGAATGGTGTGGGGGCAGGTGGGCGAGGTAGGAAGGAGATCAATCATGGGGGCTCTTGAAAGCTTTGGTAAGTGGGTTTGGGTTTAAACCGGGGCTAATGTGGTCTGATACATCTTTTTTTTTTAATTTTTTTTTTAACATTTATTTTTGAGACAGAGACACAGCATGAACGGGGGAGGGTCAGAGAGAGAGGGAGACACAGAATCTGAAACAGGCTCCAGGCTCTGAGCAGTCAGCCCAGAGCCCGACGCAGGGCTCGAACTCACAGACCGTGAGATCATGACCTGAGCCGAAGTCGGACGCTTAACCGACTGAGCCACCCAGGCGCCCCTGATACATCTTTTTAAGAAGTACCTCACTCTGACCGATGGGTGCAGATTGAATAGGTGTTGCCTTAACAGAAGTTACCTTAGGTAAGGAAACTCAAAACATGTCTGTAATATAATACAAAGGAGGAAATGACAAATTGTGTGCGGTAAAGACCAAATTCCATTTGAGAGAGTGTAAGGCTTAGCTGGGAAGATCAGAAAGGACTAGTGGAGAGGTGTTTCAAGGTGTGAACGATTTAGACATCGAAAGAAAAGGGGGGGGGGGGAGAGTATTCCAAAAATGAGATGAAGCACCTCGAAGAGCCATTCAGGGATCTAGTGGGTAGTTCAGTCTGGTTTGAACTTAGTGGAAGGTACGTTTGGGACCAGACCAAGGAAGGCCTTGAGCTCCGGATTAAGAATGTGAACTTTGCTCTAAGTGGCAGGATGCCAGTGAAGAGGTGGATTGGAGCAGTGTGTCACCGACAGTAATTTGGAATCTGTGCATAGAATACACTGTGGAGGTCTCCACTTAACTTTGCCACTAACTAGCTGTGCAGCCTGGGGCTGAGTTTATCTAGTCTTGTCTTTACCATCTGTGAAATGAGGTTAAACGAGGTTCTCTCTACGGCCCCTGTTATTTTTAAAATACTGGGACTTTCAATATGGCAAATGTTTTTAAAGTACTGGGTGTTGAAAGTTATTCATCATTTTTACAGGAACACTGATTCAAAGGAATACATGCACCCCTATGTTTACAGCAGCATTCTTTACAATAGCCAACAGATGGAGGCCAACCATTGATAAATGGATAAAGATGTGGTGTAGATACACAATGGAGTACTATTCAGCCGTGATAATGAAATCTTGCCATTTGCAACAACACGGATGGAGCCAGAGTATTATGCTAAGCAAAACAAGTCAGAGAAACAGAAGTACCATATGATTTCACTCATATGTGGAATTAAGAAACAAAACTATGCAAAGGGGAAGAAGGAGAGAGAGAGAGAGAGAGAGAGAGAGAGAGAGAGAGAGAGAGAGACATAGACATAAAGAAAGAAACAGACTCTTCACTGCAGAGAACAACCTGATGGTTACCAGAGGGGAGGAGTGGGGGGCCTGGGGGAAATAGGTGATGGGGATTAAGGAGGGCACTTGAGGTGAGCACCGGGTGATGTCTGGTAGTGTTGAATTATCATATTGTACCCTTGAAACTAATGTGACACTGTATATTTAACTGATGGGAATCAAAATAAAAAAATGAAAAGAAATTCATTAATTCATCATTTTAATAGGTTAGTTTACGTGGAAAGACTGCAGACAGCATTATTAGATGAGATCGTGGTGGGTCCTGTTTATTGCCCTTTCCCCAGCTTTGTGTGACCTTACATTTGTTGGTCTACTTTTCTTTTTTTTTTTTTTTAATTTTTTTTTCAACGTTTTTTATTTATTTTTGGGACAGAGAGAGACAGAGCATGAACGGGGGAGGGGCAGAGAGAGAGGGAGACACAGAATCGGAAACAGGCTCCAGGCTCCGAGCCATCAGCCCAGAGCCCGACGCGGGGCTCGAACTCACGGACCGCGAGATCGTGACCTGAGCTGAAGTCGGACGCTTTAACCGACTGCGCCACCCAGGCGCCCCTGTTGGTCTACTTTTCAAACAGCAAATCTGAAGTGCTAGCCGGGCAGCAATTCCAGATACATTTTCCCCGTGCAAAATAGAAAATATCGAACATAATAATTTTTCTCTACAATAGCATTTGTTTTCCCGTTCACATTACCTGAAAGAGGGGTACATAAGACGTTAGTTAACCCAGGCACTCATGTCAGAGCCTATCATTCTGGCGTTGTTTGGGTTTACTGTTGTTCCTCCCACCGTTATTTGCACGCCGCTCACCGTGGCCCTCTCCCCCCCACCCCCCCGTGGCCCTCTCCCTACTCGGAAATGGGTAGACCGTTCTCCTACCTCCGTCCTCGTACAACAGACCAGCAAGAAGCTTCCATCTCACCCAGGTAACAATCCTTTAATTCTCTGTTCCTCTAGAAAATGCTCACCACCAGACGGACAGTACAGCATTATAAATTATTAATATCTGACTCTATCCTTATTATATTGTTCTATGAAATACTTAGCCTTTTGAATAATTATAAATATTCAACTATCTCATTAATACATGCGCGTGTTGGCCAAAGAGCTAATGTAGATTTATTTGCATCATGATTAAATAACCATGATAGCCAGCAAACGTTGCCAGGAGTTACTTAAGTTACTCTGTGGTTAATTTCTGTACCTTTAGTCACATAAGGTACTCTGCATCGTCTTTAAAATGCTGTCCTTTTCTTTTTTGCGTTGGCGAGAGAGAGAGTTCTGGATAACGGCATCCCTACTGCTCTCCTCTACTGGGCCTTGCGAGGCGAGCGCTCCCCAAATAGTAAGTCCCGTCCTACTCAGTGGTGTATAAAGACATCAGATGTTAGGGGGAAACACTGGTATACCTTAAGTGGTTATTATTTTTGATTTTGTGGAATGGTCAGTGGGATGGGTTGTGCTTGGAGGATGGTGGGAGGTTAAATTTCTCTGTTACTTCTTGTAATCATCCCCCCCAAAAACACATTTGTAATGACTTTGGGAGTGATGGCGTTTCTGACGTTCGTAGGCGTATGTAGTACAAAATGAAAGAATCCTTGGTGGTGCCGGGGGAATCTTAGCCATCACGGTGAGCTTGAATGTGGACCACCAACACTCAAATCGATGCTGGGCTACAGACCTACAAACGGTTTGCTGAACCTTTTCTACCCACTTCACGTTCGGCTTATGCCTACTTGGGCTTTTCTCATGTTTCCTCTTAACTTGCCAGTATAGTGCACATAAGAGATACGGGAACAACTTGAAGAGAAAAGATAAAGACTGTAACACATGCAGGGGATGGGGTAGTTCACATCTACTGCTTGAAAACACTCTCGCGATTCAAACAGAACTTTAAAGTTAGTTGATCTCAGGGGCGAGGCTAGTAAGCCCGCTCTTGGTCTTTAAGTAGGTTTTGCAAAAAAAAAAAAAAAAAGATTTATAATGAGGTTTTTCTTTGAATGCAATGTGGTTGGTGCATTTTCTAGTTAACAAAGTAAACTTTAAAGCAAAACGCTGGTTTCAAAGATGATGACAGGACTAATCTCTTTATGTAAACCTCGGGAGATACTTGTTTATCATAGTTAAGTTTGGGACACAAAGAGTGTTCATCCCATGAGTAATGAATGTCACTACATGTATGTCCCAAATATTTTTAAACAACTCTATCTGCTTAACCTCATTACATTAAAAATTTCAATAAAATGTATATGTATACATCTGTATTCCATATATATTTTTTTCCATGTATATGAAAAAGTTGTTACAGCTTACAATCAAACTTATTAGCCGTAAGCATTTAATGGCCTGATATTTTCTTGTACCATTTTGATTATGTTTCATATCCTGGTACATGCCTCTAATCTGATCTCAGATCCTTTAGTTTTTTTTTAATTAACTCCTACAACATATCACTCTGTTAATTTTTGGTGTGTATTCATATTTATAGCTTCATCAGTGCATTTTGTTCATGTGAAAGTGGTAGTGTTTTCAAACTGTTCAAGGATTCCGTTGCAAGTTGTGAAACATGTTAGTAAAAATGGCGTTTCGTTTTTTTCCCTATTCTTTTCTTTTAGAGGTGAATTATATTCAGTTGATTATAAGAAGTCTCAGGGGAGTGCTTTTTGGTAGCTTTAAATTGTTTCCCATAGATTTTAATGTGGGGACACCTACAGAATCCACTTTGGACACGGGGAAGGTTGCAGTGGTATTGCATTACGCTGTCAGCAGGTGTTGCCTTGGACATTGGTGTAAGGCGAGAAGGAAGGGATCGGGGTGCGGAACAGTAATTGGAAAGAGAGAAATAAATCCTTCCCTTTCAGTTGCTTCACTGATTCCCAATGTTCCAGGTAAAGTGCACCTGCTGAGTGGCTGAGGAGAACAGGTAGATGCTAGCATTCCATTAATTTCAGAGGAACGTCAATGGACTGCACTTACTCAGCGGGCGGGATGTGCTGAAGGAAGATGGACGGAGGGCAGAGAATAGAGCAGAAAAGGGGTGTCGCGGGTAGCACGGTTCTCAAAACAAGGGGCAGTACGAGTAGGATGTATCCTCATCAGCTTATGTTTCCAGCGATTCTCCTGGTATTCCTAATAGCACTACGGATTTTTGTAGTATTCGAAGCCACGTTAAAATTATGACAGCCTATGTTCAAATTGTGCGCTGCGGTGCAGTAATAGAAAGCTAACGTTTCCTGAACTAATTTGAAAATCTAGCAGGCTGAGAAGTTACCCTGATAAAGAACCCGGTTTTGATGACAATAATGAGATATACGGTGTGATGTCAAAAACTGTCTTGTAGTTGACACAACAATCCGTAATTTATGGATTGCCTTAAAAATTAAAAGACAAAGTCAATTATAACTAATTATAATGCTGCATTTACTTCAGAAGTTATTATATCCTTTGGGATAAAGGAAGTAATATTCCTGTCAGTCAGGAATCTTTAGCTATAGCTTCCTGGTTCTATCTTAAGAATTCTTCAGTTTCGTTTCATGAGAACCCTAAGCCACCGAAAGCCTGAAACCCCGCTATTTTTAGAAATAAGTGTAGTAGCTTCTGTACAGTCTTTGCGCATTTGTTCCTATTCCGGAACTTCTTAACTGTGCCAGATCTTCAGAGAGGTTCCTGGAAGTTTTCACGGCGACTGGCGGCTGAATCCGTCAGAGACGAATTTTAAACCATGCGGGAGAAAATAATAATAATCTGAGTTACCGCATCAGAATTTCATTGTTATTCCTACTCGTGTTGGTTTCCAATATTCAGCAGAAATTAACAGTCCAAACTACGGCATATTTGTTAAATCTTTGTTTCACGGTGGTCACCTTTTTTTTTTTTTTTTTTACAGACAAAATCCAAATTATCTGCAAATAATAATGTGCATATATTAGCATCTCCTAAAGAGGTAAAGGGGAGTAGTTTATATTTTCCTATAATTTTAGGTCATAAGGAGAGGAGATCTGCATTCTTCCTTTTTTTTTTTTTTTTAATGCTTATTTATTTCTAAGCGAGAGAGAGCACGGGAGGGGCAGAGAGAAGGGGACAGAGGATCCGAAGCAGGCTCCGTGCTGGCAGCAGAGAGCCCGATGAGGGGCTCAGACTCACAAACCGTGAGATCATGACCTGAGTCTAAAGTCGGACGCTTAACCGACTGAGCCAGCCAGGTGCCCCTGCGTTCTTCCTTCTTCTGAGAACGTGAGTTATTAGAAGAAAAGAAAAACTCATCCTTGTATAAACTTCCTAGAAAATTTAATGACTTTACAAATTAATAGCTGCATATCAAGTTATTGGTGAGGCCTTCTTCTGGATACGCTTTGATCACGAAGCAGTTTGCGAGTGTAAGTGAAGTACATGTGTTTTATGTTGTGGAATCAGCCGTGTAGCATAGACTTCTTTCCTTACCTAGGGAAAGGACAAAAAGAACATTCTGGAACAACATTCAGGGATGTGTATCCAGAGAGGACACACTATGACATACTAGTTATTTGACTAATATGATAAGTTGTGATCCTTTTTATATATTTAAGATTTCATTTTGTTGGAAAGCTTTCCAAGGGTGACCTAGGACATGTGCCAATGACGAAAGCCTCTTGTAACAATTCAGAGCATGCTGTGTGCGTTATGAAATGGGATTGTAAAAATCCTCTCCAAAATGGCATCTGAAATAGCATTAAAGCACAGTTTCCTTTGATAAGGCTTTAAGACCCTCCTACGAAAAGTGATACTACTCTGAGTGACACTGTGTCAGCATTATGCGATGTTGTGTTGCTCAGAACCGACATTAATCCATTAAGGGTGCGAGGGTCATTTATTTTCCTCATGAAGTCATTAAATACCACTATTGATTTCTTTTCAGTCAGTCAGATTGTACCTTCGTTTTATGATCACACTATACATTAATGCTAAGTGTTGATTTTATGCGCTTTAAATAATGGATCCTATCTTATTTAAAATTAAAGTTTAAAATGAAGTTAAAAAACAGCAGTTGGGAAAATGGTTCCCAACCGTTGTATAATTGGTTCACTAACCAAGATCACGTTTACTAGAATTAGAAAAGTGATGTTGATGTTTAAAAATGTATAACTTGCCCATCTCCTGTGTATTGTTTTCTAAATAGTTGAGAGATGACTTTTAATTCATCTTTAGTAAAGTAAAATGAACAAAACTGGAAATGTGGGTCTTTATAACACCCTTTTCCCGCTGCCACTCTTGTAACTAAATATACCACTCTCTGCTGCTTTGCGGATGGGTCCGTTGCGCATTTACTGTCCAATTCCCTCCTTTTTGCCACGTAAACAAAAACAAAGAGTAAATACTCAGATTTACTGGATTTACCGGAACCAGATTCCTGGTCCTTTGGAGTATGGAGCAGGAAAATGGGGGAGGAAAATGAAAAACAAAAAAATCAGTGTAGGATATTCTGTTCTGGAAACACAGATGGATAGTACTCCGTGATTTTGGTTACAGAACTCCTTTTATGATATAAGTTGTTCATTTCACTGGAACGATGGGGAATGGCTGCTTCTTTCCCCTCCCTGGAAATAACCGTGTTTCTCAAAAGAAATGGCAATGGAGAGAATTCCATTCTTTCTGATTTCTGTCATTCTCTTAAGACCAGTAATTTTTTTCCCTTAAATACAAATACGTTATATCTCGTGTTGTTACTTGAAGGCGTACTTGAGTAGTACCAGGAACTCTGTAGGGTTCCTATTCTGGCCGCGTTTTGACTACTTCTCTTCCCTGTCCTTTTGGAACATGACATCAAGATTCGTGGTCGAGACAGAGGCGAGGTGATGTTTATTTATTAGATCCCCGCTCTCCCAGGCAGTACTCCTGAAGGTCTCCAGTCTCCAGTGCAGGAGAAGCGAGTGGTACCACGGCTGTTACAAGAGCATCTTTGGAAAAGCTGTGCGCTCAGCACCTTTTCTCGTAGGCTTCTTGCCTGGCTCATTGACGGAAACCTGAGCGGAGCTGTGATATTAATGAATTATGACGAGCCCTTTGCCTGCCAGGCGGAGGTTCCCGCCTCCCTCCTTTAAGACAGAAACTTAATGGAAGCTGCTCCGATGGGCAGGCTCTCTGATGATACCCCTTAAGTGCTCATCCCCTTTTCTGATGTGAATATTCAGAGAGCCACAGAAGCTTCAAGTGGCAGCGTTTAATATCGTCTTTCTCATAATGCCTGAATAATTTTCCGGAGACTGATCGCTGCAGCTGCTGTGAACATGGTTATTTGTTTAGTTTTCACCTTGGTCCTGGTGGAATGCTGACCCAGCTAATCTTCAGGACTCACGGGGAAAACGGTTTCATATTCATAGCTCTTGTCTGTTCTTCCAAAAAAACACAAAACTGAAGCGTGTGATCAGCCACTTTCGTAATAGAGACATAAGGAGAACTGGTTCTTTGGTGAGAAAAAAAAAAAAAAAGACGGTTAATGAAGAATTTGGTGAAACATGAAGACGATCTTGCATATTTTTAATGGATGTTTGTGACAAGGAAGGAGAAAGCTTAGGCTGTCGTGGTGAGTTATAGAATGTTTTTTGAGATTTCCCTCTGGTCGTGTTGCTCATTATTTCAAACAGCCTGGCTCTTAAGCTACTGTAGATTTCGTTTTAAGTGTATTGGCCTTCATTTGCTGAAATGCTTCAAGTTCACAGCACTAAAGTCATTTTGAAAACGGGATGTAATTACAAAGGTATCTTATGCTTACCAACAGCTTTTTTGGATCAATTTAATTATCATTACTTGTGGATACTGTAAATTGAATATCCCTTCCCTAATTACATTAAACTCAGGGGTTAGCTGCTTAAACATCTAAATGAGAAAAGTTCATCCTTTGCTATAAATAGGAGAATTGTTCTCTTATTTAGACTGACCTTAGAAGCTAAGCATTTTACATGATATTGTCAGGTGAGCATTATAAAGACAGTCTGTAATGAGATCTGTAATGAGGAACTAAGGTATAATGGCCCTTTGGAAAAGTTAATTTATTCCGCATTTTCTTATAGCATGATGGAATTAAAGTTTGTGGGTAGGTCCAGACCCCTTTTTTAAAGGGGCCGGTCACACGGTTCTTGGTTTATCCGTATTCTGCCGGTACTCTGAAGTGGTTTAATATTACTCTTCTAGCATAATGGAAGTCACAATAAAAGTAGTGAATTAGTCTTGCCCTTTTAAACAGAGCTAATTTATTTAGAGACTAGCAATGCTATTTGCCTACCTTCCCTCTCCCTCCCACCCCCTTTTACACAAATGATATACAGGAGTTTATTCAAGCCACAGAAAGAGTGTATTTTTCTCCGAGGGAAGAAACTGCTTTTAGACATCTCTAAGCAAGAACTGTTCTTTTCCTGTTGTGGAAAATCGGCCTTTAATTAGTTGATGTGTGTGTGTCTGGCTATTTGTTGTCTGTTCAGCTCAAGTGACTTTGTGCTTTGTAAGAGATCGTTTCTGGGGAGAGATTTGATTGATTGCTGCTTGTTACAGTCATTGTAAATTTTAGTGCACACATAGCTACTTGCTTTTATTTACTTTGTTTCCTTCCTCAGTGGTAGCTTCATTAAAAATCTGTCTAGTACAGTTGAAACTCTTGAAAATGTAAGCGTGACTACTTGTTTTCACAGAACAGTGCCTGCTGAGTGTGCTTTATGATTTATCATTAAACTTGTAAGATAGGACGAACCCAGGCTAAATGTGTTAGGATCGGAAGCCATTCTGGGATAAGGTAACAAGAGGAGGTTTTCATTATGCAAACAGGTAGCTAAAATCATTAATTGGTAATGGCTAATTTTGAGTCTTGGATCAAAACACATCCTGGTTTCTGGATTTTCCACTGAAGAACATTGTAGAGTACAACAGAATCAAGAAAAAATGTAGACTGACTAACGTTTGAGAATGAACAAGTGGTTTTGAACTCCGGGTTTTCGAAAAGGAATTACGTGTTATATTAAGGTATAGAGGGAGTGGTGTGTTTACAGCTATTTTAAAATACTTTCAACCGTATTAAATTCTAGAATTAGTTTTGCTGGGATACTAAATAACAAAATGAAAGTTCTTTGGATTTAGGGGTGTCTTTTAATATCTTTTTCAAACTCGTTTCTTAAAAATACAGTCTCACTCAGTTTAGTAGTTCAAGGTATGAAATTGAATGTTCGTACAAGTGGCAATTTTCCTGATCAATTCAAAACAGGCACTGAACGCTAGAATTGCATTTCTGATATTAGAGGACTGACCATAGGCAACCTAACTTTAAAAAAAGAAACAGGCAGCAGTTTTATGCATCTGATACAATTAGGCACAGTGACTAGTTGTGTCCAGTCCATTAGAAGGTAAGTGTTCTTCTTCATAAAAAGCAATCAGAGGTAGGCATTCAAACATAGATGTGTGTTGGGGCACCTGGGTGGCTCAGTCGGTTGAGCGTCCGGCTCCGGCTCAGGTCACGATCTCCAGGTCCGTGGGTTCGAGCCCCGCGTCGGGCTCTGTGCTGACCGCTCAGAGCCTGGAGCCTGTTTCGGCTTCTGTGTCTCCCTCTCTTTCTGACCCTCCCCTGTTCATGCTCTGTCTCTCTGTGTCTCAAAAATAAATAAACGTTAAAAAAAAAAATTAAAAATAAATAAATAAACATAGATGTGTATAGATATGGTAGGAATTTCAAAGAGCCCTGCCCATTTAACTGTTCCAGAAAGGGAATACTGTAAGATACAGTAAGATACTGTCAGTAGTCAAGTGGATGAAAACTCAGGCCCGGTAAATGAAGGCGTGTGTGTGTGTGTGTGTGTGTGTGTGTGTGTTGTTTTGTTTCCTTTGGATGGTTTTTATCTTCATGAGTACATGACAGCTCATAGTCACAAGAGTTGAGGTTCCCAGTGCAGCATTTGTGGGACCAAAGTGTATCTAAGCCATAGGCTTCTTCGAAGGGAGGGGCTGCCTCAAGTAATCTCCTTGTGTGATGTCTGCTAAAGCTCCAGGATGTGAGTGCTTTTGATGTTGGTGATGATAATCGACACACATTAAATTTAGCTCAGAAATTGAGGGCTATTAGCCAAACTGTTCCTCATCATTTATCCTCACTTCTTGAGAAATTTTTATACATTGTGGAGTATTTATGTTGCCCTGTGCCCAGTTAATGGTGTCACGGTCCTTTCTGATCACTCTGTGTTTCACTGAGATGGTACCAAGTCGGGTGATACCTCGCTAAAACTTCCCTCCTGTTAGCTTTTTCAGTGGCTGCCTAGACAACTGTCAAACTCTATTAAAAATTATTTTCTCAGAAATTTGTTAAAAGACATGCTAAAAATTCTAGATTGCAGTACAGTGCACAAGATGGTTTATAAAGCAACTTCTGGGGCGCCTGGGTGGCTCAGTCGGTTGGGTGTCCGACTTCAGCTCAGGTCATGATCTCGCGGTTCGTGGGTTCGAGCCCCGCGTCGGGCTCTGGGCTGACAGCTCGGAGCCTGGAGCCTGTTTCGGATTCTGTGTCTCCCTCTCTCTGACCCTCCCCTGCTCATGCTCTGTCTCAAAAATAAATAAATGTTAAAAAAAAAATTTTTTTTAATAAAATAAAAAAATAAAGCAACATCTGTATGAACTTCTCCATAGGCAAGTTTCCTCAGAGAGCTAAGGAGTCTTGTCTTCAGTAATAGTAAGCATTTACTAGAAATGGAGGTGCTTTGTAGGATGGTTCTTATGGAAGATTGAAAATAGGAGTATAGAGTTTTTACTTTGGACACAAGTGTCCATAAATGTGATAGGAGCATGAAACTACTTGACTTGGAAGTGAAACCACTTGTCTGGCAATGAAGTTTATAGAGGACCGAGGCTATTGAAAGTAGGATGATCTGCGGTGGCTCAGTCCGTTAAGTGTCTGACTCAGGTTCAGGTCACGATCTCGCGGTCCGTGAGTTCGAGCCCCGCGTCGGGCTCTGGGCTGACAGCTCAGAGCCTGGAGCCTGCTTCGGATTCTGTGTCTCCCTCTCTCTCTGCCCCTCCACCACTCGTGCCCTCTCTCTCTCTTTCTGTCTTTGTCTCCGTCTCTCTCTCTCTCAAAAATAAATCAACATTAAAATTTTTTTTTTAATTTTCAAATAAAGCAGGGTGATCTGGGGCACCTGGGTGGTTCCATCAGTTAAACATCCGACTCTTGATTTTAGCTCAGGTCATGATCTCTGGTTCGTGGGTTTGAGCCCCAAGCTGGGCTCTGCGCCGAACAGTACAGAGACTGCTTGGGAGTCTCTCTCTCTCTCTCTCTCTCTCTCTCTCGCTCTCTCTCTCTCTCCCCCAGCCATGTTCGCTCTCTCTCTCTCTCAAAATAATAAACTTTAAAAAAAGAAGAAAGTAGGATGATCTGAAGAGTGCCATTTAAATTTGAAGGTAAAAGAATTCCATCTTAATGTCTAGGGTAGTAGGAATGAACATAAATTAGAGCCTCGGTTGGAAAAAAAAATACGGTGAAAAAAAGTACCATGACATTTAATTTTCACAGTTCCTCTCTGAGGTAGTGGTCCCACTTCTCAGATGGCACAACTGAGTCTCAGAAGTTAAGACAAATCCTTTTCCCAGCATCACAGAACTAGTCCAAGTATCTAGTATTTGAACTGTTATCACTCCAAAGTCCTTCAAAGAAAAGCCGGCTGCCACACTCCGTGGCCCATGGATTTGGTGTCGGTATAAACACAGAGAAGGAATATTTAAGGAAGGAAGGTCTTTCCCCTCCTGTCTCCTCTCCCATTTCTTCTCTCTTCGTTCCCCTCCTCACCGCCCATTGCCGTGCTCTTCTCCCATCCTTGTCATTACTTGCTCCAAAGTCATTACAAATAAATACGTCTAAGGACACGGGGTGTTTGGACAGCTTCTTGAGCCTCCACTGTGAAGAAGTTCTAGAACTCTCACTGCTCACAGCCCCTAGGAGCTGAGAAAAATAGGCAGCTGGTGACAGGAGATGCAGTTTATGCAGGTTCTGACTGGCAATTGTATAAACCCAACTATAGGCTAGATTCCCAGCTACTAAAATCTCTACCCCCCCGTCTCCCAGGATACATTACTTTCTTCTTTAAAACTTTTATAGACTATCCTGCTGGATTCATAAACCCTGGGTAGCAAATGTCATGCTCAAGTATCTGTGTATTTTTAAGGGGAATCTTAGAAAAACTTCTTCCAACGTGTACCTCTTTAAATAATAACAGAGCCAGAATCCAAAAGAGTGAAAAGCAGTTTTTAAGTAAGGCACTTATGGTTTACATAACCATCAAAATATTGTTCCTTGGTGTCAGAAGTTCTGGTCTATGTCTGAAGGTGCTTCAAGAAGAAACATGGAATCCAGGAAATAAATACTCAAGTAGCTGAGATGTAATAAGCCTGGATGAATACCTAGAGTGTATCAGTGAATTATTGAATTATTATAAATACTGGGAAAATATCATGTCCTGAAGACCATCTTCAAAAGCATTTATTGTCAGCTGTATTGAACGTTAAAGATGATTCTTACGTGATTATAACTTACTTTTGTCTTACTTGTACTGTAAACCAGGCATGCATTATAATGACCCTTCCTCCCCCATAATCCATTTCTCCTGTGTTTGTTTACACAGAGGCCAAGGAATAAGCTAGTACAGCTTTAACTAACTCTGGGGGTGCCAGTCCCAACAGTTGTTTTCAAGTTTTACTCCTGAAGCTAGTTTTACAGTCTACTTCTTTTTTTTTTTTTTTTTTTTTTTCCTTTCCGGTTCCCAAATCATAGCTTCTATTGAAAATCTTGTGCCTGGTAGGTTTGCCGACTAGGAAACACGGGGACATCAAATGGCAGAGGAGTGATTGTGATTGACTGCTGTTATCTTCCTGCTGCCTTAGTACAGACACATCAGCAGATCTGAGTTAATATAGCACCCATATGCGATCATGTGTTTTCCTTACTAATCGTCAATGGCACCTACCTCCACACTATTCAGAATAGCTTTACGTACTGACAAGAAAGCATTAAATTTTCATCACAGACTGAATGTGAAAAAGAAGCTTTAGAGAGATGCAGGAATGAGTTAATTCTTTACAAATATGACATAGGTTTGGTATTCTTAATATATAAAGAGTTGTTACAAATCAATAAAAAAGAGACACCATAGAAAAATGGAAAATTTATAAAAAGGTGGCAAAGATAGCTAAGAACCATAAAAAAGATGACCAGCATTATTAATGATCAATTAAATTGGAATAGAATAGCAGTGAAATATCATATTTCATTTCTCACATTGGCAAAGATTTTAAAAGCTTACTAATGTTAACTGTCATACATTTCTGGTGGGAAGATTTACTGGTAAACAGTTAAGGAATACGGCTTAGAAATATATGTTTTAAATTTTTGAAAGTAGATATCATTTGGTTTAGAAATTTATATTTGAAATTCTAAGGAAAGAATTTGGAAGATGTGTGTGTGTGTGTGTGTGCGCGCGCACAAGAACATTTATCAGTGCTATTTGTAATGTCAAAAAAACTTTCAGTGGCCAGCAATAGGGGATTGTTTGAAGTACATATTTGGACGTCACCTAATCTTGGAAAGTACTGATTTAGAGCTATATGATCTGTAATAATTATTGATAGAATGTATGATAGCCAAATTAGAAAAATAGGTTGTAGCAGAATACATGTTCCTATTTAACATATATGCAGTGTATATTTGGGAGAATTCCGGAAGAGTGTACTCAAAGTTATAACCATATATATTTTCTGGATGGAGAGAGTTAGAGGAAGGTTTTAGCTGTTTCTTTTGTCTTTTGATTTCTCTGACCCTTCCAACTCTTTTAGGATGACCAGCGTGTAGTGTTTATAAATGTAGAAAGTGAAGAGAAAGCTATGCAACGCTGATAATCAGGTGATTTAATCGCTTATCACCTCCAGAAAGCTCTGCCAAGCAAATATTTGTCTTGCTTGGGTAGTAAGAGGCAAAGAGTACAGACCTATTTAGCACAGTAGTGGTACCCCATGCTACCACCAGCCATACTGATAATCAAGATGAAACAAATCAATATCAAGGCAATAAAAACATGGAAAGAGGCGATAGAAAGACCCAGTTCGAAAGAGATATTGAGAGTGCAAAAATAAAGTTATATTGAAAAGTCAAGGATCTTTACTGAAGACTATATCACATATAATTAACCTTTGCAATTTATCTTATTATAGGACACTGTAGTTAGAGTAACAGGTCTACCCAGACCTTATAAATATCTAGAAGGTAACGTTAGTAGAGGGGCTTTTACAGAATAAGTTGAATTATATTTTAGATTCTTTGTTTTTTCATAAATGGTTTTTTCATAAAAATAATTTAGGTCTATAGTTAAAAATTCAATGACCCTGGAAGATCTGTCATTTCCATATCCAGAAGCAGGGGCTCTTAACACTTTGGCTGTTTGTTCAGTGATTAGATCCATGTTGCTAGATAATATGCCATTATTTCTTAATTTATCCATTTTAGATATTATCTGTTCACATCTTATGACATGAGGATGCGTCTCTCTTGTGGTTCTTCACTTACTTTTTCTCCGTTCTTCCAGTATAGTTATAGGACTACTTAAATGTAGTCATTAAGTATGTGTTAATTTAGAACTGTAGATTCTAAATTGAGAACCGTAGATTCTATTCTGATTATATGTATTCTCCTGTGTGGCTCTTGGTTGTTGTTGTTTTTTGTGTTGTTTTGTTTTTGTTTTTGTTTTGTTTTTGCCTTTTACTAGAGTATATTCTCAAAGTCCTAAGATTCAGTATCGGGAAGTAAATTTCCTGCATTTGTACATTTCTGAACATGTCCTTTTTCTCTGCCTTCACATGTGTTTGATAGCTTGTGAAGACTTTTCAGTTGAAAAGTATTTGCTCTCAGAATTGGGACGGCATTGCCATCCTGCTATTTCTGTTGAGACCTTCAAGACCATTCTCGTTCTTCTTTGACCAGAATCGGTTCAACCCCACCCCATACCCCATAGAAGCTTTTAGGGTGGTAACTTTTTAGGATGGGTGGCGCTTACAGTATTGTGTGTGTGTGTGTGTGTGTGTGTGTGTGTGTGTGTGTGTGTGTTTCATTCATTGTGTTTGTTATTCCATGGGCCCTTTAAATTTGGAGACTCCGTTATGAGGATTTGTGTTAGGGTATTTCTTTGATAATTTCAATTTTCTCTTCATAGTCCTCCTTTTGAGGGGCTGTAGAAACCCCCTTTGTTGATTTTCCAGTTTTCTTCTCTCTTCTTTCACATTTTTCCCATCAGATTTTTTCTTCTGCGTTCTCAGAGCGATCTCTTTTGCTTTTAATTTAATTGATTTCTCTCTACTTCTAATCCTTCTATTGAATTTTCTCTGACTTTGACAAAATGCTTTTAATTTCCAAGAATTCTTTCATACATGTTGCTTATTTATCATAGCATACTGGTTATGTATTTGGATATAAGTGTTGTCTTAATTCTTTGAATGTTAAAATGTTTGGTTGTTCATTTTAATTTTTTCTGTCCCCTGCATTGTCCGTTTATTTTGACCTCTTTTGTTCATGTTAGGATTTTTTTAGGTGATCTTCGGTTATTCTTATGGGTCGTGAGGTACTAAAGATACGCAGAAGGCTCTGTGGGCTGGTGTTACGCATAGAATGTTTCTGTCCCCTCCAGATTCATTTGTTGAAATCCTCCCCCTCAATCTGATGATATTTGAAGGTGAGACTTTGGGGAGGGAATTAGGGTTAGAGAAGGTTGTGAGTGTGGAGTCCTCATGACGGGTTTAGTGCCCTTCTAAAAAAAAAAAAAAAAAAAAAAAAGGAAGATCCGGGACACCTGGGTGGCTCGGTCGGTTAAGTGGCTGACTATTTTGGCTCAGGTCATCTCAACAATTCATGAGATCAAGCCCCATGTGGATGTCTATGCTGATAACACAGAGCCTGCTTGGGTCTCTCTCTCTCTCTCTCTCTCTCTCTCTCTCTGTCCCTCCCCTGTCTCTTTTTCTCTCTCTCAAAAATAAATAAAAACCCGAGAAGAGGAAAAGCCAAGGGATCTCTTTGTCCGTCCACCTCCATTTGAGAAAACAGTGAGAACACAGCCATGTGCAAAACAGGAAGTAGGCTCTCATCAGACACTTGGATCTTGGACTTCAGTCCTCCAGGACTCTAAGGAGCACATTTCTGTTGTGTAAGCCCCTCAGTCTATGGTATTGTTGACACAGTGGCCCAAACTGACCAGTGAGATACACGGGTTGGAGGTTTTTACTGGTACGCGTCACTGTTTTATGATTGGAGAAAAGTCACTTTTTTTTTTTCTTTTTTTGCAAATGTCCATGTGTGAGCATCGTTTATCAACAAACTGGGTCATTTCTGTTGAAAAGAGTCTTCTGCTCTCTTGTCCCAAGGGTATACAGCCCAGCTGCCAATGTTCCTTTGCAGAGATTGGCAAAGGGGCTTTTTGGTCGTACGGTTCTTCACAGCTGGCATCCATTTTAGCTGTGACACCCGTCTGTCCTCTGCCTCCCGTCATGTGTGATGTCCATGGTCTTCCCCACTCTCTTTCTCCAGAGAATATGCCTTTAGCTTCCTGATCAGAGTGGAGGTTGGGAGAGTGTATACGGTTGGCTGCTGGGAATCTTTCCATGGGGTAGGGTGGGAATCGACTGGTTCTCTGTGTAGACTTGCAGCCTGTTCCCCAGTGTTCTGTCCCAGATGTCTTCTCCTTCTGTCATACCTGGGACTTCGCAGTCTTGAGCTTCTGTAGGGTGGTGAGGACTGAATCCACTTTCTTCTCATCGCCTCAGTCAGTTCAGTGGCAGACTCTGCCCCTGACTTTTTCCTCTCCAATTTCACCAGCTCTTTGCTGTTATTTTTCATCCATTCATTTATCCCTTTATATTTATAAAATTTCTAGTCCGCTCTAAGCCAGAGGCCATACTGGGCACAAACAGACCAAAATCTGACTTTTGTAGCTTACCTGGAAGAGGAAATGATAATGAGCAGCGTTAAAATAAATTTCTACTCCTGCCTGGGGTACCATGTCTTCCTTTGCTGTTTCTTATACAGATTAGGCACGCTCCTGCCTCAGGGCCTTTGCATTTCCTATTTCCTCTGCCTAGAATGCACTTACTACATTTACACTGTCTCAACAAACAAACCTCAGGTATCAAGGACTTGCATTACTCGGTTACAGATTGGCAGTGGCTCTCCCGGGATTGGCTGGGCTCTGCTCCACACATCTTATTTTCAGATCCAGGTAATCTGTCTGGGGTATATGGTTTATGGTAGAAGGCAAAAACTCAAGGCGGGGGGGGGGGGGGGCACGGGCCGAGCCAAACTTGGCAAGTGCACTTAAAGTTTCTGCTTAGATGTGGCAAGCTTCACGCAAGTGATCCCATGGATCACAGCAGGTGACATAGCCAAGCCCCGAATCAGTCTGTCAGGGAAATGTGATGAGGCCATGAGGGGAGATGGAATTGTGAACAAATAATTTAATCTGCTAATCCCAGATTACAACGTGACTCATGCCCTCACTTTCTTCGGGTCTTTGCTCAAATATCATCATCGCTGTGATGCCTTCTCTGACTCCACCTCCCAAGTTTTATTATTCTTGCACTTCCTCTTACCCTTTTCTGACTTTTCTCCGCTTACTTCATACCATCCAACATACTATGTAATTTATGTCTTTTTTTGTTCCAGTTGACTGTCTTCCCCAGCTGGAATATCTGTAAGCTCCACGAGGGTAGAAATTTGCTGTTTCTTCATTGCTGTTTACTCAGGGCCTGAAACAGTGCCTGACACACAGGAAGTACTCAAAAATATTGTAAATATCTAGGGGGCGCCTGGGTGGCTCAGTCGGTTGAGCGTCCGACTTCCGGTTGGGTCATGATCTCACGGCTCGTGAGTTCGAGCCCCACGTCGGGCTCTATGCTGGCAGCTCGGAGCCTGGAGCCTGCTTCAGATTCTGGGTCTCCCCCCACCCCTCTGCCCTCTCCCGCTCATGCTGTCTCACTCTGTCTCTCAAAAATAAATAAAGTAAACATTAAAAAAAAATATCTAGAGACCCCTTCTGTTGGAGTTCCTCTGTCCTTCCAAATCTTTTACCAGATCTCAGGCTGATTTCCGTTGTTCAAGAGTCTGTTGAAATAACTCATCCACGATTGTATCTGCTCCGTTCTCTTTGACTTTGTGAGTTATACCTTCACTGTTACTTTAAAGGATCTGCAAAGGAGGAGGAGATACATACTTTTTTCATCAACATGGCCATCCTGGGGCACCTGAGTGGCTCAGTCAGTTAAGCATCGGGCTCTTGATCTTGCCTGAGGTCATGATCTCATGGTTTGCGAGCGCAGGTCAGACTCTGTGCTGGTAGAGTGGAGATTCCCTCTTTCCCTCTCTCTCTGCCCCTCCCCCGTTCACTCTGCGTCTCACTCTCTCTCAAAATAAATAAATAAACCTAAAAAAATTGGCCATCTTTAGCTAGGAATCGGAGACTTCTTAAATATTTATTAACTAAAGTCTCTTGATTCGATGTTCTAGCCTTCCTGTAGACTAACCTCCAATTACAGATTTGATTGGGATTTGTTTTTTAAGGTAAAGGTAACAGAGTCACGTTCTCCCTAAATGCTAGAGTACAAATAAATTGCTTAATGGCTATTACCAGATACGTTCTGGCTGTGAGGCCACCCCCTGCAAAGAGGCGATTCTTGCTTGTCCTTCATTTCAAAGAGCAACTTCATAGCCCCCTTGCTTGAAAGTGAATTAGTTCTTGTGTAGGTAGGTGTGGATGAGCAGGTGTATGTGCGATCAAGAGCATTTTCATACTGAACACAGAGGGCATTTGTAACTTGTCTTCCAGGGACCCGTTTGCCCTTTTGGGCATGCTTCTCACCTCATACAAGCAAAAAGCAACCCCCTCCTTGCAGCTGTCTGCCAGCCTGTGTGTCAGCTACCATCATTTCCTATCAGTTGTTCATCATTGCTTTTGACTGCATTTCAGGAGATCGTTCGTGCGTTGTTTTCTGCCCTCGCTGCTTATCATCTCCCCAGCCTGGGCCACTGTACGACAGAGGCTTCGATGCCGTGCTGTTACGTATTCTTTCCCAGTTCAGTCTAGTGATATTGTGATGGTGATCTTACTCCCGGTATTTGTATGTGAGACTGATGCAACTTGTTACAACACCACAGTACCTACTTGGTGACTGTCTAGGGAGCTGTAAACTTACATCAGTATCATCAATATCGATCAAAACATTTTGAAACTCCTCCTGTAGAAACACCTTTAGGGTCAGCTGACAAGCCACATTTAAAAAGTATTGTTATTATGTATCAGCCTCTCATTTCTAACTGGCAGGGTTAACTCCACACGAACATCTACCTGCTACGTGCTCTAGCATCTCGGTACTCCAAATAACGTGTCTGTTTCCAAAAATAAAATTCACTTTGCAACGATGAAAATCTGTATCACACCCCAAATTGTGTGATCTAGCCCCCCAAACTGCCTGATAGCATTCCAAAGTGCTTACTTTGAAAAGGAGATACTTACGTAAATATCTAAATTATTATACGTTCTTTTTAAATCTGTTTTCTCTTATTTCTGTGCCTCTCATTGCCTCTTCTGCTTTTATTTTTATCCTCTAAGCCTTACTCTCGTCTCCTCATGGCATTATCACTGACTCCACATAAATCATTGCTTTGGCCTTGTCGTCATGTGCTTACTGAAACATGCCTTACGTAGCAAGGTAGGAGGAGACAGATGTCAGGTTTCTTCTTATAAAACCAAAGCACTAAGTTTCTCTCTGGAAAGGTAGATGTTGACGATGAAACAGAACTCAGAGGATGATGCTTCACCTGGTAAAATCCCAGAATGTTGGAAATGGAAAGGACCGAAGATAATCGCTCTTGAAGAATAAATACCATAGCTCTGGTCCAGAAAGGGGCAGAAATGACGAAGTCCTCAGGAGGACAGAGCCACGGGAAAACCCTGACTGAGCACAACGCAGCCGGCATTAGCTCACGTAGCCCAAGGTAGATGCATGAAACCATGTTGAGAGCTGTTAAGGCCCTTTGGTTGTTTTTGTTTTTAGGTACCTGCTACATTGGAAGTGTTTTCAGTATTTAGCGATAATACAGCATGGTTGAAAGAGTGCATGTTTGGGGATTGGAAAACCTGAAGTTTAATCTTGTCTTCACCTTCAGCTACATGCCCCCATCTATAAAATGGGTATATTAACGTCTAAGTGACAGAGCTAAATAATAATGAGTGGAAAGGATGTAAAGATTCAAAAGAGTCAACCACTGGCCTGACACATGGTATGCTTAAAAAAAAAACAAAAAACCAGGCTGTTCGTTTCTTCTTTCCTTTTTTTTTTTTTTTTTAAAGTTTTATATATTTAAGTCATCTCTACTTGGGGCTCAAACTCACGACCCTGAGATCAAGAGTCACATAGTCTTCCAGCTGAGCCAGCGAGGCACTCACCTTTCTGCTTTTTAATTACATAATTACACAATAAGGTGTGTGTGTGTGTGTGTGTGTGTGTGCGCGCGCGCGCATGCACAGGTGTGTGTTAGGATTTATACATCTCTCTCATATGCTGCGCAAAAATGAAAAGTGATCATCAGATAAATGCCTGGTCTCCAGTATTTCCAATATTTTATGTTCTGGTTGGGATATAACATAAATACGTGTACTCCTGGTATATTTATAAAGCAGGTTTTATTAGATCAACTAATAGATTCATACACAAGAGATTAAAGTACATGGATGACCACAGTTCAAAGAGGTGAGCTTGGGCCTGATACCGAACCTTTCCATGGAAGAATTCCATGACATCTTGTTGAATTTCCTTGTTTGTGCTTAGAAGTCGTCGGTCAGTTAGTTGGATGGCTGGCGTTCGTTGCCCCGATAGTAGTGAAAATGGGCTGGTTAAGTTTATCTGTGTTTAGTCTTCATAGGCAAATACTATGGAACATCTAATCTTATCTGTCATATTCATGATCCATAAAACCCTCTTTTGAAGTCAGGTTGCATATTGCAAAAAAGTGGAGCTTTAAAGTAGGTCACAGTCCTAAGAGACACGCTGGAATCAACATCTGAAATTGAAAAGCTATTCTCCATTCGTATTAAGTTTTTAGGTTACCACTAAGGGAAAAAAAAAAAAAAAAAAACACGAAAATGAGATGAAATAAAGGAGGACTGACTTATTCAAAATGTAAAGACCGTAGAATTATGCTAACATTTTTCTTTCGTCTTTTTTTCTCTTCTGTCATTATGTCTAAAAATGGATATCTAACATTATATAACACGAGGTCTTAAGATCTCTGAGAATTGATCAGCTCAGCTGTCTTCTGTTTTCTTCTTCATCCAAGTACTCTTGCCGTTGTGCCTTTTCTGGGTTCCAGAAACTCATTGCCAAATGTCTTCAAAAATCAGTTACCGCAGACTTCTATATCTCAGCACGGAATCATCTCCTCAGTTTGATTTGTCAGGGGTCAGTCTTTCATAGACAACTGCGTGGGCTTTCTCTATAAATCAGTGGGTAAGCATTGGGTCTTAATTCAGTCTTGCCCGGAAAGCTGTTGAAGCATGGTGCTGAGGGAGAATGTTTTTCCATAGAAGGAAGAATGCAGTAAATTACCAATATCATGGCAGAAGTTTTGAAAGCGGAAGTTTATAAATTTGTGTTTTAGGAAGGAGACACGTTGCAAAACGTTTAGTCAAGTATCTGGGAAATTTTCACTTTTGAAACATAGTGCTTCCAACCCATTTCTTTAAACGTCTCCTGTGTAGTTAGTTACTGCTTTCCCCTCTGGCAGATTGTGGGAAAAAGAAATATACCATGGACGCACACAGCTTTAATACTCATATCTTTATGTTACTTTCTTGTATATTGTGCACTGATGATCTCATATACCTACACCGTACATGTGACCTCTGTCTTAAATTCCAGTCTGGTCAAAGAGACTTGTCCTCCCTTGTGCCCCAGAGTGGATGGTTCCTGACAACTGAGTGGTTAATTCTGCGGGTTCTGGCATCAGATTTCCTGCGTTGAAATCCCGGTTCTGTCGCTAAATAGCTGAGTGATCGGAAGCAGTTTATTTAACCTTATGAGATCTCGGTTTTCTCTGTGTAAAATGGGGGCTAATACTGCTTACTTCCTTGAATTATTATGAGGATGAACCACCATATGTAATCTTGACAATATCTTGCTCTCAGTAAATGTGCAATAAACATTAGCCACCATTGTTATTGGTGCTGTTGTTGATGGTCTTTGAAGGGCTTACTTGCATTTTCTCAGTTATAAATAATTTGTAGGGTGTCCTATGGACCTTGGTTGCAGATACTCACAGGGGATGGTTTCTTTTGTTTGAGATTTTCAAAGTAGCGTATGGCTTCCATTCAAATAGCTATTTCTCTAAGAGTCCGCTCACTGTGACTGGAATGCTATAAATCCCATCTGGCAACGAAAGCGCCGATATTATCCTGTTCTTAAATTGGGCATAGCTCTCTGAACTCCAGCCTGCTGGCAACCATGGCTGAACGACCCTTTTGCAAAAATCACCACTATCATTAGTATTTAAGCTTCGTGAAACTCATCAAGTATTCATCTTTCTTTATAGCTCATCGGTCCAGTTGACTTTCATATATCACATAGTTGAATCATAAGAAATGAAATGATGGGATCCTTTTCCTCTAACATATTGTATGGCAGTGTATTCTGACACGGGATCTTGATAGACGTGATACTAATCCGTACGCAATTAGTCAGATTTCGTGCCGGTGGATCAGAAAGGATGAAACACCGGCCTTTCTTCTTTTCTTTGAATCAAAGTGACAGCCTAACTTAGACTTTCAATTAAGCTTTCCAGCTTCCTACCTGTGTTCTTGTATTGGTTTCTTAGGTGGGAACATTTTCTCTGCGTGGACAGAAACAGTTGATAAACTCCGCTCCAACAGAGAAATAAATTACATGCCAGCTATAATGAGACATCAACGCCTAGTAAATTTTCTTTTGCTTGTAAAAATGTGGCAGTATGAAGTAGGAGTCAATAATTATTTATTGTTAATTCCCTAATGTTGCCTTCTGATGCACATGGAAATTGTGATGCGACTCAATTAGACAGAATTATCAGTTATTTAACATACTCACTCTAATGCACATGGATGAAAATGGCTGTGATAATCTGGCGGGGATCCTTTGTGTTGTAGTGAAGCATGTAAGCACCCATCCCGTAGTCCAGAGCAAACGTATCTCGCACCGAATTTAATGAAAATTACCTTTGCTGGCCGTGAGCCACACGCTCAGATCAAGGAAGAGTCACCCTGTCCTCATATGTGTTTATCTCCATCTCCGTGGTTCCACTTTTTTCGTTTGTAATTTCTAGTTATAGATTCTTGTGGGAGGTCCAAGGTCTATTTTAAGCAGTTTGGCCTTTCCTAGCAAAAAAATACTATAATACCAACTACGGTAATACAGAATACCTTATAATATGTAATAGAATGTCATCATAATATACTAAGCATTGAGATTTCTTTATTAATTGTCCAGGATGCTCCAGTAATAGTATACAAACTACCCTCATAAATAATCATGCTCCTGTTTTCCGAGCTATTTGAGAAAAATACTCCATAGAATGTTATTTTCACGTCTGTAATCCACTTCGGTAACTGTTGTCACAAGACACTGAATATTTCCCATGAACGAGTACCATGTATAAACACAAGGCTGGAATTAAATCCATGAGGGAGGCGAAACAGAAATACTTTCCTTGAGGAGCTATAGATATAATAGTTTATACTTCAGATCGAGGATCCTTTCCGCACCCACGCCGGAAGGCATAAACATTTGACACAAAAATACAGTGTGCTGTGAAGGTCTTAGTTGTGCTTTTACTAAATCCTATAACATTTTCTTCAGATTATCTCTCCTGATTATCTTTTAGTCTCTAGTTCATTACCACCATCATAGTGTAGCCCCCGTTGTTTTTTCGTGTTTTTTTCCTAATAAAGCGGCCATATTAACCTAGCTTAAATGCTGCTCTATCAATCACTGTCTTGCTTAGGAAATTACAAGAGTGGCCTTTTTTCTTCTCCATCGGTACTAAGTGTCTCCCTCGGTCCAGGCCTTTCTCGGTCTAGCTCCCCTCGAGCTCCCGTGACGTACGTTCTTCGCTCTGAGGACAGACCCTTTCATCTGGCTGCCTTCACGGTATGACCCTGTCATGTGCCACTTGCCTAAAATACTTTTCACTGTGACCCTCAGTTTTGAAATCCTCCTTATCCTGTAAAGATCAGCCTCAAGGACTGATACATGTTCTGATTATTCCAGTTCTGACTGATCATTTTGTGCTCTCAGATCTTGCCCATGTTGTTTGTAGCATGCATGTAGCATTTAATTATACTTCTTGATATTGTGAGTCTTAAAAATCACTGACATTTCTCTGTGTGTTCTTACCACTGCAAAGTGCAGGGCTGAGTTACTGGCCTATCTTTAGCAATTGCAGAGAATCTTTGATGACCGTTTCTATGTATTAACTTTCCCTCCAGTATTAATTGTGATACTTCTCTTTTGCAAGAAGCTTAATTTTTTAATCTTACGTATCTTGTCTACTTGTAAGCCACCTTGGATTCTTGTTAGGAGAGGTAATCCTCGAAGGGCCCTGAACGTCCCTGCACGTTTTTGCTGCCGTGCTAAAAATGTAAGGCTCTGTCTGCTCTTCACCCAGATCGTTTCTCAGGGTTGTGTTTGTAGCGAGAAACCTTGAGGGATGAGGTGTTGGCCACGAGCAGGCTTGCTTACTGGCTGCTATAAAACCATGGATTCCCCAGGGTCAGTGTTCAACTGTGAAACAGACCCACTGTGTGCATAAACCATCCATTTGGGCCCATGGACTTGGGGCCCAGAGGAGCTAACACACATTGAAACTCCTGTTGCTTTCCGGGCCATATACAATAAATGTCTCGGCCTCTGACTCACGAGTCTTGTCTTCTGTCCACATTCATGATAGCAACAGGCCAACTTACTAAGTTGTAATTCAGACACAATGAAGTCCTAGACCAAATCATCCTTTATGGAGAGATCGAAACTATTCCATAAATTAATACAAATAAATGTATTTTTGAGCCTTTTAAACCAACCGACTGTGCAGGGCACCGTCCTAAATATGCTGAAATAGAATTAGATGTGAGTCTATACTGACTGTGCTTTGCAGAGCTAACATTTCGTCAAGCCGTGGCAGAGTAACAGTAATTAAATCGGTCATTTCTTAGCATTGTGTTGAGAATACTCAAGCTGTTAAAATTGCTTGAACTTTCTGCTTCAACTAAAAAAATGAATAGAGACTGCACTTAACTTCAGCTTTCTTCTGAAGGTTTCTGAAGAGCACTCCAGTACAGATTAAGAGCTATTTATGTCTGTTTTTGCTTTTTCTATTCTCCTTGTTCTTTTTTCGTTTTTTGATTTTTATTCGGACTGAAACTTTGAGAATGTAGCACTTCCACGTGGATAAGAAAGCAATAACACATGCTTTCAAATTGTTTAGTTTTTTTTTAACTCCAGCATTAAAAGATAAAAAGGAAATGATGAGCATAGACATACTGACGTATGACCTCTGAAGAATTAGGGTAGAAAAAAAAGTTAATATTTATTGATTTGTTACAAAGTGCCAGGTCCTTTTAGAGTGTTTTACATGCATTGTGTCGTTAAACCTCCCAGTCATCTAAGAGTTAGGTATTATTTGGAGAAGAAACTAAACTGTTAGAAAAACAAAGTTCCTATTGTGAACATGGTTCAAACCCGGAGAGATGAGCCGTCAACACCGAAGGCAGGTAAACCATGAACTCTCAGCTCCATATGAGGCTCCTGTTAGAAAGAAAAAGGGGCGCCTGGGGGGGCTCCGTGGGTTGAGCGTCCGCCTTCCGCTCAGGTCGTGATATCACGGTTTGTGAGTTCGAGCCCCGCGTCGGGCTCTGTGCTGACAGCTCGGAGCCTGGAGCCTGCTTCGGATTCTGCATCTCTCTCTCTCTCTCTCTCTCTCTCTCTCTCTCTCTCAAAAATAAACACTAAGAAAAATTAAAAATAAAAGGAAAAACTTACATCACTGATATTTCAGAGTTTATCCTACAGCAGCTCACGTTACCTTACTATGGAAATGATCACATATCCCCACTAGGAGCACTAAGAGATTTAAATATTTTATGACATCATGATGGCGTTATTTCTGAGACTTCTAAAAGATTTGATTATTACCTTGTATATGTGAGAGAGTACGTATTACTTTTATTTATTTTTTCGTATTACTTTCATAAAAAGAAAAAAAAAACTCGGAAAATATGACGGTATTGGGAGTGATGTGGAAATAACGAGCAACCTGGTCCGTGAACTGCCTGTGTTCCGTCAGGCATGGGATTTAATCGCTAGGAGCCTCACCTTCCTAATCTAAAATGAAATAATCCAACCTCCTTAGGGTTGATTCGTCTAGTACTCCTAGACTAATAGTTTGCAGAAACACAGTGGCGTCCACTCCTTCAGGATAGAAATAGCGTCCAATGCTGTTGAGGCGCACAGGACAGGTTAATACATACACGATTAATTTCTAACCGACTAGAACATGCTGTCCTTTCAGGAAGCATTTTGGCATTTTGAGTCAAAAGCCAGAAATGCGTCTATTCCGGTTGGCCCAGTCATAGCATTTAGCATTATTTACGAGTAATCGAAGCAAAATGAAAAACGAGGCGGGACAGGGTCACAGAAGCCTTTCACTTTTCACTCCGAGTTTTTGGATGTAATGGAGTATCTTGGTAAAGCGTGGGAGACCTGCTCACTGCAGAGTTTTCCTGCTGTTCAGAGGCAAAATAAGGAGGACCTGGGTGGCTCAGATGGTTAAGCGTCGACTCTTGATTTCGGTCTTGATCTCATGGTTTGTGAGCCCAAGCCCTGTGTGGGAAAGCATGGAGCCTGCCTGGGATTCTCTCTCTCCCCTTCCCTCCGCCCCTCCCCCACACCCGCCCGCGCTCTCTTGCTCTCTCAAGATAAATAAATAAACACAAAAAAACGGTAAATAACTTACCGCAGTTACCGTTAATGAAACCGTATTGCATGTTTGAGAGTAGCTGAGAGAGTGGATTTTGAAAGTTCTCATCCTGCAAACACGAATGTCTATGTGCGGTGATGGACTTTAAGTGGGACTTACTTTGTTCATCATGTCACAACATATACAGATACCAAACCGTACCTTGTGCACCTGCTGCTAACATAATGTCGTGTTCCGGGTACCTCAGTAAAAAATAAATGAAGAAAGGTAAATAGCACACACCGTATTAGCATCAGGAAGGTTTATACTAAAACACAAAATTGGAGCTGTGTTTTTATTGAAAGTATGGAAAAATTAAATTTACACTTAGTGAAGAATTAGAAGGGAGCATACCTAGGAAATTGAAAATAATTTGATGTGTTGGTGATAGAATTATGGATTTTTTCCCCCTTCCCATCGATTTGCAGGGTGTGATGGGAGAAGAAGCTAGAAAAGAATTTAGGGGCTAGCTCTTTGAGGATCGCGAATGGAAAAAAGAAACCTTTGGATTTCATTTTGTAGATCCTGGGGGGGGGGGGGGGGCGTTCCTTAAGCGTTTTCTATAGATCCACGATCGGATCTGGCTTTTAGAAGGATAATTTGTGGTAAGAAAGTTTGGTAATAGGGAGATAGGTTAGACCCTTAGAGCAATAATTCAGGCGACGGTGACAAATGCGAATTAACCATGTCTTTAGTTTCGGTTTTCTGATGCTTTGACATCTGGGGTCTTGCTGTCCTGGAGGGACCGCTCCCCCCTCCCCCAGGGTTAGCTAATTCCCAGAGATAGTAAGCATGTGGCCCAGGACGGTGGTTTTCATTTGGGCTCTCACACTCTGGGCAGTTACACACCTTCCCTCATTACCCCGGCCAGATATTGCACAGCCAGACACGGCCCCAGAGCCTGCCAGAATTACACAAACTAGACAGTCATAAGCCTTGTTTACCTGCCTTGCCCATTCCTTCCTGCAGAAACCACAGTAAAGGCTCTGGCTCACAGTCTGCCCCCCCTCCACTCCCTCTGCCTCCTGACTGACTCTGGTGCTCCCCCTGGGGCCCCACATGGTGTGGCATCCCTGATTCTCTTGGGATCTGTGAGTCACAAGCTCTCTTTTCAATTATAATAGTCCCCTGATCCGTTGGCCTTATTAAACCTCAAGTTCTCTATTAGTCCTCTATTTTAAAACGAGATGCTGTGGGCCTGAATGAAAGCAGTGAAAGTGGGAACCGAGAGGAAGATTGAGAGGTAGTTTAGGAGTGAGGATTTTGGGGCTTGATGGGGATGGCATGTGAGGGATAAAGAAATGGAAGGAGGAGATGATTACTCACAGACTTCTAGCTTGATGATTTTGACTATGCAAAGTGAGAATGTAGAAGAAGAGGTTTTGAGGGGGAAAGATTATGAATTTGGTTTAGAACTTGGGAAGTTTAGGTGCTTGAGAGACATCCACGTAAACATATCGAGGAGGCATTTGTAAAGATGTGTCCTGAATCTTTTATACCCAACACACACAGTAACAAATGCATTTTATATCTGATGCTATATAAAGATGTGATTTCATATTTCACAAAACAATACCCCTTTCTTTGTGTGATGCCCTCTGATAGTTGCTGCCTTTGCCATCTTTTTTGTTCCATTTTGAAATATGTGTTGTAAGCCACTAAAGCGAATTCATGAATGACTAAAATGTCACAGCCCGTTCTTTGGAAAACCCTAGTCTGGAGCATAAAAGAAACTTAGAGAGATTTGGAAGTCATAGATATACTGATGTCAGTTGAAGCTATGGGACATTGTCTAAGGGCCTAAGTGGGGAGCAAGAAAATTTCCCAGATTATGGCTCTCTAGAATACAAAACATTTGAAAATTTTAAAGCCAATGGAAGAAGAGGAAGAAGCCAAAGAGAGTGGGAAAGAACAGTAAATCTTAATAATAGAATCAGTAAAGTTAAGAAACCAAGCAAAGAGGGAGTGAGGGGTGCCTATGTGGCTCAGTCAGTTGAGCGTCCAACTCTCGATGTTGGCTTAGGTCATGATCTCATGGTCCTGAGATCGAGCCCCACTTCGGGCTCCACGCAGAGCCTGCCTGGGATTCTCCCCCCCTCTTCCTCTCCCCCCACTGGCTTGCACGCTCTCTTCCCCCACCCAGAAAAGGAGGGAGCAACGGCAGCAAAATGCCGATGATAGAAAATAATAGGAAGAATCCCAAGATTAGCTTTTCCCAAGATAAGATGTCACTGGTAAATGAGAAAACAATTCCGGTGGAGTGATTCAGGGAGAATAAGTTACAGTGGGAGATAAAGAAGTTAGACTTCTTTTGCAGAGATTTTGGTCTGAAAGGGAAAAAGGTATAAATATGTATGATAAATATATGTATGAACAACAGTAACTAAGAGGGGCAGAAACAGGGTTCACGTGAAATCCTTGAAATGGGCTGGTTTGCATGTTCGAGACTAAATAAATGCTGAAATTTTCAAAAAAGGAATGTAAAGGGCTTAGGAGGAAATAGATCAAAGTGGCCAAGGTGAAAAAGATAATAGGTGGAAAGATAATAGGAACAGTTAGAATAAGATTGCAACTATTTCAATTAGTTAGCTTAAAAATGGACAATCTAGGGGCGCCTGGGTGGCTCAGTCGGTTGAGCATCGGACTTCGGCTCAGGTCGTGATCTCACGGCTTGTGAGTTCGAGCCCCACGTCGGGCTCTGTGCTGACAGCTCAGAGCCTGGAGCCTGCTTCACATTCTGTCTCTCTCTCTCTCTCTCTCTCTCTCTCTCTCTCTGCCCCTCCCCCGCTCACCCTCTGTCTCTGTCTCTCTCTCTCAAAAATAAATAAACATTTAAAAAGAAATTTTAAATGGACAACCTAAAACTAATAACAAGAATCATATCATAGCTATGGCCCAGATTAAGAAAGATCAAAGAATATCTTTAGTATATTATTAGTATATATTTAATATATATTCAAGTATATATGTATGTAAATATGTGCCCATGATTACATATTTTATTAATAATTATATGCATAATTTCTTTGATGTAAATTATTTTGGACGGCTTAATGGATATAAGCTTTGTTAAGCATAGGAATGAAATTTCATGGAGATTGAGTAGGCTTTCTGAAATGTGTATTATTGATACACACACGGGATGATTTAGAACCAGTCACCCAGAAGAAATGATAAATTACTGCTGGAAGTTATTTACAATTCTGTGAGTTTGTGATCTTCTTTCCCGTGTTAGAGTCGAAGTCTAGTACTGATTACAAAGTTTTAAGTAGAACCTGCTGTATACACGGCTTAGTGTTACACACAAAACGTTTTTGTGGTTCCACGCACAGCTTTAAGTAGCAGTTGTGTAGGGACCGGGCTGCACCCTGCATGAATCTCCAGTTCAAAGGTGTGCACCATGGTCTTCCTAGAGCAAAACGTTGATGGCGGAAAAGCGTGTGGTTACCAAAGTCTGACGTGGTCCTGTTCGCCTCGCCACAAATTAAATACGCCGTCGGTCTGCTGTGGTCCTGAGCGTGGAGTTGGCTAAAAATCTCCACCTGATCTGTTGTGGGCGCGTGGAATCGGGACGTAATGGGATCCGTGGGAAACAGCCCCGGGTCCTGAGTCAGGAACTGCAATTCTGTGTCTCCTCCGGCAAGCCAGTCTCCTCTGTGGTCTTTGTTTTTGTTTTTGGGTTTCGGGTTTTTCGGTTTTGTTTTGCCAGTCTCGTCTTTAAACCAGACTGAAGATAACCGCATTCCTACATCACAGGATTATGATTATTATTCAGTGAGATAACGAGTGTGGAAATACTTCAAGACATTTTTCAAAAAAGTTTCCTATAAGGTAGGAGTATGGTGATGATCCTGCCACTGTCAGATTTGCTTAAAACAGCAAGTTCCAGGGTGTTTTGGCTGTCCTCTGGCCAAACCCCAAAGTAGTCAAGTGGACTTGGTTTTTTACTGGGGTTCTTTTTCAAAGTTACTGTGAGATTTTTTTAAGAGGTGGCTCTTCTTTCCCTGTTATGTATTAGTGATAGAAAAGTTTTGCAGGGCTCTGCGAGCGTTTTCAGAAAGTATGTAAGCAGATGAAAAATATTGTACAGGATTAATGTATATCACCGGGGAAAACCCGAGAAGTGACTAGTTTGTGTTTTCCCTGGGTTTCCCCTGGTTCATCCTCATCGGAGTAAGAAGAATTAAGTGCATTTTATTTTATTATTTTTTTTAATTTTTTTAACATTTATTTATTTTTAAGACAGAGAGAGAGCATGAACAGGGGAGGGTAAGAGAGAGAGGGAGACACAGAATCTGAAACAGGCTCCAGGCTCTGAGCTGTCAGCACAGAGCCCGACGCGGGGCTCGAACCCACGGACAGCAAGATCATGACGTGAGCCGAAGTCGGACGCTTAACCGACTGAACCACCCAGGCGCTCCTGAGTGCATTTTATATCAGAAAAAAGAGATTTCCAAGATACCAATTCCTGCTGGATCTTAAACTATGAGGCAGGTGAATGATTTTTAGGTTTTTAAAAGAAAATAGGGAAGGGAGTAAAAACTCTGCATTTTTAAAGCTCTTCCTTTCACGACTTTAACATGCAGCCAGAAGCAAAGAAGGGTCCAAACCCAACCAAGAATGTTTAAAATATGAGTTGGACAAACTTCTGTGAGCTGCCAAAACCCTAAGGTAGCAAGAAGGAAGAAGGTTCCAGGGTGTCATCGGTTTGAGAAATCTCAGTTTCACTGTGCCATTGAAATCCCAGCGCGTCTTCTCCCTCTTTCCTGTGGTGCCTCTGTTAGTCTGTCTTAAAAACAAGCTTCAGGGGCGCCTGGGTGGCCCAGTCGGTTAAGCGTCCGACTTCAGCTCAGGTCACGATCTCGCGGTCCGCGAGTTCGAGCCCCGCGTCGGGCTCTGTGTCGACAGCTCAGATCCTGGAGCCTGCTTCAGATTCTGTGTCTCCCTCTCTCTCTGCCCCTCCTCCGCTCATGCTCTGTCTCTCTCTGTCTCAAAAATAAATAAACGTTAAAAAAAAACTATTAAAAAAAAACAAGCTTCATCATAACGCAATAGTAAACATAATGCAGGTCTGGGAGAAGAGACTGATGTCTTAGGCAGTTTGTTTGTACATTTTGTATTTAGTCTTAATATCTGTCTTCATTCAGTTCAAAGTGGATGCTGCAAATATCCGTAGTACCCTGAAAACTTGAAGTCCTGTGAATGCGCATAGGATTCACGAGTAGATTCAGGAGTAGATGCCTTGTGAGAGCAATCCTGATCTTTGGAAATAGTATTTGAATTAGGTACACTGAAAACACACAAATTGTCGGGAAACATCAGCCGGTGTATTAGAAGGTGGCGGTGTGATATGGAATTCTAAGATGACATTCAAGATCCCCCCCAACCGCCCCCCCCCCCCGTGCATATTCTGTATCCGCTTCTCCTGAGCGTGAGTGGGGTCTTAAATGTGATGAAACATCATAACATTATATCCCAAAGGGATTTTGCAGATGTAATTACAGTCCCTAATCAGTTGACTAATCATTAATCTAATGAGAGATGGTCTAGGGTGGGCCTGGCCTTTTAGGAGAGCCCGTACAAAAGACATATGCACAGATCCTCTCTGGGAAGCCTGAAGGGTAACGCAAAGGGCAGTGTTGTGAACTTCCTGTAGAGAGAGGGGATCTCCAGGGGCTCAGGGCCTCGGCCCTGTGGCCGCAAGGAACTGAATTCGGCCAACCTTGATGAGCCTGGAAGGGGACCTTGAGAACTCCGCGAGAATGGCAGCTTGGCTGACACGTTGATTTCAACCTGGTGAGATCCTCAGTAGAAAACCCAGTTAATCTGTGCCTGGACCGTCCTGATTCACAGAAAGTGTGAGATAATACATTTGTTGCTTCAAACAGCCAAGATGTAGTGGCAAATTGTTGCCCAGCAGTAGGAAACAAATACAGTAACAAAGACAAACAAAATCAAACAAAGACAAACAAAACCTGTTGTGTCCTGGGCATTATCCTGGCAGTTTTCTTTAACTCTCAGTGTATGTTTTGTGAGGAAAACCGAGACTCAGCACAAGTTTGAAACTTGCCCAGCTTCCGGACCGCAGTCCATCCGTGGTACAGTTTAGTGCGGTATCCCCTGGCCACATCTGGCAAATGAGCACCCTGAAATGTGGCGAGGCCAGATTGAGATGAGCTCTAAGTGTGAAATAAATGCTGCATTTTGAAGCTTTTGTGCAAAAAAAAAAAAAAAAAAAGTAAATACATCAATGATTTTTATGCCCTGACACCATGCTGAAGTTTTATTTTGTACATACTGGAATTAGTTTACTGTAATATTACAATCAATTTTACCTATTTTTTTAAAGAGAGAATTTCAGGGAGGACTAGAGGGAGGGAGGGAGAGAGAGAGAGAGAGAGAGAGAGAAAATCTCAGGCAAGGTCCACACCCAGCACAGAGCCTGACGCAGGGCTTGATCTCACAACTCTGAGATCATGACCTAAGCCAAAATCAAGAATCAGATGCTTAACTGACTAAGCCACCCAGGCGCCCCTTACCTATTTCTTTTCACTTACTTAATGTGGCTACCAAAACTAAAATTACATGTGTGGATCACCTATATTTCTGTTAGACTGAGGAGAATTTGGAAAACCAGAAAGAAAACAAAACTCCCACTACCCATAAATAGCTGCTGTTAATATTTGTGTGTATTTCTGTTCTGTTAGTGTAAAGGTATAATTTTTCTGTCCCTCTACAGTTTATTCCAATATATCAAGCAACATCTGCAAGGCCAGAGAGAGAAACCCCAGATGAGCTTAGAACGTTTGCCTGAGATGTTAACGTTTGTTACGTAAAGAAGCTGACACCCAAATCCCATGCCTTCGTGGCTCCAAATCCGTTTACCTGTAAACCCTGTGTTCTTTCTACAATACCACAGTGCCTCTCCTGAAAAAAAAACCTTTGCCAGAAAAATTAAAAGATGACTCCCGGTGCGTCGCATTACAGGAAGCATGTAACCCAGAAAGAAAATCCGACAGGACCTGAAGTTTTACATTTTTATGAACAGTTTTATTTGGAAACAAATTTTGGAATATTTGTTCACCAGTTGTTTATAGGATCGATTATAATTTTTTCTCTGGAATATATTCAAGAGGTGGGCAGAGGAATCTGGATATCGTTGGTTTGGGCTGTTAATACGTGCACTTATTCCGAGGTCATGTACAGAACTGAGTAAAATCTGAAAGCAAAATGAAGGAAGCCGTCAGTCGTCACCGCAGAAACAAGCGTGTTCATTTCCAGCCAAGGACAGACAGTTCTTTGGTGTATAAACAACATCTTAGATGTGTATGTAGGGTGCTTTACCCTCAGGGCATTTCCTGTTGCTTTGATTTGAAAATACATCTTGCTAAGTTTGAGTATTCATTTCTGAATGTAGCTGAGAGTAGCTACATTCAGAAGGCAAACACAACAAAGTTGTGCATTAAATTATTCCTGCCGAATGTACGAGCCGGCGTGACAGTTTGTTGCCACTCTTTATTGCACAACAGATGTTAACACTTCAAAATAAACACAAACTTTTTTTTTTTCCTCTAGAAGTGAATTGCCTTCTTTGTGAATCAGTTTGGGACAAGTTAGTACAGGCTTGTGTCTTCTAGAGAGGATGCGATGTATTATTTTTATAACAAAATGGCTTAAAAGAAAAATAATTATAGTGCCGTGAAATTCATACATCAGCTCTTTCCTTCTCTCCTGGGCCATAGTTCTAATTATTTTTTCTAATGGTAATTGATAACCAGGTGAATTCCCTTGCTATTGCAGCTTTATAGAATTTTTTTGCTCTTAGCTTTCTAGGGAATAATAGAAAATCTCCAAGTTCAAATATATGTCAAAGTGATGTACTCCTTCTGTACATAAATAATAACTGTACAGAAGCCTGTTAAAGGGGGCTTTCATTTTTTATTTCAGATTTGCATCAGAAAGGTAATGACAGTTCATTAGTGCTTGAAGTATCTAGAACTTACAAAATATATCTCACGATTCAAGGTTAAATGGGTCACCGCCATCAGTTATGAAGGGAAGTCTCATGCACCCCGTAGAACGTTTCACATATTTCAAAGCGTTATCTCTTGCAGGGAAACGCAACCCGCCATTCTTCTTCCGAGAAGTGACAGGGCGATAGGGAGATCTATACTGTCACGTCCCTTAATATATACGTGTAAAGAACTGGCTCTGCCGATTTTTCCTCCGGGAAAGTTTCCCACTGACTCCGATCGTTGTCGTCGGTATTAAAGCATTAGATGAAAAGGATTGCATAAGGATTATAAATTATCATGCTTTGTGTGTGTTTTTGCACCAGCACGTTTTAATCCCTCTGTATTTGCATGTAGAGTTTTAATTAAGAGATAACTGTCGCCACAGGTTGGCTGCAGAAGGCTACAGTCTCCAGCAGAGAGAGATGCCAGTGCCAAGTCCTACAGGTTGGGTAGCGAATGGGGGGTCGGTAACATAAGACAGAATTGTAATCAGAAGCGTAATAGTCACTTCTATTTAATTTAATGAATAACATCAGCATATTTCAGTGCGTTCGCTTGCGTTTTTAATAACTCCCTGTTCTTTTTAATGTCTATCAGGAGTAGGCTGGATGTTCCTCCTCCCATAGGATTTTTTTTTAAGTTTATTTTTGAAACTGACTAATAAATAATTCTTACCCACAAGAGTTAGGGTCTGACAAGATGTGATCTTTTCTTTTCCATGGTCGATTCGAGTCGGGGTTGTCCTTCTGTGTTCACAAAAGAATTTTTTTGCACAAAGTGCCTTAGACGGAAGGTAGGGTAGCTTTTAACTTACCCTGTAGAAAAAAAAAATCACTTGCAAAAGAGACTCCTACGAAGTTCTAACTCCCATAAGCTATAAAGAACCAGTGGCTAGGAATAGTTGGTACACATGGGGGAAAACAAAGTTTCAATAATTCTGCATTATCTATTTGTTGCGCCTGTTATCCCATTTTTAAAAAATGTTTTGTAACATTTTATTTATTTTTGAGACAGAGACAGAGCTTGAGTGGGGGAGGGGCAGAGAGAGAGAGAGAGAGAGAGGGAGACACAGAATCTGAAGCAGGCGTGAGGCTCGAACTCGTGAATCGCGAGACCATGACCTGAGCTGAAGTCAGCCGCTTAACCAGCCGAGCCACCCAGGCCCCCCTGTTACCCCACTTATAAATGCATTTTGAATAAGACTTCATTGAGATTTCCAATTTTACTCCCGACTAGACACATAGGAGGAGTGCTCCCATCTCAAGGCTGTAATTCTGATCAAGGCTCACTATTTTTCCTTTCTGCTTTTACCCTGTCCAGGAAGTAATTATTTCTGCTTTGTCCTCCATCATCTTAACCAACCCTATCACCCTTGGGAACAGTTAAGGTCCCTTTACACACAGTATGATGGGTGGGACAACGTCCCGTTCCCTATTTTCATGGCAAATGAGTGGCTACTGAGAAGACAAAATAACCACCTTGCTGTGCTATGCCATCACACCTGAACTTAAACTGAATATAATCCGTTGTTGTGGATTGAAGTATTCAAATTATGGCAAGTTTTCTTCCCCAAGAGAAAATTTGGGACATGCTGAAAATGTTTGTGTCAGTGACAGTGTGTCTTCTCATGTCTCCTACGACTGGCTTCGGTTGTGGTTGAAACTATTTCTTTCTATCATTGATGGCACACCTCTTTGGAAGGGGTAGGATCTGAGCCAACACTCCCTACTTTCTGAAGCAAAAGTAATTCTTGAAGTCAGAGACAGACTGGATATTTGGAGGGAATAGAAATGAGGCATTTTACTCTGTTACTTTCTTCTAGAGGGTGTTACTTTCCTCATATGTATCATAACCTGCTAGGGACAAGAGCCAGTTGAGAGAGAAGAATTTGCCATAGATGTAAAAGGAGCTAGGAAATCTAGAAGTTGCCGTGTTCCTGCGGTCCCTGTCAGATCCTTTCTTCCTACGACCTCTGTTATCCCTCACTCCCCTCGTGACTTGGATGAAATCATCCTCTTTTTATGGCATACAGTTCAGTTGGTTATAGAGAGAGTAGTTACTCCGGTTCACTCGGACAAGAGGAAGAACACGTTCTTAAGAGAGAAGCAAAAGTTGGGGCGCCTGGATGGCGCAGTCGGTTAAGCGTCCGACTTCAGCCAGGTCACGATCTCGCGGTCCGTGAGTTCGAGCCCCGCATCAGGCTCTGGGCTGATGGCTCAGAGCCTGGAGCCTGTTTCCGATTCTGTGTCTCCCTCTCTCTCTGCCCCTCCCCCGTTCATGGTCTGTCTCTCTCTGTCCCAAAAATAAATAAAAAACGTTGAAAAAAAAAAAATTTAAAAAAAAAAAAAAAAAAAGAGAAGCAAAAGTCAAATTACACAACTTATTATTTTCCCAAATACTGGACTATGTTATCCTTTCCAATGGTGATGTCTAAAATCTTGTACTGAGAGCCAAAATAACATCTTTCAGTTTCTTCAGACTCACTACAATGACTCGGTACAACTCCACGCTGATAAATCTCGCTGAAAACCAAACCAGTATTTAAGAGTCATAGCCTTCCGAAACAAGAGGGAATCGAATTACGTGCAAACAAACAAACAAAACCCAAGACCCAGGAGAGGCTCAATAATTTATTTACTTAATCGCATGGTGAGGTACTACTGTGGATGGGTTTAGTTTCCATTACCTCTGGACCCTAACTCCTTTCCACTCGTTGACTCCGCCTTTGAGTGAAGAGCAAATGTGGTTGGTGGTCCAAGAATTTGCAAAAGAATTGACCCTGGGGGTTCCTTCACAAAGTAGACTCCAGTAGCCTATTAAGGATGTAATTTGAAAATTGAAAACAAAACCGGAAACCATAGTAGCTGCCTGTTCCAGACATGAACGTAATCATTACAACCATGCTGTTGGCTGTGCATCATTATCATCTCCAGTTGTACAGATTAGAATGTGGACGCTTGGAGCGGTGAGTGAGATTATTTGTCCGGGGTTACGTGCTAATAGCTGCCGAAACAGAGAACTCGTAGCCCGTCTGGCTTCAAAGAGCAACCACTTTCCATCACACTATGCTTTCTCTCCTTTGTATTCTCTGCTTTTCAAAACATCGGTTTCTTGTGCAGCAAAGCATATCTGTTTGAATAAAAATGTGATACCCCCATGAAGTATGCTAGAAGTATATTTGTGTCCACCCATCCCACTAACATCTGCCTCGTAGCAGTTACATCGAGGGATTTTTGTACCTGGACGAGTCGTACACCTGCCAGTCTCCTGCTTATAATTCGCTGTGTCCTCACCACCTTGCAGAAGTCGTAGGTCTAAAATCACTCAACCCTGTGTCCGTTAACAGCACTGTTTGCTTGGGTGGTGAAACCAGCAGGATTTCCAAACAAATGAAGACCTTTTCCTAAGGAATACGGAAAATGCTGAAGCCACATGGGAGGACACGATCAGGAAACACCTGAAATGACTCATGATTGATCTGGCTTTTGATCTCCACCCTTCCCAGTGCCCGACATACCTTGTCCTGTCGCATCGCCCCTTCCAGGTGCATCTGTACACGTGCAAGAGGCAGCCTCTGACCATCTCTGTCCCTAGTCACTGGGGTTTACGATCCCCTCGGTAGCTGTCTACCTTTAGTCCAGTTATCTGGCACCTCTCACCTACTCTTTTCACTTTGCTTTTGTCCAAATCGAACATACAGCCCTCTCTCCTTTCCTTGAGGGGGACACACCCAACATTCTAGTTACAGGAAGTGATGTCAATAGGGGAATCGTGGGAAGGAAGAATATCATTATGTTTAGCGTCTGCACCCTCTACTGGGAGGTAAGATCCATGAAGGTAGAGCCGTGCCTGTCATGGTCGCCTCTCTATCCCCAACCCCAAACAGTGAGTCCATTGAATGAGCGGATGAATGATTTGTGCTAATTTACGAAGAATCGTCCAGAGCTCTGCATTGCTCTTAACTCTTTTACTTGCTGACTTTGAACGTGGCAACACATCTTTATTCATTTAACAGACGGGCAGTCTCCATTCCTTGTGCTGACTTGTTGGACTCTATTTGATTCATCTACAGACTGTGATCTATCTGAGGATAGTCCTGACTTTATAATCACGACTGTTTGCAAAATGGTCGACGTGGTAACTTGTCTTTTATCTTCCTGAGACTAATTAGCCCTTTTTCTTCCTTCTTGAGTTCTTTGACTTTTCCCGAGCTCCTAATCATATGTGAAACCTACTGGTGTGTATAATACATTCTGACAAATGAAACTTGGATAATTATATTGTTTTTCTTTAGAGATATAATATATTGTCTGTAGTGTTACATTTGAAAGCAGGTATTTCAATTGAAGGAGTCAAGAGTCCTTAATAATGAAATACAAGGTTAGGAACCCGCTTCTTGTCCTGTCTTTGACGTCGCCTGAGTTATTTCCTTCGGTTTTGAAAAATACTTCTGTTTTGTTTTAACTTTCTGAAATGGCAATGTAGAGTTTTTTTAATTGATGTCAAAAGAAACTTGCTTGCCGGTGGAGGAGGAAATTGTGACATGCTTGTCACAGTGTGTTATGCCTAATTACAGATGATCAAAAGTGATTCGGGAGTATCATTAGACTTTAAATGAGGAGAAGCTTGTGATTTTGTTACCAATTCAAAACATGGCATTTAATTTTGTGGGTTAAGGGGAGCTATTACCTGTTGGTGTTAAAAAAAAAAAAAAAGACAACAGCTGTGTACATTTGATGTAGCATTTTACCTCATACAAGATGTAATTAAACGGATGGTTGGTGTCACAGTCCGTGACATCGCAGAGGAAATGGAGCAGCTGTGTGACTTGGGTGGGTCGTTTGACATCTCTAAGCTTGGATATCTTCACCTTATATATAAGGAGTTAGGCCAAGGATATATCAAGATTTCTTCTAACCCTCGTTTCCTACATTTTCATCTTGAAAATGAATCGCCAAAACTTAGCAAGAGTTGAAAACTCCTGGTCCCTATCAGGTGTCATATTCTCTGTAGCCCACAGGGCTTCTCCAGGACCTGCTTCGAGGATTGTTCCCATAAAGGAAGTTAGAAATGCTGTAAACCCTTGAACGAAATCACAGAATTCCGAAGGAAAAACACCAAGCTTTTTCTTGGATCTATGTATGTAGTGGGGGGAAGAAAGAGAGAACTACTTCTTTAAAGAGGAAAGACCTTAACCCAGAAGGTAAGGACAAATGAGGGTCGCATTTATTCATGCCAAAACGTTTCTTGTATTACAACAATAGTTTGTTGCGGTAAATTCTGTGTTAATTCTAAAACCAATTTCATCACACCGTGAACCAGTCTGGTTGTGGAGTTAGAGTGCTTAAACGATCTTACTTTGATCGTCGCCGTCTGGCACCGCACCCCAAGTACAATACTCTGTACCCCAAGTACTTAGTGCGTGATCGTGCGCTGTTTCACGATATCTGTGTTTCGCCCCAGTGACAGATTTTTGTGATTCCTGTCCTCGTAGCTGAAACTCACCTTGGCTCCTGAGCTTGCCAATTTCTATTCCTAAAATTCTGAAGTGATTTCAGGGTAGATTCTAGTTCCTTGCGTTTTTACATGGAAGGGGGAGGCACATGACATATTGGGGTCAGTGTCGCAATTGAACTTGAAAAGATTGGGAGGGAAGGAGATTAGCACTAGAAAGTTGGTGTTCTAGAGAAGGAACTCCAAAATGAACCAAAATTTAAATATCACTCTTCACAGGATTATTTTGTGTTTTATGGAGGAGTCTCATGTGCCTCTGAATCTATAAAAATTGCCCAACCTGTTTTTCTCCTGTTAGGGAGCACAGACTTTCTTGTCACTTGGGAGTTTGTGAGGACATAGCAGGGACACATATTTTGAAAAGACGGGCCTCTTCTCCCTGCTGTGTGCCTCTCCCTTTTCATGTTTGTCTAGGGCCGTGGACCCAGGATGAGCTTTTGGGGTTCCCATTTCATTCTTCTGCCCTTTGTGCTAGAATCATATAAATTTTTCCCAACGCATTCCATTTGCTTCAGAAGCCCCAGGGAGTACCGAGGACATATTTAATAAATATTTGTTCACCAATTTATGGGCCAAGGATTCCTGAATATATATCCAAATGTACCGCTGACCCCGCGCTTAGAGTTTATCGCAAGTCAACAATTCACGTACAGCGTGAGAAGCACAGAAGTAGACATACGCACAGATTCCAGTGATCTAAATTAGATTGCAGCGAGAGACAAACATTTGTTTTCAGTCTTTGCTCTATCCCGTGTACCCGTAGGGTTTTACGTGTTAAGTTAATTTTCTGTGTTTAGTTTGGTATGTAAGCAAGATATTCTCATATCGACCAGTAAAGGAAAATCGCTTTTTGAGATGAGTGGGCATTTCAGATTGGTCAGGGAGAACTTGCCTCTGTTTTAAAGTTACAGAGGTGGCCAGGGTCTCACCCTGTTCACAAAGTTACTCATCTCAGATGAGTGACTTTTTTTTTCTAATTTTTTTTTTTTTTTTTTTTTTGTCCATGTGACCAAAACTATCACTCAGAAGAACTAGGATAACAGACTCCTATTTTCTTTGGATCACTGAAGCTATCTCTGAACTGTAGGCATGTTACACTTTTTCACTACGCCACCCCTCCAGCAGGTAGCTTTAGAAACACTCAGATTGGGGTTGAACTTGTCCCGTTTGTAATCTTCAATTGTGCTTATATTCTGTCCTGTTCCAGACAGGACTGATGGCAGTTTCGAAGGGCATGCAAAGTAGACACAGAAACCGGTGAAAAGCAGAAACAAATTAAGTGTAGCCATGGTCTGTGTTCATTGGTCTCCAGCACGGATCTTCAACCTTGGCACTATTGACGATCGGGGCCACCCAGGTGTTTATTGTGGGGATTGCCCTGTGTTAGAAGCGTCTCTGGCCTTTACCCATTCTCCTAGTCATGACAACCAAAAATGTCTCCAGACATTGTCAAACGTCCCGCAAGGGGCAAAATTACCCCCCGACCCTGCATTGAGAACCACTGGTCTAGAGTGTAGACATAGAGAAATGGATCTGTTTTGGAGGTTGAATTGGCAGGACTCGCCCATGGATCCCTTGTGGAGATTGAGGGAAAGGAAAGACTCCGCAGTGCGTCCCAGACTCTTTGCTCCCATTTCCTGAAACAGAGGAGACTAGAGGACCTCAGGGTAGGGTGGGGATGGGATGGGGAAATCAGTGCTGGCTTACCTGGACTTACCACGTCTCAGATGTGTATTAGAGACCCAAGAGAGATGGCAAGTGGACAGCTGAGTTTTAGTCTGGAGCTCCAGGGAGAATTTTCTCAAGCAGGTGGACTAGATGAGAACACTCATGGAGAGAGAAGAAGTAGTCGAGAGAAAAGTCATCTCGGAACCAAGGCCTACGAGGGGTTAGAGGTTACCTGGCCAGGGAAGGAGACAAAGTAAGAAGAAAACAGGAAGTTTCTGCTGTCAGGAAACCAAGGGAGGAAAGCCTGTCAAGGGGAAATATTCAGCTGGGTTCAAGTCTTCTGAGACGTCTAATAAGAAATGTTAGCTATTTTTTTCATTATTATAAATAACTAAAATTATTTTTAACTACCAAAACGTTAGGTCCAAAGCAAATCAAAGGAGTAGAGATACAAAATGGGCCCTGGAATGAAGTTAAAATGCTTGAAATTTACAGATCACAGGGACCTAAACCCTTGCTCTCTCTAAGTGTGCTACAGATCCCGGCTTTCTACGTTCTAAAAGCTTGTATAGGGGCACCTGGGTGGTTCAGTCGGTTAAGCGTCCGACTTTGGCTCAGGTCATCATCTCACAGTTTGGGGGTTCGAGCCCCGCATCGGGCTCTGTGCTGACAGCTCAGAGCCTGGAGCCTGCTTCGGATTCTGTGTCTCCCTCTCTCCCTGCCCCTTCCCTGCTTACACTCTGCCTCTCTGTCTCTCAAAAAAGAAACATTAAAAAAATTAAAAGCCTTTATACAAGGCTGTGTTATTATTTATATTCATGGTGACCATAGAGTAAAAGCCGACTGTGTCAAGGGTCCCCTGGACCACCTCTCGAATTGACGATTTGCCGGAAGGATGCACAAGACTCAGGGTATAGACATACTCACAGCTGAGTCTTAACAGTGAAAGGATCCAAAGCAAAACCAGCAAAGTGAGGAGGCACTGGGGGTGAAGTCCCGGGGAGGCAGCCGCAAGCACCCTGGCACTCTGTCCCAGTGCAGGTACGCAGGGCACACGTAAATTGCTGCAGTGATGCGTTCACGACAGCACATGTGAGCACGTGCTCACCAGGGAAGCTCACGAGAGGCTCGCTGGCGTTCAGGACTTTGACCGGGAGCTCGTCACGGAAGCACTCTCTGCCTCGCGTGTACCCAAATCGCAGACTCACAGAGGGAAGGCAGGTATTCAGTATAAACCACACGCTTCATGGAAACCGTTTCGACCCAGTGAGCCCTTCTCTTCAGTCGGGGCATTCTGGGAGCTCTCCTGAAGTCTGAGTTCCCAGATGCCCGCCCAGGGCCCAGCACCTGACCAGGCCTTTCTGGGGATAGATGTTCCACGCCTGCTGTGCTCACACGGTTTTGTACACAGGACAAAGCCCAGGAAAAATAGAAGCACGGTTGGCACGAAGACAAATCAGAATTTCTCTGGAATGGACGTTTGAGTGATGAACCGTTTCCGGCATATTCCAGGTCGTTTGGATAGCGAGTAGGCGAAAATTGTGTCTGTATATTGGGAGGCAGCCCAGCGTACAATAAAATAACCACAGATTGGGATATGTGACAAAACTGACTTCTAGTTAAGGCTCAGCTACTTACTACCTCTTTCCACCTCCATTTCTCGTAATAAAACCTACCATTTTGAGGATTCAGTGAGGTCTGTATAATGCCTGTCATAGTGACCGGCACATAACATACATTCGAAGATAGTGATGGCATTGGTATCCGTGCTAATAATCGCAGTAATAGTTGTTGTCTTATTATTGTCTTTCTTCAGTTCGATGCGCCATTACTTTTCGTGGATTAATCGGTTGTAATATCCATCCTACCATATTTTCAGCTAAATGGCTTCCAGTTTTTCAATTAAAATTTCAGTTGAACAGTATCAGAGGCATTTTAATAAAAATTTTACTGAGCTTGATTAGTTGATGAGAAGTAAATTGCTCATTTTTGATTACCACATTAACTCTTTCTGGCCATTAGGGTACCATTTAGTAAATTACCTCTTTTAGTACAGTACTCAAAATGTTACCCAAGTGACCAGAAAGAGTTAATAATGTACCAACAGACTGAGCAGTTTACTGCCTTCTTACTGTCAGATCAGTCTCATTATATTAAATGTTTCCCTTTCTATAATTGTCATTTTCTTTAAAAATGAAATATTAGATGCAGTTTTTTTTTTTATTTTTCATAGACCTTATAAGCTCAATGAAAATATGGTGACTTCACTCACAAGCCTTCTAAGGGGATTTAAAGTATTGGTGTTCACTATATGATACAGAAAATAAATCTGATGGGGATAATAAATGCATCCTACACAATGCACAAGCAGGGCATTATTTTCTGAGGGCACAAGTGATTCCCTGATTATGATCTGAGTACTGGGAAGGCCTATTACTGTGTCTTTCTAGGTGTTTGAGCACTGGAGAGAATTGGGTCTCTTGGAGTTCCGGCAGGTACGCCTTTGTGCGGGCAGGAATCTTGCCTTTTTGTAATGTATACATGACCAGCCTTCATGTGGATGTGTTTTTACCACAAATTCTAATGCAGCTCTTAAGTATTCAGGAGTGATCCTGACTTCCTCACGAGTAGGGACTTGCAGTCAGTTCTTAAAATGACCTCTGTCACTCAACTACTTTTTCAGGTACCTGGTAAAATCATTCCCACTGCCTGGAAAGAATCCTTGACTTCTTGAGGTCCTAGTGTATTTCACATAAAAGGTTGCCTTTTCACTGATGTATCATGGAATAATTTATGAGCCGCTGAGTATTTACCGAGTCGTCATGTGTAACATCATGTTAAGTGCTTTGAGTGAAACAAAAGTCATTTATTCAGTAGATACTTACTGGGCCGGCTGTGGGCCGTGTCCTCGAAGAATACAACGATGAACAAAAAGCATCCAAAAACTTGAAGTTTGGTTGGGAAGATGATTAATGAGGACACCATGTTACAATACCGTTTGCACATATAAAAGTGTAATAATATTCCTGTAATTACAAGAATATTTAGAAAGGTCAGAGAGGGAAACCCAACCCAGCTTGGAAGGAGTCAGAGAAAATTCTCTGCGGGGAATGAAGGTGAGCTGAATCTTCCAGCGTGAAGAGGAGTCCTCTAAGGACAATCGGTATGTCTACCTCACAGGACAAGAATACCAAGGCACAACGTTGAGAAACGTGGGGCAGAGGGCTCGAGATACTATTAAGTTTGTTGCCGCTGAGGTTCTGTGCAAAGCAGAAAGCAAGGGTAGGAAAATAGGGAGCTATCAGATCAGCGATGTACTGTGGTTTAAATTGGCTGAGTTTTAAAACCTAGTTGGAGAGAGAAAACATGATGTCCATACTACCACGTGTGGTTACCAGTGGGTGGCTGGAGACGATTTTCGTATACGTCCTTTCCCCATACCCGGGAGGTGGCATTATTTCCCTCATGTTATGGCTGAGGAACTTATTTTTTAGAAATATTAAATAAATTACCCAAGGATGCAGAGAAAACAAGGGATGGAGATAGAATTCAAGTCTACAGGATTCCAGGACACAGATTCACAGAGAGATTGAATAACTTCCCCAGGATTACATAGTGAGTGGCTGAACAGGTATTCAATTCAAATCTTTTTTCCTTGCGTGAGGGCGGTATTGACAATGGGTTCTATTTACATAGGAGGCAGGGAAGGAACTGTCAGAGCTCAAGGTAAACAGGAGGTATTGGAGAAGGACTGTGGCGTGCAAACATCATGGGGCCAGATAGAGCAAGTGCTCGTGCTGGTTTTCCCCAGACAGCGCCTACTGATACTCGTAGCCTTGGCACAGTTACGAATAACCTCATCTCCTAGAAGTGTTCTTGTTCGGATGACAAGTTACGTGACCGCCCTGTATAGAACGTTGTACAAAATCAAGGTTTGTACCAAATGCAATGGAGAGTGTTATTGGGGGAGTAGTTTGGGGAAGCGACTCCAGCTTCTGTTTTCCAGTTGTAATTGAATTAACTAAAAATAGAAATGGGGACAGTTACTCCGTTCACAGTGATATATTCTTAGAGATGTGCCGGAGAGCAAAATGGATCTTTTTTGCCGCATCTCCTGTCCAGCCCCTGGGATAACCATGTTTTTACTTGTTCAGGCAAGTTGAAATCCGGTGGATGATTTTTGTTTTACAGCAAACTTCTTTGACAGATTAACTGATCGGATTGCTCTCCCTCTGTAACTCACTCCCTTCTCTTCAAATTGGACCATTAGCCTCAGAATATGTGTATATAGAAACGATAGTATGGAGTATTGTAGGAAACCAGCAACCAAGTTGTAAATTTTCCGTAGATTATTAGCCCTGCCTCAGAAGATCCTCTAGAGAGTTTCAAATAGAAAAGCTGCTACTTTTCGTCTGGAAAATAAATTCTCAGTGGGACTGGGTACTTATTATTTCCAACTATTCCCCTCTGTACATGTTTGGGTGAATTTTGATATTTGTCCTGAAGGTCTTACTGGTCTTTCTGTTTTTAAAAAGAACTTCTGGTCATTTAACATGTTCTTCGCAAACATTCTAGATAGCAAAGCCAGAACACTGCTTTAATCCCGGATACGGGACGAGGACGGAGTCTTGCCTGATTTCAACAGTCTCCCAAGTCAGTGTTATTTGTTGCTGTGGGTCGTTTTATTTTGTTTTAGCAAATATTTCTTCACAGATTTATGCTCGGCCTCTGATCCATAATTATGTTAGGAGCCATAATTAGGTTCTGTATTACTAGATGTTAAGAATAATAGTACCGGGGCGCCTGGGTGGCTCAGTCGGGTAAGCGGCCGACTTCGGCTCAGGTCACGATCTCGCGGTCCGTGAGTTCGAGCCCCGCGTCGGGCTCTGTGCTGACAGCTCAGAGCCTGGAGCCTGTTTCAGATTCTGTGCCTCCCTCTCTCTCTCTGACCTTCCCCCATTCATGCTCTGTCTCTCTCTCTCAAAAAATGAATAAACGTTAAAAAAAAAAAAAAAAGAATAATAGTACCTACGTCTCGGAACTAACGTGACAGTTAAACGAGTGAAAATACGTTAGTATGTGTAAAACGCTTGCAACAGAGCCTGGCATGCGATGACCACCATATAAGTACTTGGCTGTTATTATCCCTTTTTTCGAAAATAGCCTGTCGACCTCATCACAACCCAGAGCTCTGTCCAATAAGCAGATAAATGCTGCACGCAAATGCGGTGTGTTTTTATTTACCTTAGACCCGTGGGGGTTAACTAGTGTTGTTTCTACCGTTACTATCACCGCTTTGTTCCCTGTCTAGAGCAAGCTTTTCTTCTGGCAAGAGCAAGTCTGTAGCTTGTAATTAGGCTGGGGCCACGGGAGTCAACGGGTGCACTGTCCAGGGGAAAAAAAATGGGTTGGGGTTTCTAAGCCATCGGTAGAAAATTAACATCCAAATGGCTTCTCAAGCCTTTCTTCTGTCGGGGTGGCCGCAGGACCGCTGAATGGGGGGGTGTCACGCGTCATGTCTCTGCCGGGCATCCGAGCAAAGTAGCTGCCAATACGCTTCCCATCCTCGTTGCTTCCGTGCGGTTCTAGTGAGAGCTCCAGTGAGGTTTCTTCGTGGCTGATGGCAGCTCGCAAGTGGGTCAGAGGACCAAATCCCGGCTGCCAGGGAGAGTGTATGCTTTTTTTTTTTTTTTTTTTCCTTTCCCTCTGCCAAGAAAACGAATGCCACCAACTTGCTGAAAACAAGCAGAAGTGACTGTTGCTTCTCTTTAGGGGAGGTGGGGTGAGGTTCCCATGTTTTCCTGCTCTGGCGGCTCTGAAGAACCCTGTGCACAACATACACATTTCGCGTTATTTTCGGCTGCCTGCCTTCGCAGGGAGCCCGCCTCCGCGAGCTCACCGTGGAAGTTTCTGTGAAGTCACTGCTGCTCATCCCACGCGCCTGAAAACGGCCCCCTCCTTGGCTCAGAAAGCTTAGGTTTTAACTCACATAAGTATTAGCTATTTCGTCTGTGCGTGAGATGGGCCCGTCTCAACCACCACGTTTCTGGCGTAGGTCAAGGAACCTCTTTTTCTCCCCTCTGCTTGTTTATGTTTTACGCATTCAGTGATGATTCACTAAAAGCCTGACAGTTGGCAAAATATCGATACACTGGCCACGGGGAAGGAGGGTCCGGAAGAACAAAAGCCATGCCTACAGTTAACTGTGTGTTTCGGTTAGGAAGGAGTAAGAACCACAAGGAAGGACAGTATGGGTGAAGTGGCACGCAAGCTCCGATTCTGCCATTTCTTTCGGAATATCTCCATTCAGGACACCTGCCTGGCTTACTCCGTAGAGCGTGTGACTCTCGATCTCGGGGTTGTGAGTTCCAGCCCCACACTGGGCGTGGAGATTACGTAAAAAGATTTTTTTTAATCTCAAAGAAAAAAGAATATTTCATTCCATTTCTAGACCTTCCCCATCTCATCTGCCTTGGATTCTCTCAGCCCCTGTGGCACTCGTACGCAAATCAAAGCGCGTCCGTGCTGGTGTCTTAAGTCCGTGTTCAGAAGGGCAGTCTCACACGGTTCACCGTGCAACCAAGATCTGTAATTGCAGAGTATAAATTCCCACCATGTCAGGATCCCTGGATCCTCTCTCTTCTGCGTAAGCTCTCTCTTGTCTACTTCCATTGTCTATTTGCATTGAAGCCTTTTACCTGTTGTTCGCACCAGCTACTTTATCTTTTTGCTCTCATGGTCCTTTCGCCCCTGTACCAACTTCTCAAGTGAAGGATTGATTCACCATCCCTTCCGCAGGCACTTTGCTTTCTGCTGTTTCTTGGTCTCTGCCCTTCAAACCCTTTCCGCTCTCATGCAGAATGCCTTCCTTTCTCCCCCAACATGAGACCATTTTTTTTCTTGCCTTTGTTCAAAACTTTTCTTCTCCGTGATGCTGTTCCTGCATAATCCCCTTGCCTCTAGGAATTCTAAAATTTCCACTTGTGCTTAATTACCTAGCCTTTTCTAGCTCCTTCGTGTTGATTTGGTATTGGATGTCTGTAGACCTGTTTGTGTCCCTTCGCGGTGTCTGTGCTCTCATGTCTTCTTCCGTTTCCCAGTGCCCAACACGATGTTCTCTGATCGTGCACAAATCAAACTGAGGTACGCCTGTCGTACTCGTGAGTTGTTGGCTCATCTCGCTGCTTGCCGACCACGGTTTCCGGGGATTCATTGGCGGTAATCTTCCCAAAGGCTGAACTGTTTTTCATTACGTGAGGCTTCTTGGGCACTTTCCACTTGCTTTTGGCTATTCTTTTTGAACGGGAGTAAAATTGCTGGTAGTGCCCAACATCCAGCTGTTAAAATACGGAAATGAACTGGTCCAGGATCAGCTTCTGCATACTGTTTTTTAGTTCACGTGTCAGACAGGTAAGTGCATATCCTGTATTTGGCAGGTGAGAACAGTAGGGAGTAATGGGCAGAAAGGCAGCTATTTTGCCAAACGTCTACCCACGAAGAATTTGATGAAACAGTTCCATCAGCAAGTATTTATGGAACGCCTGGAGGCGCGACGCATTGTGCTAAGTGCTGAGGATACAAAAGTAAGCAAATCCAGACAGGGGTCCTTGGGCCTTGAGGAGCTTACAATGTTCTAAGGCCTATCAGTGCGGTGATCACAGAATTCCATGTAAGGTCACTTCTGAGACAGGACTTAAGAAACCGTTACCGACCCTGAGGTTGGAAGGGCGAGCAGAACCTCAACGGGGCAGAAGAGGGGCAAGAAGAAGGAATTTCAGGTATGGGGGAGAGCGTACGCACAGGTGGCGGGAGGGGGTGTGACACGTTAGAAGGCCGAGAGACGGTGGTGTGGCGGGAGCACAGCTAAGGGAGCAGGGCTCCGTGGTAAGCTATGTCTGGGGATTTGGATCTTTAGCCAGAAAACAGGCGCTGGGGCTAAGACCAGCTCAGTATTTTGAGTTATTGCTTTGACTATGGTGTGAAAGAACCAGTCGGTGACTACAAGGAGGGGGCAGGGAAGATGAACGTAAGTAGGCGGAAGATGTTTAATGAGAAAATACCGACAGAGATCGAACGGAAGAGCGCGGAACAAGAAGGTACCCGAGACGACACGTGCGCGGATGACGCGCGTGAAAGGACGGACAATGCGGCCAGTTTCTGATACGGAATATACCAGAAGCCGACAAGGTTCGGCGCGTCATGAGTTTTGCTGTGAACAGAGTTGAGTTTGAGGCATTTGGCAGCTGGAGACAGCACGCAGGCGGTTAGACGTCTAGCCGAGGAGCTCGAGGGAAGTGTGAAGGCCGGGGATGCGCATTTCGAAGGGATCGTTATAGGGATGATAATTGCAGTTGGGGGTGTAGATGGGATTGCTTTCCCTTAGCAGCGGGTTAGTTCTTACCCAGGTAGATGTGAGCAAATCTCTAAACACCTCCTGGCCGTCAGTATCCTTACGGGAACAATAGTTGGGGTAGATCAGGAACTCTGCGCTTGTACAGCAGAATGTGACAGTACGTCCCCTGAGCCTGCGTGTGGCGTCCTCCCCAGGGATTTACAGTTGCTCACATCTCCCAACGGAAAGGTGTCGCTTCTCGTAAAATCGGTGTCGTTATTTAGCCAAGGTGATTTCTTTTTGTATTATTATTATTATTATATATATATATTTTTTAATGTTTATTTATTTTTGAGAGAGAGAGAGACAGAGAGCGAGCAGGGGAGGGGCAGAGACACAGGGCCAGGCTCTGAGCCGTCAGCACAGAGCCCGACGCGAGGCTCGAACTCACGAACCCTGAGATCGTGACCTGAGCCGAAGTCGGACGCTTAACCGACTGAGCCACCCAGGCACCCCTAGCTGAGGTGACTTCTAAGATGTCACCCAGTTTTATAATTAGGAAACGGTGATTCTCTCCTATTAACATAAAATTGAGGGAAAAAATGTTAAGACAACTGCAGCCAAAAACAAATGGTTTATTTGATGTGCCTCTGGTTTGCCTGGAAGCACCTCTTTTCGGTTTGTAAGAATTCATTAATGGATGCACATCTTTTCACAGGGCATCTATCAGTAACTGTTGGGAGCCCCTCCATCGTGTATCTCAAATCTACCAACCGGTCTTCTGCCCCACCCCAGCCTCTCGGGTCCCAGCCACTCACCAGAATGTTTTCCCTGGACCGTTGCAGTCACCTCCTGGGCTTGGCGGCTTCTAGCAGGCGGGAAGAGCTTTTAAATGAAAAGCCACTTCTCAGTTCTGTACTACTCAGAACCTCACGTGGCCAACAAGACTGGTCTTTCCCTTCTCTCCCTTCTTGTCTCGTTCTCCTTTCACCCCTGCCCTCTGACTCCCTTTTGGTTTCAAAACTGGCCAACAGATGCACACCTCAACTGCATATTCGGTTTCCTCCTCCTGGAAGATTCTGCCTGTCTGGCTCGGTATGACTTCCCTTTGTGTTTCGATCTCCGCTTACTGTCAACTTCACATTCATGGGCACCCTTGCCTCACTGTTTTAAGTGGGGCCCTCCCGTTTCACTCTCCTTCTTTGGCCTGTTTGTTTCTTTTCAAAGCAATTCGTTTGTTATTTGCTTCCTTCTGCCTTACGCGTTTTTCTTTCCAGAAAAATCGAAGGCTCCTGGTGGCAGAGGACAGGCCTGTTGGTTCACTACCATACGCCTGGCACCTGGTACCATGGTAGGACCATGGTGGGTGTTCTACAGATATTTGTCGAATCCCTGAACCAATTGAACATTTTGCCTTATTTGTGTTTTGCTTCGGTTAATCAAAATACATTTTTATTCTCAGAAAACCCACACTATCTAGGGAACTGACATAGTAGATAGTCTGGAGATGTGCAAAGAACAGGGAAGCCCACCCAAGATGTACGTTGTCCACGGATCATCCAGAAGATGGATGCGTTCCATGTGGATAATCTAGAGAATGTCCAAGAGGGATCTGTTTTTGAACAGGTTCTACGCATGCCCCTTCCTCTACTTGGTAGAGATCACCTCAAAGGACACGCATATTAGACTCTGAATACGTAGGCCTTAAAACATATCTTAATAAATATCTGAATTCATGTCTTCAGCTGTAGGTTTGCAACCCATTTATATTTGTAGTATCTGATCTGCCTGATTCCTGCTGAATTAATCCTACGTGTTAGGTTTCTAAATCTTGAATATGCATATTTTTACAAAATGAATATCTCCTCTCCCATTTCTTGATCTACCTCCTGTGGTTAGTTTTCATGAACAAGCAGGGACCTTGACCTGTAGCTACTTACATCTGTCTGTTTGTTTAGCAGAACAGAATTATGGCAAAGCAGAAGAATCGTTCAGATGTATATGTTTGTTTTGAAATACTTCTCTCTCCTTGGTCTAGAGTATGCCGTGAGCTCCTAATTTTAGGTTTTCTTGAGTTTGCTCTTAACGGAAAGTAGATTATAATGTTTGCTAAATTTATTTCTGAAGTATGTTATAGTTACTTTTTTCTCATTTTGCTTTTTAACCGTTTGATAAACTGTTTATATGTTATCATGAATGTGAATTCATTATTATTGTATATTAATGAGTAACATTCCTTCAAAAAAAATGGTGACCCTCTACACTTTCCGTGTATCATATCCTACCCCATATTTCAGTTTTTAGTTCTTTTCCCCTAGTTCCTTCTGTGTCATCTTCTCTATCTGGTTCATCAGTTATTGAACATACACATTTCCCTCCTCCATTATCCAATCTCCATGACAACCAGAGGTGGTTGCTAAGTGCTGATTTCGTCCAGGACATTTTGATGCCAATGCTGAGTATATGACCAGCCCTGTGTAGTTTGGATTGGTACACTTCCTCTTGGAGTTTCATTCCATTGCAAGAAGACGACAGCTTTTCCCTAGTTTGACTTAATTCTCTATTTTTCACATCACGTTAAGAAACCAAAATCTTACTTTAAACTTGTCACTCGATATCTCTTTATATGCATACCACAGGAATGTTTTGTCATTGTGGATATTAAGGGGCCGAGAAGAAATAAATTCTTTATAGTAGCCACATAAGCAGTTTTCTGTTTTTACCCAATTTATTGGCATTTCTGTCAAAAATTTTTTTTTCTTCTCACGTCTGATTGGAATAGATAAAGAGACCCACCGTGACGCGCCACTAAGAGTTCCTCCAGCCCAAATCCAGCTTTTTCTCTTGCGTCAGGAAAACAGGAGATGCCTTCAGATGTGCAGTATTCATAGTAGACGCATAAGTTTTAGGAACTTGAGGAATGTCCACATTTAGAACACATACTCTAACAACTCCAACACAGGTTGCTACCGCTTTGGAGTGAAAAGGAGCGTGCTAGCCTTCAGGGCTCCGCATCTCTGCTGGGGAGGCATCCCTGGGGTAGGTGGGCCTGCTGGCACTCTGCGGTTAGTCCCCTGATTTAAGCGTTCTCCTCCAGAGATGACAAGTGTGCGGCATAAACGTTAGCCCTCCCGTCGCGAACGCTCATCAAAGATGTCCGTAGTGGATCATGGCAGTCTTCCTAGGCAGCCTTGGAATCTTCCTTATGCCTGAAATTCTTGTAACTCTTAAGTTATCCTCATTCTGTTCCCATGCTGTCTGTCTCCCCTTCTCGCCCCATCCCTGTACCCCACCATGGCTGCTAGAAGCTTTTTCTCATGGTTGCTTTGCGATATTTTCTGAAGGACCTGTCCTTTCCTTTTGCAAAACAGAGAACAGAGACGCTGTGATTTTTCTCGCCCTCCTGCTTTCCAAACCGGCAATAATTTACTTAAATGAGCAGGAGAGGAGGTCAGGTAAAATAGAAGCTTAAGTCTGTCCCAGATGTAATTCTTAGGTGTCCCGTGACATTGCAGAAAATTATAATTCTTTCAGAACAGTGAGTCATTCTGGTTCGTGTAAGAGACAGACAGACAGACAGACAGACGGAGACAAAAACAGAAAGAGGGAGGAAGGGAGATGCGAAGGGTGTGCACGTGGATGTTACAATCAAGTGAAATGTCAGCATAGTAATTATAGACCAAAGAAGTTCACTGCAAAGAATTAATTCTGTTCAAAGGCAGAGTCATGGTTTAGAAACTCGTGTTTTTAAAAATAAAGCATTTTCTTTTAGTTCCTTTCCAATCAGAGATGGGCGGAGTAGTTGGCTGTTCTAAGATGAAGTCTGTAATAGCATAAAAATCCCTCTGGCTAAGAAGGAGTGTGGCGTTTGAGTTTTCCGGCTCCTCTTGTGGGATTTCAGAACTCTTTAAGTGCTTAGCTTCTAGTGCTTTTTCGGATCAGGGTTAGGCGTTGGGTAAGTTGTTGTAGAGGATCGGAAGGTAAGTGTTAGGCTTGCCCGCATCTGAAACCCACAGAAGCGGTCCGCCCATTGTCTGTGTCGTATTTCCAGAGTTATGCACGGTGCACTGAGGGGCCTGCTTTAGAAGTATTCTCTTTGCTTAATTTTCTTCACCTTTGAGATCCTTTTCAGGGGCATTTTCTTTTTAAAATGCCACGCATTCTTGTGTAGAAGAATCAGGCTTTCAGATGGTTATAAAGAAACACAGGATACTTGTTATCTGTCAAGTATGGCCAAAATCCTTAGGGCATTAAGGACAGCCAGATGAAGGTTCTGGAAGAAGCAGCTTTGCAGTCTAATTATAAATCTGCTCTTTTCTTCCTAGGCAAAGAAAGTAGGAAATTTCGGTTTCATTTAGGAATTACAATTTGTTTCTGTGGTTTTTTTCTGGGGTGGTGGGAAATCAAAGTGAAATCCTTCTTCGGGACTACACTTATGTATCAGAATCCTACTTGTCTGTGAAAATAGTTAAAGGTCTTGTAAAAATTCCACTCAAATCCAATACCTATTTATTTTATAAGGAGTAGCTTTTAAAAACTATCAAACATGACCATAAAATTATTTTAAAATTTTAAGAAAGTCAGCATTAATCATTAATGTGGGATTCACAATAGAGAACACCAATTCCTAGAATAATTCATATGGTCGTATGTATGGATGTGGATGAGTTGATCAGTATAGAATGTGGATGAGTATATTATGAGTATATTATATATGAGTATATTATGAATATATGTAACATAGTATATATGTATATTGTACATATAGTATTATGAGTATCTTATGAGGATAAGATATAGAATTTGAGATTTTGAGTATACTTTGATTCACAAAATAAATGAAAAGGTTTAGTTGTAGATCTGTTTGTTGATGGCAAACTAAACACTGGAGTCAAAGTCCCTGAAATAACTCCTGTTCTCGTATTCTCTTTCCTGTTCTAATGTGTGCTTTTTCTCTCAGGTGGTAACATCTTTTACAGATGTTAATAATTTCAGCATCTGGTAGACTTGTTCTTGATTCTGTTCTGTAAGACCTTATTCTGGCTTTAATTGTCAGCCTATGACACTTGCCTAAAATGTTTATTTCAGATTTGCTGGGTTTTCATCACTAGGGACAGGTTAGTAACACCTCTAACACAAAGTATATATGGAAGATCTTCTGTTTATAAATCTGCCCTTGTTTAGTGTGAACTATCTGAGGTGAAAATAAAAGGTTTCTATTTCTGTAACCCCAATACCTAGTATAGTGCTTAATACGGAGTAGTTACTGGGTAAGTGTTCACTGATGAAAACAGGTCCTGAGCGGTGGGGACTGGGAAGGACAATACTCATCTCAACTTCTGCAGGGGTTGAACAGTGCTTTAGTGAGTAAGCCGGTTGGGAATTGGGTTAAATAGTTTCCATTAAGCCTCTCTCTATATTTGTACCTCCCTCCCTGTGCCAGTAAAATGAAGATGATGAAGCTACCCCCTTCTTTTAAACAGAGCTCTTGGGCTAACTTTTCTGACTCTGACAATGTTCTGTTCATGCTACTAATTGTTTTTAGAAAACCGTAAGAGCAGGGGTTTTAGGACAACCAAATAAACTGTATAAGTACGTGCTCAACTAAGTGAATTTGCATGAAGAAACAACTTTTCAAACTGACGACCGGAAATAGTGCTGATAAAGTACATTGAATCCCTTATAAAATAGACAAAGAGATAGGAATAAAAATACCACATAACAATAAAATTAATGATGGTAAATGTAATTGAATAAGATGTGCTCAGAATATCGTTATATTTACCTGATTTTAACGTGATCCCCCCATCCATTATGCAGACTAGCACAATTTAGTAATCGTGCAGAAGTATTCTAAGGTGGCCTCTTTCACTGTATCTAAAGTTAGATGAAGATGTGACATGTGAGAGAGACAAGACTGTTCATCAGCTTGGACCTTGGGAGCAGGTTCCTCCAGTGTTAACAGTTTTCCTTTTTCCCACTGTCGCTCAGAAATATCAATGAAGGGGCACCTGGGTGGCTCAGTCGGTTGAGCGTCCGACTTCAGCTCAGGTCACGATCTCGCGGTCTGTGAGTTTGAGCCCCGTGTCGGGCTCTGGGCTGATGGCTCAGAGCCTGGAGCCTGCTTCCGATTCTGTGTCTCCCTCTGTCTCTGACCCTCCCCCGTTCATACTCTGTCTCTCTCTGTCTCAAAAATAAATTAAAAAAAAATATTAAAAAAAAAATCAATGAAGAGGAGCGCCTGGGTGGCTCAGTCGGTTGGGCGTCCGACTTCAGCTCAGGTCACAATCTCACAGTCTGTGAGTTCAAGCCCCATGTCAGGCTCTGTGCTGACAGCTCAGAGCCTGGAGCCTGCTTCAGATTCTGTGTCTCCCTCTTTCTCTGCCCCTCCCCTGCTCATGCTCTGTCTCTCTCTGTCTCAAAAATAAATTAAAAATATATCTATATATCAACGAAGAGATAACTCTTGATTTGCTTCCCAGTAGTGAGTGGCGTTTTGAGCTCCAATGACTGCGAACCCATTAGTTCCTCATTTATTGAACACCTGCTATGTTTCAGATACTGCAGAAGTACACAAGACTTGGTTTCTACTCCCAAGGATCTCTCAGTCTAGCAGTTCAATATTTCAACCATTTTATTTTGCGTTGGTTGGACTACTATCAAAATTCAGTTTTGCCACACCATCCTGAAACTTGACAAGTGTTCTGAGGGCCACGAAGCTAATTAGAGGAGTAGAAAATGAGACTCAAGTGAGGGACAAAAAAAAAAAACAAACCTCAAGAATTGAATTATTTAGTAGAGAGGAGAGAAAGCTAAAGGGAGATCTATTAATCGTTCTCTGAAGATGTAATGGATGATGACCGTCTGGTATAGTGTTGGCCAAGGATGGGAAAAGGAAAAAGTGGATTAAACTGTGAAATCAGGGGCGCCTGCGTGGCTCCATCGGTTGAGCATCCGACTTCGGCTCAGGTCATGATCTCACGGCTCGTGAGTTCGAGCCCCGCGTCGGGCTCTGTGCTGACAGCTCAGAGCCTGGAGCCTGCTTCGGATTCTGTGTCTCCCTCTCTCTCTGCGCCCCCTCCCCAGCCGCTCATGCTCTGTCTCTCTCTCTCTCTCTCTCTCAAAAATAAACTTTCAAAAATAATTTTTTTAAATAAATAAACTGTGAAATGATTTACATTATAGACTTGGAAGGTTTAAGACCAAGTGAATTATTTTAATATGGATCCTCCTACTCCGGACATTTTTAAAAGATGTTTTCAAGTTGTAAACCTGTTGCTTCTCTGAAGTTGAATCTCGGCTGCATTTAGGGATCCACTACAGAAGAATGTTCCAAGTTGTCCACAGTCCTTCAGAAAATTATCGAGCCTGGCCAGGAAGAAAGTAAACACTTGGCTCCAGGACATACATGATGTCGTGTCAAAAATAAGTGGTCACATCAAGGGAAGCCCTGCTGTAAGAAATGCATCTTACTTCACTTCTCTCATTTTAATAAGTCGTTAAGAAAACTGCAACCCGTTTACTCTCGGTAAACTTGAGGGCAAGATTTTGATCCTTTTAATGATTACAGTTCATTTTTAAACGGTTTCTCCTTTCTTGCTCAGAATGCATATTCCTTGTGAAGATGTGTACCAAAGAGCCAATGCCTCTGATTTAGAACTGAAAGTTGTTCTTGCTGTTGGCTTTTATAAGAGCACTGTTTCAAATTCTAACAGCTTGATAACTTGGGTTAGGATCTCAACCTTCAAAGAAAATGGAGAGTTACAGTCCATCTGCTTCGTGATTTCACTTATTTCAAAGCTTCTGATTTTAAGCCCTTTCACTTCAGGTGCCAAATTCCCACAAAGCACGAGACTTCTTAACTCAATCGCTCCTCTTTGCCAAACAAACAATTTTGTGTCTACTCCCTTACCTTACGGCCACTGGCATCCAATATCCAGAATTATGCTTAGGAAGGTGTCTCAGCTTGTTTTTCATCCTAAGAACCTTCTGTATCATATTACTTATGACCAATCTTCAACACTTATATATGTACCTCTGTGGTGCCTAACAAAGAAATTAGCCTAGGGGATGTGAGGAACCCTTGAGTAAAAAGCTATTCATTTTTCTTCTGTGCTTTGGGACAGTAGAGAACCGTTTTAAACATAACAAAGATTTTCTAATGACTAGGCGATTTTTAAGTCTCTTCTTGATCTTTGATTTGATTGATCTTTTCTTTTGAGTTTTTATTCCTTAGTTACAGTGTCACTGCTGTTTGTACTCTTATTCTAATATATGAAAAATACATATTTGCTCAGTTTTATTACATATCCTGACTTTGGCCAAGAGGCAATTACTATCCCCCTCACATCTAACCACTGACATGCAAAGAGCAAAAAAAAAATTTTTTTGGTGTGGTTGAACAATTAGTTGAACTACATTATCTTTGTAATTCCTCTTTTTTTTCCAAGAATTACAGTTTTCTACTTTTTTTTTTTTCCTTAATGAGAGACACAGGACCATTTATGTCCCCCCAGTTATGAATGTGGGCTTCTCCACTTTCAGAGAAAAAATGTCCTCTACACTTCCTATCATTAACTGCATGTCTTTTCTCTAAGAATGATTTCACCCTGTTCACAGATCAGGAGGTTCGGAATAACAAATGATCCCTTCCACAGGGAGACCACCTCCCAGATGGGGTGTAATTTGCCAAAAGTATAACATACTGGAGACATGATTATATCCAAAGATATAGGACCATTAACACGTAATAAGAGAATATGAGAATGATCCAAAAGAATCTAGAGAGGGCATAATTGATTCTACAGTAGAAGTGACATCTACTCAAAGCTTTGAAAAGCAACATTTAAACTCAAGGACAGCATTGGTCCCAGATAGCTCTACACAGTTGATGCTAAGTGCACATATCTGCACAACTCTTGGCAACCCATTCATGTTCTATTTGAGCTAGTCTAAAATGTGTGGTTAAAAAAAAAAAAATGATGTGCAGCCAAAAAATAAAATTCAGAAATCTCCACAAGTGGAGGGCTGGTTAGGAAAGCCAGGCTTAATTCGTAATCTAACATTTAAACACCCAAAATGATGATTAATTTTAATGTTTCTTTTTCAAACAGGAGTTATTTAAAAACCGTTATTGATTTGAGAAACGTAAGACTTACTATTGTATATGTGTGGCTACATGTTTATTTTGGTGACTTTCCATACATGTCAGTAATGTGAATGTTCCCGGGAAAGGGGACAGGCAACCAACATTTATTGGGTGCCTACTGTGAGCAAGCCAGTATGGCAGGCAGTGCGCGCGCGCGCGTGTGTGTGTGTGTGTGTGTGTGTGATATTTAATTTAATTTTCATAGCCCTGAGGAGGTGCGTCATTAACCCTGTTTTACAGATGAAGAATGTGTAGCATGGAAAGGTTAAATAACTTGCTCAAGGTCATAGGATTATTAAGAGGCAGCTAAAACGCAGACCCGTCTAAAAGCCACGGAGGAAAAAATAATCCAAAGAATTCTGCAAAAAATCCACTTCATCATATCCTGAGTCCTTGGGAGACCAGGAGCTGTTGTCTGATTTGTCTTTTTGCAGCTTGAGTTCTATTTCTCCTGCCCTTTTCCTTTTAAGTTTTCCTTTTTCCTTTGTCATGATTTTACACGTCTTCTTTTTCTTCACTTTTCCTAAAAGCCAAAGCAGTGAACAGCTTAAAAGGTTAAGGAAAAGCGAGACTAGGGAGGCAGAATTGCCGTGGTTGTCTTTGTTGTTTATGCCTCAAGCGTCTAATGCCATAATATCCCGGGTCTTCCAAAAAAAAGCAGTGAACTTGTTCTGTTGCTCACATTAACGGCCACGTGAGTACATGCTGAAAATGTATGGTATTTGCAAAGTAAGGCCATAATTAACATAACAAACCATTCTAATAGAGTCAGTCGATGACTAAATGAGACAAGTGATTCCAAATCATTCTGTATTGTTTAGTACAATTCTCTTTTGATATGAGGTATATACATTTAACTATGTGTCGTAACCATTGACAGGCTTAGTTTTTTTTTTTAAATCAAGAAATACTGTTTGACTCTTGTACACCTATTAGCAGTACTGCTATTTAAAACTTATTTCAAACATCACGCTTATGTTGTAGGCATTCTGTTAGTATAATTCTGAAAAAAAATTTAGCTGCCTAGCTGTATAGTACTGGATGCTTTTAAAAAATTATTTTCATTATTTTTCAAAAAAAAAATTATCTCTGTGGCTTGGGGCTTAAACATAGATTTGGGGACTCACAGTACATTTAAAACTGCAACACTAGAAATGAAATTTCATGCCTGATTCATAGTAGGTGCTCAGTAAATGAGCACTGAATGAATGATCCAATAAATAAAATATTAATATAAACTAAACAACCATACTAGTAAATAGCACGTCAAGGAACATTCAGTATGTCAGGAACGCAAATGCAGCTATTAATGGCCTGATACGAATTTTAAATTGTTACCCTTCAAAATTCAACAATATTTTCATTGATTTTGATTTTTACTTGCAAAATATTAATAGTTTTATATATTTTCTGAAAACAGATTTAAAAATTTAATTCACCGATTCAGTACACTCCCGAATTAATGTCTTTACAAACATTTAATGCAAAAAATGATAGTAAGTTTTTTTTTCTGCGTAGTCTCTTTCTCTGTCCAGATGCATCACGGAGGTCAGTCTCATTGTCCCTAGCCCCTTCAGAACAGCCTGTTTTACTCCGCTTCTCCACCGGCTTCTTAGGAATGTAAAAATCTGGCAGCAAAGGACCACGACTGCCCTCCTTCCTAGTAGACCAAGTATTCCTATTGTCGGATGCAATGGGCATGAAAGCAGCAATTTTACAGCACAAAAGCTCCAATAACATTTACTTCGGTTGGCTGAGATTGAAATGCACACAGGCACTGCTCAGTCTTGGTTGCTTAAGCACCAGCTTCCCTTGGCTTTTTGCCACTTTGTGCATTTCAAAGAGACAAGTCCTTTAAGGAGAGAGTTCTCCTTGTAACTTGCACGGGAGTAAACAGACCGTTCAGGCAGTTTATTGCATTCGAAACTCAGCTATGCAAACTATTCCAAACTGAATGCAACAAAGTAATTAGTGAAATCATTTGGTCGTTAGGATTCATAAGCATGAATTGTCCTATTTAATAAAGTTAAGTTTTTCTCTTGTAAAAGAATCACTAAAAGTTTTATGTTTAGAGAATGATGGCCTGGCTCTAGAAGTTTTTACTTTTCAAGTGTTGAAGTTGAAAGTCCTGCTGGTACAAGTGTGTCCTTCCCCTTCCCACCCCCCACCCTGTAGCCAACACTTTGTGGAATGAATCTGGGGACTCCTAAGCGTGCACGGGGGATGGCAAGGCTCACTGAGATGAGGTGATCCACTCCTGTGGGATGAAGTGTCGACTACAACAGACCCGTGTTATTATGTAACGAATAAGCAGAGAAAGGCGGAACTGGTAGACCTAGGGAAACATTTGAATATCCTGACTTCTGCTGAACTAGGTAAACTGCGTACACATTTACTTCATCAGAAAGTCCCCAGGAGATAGGCAAGGAAAGGCAAGAAGACTGGACCTTCGGAGAGCCTAGAATCAAGTATTAATTTAATCAAGAATGAATGATTCATTCCTACAGCCAAATTGTATCATCCATCGAATGTGTGTGAAGAATGAGTTGCTAAATATGGTTACCAGACTTTATCTCTTTTCTACAGGATTCCTAGCTTCTGTGTTTGCTTTCGTTGGTTTTTTTTTTTTTTTTTTGGGGGGGGGGAACCTTAAAATTATAAATTGTCACATAATTGTAAAATGAAAGGATTTTTCTCATTTCCATTCAACAGTATCTCCAGTGATTATCTGTGTATCAATTAGTTCTGTTTGTGCTGATGAGATCAAATTCGCAAATTTCAAAAAAGAGCAAAATGACCAACACATGTATTAACTGGGATCCTATTTGCCGTTCAGATGCCAACTCTAATCACTTGTTTGGGTGAACCAAGCAGTCTGAGCTTCATTAAAGTTATTGTCTCTAAGTAAATTAATAATTCTGCAATTATGTCTTTTTTCACATTTTGTTGAATAAACTAGGGTTCAGTCCTAATCAATATTTTCAAATACTCATTTCCCTTCCTAAAAGATTAGTGTCTTATTTTAACTAACAAATGAGCCATCATTCACAAAGAACCCTAAGCCAAGACCTTATTTTTTTATATGAAATTTATTGTCAGATTGGTTTCATATAACACCCAGTGCTCATCCCAACAGGTGCCCTCCTCAATGCCTGTCACCCACCCTCCCCTCGCTCCCACCCCCCATCATCCCTCAGTTTGTTCTCAGTTTTTTTTTGTTTTTGTTTTTGTTTTTTTTTTTTTGTTCTCAGTTTTTAAGCCAAGACCTTATTAAGCCACATGTTACTAGTTTTCCTTATGGATGGATTTGTCCCCTGCTCTGTTTAATCTGCCCATCGTCTCCAACCGCTGATACTCCAAGAGAAGCCGGAGGGCACAAAATTAAGGGAGTTCTAACTTCACAGTCTCCCTTTTCCCCGCCCTGCACATTCGAATCACACCCCAGGGCAGACAGATGCATACACACTCTTCTCCCCACCCCACAGCAGCCTCTGCTCTCCCCTGCCCTGCCCCCCCCCCCCCCCCCAGCCTCCAGCTGCTGCTCTGTCACCAGTGGGTCAGTGACACCACCTGTGTCCCTCAGGTATGCTTGGGCATAAAACGGCTTCCTGTGCATCAGAAACATTTTCACCTAGATGTCTGAACCTTCCGCACACATATCTACTTATTTTTTTCTGAGTAAATATATTTAACTATCAGAATCTCCCGTCACCAGTTAACCTGCCAGTTGCTAAGTTGCCATTCTAGTTTACCTCTGGCTTGGTCGGATGGATTCCATTTTCTGTTTGTTTTTTCAGAGTAATTAGAAACAGAGAGAACTTGCAGGTAGGCTTGGTAGGTTTTGCCTGTTGACCTTGCCGCGTCTTCACCCATGGCTACAATCTGACTTCCTGTTAATGTATTCAGGAAGGGCTTAGCAGTGGCCTCTGAGGGAACCCTGTTTCTGGGTTCCTTGTCAGCGGACTGCCCTCGGAGTGCAGAAGAGGAAGGCACGGGAATAGCCCTGCCCTGTCAGTGCGTCCCGGAGTGCGAACGCTCCAGGAAACAAAGCGAAGCACTCCTGAGGAATTGTGGTTTTGCTTCTTTGAATTCACACAGCGTCTCCGTCAGGTTCTTGCAGCTGGACTCCAGCTGTAATCGCTCCTGAGATGAGATGCTTAACACGGGGTGTGGAAGCTAAGTACTCGCGGTGTTTTGGTGGCCAACACTACGAGGCGTGGTTGGAGCGTCAGGCTGCATGAAATTCACCCTTGTATATCTTCATGTTGCTTACCCATTTCTGACATGCGGCTGATTTGCCAGCAGGCACTCTAGATGAAGGTGATAAAGATGGCAAAGCTGAACGATGTTGCTCCTTAAAAGATACTGTATATCAATTGAGAAAGAGGAAGTCGGCTGGGGATGTAAACGTATAAAAAGCCTCTGAGGCCTTTACTTCTTTGGTTCAGTTGATATTAATCTCATCAGCACGACAAAACGAGAAAGCTAATAGTTCTAATCTTATTATAATACGGTACAAAATGGCACACATTAAAGTATTTCTCCTAACGTAAACAATAATTCCGTATTTCCGTAGCATCGGCTCTCAGACCCCTCGTCCTGATGTGTCATTAGATATAAAATCTGTTTTTATGCTTCTTCCAGAGAAGCTTCAAAGCCTAATGTTTTCTTATTGGAGACATTATAATTCTAAAGAGGGTAAAATTGATAGTTTCGCTAGAGAAAAGTATCATATCCAAAATTATAATGTATGAGAATAATCCAAATGTCCACGCCACCCACCCTTATGGTTATTTAAGGCATGATCAGGCTTGGAACTTAATGCAATTCACTTGGCTTCCTAATTCCCCAGGGTGTCAGCTGTGACCACTGAGTCTCCAATCAAGTTAGGTAATCCTTTAACGTTCCTCTCTGCATTTTCTATTTCATTCTGTTTTCTTCCTCACATCTGAGTTTTGTTTTCTGAAAGTCAGCACTCCCTATGCCAAACCAGTGCAGAGTTTTCATGGTGCTTGCATTAACTTGTATCTTAAAAAGCAATTTATATGTATATATTAATTATTCCCAAGAATAATGCAGTACACGGGATTGAATTATTTAAATTAGTCAAATCGGGTGTAATGCAAAGAGTTCCCTAAAACCTCTGACAGGAGTAATTTTCCTTGTTGCCATAGAAATAAGGAGTTCCTTCTTGTTTGGGCCTTACTCAGATCACGCTACTTTTGTTTAATTACAATAAAATACTAACCACTAATCAAAAGGTCCTTTGTTCTATTTAAAGTTCAAACTTCTGTCCCTCTGAACATATTTACCTGCCTTCCTAGGATTGCCTTGTTAGAGCAAAGTCAGAAAATGCTAATATGATAGCCTAAATGGAGAAGAAAAATGCATACCTTTGGCAAGTACCCTGTAATGAACTTTAGGATTTTCTATTGATCTTTTTAATGCCCAAGCTTTGCTGTATTCTCTCCATAAAATATTTTTCACTTCACTGGTCACTTTAAGATTTATTTCATTCAGATTTACGTTAAAGCACATGCTTTTGTTGACATTTAATTTGAGAAATGAAGAATTGAGATTCCTCACACAATACATCAGTGGTAACTCTGCCCCTCAATACAATACAGCACACACACACACACACACACACACACACACACACACACACTCCCCTGAATCCTGGCCACATTGCAGTGCACAAGAGCAAGTTATTAGAATTACATTTTCCAAAGTATTTTAATGCAAACACACACTATCAGATGTAGCCCCACACGCTTCTATTTGTTACAAACCCGCAAGGAAAGCTAAAAGACAGGAAAATATAAAAAGCAGTGGATACACTAATACATATTCCACAATATTTTTAAAAAATTTCTTCTCTAATCATTCGAGAATGGATTCAATTTGAAGGCGATTCAAGCATTTCATGTTTCAAAACTTGGGTTATTCCCTGGAGTTGACTTCCTTTGCTGCTTCACCTACAAACAGTGATTTCCTAGTAATGCCCGCAGAAGCAACAGAGTGAAGCTAATGCAGTCTCTGTGCAAGGGAAGAGAGATTTTCAAGGGAAGCAAAGGCGTTTTCACTCCTTCTTTCCTACTGGTTAATGCCATCAGTGGGTGGTCATGCCTGCTCTGTTCTTGAACAAAGGACTTCCTTCTTGGGAGCAGCAGGAGTGAAACTGACAACTATCACATCTGTTTCATGCTGCTTCCCCAGTTCCCAAGGGCTAACACCGCACATTCAGCACCAGTTGGGATGGGACCACCAGCGAAAAAGGCAATAGGGCATCATAAGTGAACATATCCTGCCTGAGTGCAAAAGGGAGGGAAAGAAAATATTATACAACATTAAAAAAAAAGCATTACAGAGGAAAAACAAATGGACAGAGAGGTACAACTTGTCAGAGAAGACTGTTTTAGAGATAGTCTCTCCCTTTCGTATAAAATGCTAATTAAAAAAAAAAGTTTATTTATAAGAGAGACAGAGACAGCACTGAGTGGGGAAGGGGCCGAGAGAGGGGGAGAGAGAATCCCAAACAGGCTCTACCCTGTCAGTGCAGAGCCCCATGCGAGGGTCAAACTTACGAAACAGTGAGATCATGACCTGAGCCAAAACCAAGAGTCGGGTGCTTAACCAGCTGAGCCACCCAGGCGCCCCAGAAAATCCTAATTTTTTAAAGCAGTATAAGATAGGACACATCTCTCTCCCCTTTTATGTGCAAAGGTCTGGTCCTGTAGCGTGGTTTGATCTGAGGGACATTTCCACCTGGTTGTAACCTCTGGCCTTTGCTGTCACTGTTTACAAGTGGGAAGAAAGTGGTAGTCATATTTAAGAGCCAGAGAGGATTTAACGTGAATAATTGAACAAATGGGACATCGGGAGATGGGCTCAAAACAGCATTGATGGAAATGTTCTAAGACTGGATTGGCTGATGGGTATAAAATTCTAGCAGTTTCTTGAAAATTGTCAAATCTATTCGTTCACATTTCAGAATTACAGATTTTACGGTACATCAGCGATACCTAAAAGTGTTTACAAAACTGACTCATAACTTCATGGTCCATGACAGTTTTAAAAATTCTTCCAAATATTTAATGGCATGGGAAAATGCTTATGACATGATGATATGTGGAAAGTAACAAAACAAAACTCTATAGTATGATCTCAGTGGTGACTATATTTGTGTAAGGAAAAGAGGACAGGAAAGAGATAAACAAGACTGCCTCTGGGTATATGGATTACAGATGATTTTTGTTTCCTTTTTCTAGTTTTCTTTATTTTTCTATAGTTTTGTTCTTCCTAGTTTTTATAATGAACATGTGATACTTTTATGATGAAAAAATAAAATTAATGAGGAAGTGTTTTGTCAGTATCTACCAAAATTGTTTATGTGCCTACAGTTATCAACTCAGTATCTTATTTGTCTGGACATATCCTATAGAAATAGTCATAGAAGTGATTATAGAAATACTAGAAAGATTTTAGAAGCAACTTAATGCCCACCAAAAGAGAATTCATGCCGTGCAATACTATTCAATAAACAACTATTCAGTTGTGAAAAAAGAATTTTAAAAAGTAGATACGATATATTGTGTATATAAATGTATATAAACAAGTGTGTGTGTGTGTGTAGATACATACACCCTAGCTTGCAAAGACACCTATAGTCTGTTGTAGGATGGATAGAAAAACAATTTGTCAAACTAAATATGAAGATTGATTGCATTTTCAAAAAAATATATGTGTACAGTGCGTGCAGACAAACTTGGGCTACATAAGAAACGAAACTGTCTTTATTCTTTTAAATAATAAGTTTTCATTTTGAGACTCCATCCCAGGCAGAGGGGGTAGAAAGTCTCCAGACAGAAATAGTCCAATCAAGGTTTCTTATCAATTTCCTAATGCCATTTTAGGAACACGATGATATTTAGGTCACGTTATGGTGAGTGCTATGGACTGAATTATTTCCCTGAAGGTTGTGTCTTGAAGCCCTAAACCCAATGCCAATGGTATTTGGAGATGAGGCTTTTGGAAGATACTTAGGTTCGGTTTGGGGCCATGAGGGTGGAGTTCTCACATTGGGATTAGTCCGTTCTCATCGCTACACCTTTAACAATTCTGACCCTTTGGAGCACCCGGCTGACACAGTTGGAAGAGCATGGGACTCTTGATCTTGGGGTTTGTGAGTTCGAGCCCCACGTTGGGTGTAGAGATTACTTAAACAAGTAAATAAACTTTAGAAATAAAAATAGGGGCGCCTGGGTGGCACAGTCGGTTAAGCGTCCGACTTCAGCCAGGTCACGATCTCGCGGTCCGTGAGTTCGAGCCCCACGTCGGGCTCTGGGCTGGTTGCTCGGAGCCTGGAGCCTGTTTCCGATTCTGTGTCTCCCTCTCTCTCTGCCCCTCCCCCGTTCATGCTCTGTCTCTCTCTGTCCCAAAAATAAATAAAAAATGTTGAAAAAAATAATAATAATAATAAAATAAAATTTCTGACCCTCTCTCAGTAGTTTCCATGACCCTTTTGATTCATAGAAAATGTATGTCTGCCCCGTGTGACAAAGTTTCTTCTCCTTCGGTCACACAGTCTTAGTCAAAGACTCTGGGAGTGTAAGGGGTTTGGTGCTGGAAAAATGGTCTCTGAATATCCAAGAATTCTTCTAGAACCTTTTTGTTTCTTGCACAGGCCTCATCTTTCGAAACTTAAAGATTAAGAATGTGTTTCTATGTACTCTGCTTTAACAGCTTTTTTTCTGACATACCATGTATTCACTGACTATGGAGAAAGATACAAGGGGAAAAGACAGTGGTGGGTGATGGTAGGGAATTTGGATTAATTTCTCAAAATACTACTGTGGTACAACTGGTTATCTTCAGAATTTAGGATCCGAGAGGGGAAGGGAATGCTTTCATTTTTTGCTTTGTAATGTTTAAAAATAGTAAGCATCCCTTTTGAATAAAAAGTTAACCACTTCCATAAGTTGCGTATCAGTTGATCCTTTTTACAATGCCATGATCTAGCCTGGGCAGTTCCTATTATTTTTTTAATATTTATTTATTTTGAGAGAGAGAGAAAGGGAGCAGGGGAGGGGCAGAGAGAGAGGGGGAGAGAGAGAGAGAATCCCAAGCAGGCTCCACACGGTCAGCAAAGAGCCCAACACGGGGCTCAATCTCAGGAACCGTGAGATCATGACCTGAGCCGAAATCAAGAGTCGGGAAGCCTGAACCAGTTGAGCCCCCCCAGGCGCCCCAGGGCAGTTCCTGTTATCCCCGTCTTAACAGATGCAGAAGCAAAGTCATCCACACAAATTATAAACCTCTTTAATCTTGGACAAGTAAAAAGAAAGAGAGGCAAACGTGTAATGAGTACCCTCAGCGTGCAGACCATGTGCTGGGAGAGAAGCCGTTATAAATGTCTTAATGCATCGTGTTTCTCTAAGTCCTTATTGATTAGAAAGCATTTCCAAAGTGACTTTTCTGATTGATTTTTTCCATTGAAATAGCTGTGTCCATCCTGCATTCCCAGAGGCATCTCCTTCGTTCTGGTCTTCGTGGTTTCGTGTTTCTACTACGGCCGTATCCGTCCCTGCTGCCGTACTTTCCTGCTCTGATACGTTCTTCACACCGGCTGCTCTTACTAAAACGTTGCTTAGGTCATAGAATCATAAGGGCCTGAGAATTGAAAGAGCCTCACGGGCAGCTCCTAAGGGACCTCAGGAGTCTTTTCTGGAGGATCCCTGGCACGTGATTTTCCAGCCTTTCCTTCAACCATCGGAAAGGGATTGACCACTCTCTGAGGCAGCCGTCCTGTTTTTGGCCAGCTTAAAGTGTCGGAAGGTCCCTTCTTATTGCTGTACTGAATGTGTCCCTTTACCGACTACCCGGGATGAGTTCAGTCTTTCTTTTAAATGACAGTCTTTCAGACAAGAACGAGAACGCCTGTCTTCCTGGCTCAGCTCACCGGCTTAGGTATCCCCAGTTCCTTCCTTGTTTCATTTGTTCCTGTCTGCCTGAGACGCCACACTTCTTGACCCGTGGGGACCATGCACCGCGTGCTTGTTTCGTGGGTTAATGATAAATGGTTAAAATGCCCTGTCAAATTACCGTACTGCTTTGGTTCCGGTTTTGTAACCTGTAAAGGAAACCACCAGTACGTTCCCTCCATCTGGTAGGTGATGCGTAGGAACTCCTGCGATGGTAGAACATCTGTTTCTTCTTTTAGCTCCGCAGAAATGTCAGATACTTCTCTGCCAGGATAATTTTTAAATCCATTTTCAAATCCACACGTTTATTCCCCCTTTCGCTTTTGTATCTGTTGTTTCGGGGCAGCGCATTCCAGCACGAGAGTATAAATATCTCGGAAGAGTATGTACAGTCTGACTTATCTCTATTGGAAACGTGGCCCATTCGGTTTGAGTTCTTACCCACCGTGTGTGAAAAGTTCCCATTTTCCTCGGTACTCCTATATAATTAGGCCATCACCGGAATGAAGCGGCACAGTTTTATTAATCTGTGCAGTTATATCATTAGTCAAGACACCGTGCTGCACAATTTTATAAAGCGCACATCCTAAAGGAATAGGAACTAAATTATAAGAGATATTCCTGGTGAAATCATAGTCTTGATTACCACTTACTTTTGCTTATTTATCCTACTGTCTAGACTTTTTTTTTTTTTTTAACCTCCAAGATAATAAAACCAAAAGAGCTGGGAAAGTAAGAAATCAGCTAATTCTTGTCTTGGTATGGGTGTATGGGCTGTGAAGACAGAAACATCAAGCTACGTGATATGGACTTTTAATCCTAGCCATACCCAGTGATCACAGGCCAGCGAGACTCTTCCGCAGGTGAATTTCTTACAGTTCTCCAGAAACAGCGCCTTCAAGCCCTCTCCAAGACTACGAGGTAGTGTTACAGCCTATGTCGTCAGTTCAACAATAGAATTTCCTAAAGAAACACATGGAGGCAGATATCCCCAGAAATGATTTTAAATTATTATCACCCTCGAAATCCCCACCCCCTCCCACCCACTGTCATTTATGGGGACAGTTTTAAACTTTCCGCCTTAAATGCCAGTGTCTTTTTTCTATAGTGCCCCTGTATGCATCCAGATAAGATACTCAGAAGACACATTTCCTGCTCGCATACGTAAATGGATTAGACATCTAGAGTATTTTGCTTGAACCGAAACTTCTTCCTGGCATTCTTTAAGAAGGACGGGAGAGAGTGAACAGTGGGATTTTCACATCTGTTAAATAGTCATTAGCATTGAAGATTGAAACCCTATCTTCTTTTTCAGCTTAAGACCAGCTGTTGAAGTAAACCTGAAGGGCCCCTTAATTATTGCATATTTCAATAGCTTGCACAGGATTCAGTTACCCCGTTCCACCACTCCGATCAAAGGAACTCATTTACTTGGTACACCATTGTTATTGAAAGCATTCCTCGTGTGATTGTTTTGCTTCTGAAATGTTCTGTAAAAGGTCAGACAGGGTGTCCTTCTCTGATTTCATCATGCCTCTGAGAATAACCTCTGCTACCAATTATGTGTTACTTGGATGGGGGCTAGGATACCCCAGGGCTGCTTTTTCTTGGCCTCAGTACGTGTTTGCTTTTGTCACTTATATCGCGGAGTCAAAGATGTTTTAATGTCCGTATGATATTTAGAGCCCGTGAAAAACAAATTCAGACAAGCGAACAGATTTTTTTCTGTCTGTGACATGATTCGGTTGTGTTGCCAGAGACATATTCGCCATGAGCTGTGCATCCTAATCAAAGGCTTTAATTACGTTGAAGGTTTCTTCATGGTTGTTGGTTTCATGACTTGTTCTAACCATGGGATAAAATCTTCTCCAGATACAACACGTGGCTCAGGGAATGAACAAAAAGCTAGCCCAACGCGTAGAACTTTGGCCCTTCCGTAGGGAACACTGTATGAATGACTGAATATGAAAATCAATCCTTGACTACTTCCAAAAAGCTCACAATTCTGAGTTATCATGCTGGTGTTACATGTATTGTTTCTTTCTCCCAGAGCAAAATGTACTGTGTCAAATTGGCAAACGGTGTAGCTGGCCCGTGAGCTCTTGCATTTGGCATAAAAGGTCGCTCTCCCTTTGTCGGGAGCCTATGGACTGGTGTCGATATAGATTTACAAAGATATACTCTGCTTGGAATATGCTCTCATGTCTGCACAATGAACAAATTTTGGATCTGAAGTTATTTTCTCAAATAGTGGATGTCAAAAATTTTTCAAAATCCCTTTATAGCAGATGTACAATAAACTGCTTACCTGGGCACGTTTCTTTTCTATAGTGTCTCACTACTTTCAAGATTAAATTTATTGGGATATCTGGTGACATATTTTAAGACTTAGAAAGACCATAGGCTTCTTACTGTGATGAAAGCTTTTTTTCGCTAAAGATGTATGAATGAAATGGAGCAGTGTTACTACTTTGTACTACAAAGAATGCATGGAAAGGGAAATAAAATAATAATAACTTTTAAATAAAGAGCTAAATATAAGAGACACAGTCTAGTCTAAGCCCTTGAAACCAAATTTAGGCAGTGAAATTCAACATGGCGGTTGCTTTTAAAGATTTAACTTTTTTTGTGATGGAACGACTTGTATGTTAAAATTTGAGTAGGTTGGCTCTGTTGGCAAAATATGCTCAGAAGCCAACAATTTCCTTTCCTCTCTGCTGCTAACATGTTAGCCTTAGCCAGCAACATCTCGCATCTGGATTTATGCACAAGTTTCCTCTCTGGTCTTTCTTCTGCCTTCACCCTTGACACCCGTTTGCCATCTGTTGTCAACACAGTGGCCAGGGAGATTCTTTCAACGTGTAATTTAGGTTATGTCACTAATCTCAAAACTATCCACTGGCTCCCCCTTTCACACAGAGCAAAAGCTCGCTTTCGTGATGGCTTACAAGGTCCCTTGTCATCTGGCTCCTGTCATCTCGGAACCTCCCGTCTCACTCCTCTCCCCGCCATGCTGGACCACCCTAGACATGTGGACCTTTCTCCTGTTCCTGGAACATACCAGGCGTGCCTTTGTACCATTTAGCCCTTTCCTGGAACGCTCTTCAACCAGATTTCCTCCTGTGTAGCCCTCTCATCTCCTTCCTTCAGTCTTTGCTCAATGAGGCTTCCCCTGCCCTTGCTGTCCAGAACAACAGCCTTTGCCCCTCACACCATCCTACTTCTGTTTTTCCAAAGCACCAGTTGCCTACTGTGTTACCGTGTACTTTGCTTTGTATTTGTGTTTGTTACTTACGGTCTTCCCTCAAAAGAATCCTCAAAAAAAGATTTACTCTTGTTTTGTCCACAGAAGTAACCCTAATGCCTGGAACAGGGCCTGGCACATACCCAGTAAGCCCTTAAAAATAGGTATTGAGGTGGCTCAGTCGGTTAAGCAGCCGACTTTGGCTCAGGTCATGATCTCGCGGTCCGTGGGTTCGAGCCCCACGTCGGGCTCTGTGCTCAGAGCCCAGAGCCTGGAGCGTGTTTCGGATTCTGTGTCTCCCTCTCTCTGACCCTCCCCCGTTCATGCTCTGTCTCTCTCTGTCTCAAAATTAAATAAACGTTAAAAAAAAAAAAAATAGGTATTGAGCGGGCGCCCAGGTGGCTCAGTCGATGAAGCGTCTGACTCTTGGTTTCGGCCCAGGTCATGATCTCACGGTTCAGTGAGTTCAAGGCCTGTGTCGGGCTCCGCGCTGAGGGCGCGGAGCCTGCTTGGGATTCTCTCTCTCTCCCACCCTCCCTCTGCCCCTGCGACGCTCTCCCTCTCGGAATAAACAAACTTTAAATAAATAAATAAATAAATAAATAAATAAATAAGTAAGTAAGTAAATAAATAATTGAGAGAATGAATGACATCAAAAGAGCCAGTGAGGTTGGAGAATTGGTTTTCAGAGAAAGCCGTGAATTGACCCTTATCCTGTTGAGGCTGAGCAGTTAGCAGCAGAGCTTTGGAACGGTAAGCGCCACAGATGCGGTTATGGGAGTAGCTGCGCATCTCGTTCACCGGCAAATCCCGTCAGCTCTGCCTTCAGAATCTGGTCAGGATTTCCCACCTGCTGCGGCTTCTCCCGCTTTCACACTCCTGTGGGCCACCACCGTGTCCGACCTGGATTACGGCAGCCGCGGCCCACAACGGACCGCCTGGATTCGGCCCTGGCCCCCTCCGTCTTTTAAGCTCAACACAGCGCGTGGGAAAGTCAGGATCCAGGGAAGAGGAACACCAGAAGCTGAAGAAGGGAGGGAATAACTCGCGATGGGGTGTCCGAAAGGAGGCTGGAGAAGCTTAGGGTAAGAGGAGAAGTGGAGCCAGGAGGAGCGGGGCTGTCTGTCCCGCTGGGGAGGGGCTTCAGAAGATCAAGAAAGTCTGAGTAGTGTCACGGCACCGCAGTCACAGAGACTAAGGGCGCCAAACATCAGGACGCCCGTAAAGCAGCGGGAGCTCGCACACACCGCCTTCGAGGATCGTGTATGGTGCAAACACTGTAGAGAACTGTGTGACAGCTGTTCTGTAGGTTAAAAATCTACTCTGTGACCCGGTAATTGCAGTCTTAGATATTGACCAAAAAAGATATGAAAACATACATTTAAAAAGAATCGTACAAAAATGTTTATAGCAGCCTCGTTCATCGTAAACTAAAACTGAAGTACGCCTGGTGTCCCTCAAAAGGAGACCAGATTGCGGTGTGGTCACACAACGGAGTACCATTAGACAATAAAAAAGGGGCACGTGGGTGGCTCAGTCGGTTGAGCATCTGACTTCGACTCAGGTCATGATCTCACGGTTCGCGCGTTCGAGTCCCACGTCCGGCTCTGTGCTGACAGCTCGGAGCCTGGCGCCTGCCTTGGATTCTGTGTCTCCCTCTCTCTGTGTCCCTCCCCTGCTTGCGCTCTGTCAGTCTCTCAAAAACAAACACTAAAAAATTAAAAAACACGCACACAAAAGAACAAACCATTGCTTTCACAGCATGATGAAGGCATCTCAAAAACATGTTAAGCGAAAGAAGCCAGGCATGAAAAAGAACATGCTGTAGGATTCCAATTACATGAATATATATGAAACCTAAGAACACACACAAAATATACAGATGATGACAGATCTTAGAGAGGGGTTCTGTGGAGTGGGGTGGGGGATGGGGAGGAGGAAGGGAATTATCTGAAAAAGAGGGCAGAAGGGAAGTTTCTGGGTGAAGGCAACGTTTACCATCTTGTTTTGGGTGGTGGCTATCGATGGATATGCACTATCACCAGACTCGTTGAACCAAACACTTAAGACCTGTGCACTTTATTGTATGTTATTTCTACCTCATCAACAACATAATAAAAAGGTACGAACACATATCGTGAGATTCTGAGATGAATAGGAAGGAGGAAGGTAGAAAACTACCATGGCTCCAATCTTAGAAAGTAAGATACCAGAGTCGTTTCCTGAGCTTGGTGCAAGAGTGATTCGATTTGGGGGGTTAAAAAATGCTTGCGCAGCTACTTTAAGGAATGTGGCAGGAAGTCAACAGGAGGAAACACAAGTATTAATAAGCAGAAGGGAGTGAGGTGCTATAGCAGACAGTACAACTGGGCTGCTGGGGAACAAGTCAGTGACTGGAGGTGAATAATTTAGGCAAATGCTAGTTAGGAAGGCAGGGGGATAGTTGGGAGTCAAGGGTGTTCGTGTCTTTCTGGAAATCCTGTCAGTGAGGTGAGGTTTGACTCTGCCTCAACGAGTGAGTTGAATTCTACCCGGTAGAGAAGGTGCACGTAGGCTGTATTGGGTTAAGCAGGATGTATTATTAAAATTAACTCCACTTGCTTCCTTTTGCTTTCTTTAACTAATAGAAAATCTAAAATTATATATATATAGCTCACATTATATTTCTTCTGGACAGAGCTGGCCTTGAGGCATGGAGAGATGTTAAACTATTTCCATAATCGAAGCAAATGATGATGAATGTCTGGCCCAGGACCATGGCGGTAGGGAAAAAGAGAAGCAGTGAAATTCAAGAGATATTTCTTCGGACAGAGTTGACTGGCTTGGTTAGTGATTGAATTTGGCAGGGCCTGGGTAATGGAGTGGGATAAATCAGAGATTGCTCTAAGATTTCTAACTTGGATAATATTGGCTGGGATGGAATACCATATTTAACATTAGGGGAAACACAAGGGCAAAAAAGAATCAGAGTTGTAAGTTTAGGAAGAAGGAGAATAATGTCACATGTTGAGTTCCAAGCCCTTGTCATATATTTAATCATTTTAACATCTGCACACAGGGAAGAAATTAAGACCCAGAAAGGTTAACTTACCCAAGGATCAGTCAGCTGGACGTGATAGAGCTAGGATTTGAACCCACCCCGGTAGTGGTTCTAAATTATTTCAAAATTTGGGAAGCAAATGATAGGTTGGCTTCTGTACGTAGTGATAGATGTGTTCATTCTCAATCCTACTGCAACAATGCCGGGTACCGATCATTAGAGTTTACTGTACGAACGGACAGACTAACCCGGAATACAGTCCTCAGAAATGGCAAGAACCATTTGGGCAGATGATTGTTAACTAAGTGCAAGATGACAAAATCTGTACCATTGTATACGGACAGTTCCAAACACCTGTAAAGGACGGTGCCTATAGTAAACACTCAATAAATAATAACTTGATTACTGTCTTAGAGGCGTAAAGGCACATTGCTACGAAGATGAATCTGTTGTTATCATAAAAACAGGCCCTAGTCTGTTTTGAGTATTGATAAATTTTTAGTTTTTAGTATTGATAATTAATAAATACATTATTTATAATGTAATATAAATAATATAATAAATATATTATAAATATAATATAATAAATAAATAATAAATAGTAAATAAATAAATATAATAAATTTATTTATTAATAAATAAAATACTAGTTTTTAGTATTGATAAATTGTACTTTATTTTCTGTTTCTTTGTCTTTCAAAAATTGAAGGACAGGAAAGATACCAGTTAACTATAGTTATTTTGGTTAGTTTTTCCTGGTGATACACTTTGGTAATATGGCCTATGTTTTAGACAATATACATTTCCACTGTAGAGTATATAAGAAACCAACGGTGTGAGCATTTTAAGAATGCATATTTCGAGACACCTGGGTGGCTCAATCGGTTAAGTGTCCGACTTCAGCTCGGGTCATGATCTCGTGGCTCGTGAGTTCGAGCTCCGTTTTGGGCTCTGTGCTGAGAGCTCAGGGCCTGGAGCCTGCTTCGGATTCCGTATCTCTCTCTCTCTGCCCCTCCTCCACCCCTCAAAGTAAATGAACATTGAAAAAAAAAAGATGCATATTTCCCCCCTCCAAGTATATAACTAATACACAAAACTACAGATTTTCAAGCAACGTAATGTAATTATAAACTGCTACAAAAGAGAAACCAAAGAGCGTTGGCACATAGCAATTAAGATCGGTATAAACTGCTTTAAAACAAAGACTTTGGACTGACTATGAAGTGAGTGGTAAATTTGCACACAACAGCATATTTTCTGTACAACCACAAACTAAAGATTGGTCTTAAAATGAGAACATTGTTGTAAAGACAGATGCTTATCTATCAAATCAGCCTTTCCAGGCACACATAAGTAGCTGTCGATCTGGCGGAGCGTGTATTTATTTCTTTATTTTAAATGTTTATGTATTCATTTTGAGAGAGAGCAACAGGGGCAGAGAGAGAGGGAGAGGGAGGATCTCGAGCAGGTTCCACGCTGTCAGTGCAGGGTCTGACACGGGGCTCGATCTTACAGACTGTGAGATCATGACCTGAGCTGAAATCAAGAGTCGGACGCCTAACAGACTGAGCCACCCAGGCACCCCTGGAGGAGGATGTAGTTAAATGCCAAGGATAGGGGCACCTGGGTGGCTCAGTCGGTTGGGCGACCGACTTCAGCTCAGGCCGTGATCTCACGGTTTGTGGGTTCGAGCCCCGCGTCGGGCTCTGTGCTGACAGCTCGGAGCTCGGAGCCTGGAGCCTGCTTCGGATTCTGTGTCTCCCTCGCTCTCTGCCCCTCCCCCACTCATGCTCTGTCTCTCTCTGTCTCAGAAATAAATAAACATTAAAAAAGAAAAGAAAAGAAAAATAAATGCCAAGGATAGCAACGGAATACGTCAGTGCCCTGAGCTACTTAGCACAGCACTGTCTGGTAATCTTGGGCATGGGTTTGCATTTCATTGGTAGTACCTTCAGAAACTCAGTAGCCTTGAATAATTCCAACAATAGGACTGACTGTGTGACAGAGTCAGCACTGAGGAGCCTCCATCCTTCCAGGTGGGTGTACCTATTCTCAGTGACCTGTGACTCTTCCTAAATTTAACCAAACTGGTGTCTCAAGAGCTAGGTAGAAAACCCAAAAGGTATTCAAGTTGACGAGGCTTCTTTTAGTGGCTTTAAAAGACACTAGAAATTGTTGTCCCTAGGTTTGATAATGAGGGTCACGTTCACGTGCTAACTCAAACACTGCTGGTAACTTCCTGATTCAGGGTTTTGAGAAACTTTTAGGGCCTCACTGGGGGCCAAGAGTGCCACACACATTAATAATACCTGTTAAGGTCACAGACCTAGCATGGGCCTGAGGGAATGAGAGGGAGGCGACGAGGGCTTCCTATGGTTCACCTCGATTCTAGAGCATGGCTTTGCTGATGCTGCTTGGGTCAAGCAGTAATTAAAAAGCTATTATTTATTGATCATCCGCTCTCAATTACACGCTGTGACAGATACTGTCTCGTTGAGTTTCATTCTCCTTGGACCTCCAGGGTACCGGCTGTTAATCCACATTTTCTGCCTTAGAAAAATGAGACGCAGAGGTTCAAACCAAAGTTGACCAGATCCCAAAGACAGTGCATAGTTTTTGTGTGTCCGTATTGTTGAGATTTGAGTAGATGAACTCACGTGAATAATAAGACTTTTTGGAATCTAGCCAATAGCGTGTGCAGATACACGGGAGCTACATGTGTTTCAGATCCTGACAACACAAATTTATGAGGTCAATTTAAAATGTTAATTTTGAAGAAATTGCTTTTTTTAAGGTTTATTTATCTGAGAGAGAGAGAGAGAGAGAGAGTGTACAAGCGCGAATAGGAGAGGGGCAAAGAGAGAGGGAGAGAGAGAACCCAAACAGGCTCACAGTGTCCGCGCAAAGCCCGACGCGGGGCCCAGGCCCGTGAACCATGAGATCATGACCTGAGCTGAAACCAAGAGCTGGATGCTTAACCGACTGAGCCACCCAGGCGCCCTGAGGAAATTTCTGCAGAGTATTATGATAAGTTTTCAGGCGTGTTCCTCTGAATGGACATTTAAGGGAGTTTTTGACATGGGAATCAAGCCTCTGAATTCTGTTTTCGGGAAAGCATCACAGGAACGCGATGATGCAGTTTTGTAGACACCATCACGAATATTAGTAAGAAGAAACAGGGATATAATAGAAGCGAAAAGGAATATTGAAACTCCAGCGTGTTTGTGTTTCAGCCTCGTTTCCCGGATGGAATGAATGCCACAGATATCGATGACTTCCAAGCAGCGAATCTGTTGACGTTTCTAAAGATTTTCTCAAGGATTTGAGATGGTCTATAGAGAAACCGATGGAGGAAAAGGAAGTGCTGAAGCTTTGTGTTCGAATTGGATTTTTTGTGTGATTCCATATTTAAAAGAAAGTTTATTCAAAGTTTGCTTCTAGATCTTCGCAAGTGTTAAAATGTTTTATTTAGAACTAAGGAACGCGCATCATTGAAAGGAGTGTACTTACGCAGAGGTTCTTTTACGTGTGTCATAATTTATTGCTACTTATTTTTATATAGCAGGAAACACATAGTTCGTTGTTCAGGAATAAGAATAATTGGGGCGCCTGGGTGGCTCAGTCGGTTGAACGTCCGACTTCGGCTCAGGTCACGATCTCAGGGTCCGTGAGTTCGAGCCCCGCATCGGGCTCTGGGCTGATGGCTCAGGGCCTGGAGCCTGCTTCCAGTTCTGTGTCTCCCTCTCTCTCTCTGCCCCTCCCCTGTTCATGCTCTGTCTCTCTCTGTCTCAAAAATAAATAAAAAACGTTAAAAAAAAATTTCAAAAAAAAAATAAATAAAAAATAAATAAATAAATAAAAATAATTAGCTATAATACCATACCAACAACTTAAATGAATTCTTAAAGGCCTTTAGCTCAAAGTGTTTTTCACTTGAAGCACAGAAAAATATTTTAATTCACAAAAACTTAGTTCTTGGACATGCTGCCTTCTGCCTTTCTCACCGTGTATCCAAAGTGCCATCAACTTAGAAATTTAGGTTTGCTATGTGAGGCTAGACATTTGTGTTCTTTCCTATGCCTTTTTTTAATCTTTTAAAAGTGACCAGTCAAGGGGCCCCTGAGTGGCTCAGTCGGTTAAGTGTCTAACTCTTGATCTTGGCTCAGGTCATGATCTCACGATTCATGGGATCGAGCCCCGTGTCGGGCTTGGCGCTGACGACGTGAGGCCTGCGTGGGATATTCTCTCTCTCTCTCTCTCTCTCTCTCTCTCTCTCTCTCTCAAAATAAATAAATAAATAAACTTTAAAAAAATGACTGATCATATCAAATTGATTCCAATAACATGCAGATTTCTACTCTTATAAGAACTGCAATTTACCACAGCTTTATTATTTCTTATTTACCTATTCATTAATTTCTCCTTCACGGTATTCCAGAAAGGATACTCCTAAGAAGGGTTTAACTTACGGATTGTTTTCATTTGGTATGCATTACTTCATGAATTTATTTATTGCCCTCTCTTCTAAATTGTACTTAAAAAACTTCTGAAAGTTCCTTGCTTTAGAAGTGAAGGAGACATCTTTAAGCGAAGGAATTTTTCTGAGCTACTGTACCAAGAATTATTTAAAATGTTAAAGAATTTCATTGAGCCATTCACAGGTGCTATCTTTTGTATACTTGAACTCAAAACACAGAGTAAAATCTATTATTTTTGCCTTCTTGATAATAATTTCAAATGATATGTGTAGATAAAGCTTTAGTTGTAATTGACAAATAACCAATTAATACACCTAAATTTGATTACGTTTTTGTTCCACTTTTTCTCTTCCCGGCCACTGCCCTGCAAATTCCACACCGCGCCCCCCCCCCCCGCCCCACCCGGCACCTGTCATGCCCACAAGATTGGGTGGTAATAAGGTATAAACTTCTCAATAAAACTTATTTCAAAAACAAAAATCTTCACAATGCATTTGCAGATGGTAAAACAATTTATTCTGCTCATAGATATAGAGCATATGTTTCCTTTTTCTAAAATAACTTTACGGATAGGCCTTAAATCTGGCTATCTTTACAGATTATCCCACCAACTTCTGCTAAACTTCAAGATAACACGAACTACAATTTTTGGTTTTACAACTGCAATTTTTATCTTATAAACAAAGGCTCTTATAAACAAAAGGTTCTAATTATCGAAGAAGCAATTAAGAAACTTATGTTTAAAACTGGTCACCACAGACATGTAGTAAAATTGTAGTAAAACACACACACACACACACACACACACACACACACACACACTTACCCCCGCCTCCCCCCCCCCCCACCAACACACACCCAGGACTTCAAGTAAAATTGAGGAAATCTGAATAAGAAGGGTACATTGTATCAATGTGAATATCCTGGTGTAAGTTTTGCAAGTTCCCGTTGAGGGGAACCAAGCAGAGTGTCCACATACCTCTCTGTATTATTTCTTAAAATTGCATATAAATCTACAATTGTCTCAAATGTTTCAGTTAAAAACACTGGTTAACAGGGGCACCTGTGTGGCTCAGTCGGTCAAGCGTCCGACTTCAGCTTGGGTCATGATCTCATGGTTCGTGAGTTCAAGCCCGGCGTCGGGCTCTTTGCTGACAGCTCGGAGCCTGGAGCCTGCTTTGGATTTTGTGTCTTTCTCTTGCTCTCTGCCCCTCCCCCGCTCATGCGCACGCGCGCTCTCTCTCTCAAAAGTAAATAAACATTAAAAATTTTAAAAGTAAATAAAAATTTAAAGAGACAGGCACTTTTAATATTCTATATCCTACTCCCTTCCAAAATGGTAACAAAAGCAAATTATAGGTTTATAATGCTTTACTTTGCGACTTATCTCTGTCTTCATGATTGTCTTCATTTGCATAAACATTTATACATAAAGTATACATGCACATGTACACTTAGGTTTATTTTAAATATTCTATAAAGCACTTCTTGGGGACCATGTTTCTGTATTTTGGGAAATCAAAATGAGTTAAAGTTGTTGGGCTTAGAAAAGCAAGAAATCCTTTTTAGACAGAGCACTATATTAAAGTTAGATATGACATGGAATTTCTATCCTCAAATCCTCATCTACACATGTGAGTAGTAATCAGTTAAGCAGTAAGAGTCTCCGTGTAAAAATAGCCACTTTTCTGTGCTTTCCTTTGTTATTATCCATTATGTCCAAGGTTTGGGCACCGTCTGCAACAGTCTAGGCTGTGTTCAATTCCTTTCACTTTCAGGGTGCAGTAAAGCGTTACCGTAAGCAGAATCCAACTTAAAATAAGAGTGAACTCAGGCTTATGTTTCAGCCAATTTCCAAAAAAATCCGCTATCCAAGATTTTGACATTTATTCCATAGATTTTTTGTTACCTTTTTCTTTCTCTCCACCCTGCCACATCATGAGCATCATTTTATTTTTTTAATATAATTTACTGGCAGATTGCCTTACTTACAACCCCAGTGATGAGCATCATTTTCAGAAATCAGGTTCAGTTTCCATTGATTCCATTTGCTTCCTTCCCATGATTCTTTTTCCTTCTGCCTCTTTGTCTGTTTTTGATGTGAGTGGCTTGTGTGGAAAAGCACCTTGAATGTGGGAGAAAAAAGAAAAGAATTTGGTTTACAGAGACTTGTGTATTATGTTTTTCCTCAACACCATGGAGGGTTACAAAGATAGACTTTGCAATTTCAAATAAGAGGCAATATAAATACTACAGTGCACTGGTGAGGAAAAAATTGTAACACCCACAGTTTAGCAGAAATATAAACCCGTTCTGGATAGATTTTTCCAGAATGATGAGAGGAGGGAGAGCAAAATAGGGCTAACGTGATGAGATTGTGTGATTTTAAGTAATTTTAAAAGATGAGAGATAATTTTTTTAAGTTTATCTTGAGAGAGAGAGAGAGAGCGCGCAAAAGTGGGGGAGGAGCAGAGAGAGAGGGAGAGACAGAATCCCAAGCAGGCTCTCTGTGGTCAACTCAGCCCAAAGCAAAGCAGGGCTCAAACCCAGGAACCGTGAGATCATGACCTGAGCTGAAGTCAAGGGTCAGATGCTTAACCGACCGAGCCACCCAGGCGCCCCGAAAGATGAAAGATATTTCTGAAAGTATTTTGAAAATCCCATGCACATCTCTCTCTTTTAGCCTACCCTGCATTTAATCTGTTGCTAAGGTAATCAGTTTACTCTACCTCTTAATTATCTTTTAAATGTGGCCCCACATCTTTATCCACGTCATGGGCTTGTGTTTATGGACTCCGTGCAATAGTGCGAACAAATATCTACTAACCTTCATCCCTCACCACTCGTGCAAACATAACACACACACACACACACACACTCACTCACTCACTCACTCACCCCACATCCATCCCCCATGCTGGTGCCAAAGTGATCTTCATAAAATGCATCTCAGACCTTGTCATTCATTTGCTTCAAACCATTCAAGCACCTTCCTGGTGCCAGTACAGTATGTCTGTGAATTCTGTAACCCGTACACAAGGCAAGGCTCATCAAAATCTGTCTCCGTCCTATGTTTCCGACTTCATCTCCTAAGTCATTTGCCTTCCGCCTGCCCTCTCCCAGCGCCTCCCCCACCCATCACGCCCTAGCCAACGTGAACTACTGCTTTTCTGCACATCACGTCGTCTTCTTGCTTTTGCTTCTTTCCCCGTTGTCCTGGAATCTCCTCTGTCTGCTCTTCTGCCCGAAAGATGCATGCCTCGGGATAACTCCCGCATTGTTTTATCAGAAAAGCCTCGTGTGACTCTTTCAGAAATGAGCGTATTTCATCTCTTCGATAATTTACCGGATAGTGTTTAATCTCTTTGTATGTTTATACCCAAGAGTGGGAGGGCAGGGTAGGAAAAAAGCTTTGGAGTCAGACCCAGTGGGAGCTGCCAAAGGGCAGGAAACTATCTGTTTAACCGAACATTGAATCACTAGTACCTGGCAGGTACCTGAAATACTGGAGGCATTCAATGTATATGTCTTTGTATGAATTATTGAATGAAGCGATCGATAAATAAATGAAGGAGGTAATTTGTGTCTTACTCGTTGGAATTGGATGGAATATCAGCCCGGGAGGCATTTCTAAAGATATTAAGCATTTAAATGAAGACCCCTCCCCCCCCCCCCCCCCCCCGTTCTGGAGGATTGCTATAATGAAGGAATGAATATCTACAAGGAATTTTTAAGCCTTCAGTAGGTTACAGAGGAAACTGTAATAGTTAATTTCAGAAATAGCGATGGAGTCATGATCAAGTGGATCCACTACATTAACGACCTAGAACATACGAGGAATCCGGAAGAAAATATATATAAATTTGAGGAGTATAATCTGCTTTAAACACTAATAGCTGTGTTTATCAGGCAAATAAGTAACGCACTTCTTTTTTTCCAGTTTCAGCTCTCCTTTCAATTCCTCAAATACTCAGCAGCCCCTAAGATACCTCAACAAGACATCCTAATGTGTAAACATTTCTAAACCATTACCAACCTAGCGAAAACCTACTTTTTTTAACTAACGTGTCCCTCATACTGTGGTAAGTGCCCAGTAGGTATATGTGGAACGAATGAATGAACCATTACCAAATGAGTCTGTTCAGCCCCCACACTTACAAAGACAGTCATCACTTCAGCCAAATGCTGTCACAAGGTCCTTAGACCCTAGGCAAGTCCCCGGGGTTAATCATCCTTCGACTTCTTTCCTCGTAATAAATCTCTTCCGAGGAACCTCTGCATGGCCTTACCATATCAAGTAAAAATTCTCCTGCTGGGATTTTAAAGTCATCAGTTGGTCTCACTCTGTTCTTCACTTATTTTCCAAACCAGTGTTGCCGCTCACCTCCAGGTGTTCTTTCTCATGGCCGATTTGACTTGCTTATATCTTTGCTTCTCCCTTCGGTTTACCTAAGGTTAACTAACCCCAGCACAGAGCAAAGGCTTCCATATGTGTTTTCCCCCTATAGTTTGGGTTGGTTTTTTTAAATTATTTTTTGGCACTTGCCTCCAAAAACAGCATAAGCTCCTTCAGTCCAATCAACCTGTCTTCTGTGTCCGTCTCTCCAAAGTACTGGAACGTTATTGGGGAAATAAAATTTGCACTTGTGATTTGGCAGCAATGAACCATTGTTGCTTCAAGAAGAATACACTTATGAAAACGAAGTTGTCTATTGTAAGCGGGATAGACCGGCACGGAGAGAGTCAATAGACAAAAATGTCAGCATACACTTTTTTGCAGGGTTTATACTTAGTCAGCAGACGAGGGTTTTTATTTAATAAATGAGAGAGGGAGGGATGATAAGGGTAATGGGAATCAAGTGGAGGACACATAATCAAGGTATGGTTTTAATCAGCTAACAGCAAACTCATTGATGATTAAATACAAACGATCAAAGAGGGTAAAAGCCAAAAAAAATCGTCGAACTTTCAAGTAGAAAATGGTGACTTCAGTGGAGAAGTGAAATGGTTGAGAAGGAAACGATGGGTTGGGCAGGGTATATGCACGAAAGGGGATGACTTCCGTTTTGCGCAGATTGGCAATGCACATGGAGAAGACAAGAAATATGACTCCTTTAAGGTGTGTTAGGTCAAGAATCATGACATTACGTTGGCCAGAATGGATTTTTAAAATTGTATCCGTGCAATAGAGATGTGCTGTGTTCATTTTCAGAGCTCATACTTGACCCTGATTTTTTTTTTAAATCTCATCGGTTTATTTTGAAGCAAACTTGTTCTGGTAATCTGGTATAGAGAAAGTTAATGGAAACACTCATACTAGTATAGTTTTGTTGTAATGTTTCAATGTAATGGATCGTTTCAATGTAATGGATCGGTGCCTGCTAGAAGGAAGTTGGCACAGTAGGAACTAATTTATCTGTGAGAAAGGGAGAGGGGCAGAGGCTGAAATCTTCGCCGTCGTGAGAAAATTGCTTGATGAGGTTTGTTTTTGCCGCCGCTGTTTCTATTGCTTTGAATAGGATATAACTGTGCTTGAGGACCATTAGAGGACAGAAATCAAATCTTAATCAGTCGTGATGGTTTTTTTTTTTTTCTCTTTAAAAGAAAGTTCCAAATTTGCTTTAAAGCCTAGGGAGTTTAATTAAAGTAAGTAGAGACAAAAGTACTCTTTTGAGAGCCGTCATTTCTCTTAATATGACACTATTAATAATGTAGTGTAATGCTATTTTGGAAGTTTGGTTCTTTCCTCGTCTTTTGTCTTGTTCTGACTCCTTTCTATATTCTAAATGAAAGGGGAATAAAGCCCTTAAAGGAAGGTACTCTATCTACTAAATTCACTGTCTCCTTGGGCACCACATCATCTCTGACCTCTTCTGTAATTCTTTGAAGAAATAACCCCTGCAAGCACTTTTTTTTTTCCTTTCCCTTCCTCTTTTGTTGTGAGCCTCTTTTCCCAACAACATTTGCCAGGTTCTTCACAAAGTTTTTTTTTTTTTCTTTTTTTCCCCAATTAGGATGAAAACTAGATCATTATGTGACCATTTCATTGTGAGTGTCACTTCCCTTTTTGACAGCTCCATTCGCCGCACCCCGTTATAAATCTTCAAATTTCTGACCTGCCTTGAAATCAGAAAGCGCTTTCATTAACGCTGGTCTTTGTGAGCAGCAACCATGAATGAAGGCATGTCAGACATCACAGCCTCATCGTCACACTCACCCGCTTTGTCACTCAGTGCCACGGCAACGTGCTTACCGCTTAAACCGGGTGATCTCGCTTTGAATGCTGATTATGTGTGGTGCATTTTTGAATTTTAAGAGTGTTTCCGAGGTCACTTTTCGTTTTTGTACAGTGATGTGTTACCTCTAGCTTGGGTTCCGTGATCTTCGTTGTTTGAAAGTTAATCAGTATTCTTTGTTAGAGTACCTTCCGATTTGCTTGAGGAAGCGTTTGATGTCACGTGTCTTTGTCCGTTGATTCTGGTGAACGTTTTTTAAGTCAAATGATGTATGTAAGGTGTGAGCCCTCTAATTGCGCTATCATGCCAAAAAGACAGTTCTTGAACGTGATCACGTAAATTGGACTTTTATCCTATTCTCGTACTCTGTTTTTATTACATGCATACGATTAAAAAAATTAGAGTTATCCTGTGTTTTCACATGATAGGTAAGAAGCAAGAAATTATAAGGGAAGCAGATATTATTTTGCTTTGACTGTCACATATGAACTTGACCCTATTTTGATGTCCTCACTAAAATGTAAACATGGAAGTAATATAATGAAGGTCAGAAGTTAAAGAGTTAAGTCTCCGGCCATACCCCCCTGAACGCGCCCGATCTCGTCTGATCTCAGAAGCTAAGCAGGGTCGGGCCTGGTTAGTACTTGGATGGGAGAAGTTAAAGAGTTAACAGTTCTTTATAAACCAGAAGGCCATTAACTTTTAATAATGCTGTCTCAAATATTTGGCTGTAAATTGTGGTGATAATCAAATATGAGCCTATGGGATTGTGCTTTGTAGTACTGTTTGATTTGATAACTCTGGTAATCCCTTAAGCACGTTAGGAAAAATATTTTATGCTTACATTAGCAACTATTGTGAGTTTGTAGAATAACCTGCCAACCCCAAGATGTATTGTAAGGACAAGAAAAAAAGGAATTCTGTCTCGGACCTTGTTTGTTTTTGTTTTCTTTTGTTTTTTGAATGATTACTTTTAGGAAAATTTTGTAACCTAATACATTTTGGTTTCTTACCATGAGAAAGAGATGAACTGGCTTCAGAAAATTTCAAAATGAGACAAAATACTGCCTACACACTAAAAAATGTTGTCTTTATAAAACTGGAAGATAACGTCCACATTATTTTTTTTAATCTGTGTTCCTCATTTAACATGCTGTGTAGTTTCAGGGCCCCTGGGTGGCTCAGTGGGTTAAGCGACTGCCTTTGGCTCGGGTCATGAACTCATGGTTTGTGAGTTCGATCCCTGCTTCAGGTTCTGTGCTGACAGCTTGGAGCCTGGAGCCTGCTTCCGATTCTGTGTGTGTCTCTTTCTGTCCCTCCTCTGCTTGTGCTCTGCCTCTAAAAATAGAAAATGTTAAAAAAAATTATTTTTTAAAAATGTTGTGTAGTTTCCCTGTAATCAGACAATGCTTTTGCTATCACTGCTGGGTTGTGGTCTCCCCACTGGTCTTAATGAGATGCCACTGTGACCACAGACTCAAGATAAAGCAATCATTTCTTCAATTCTCATTGAATTTGTGGCTCAGTCAGTTGAGCATCTGACTTTGGCTCGGGTCATGATCTCACAGTTGGTGAGTTTGAGACCCACGATGGGCTCTGGGCCGACAGCTCAGAGCCTGGAGCCTGCTTCGGATTCTGTGTCTCTCTCTCTCTCTGTCCTTCCCCAACTCGTGCTCTGTCTCTCTCTGTCTCTCTCTCAAAAATAAATAAACATTTAAAAAAAATTTTTAAGTTGAATTTCTAAAAAGTTAAAACTAAATTGCTGCAGTACTATTTACAGGGGGCGTAAAATTGCTATATAACATTACAGAAGTTTCAGGGGTTCAGTATTCTAATTTGACGTCTAGATCCACTACAAACTGATTGCCACTAAAAGTCTAGTTATCACCCACCACTCGAGTGGATCACCTTCCCCCTTTCCAGTCACCCTTTTCCCCCTTCCCCAGCTGTGACCACCAGTGTACAAGTTTTTGTTTTGTTTGTTCATTTGTAATTTTTTAGATTTCACATACAAGTGAAATCATACTGTATTCGTCTTTCTCCGTCTGACTTACTTCACTTAGCATAATCCCTTGAAGTCCCATCCATGTTGTTGCAAATGCTAAGAGTTCATTCTCTTTCACGGCTGAGTGGTATTCTATTTACAATACATATTATGTTTTATGTATATTGTGAGTTCGATCCCTGCTTTAGGTTCTGTGCTAACAGCTTGGAGCCTGGAGCCTGCTTCCGATTCTGTGTGGGTCTATTTCTGTCCCTCCCCTGCTTGTGTATATTATGTATAACATACATAATATAATAATAATAATATAGTATTATATTATTATAATAAAAGTATTATAATATATTATTATAATAAATCATTATAAATTATAATTTATATAATTATTGATATATTATAATGGTAATTAACATAATTTATAATAATAATTTAATATTATAAGGTTGATTGTTGTTGGTATGAATTTTGTGTATATTTTGGATATTAATCCCTTGTCAGATAGATGATTTGCAAGACTCTCCCACTCAGTAGATTGCCTTTTCATTTTGATCATGATTCCTTTCATTGTGGAGAAGCTTTTTAGTTTGATGTAATCCCGTTTATTTAGTTTTGCTTTTGTTTCCCTTGCCTTTGGGGTCACATCCACAAAATATTGCTAAGACCAATGTTGAGTATTTTAGGAATTCTGTGGTTTTAGTTCTCATAAGTATTTAATCCATTTGAATTAATTTTTGTGTATGGTATAAGATAGTGGTCCATTTTCATTCTTTGGCATGTGGCTGTCCATTTTTTTCAACACCATTATTGAAGAGACTGTCCTTTCTCCATTGCATGTTCTTGGCTCCTTTGCCATAAATTAATTGTCCATATATGTGTAGGTTTAATTCAGTTGTGTCCCCCTGATCTACCTGTCTGTTTTTATAATAATACCATAGCTTCAAGGTATAGTTTGAAATCGGGGAGCATAATACCTCCAGTTTTGTTCTTCTCCCTCAAGATTGCTTTGGCTATTCAGGATCTTTTATGTTTCCATAAAAATTTTAGAATTATTTCTTCTGGTTCTGTGAGAAATTCCATTAGAATTTTGATGGGGATTGCACTGAATCCGTAGATTACCTTGGGTAGTATGGACGTTTTAACAATATTCTTCCAGGGGCGCCTGGGTGGCTCAGTCGGTTAAGCATCCGACTTCGGCTCAGATCACGATCTCACAATCCGTGAGTTTGAGCCCCGTGTCGGACTCTGTGCTGACAGCTCAGAACCTGCAGCCTGCTTCCCATTCTGTGTCTCCCTGTCTCTTTGCCCCTCCCCTGATCACACTCTGTGTCTCTCTTCCTGAAAAATAAATAAACATTTAAAAAAAAACAATATTCTTTCAGTGTTGAGCATAGGATCTTTTCATTTGTTTATGTCTTCAGTTTCTTTCATCAGTGTCTTATCATTTTCAACGTACAGATCTTTTACCTCCTTGGTTAAATTCATTCCTAAGTATTTTATTCCTTTTGTTGCAATTATAAATGGAATTTTTTATTTCTCTTTCTGATAATACATTATTAGATATATGTGTGTGTGTGTATATATATATATATATATATATATATATATATATATATATATATGTGCTACAGATTCCTGGATGTTGATTTTGAATCCTGCTACTTTACTGAATTCGTTTATTCTAATATTTTTTTGGTGGGGTCTTAAGGATTTTCCGTATATAGTATCATGTCATCTGCAAAAGGTGAAAGTTTTATTGCCTTTCCAATTTGGATGCCTTTTATTTCTTTTTCTTGCCTAGTTGCTATGGCTAGGAATCCCAATACTATGTTGAATAAAAATGACAAAAGTGGGCCTCCTTATCTATTTCCTGGTCTTGGAGAGCTTTCAGCTTTTTACCATTGAGTATGGTATCAACTGTGGATTTATCATCTGTGGCCTGTATAATGTTGAGGTATATTCCCCTTATACCCACTTGGTTAAGAATTTTTAATCATAAATGGATGTCAAATTTCATCACATTTTTTTCCTGCATCTACTGAGATGACCGTATGAATTTTTAGTCCTCATTTTATTAATGTGCTATATCATGTTGATTGCTTTATGGATATAATGTTGAACCAACTTGCATTCCTGGAATAAATTCCACTTGATCATGGCGTATCATCCTTTTAATGTATTATTGAATTAAGTTTGCTAATATTTTGTTGAGAATTTACCATCTGTGTTCATCAATGATATTGGCCTAAAATTTTCCATTTTTGTGGCTTTCTTATCTGGCTTTGATATCAGGGTGACACTGGTCTCATAAAATGAATTTGGAAGTTGTTCCCTCTTCTTCAATATTTTGGAAGAATTTAGAAGGATAGATTTTAAATCGTCTTTGAATGTTTGGTAGAATTTACTGGTGAAGCCATCTGGTCCTGAACTTTTTGTTTGTCAGGAGGTATTTGATTACCGATTTCAGCCTTTTAATGTTAATCAGATTTTTTATTTCTTCACGGCTCAGAAGATTGTTGTATGTTTTTTTTTTTTAACTCTTTTTTATTTTACTTTTGAGAGAGAGACACAGAGTGTGAGCAGGGGAGGAGCAGAGAGAGTGGGAGACACAGAATCTGAAGCAGGTTCCAGGCTCTGAACTGTCAGCCCAGAGCCCAATGCGGGGCTCGAACTCACAAACCATGAGATCATGACCTGAGCCGAAGTCAGACACTTAACCAGCTGAGCCACCCAGGCGCCCCTGTATGTTTTTTAAGAATTCATTCATTTCTTCTAGTTTGTCCAGTTTGTTGGTGTCTAGTTATTCAGAGTAGTCTCATATGATCATTTCTAATTCAATGGTGTTATTTGTAACTTCTCTTTAATTTCTGACTTTGTTAATTAGAACCCTCTCTCTTTTTTTTTCTTGGTTGATCTAATGGTTTGTCAATTTTATCTTTTCAAAGAACCAGGTTTTAGTTTCATTGATCTTTATTATTCCCTTTTTTCTATTGACTTTGGGCTTTGTTTGTTCTTTTGTAGCTCTTTTATACGTAAAGTTAGATTGTTTGAGATTGTTTTTTTTGAGGTAAGCCTGTATTACTATGATCTTCCCTCTTAAGAACCCCAAAATTTTGGTATATCATATTTCTGTTTCCATTTGTTTCTAGGTATTTGCTCATTTCTTATTTGATTTCTTCATTGACCCATTGGTTGTTCAGCAACATACTATTTAATTTTTACATTTTTCAGGGTTTCCCAGTTTTCTTCTTGTAACTGATTTCTGGTTTTGTACCATTACGGTTAAGGAAGAAACTTGATAGGGTTTCAGTCTTCTTGAACTTATTAAGACTTGGTTTATAACCTAGCCTGTGATCTATCTTGGAGATGTCCCATATGCACTGAGAACAGTGTGCATTCTGCAGTTTTTGGATGGAATGTTCTGTGTATATCTGTTAAGTACATCTGCTATAATGTGTTGTTTAAGGCCAATGTTTCCAGAGTCTGCAGTACAATCTTAAAGCTGACCTTTCATCTCCATTTTCTTCTTGACAAAAGTCTAAATCAAAACTGACAAAAATAATTATTCCTGTATAAATTAGTATGAAAAGCTTTGGAGTCCTATTCTGTGACCATTGCCAGACTTGTTGATTTCTCAGAACTTTCTTTCCTTGCTTATGAAATAGGAATAAGTAGTGACAGATTATAAATGGCTGTGGAATTAAATAAAATAACGTATGTTGAGTACAGAGCCTAATGAATTTAATAAACTTTAATGAGTGTAAATTTCCTCCATAGATTTCTCCCTCCCATGGTGCCTCCCACTTTTGCATTTAGGATGTATAAAGTTACATTTTATAGATTCTAGATTTTTAGCAACTCCCTTTTAGATGTGTAGTGACTCCTTTCTAGAATTACTGGGTGATTTACTCATGGCTAGCTATAAATAAATAAACAAATAAATAAATAAAATAGAAAAATATGTAGTTCCTTTTTCTTTCTTTTTTTCTTTTTCTCTTTTTCTTGTTTCTTGCAGTAAGCATTATCTTTTAAGCACGCAGGGTTTTTTTTGAGCATTAGGGGTTAAAGGACTTGTTATAGACTGGATATGGACGTGTTGGAATGCTTTAGAAAATCGATTCTTGCTAATGGAGAGAATGTTTTTAAAGTGAACTATTGCCATTCCTTCAGTGAACCACATACAGCAGAAAAAAATTCAAGTAAACATTGAAGGAGAGGCAAGTTCTTCCTTATAGAATTAATGAGAATTGCAGTGATCTGCCATGGGGAATTAGAATCTGAAAACCCTTTTCCATGCGCATTATTCCCTAATGTCTAGAACCAGATAAGTAGACTCTAATTTTAAATGTGCAATTATCCAAACAAGATGAATGTGCAGGGCAACACTGGATGAGACTGTCGATCTTAATGTTAATATTTTTATTCTCCTTTGTAACAGACATATAGTTGGCAAAAGCCACGTGTCTGTGAGATCCCTAAAGACCGCAGCTAACTCGGGAGAGATAGAGCCAACTTTATCTCACATCGACTATGGAGATACAGCCCAAGGGAGACACATCCCAGAATAAACCCTTTGCTATTTGCCTTTATAATGTCTTTGATCAATTGTTTTATCTTGAGTAGATGTTTTTGCTTTGTTTTTGAAGGAATATTGAATAACAAGGTAGATCACATGTGCTTTTCTAACATGCACTTTTCGGATCAGAGAAGCTAAAGCAAACATCATGATCATTGGTAAAAATGGCCTGTTTTATGTGTGTATACTGCAGTGCAGTTTAAAAAATGCTGCAATTATAATTCCAGAACTTAAGAATTTGGGTGGATGCCAGCATTCTCCCCTTCATAGGGGAAATTCCTTTGCAAATCATTTGAAGTTGGGACAAAAATTCCGTAGCTCCGTTCTTAAGATCATTGCGTCTTCATGGTTCAGATGATACAGGGGAAAAGCTTCGGTTCAACCTCCTGGAGAAGATATTGCAGTTCCTGTGGTCTCATCAACCTGGAGAACGTTGGTGGCTGTCACAGTGCAGGAGTGAAGAAGCTGTTTCTTCACACAATAGTTATCCCCTGGGCCGACGTCTGTTGCCACCACTGGCCCACCTGTGTTCAAGTCCACACCTACAAGTTCACCAGATTCTGAACGCTCTGCTCTAGCTTGAATTTTAATTCACTGGAAAGTCAAAACCAGAGCTCTGGGCAAGAACCATGGCAATCATGAGCAGCACGTTAGCAAATGCTTGAACACCAGGTTGGGCTTCCCCTTTATACCAGGCTTATGATCTGGGCTTCTGCCATTGCCACCACCCCTGCACCAGCCCCTGGATGACACAGCCATCAGCCATAGAATTTTCAACAGCCCTCAAGCCATCTCTTACTGTATCCTTGACTTGAGTAAGTGTGTGCTTATTTGGTCCTTTGACCAATATTGTTAACATTTCTCAATGAAGGTGAACTTCTCTTCTCCCGATGTATCCTCGTAGACAAGACCAGCATGTCCCAAACAATCAGGATTTGGGTCATCCAAAGAATGTAAAGCTACCCTCCCACAGGCAAGAATCAACCTTTCCACAGTTCTCCCTTTAGCTCTGCACAGAGCTGCTATGCCTTCTTTTGCAAGAGCATCTAAGGAAAACAGTCCATTCCCTTGATTAAATAACAACAGATCTTTTCTCTGAGTCCGCACAGACTTTCTTTTTCAGCTCTATCATTTTTTAAATTACATCTTCAAATAATTTTCTTTCTGCTTTTACTACTTTCTGTCTCTCCTCTGCATTCTTGTGAAAGACAAGAATTCGCTTATTTTTTTTTTTTTTTTTGACAATCTTATGACACATTGCACATATGAGGATTATGAACCGTCTTTTTTTTCACATCAGGATGCCAGGCCCTTTGGTCCAAAACCAGACCTCTGATTAAGCTTGTATTGGTTTCAGATTTACGCTTCATCTCCTTAACCTCAACCATGAAGAAGTCAGTAGGTTCATCTTGTTTTGTAACGGCCCAGATGGAGTCCGCCACAGCCTCTCTTAGGACGGTAGCACATTCAGCGTGAGCTTTAGTATGTGGAGATATTCTGGCCAACGCTCTGTGTTACCCTGTCCATCTCTTTGCTCACTTTGACTTGTTCCAGAACGGAAGTACCTTTTCCTTTGCAGATTCAAATCTGACTGTTGTTATTCTGGTACAAAGAACTTCAGAAATGCAGAGATCCACCTGTTTGGCCAGTGCTCCAACGATGAGGACGCTGGGGGTGGCTCACTCACCAGTCATGCAATCTTGGGCTACTTTGGCTCGTAAGGAGGCTGTTGGGTGTTGAATTTGCATTTTACGAAGCAGCACGTTGCCGTACTTAGTAAACTTGATGTCTCCAGAAGCACGAATTTTCATGGTGCCCTTAGGCCCCGAGTTGGTCCTCAGAGCATCCTGCAGCCCTTGGGCCACCTGGGCTTGGGCACCTCGGCCTTGGGACTCAGGGTCTTCACGGCCACCATAGCTACACAGCAGAGGAAGAGAAAGAGACCAGGCACGCAGATGCCCAAACTCTTGAGTACATTTATATTTTATAAAATCCAAAATAACGTGTAATAGCATGAGATACTTAGAAGTTAGCATCCAAAGCTTTAAACTGTGTGTATGTGCACGTACACACAGACACATACACGTACACACACACACACACACACACACGTAAAAAACGCTAGAGAATTGTGGAATTTTTTTTAACTGGGAAAAGATATTAGAAATCATAATCTATCCCCCCTAATTTTATAAAGGTAACCGAGGATGAAAGAATAGAATATATTAAAGATAGAGTCAGGAGTTTACATATGTTGGTTTATGTTCAGAGCAATATATATATGGTATCGTGTGTGTATGTATACATATATATACACACATATACACACACATGTACACATACACATGTGTATACATATACATATACATATGTATACATATGTGTATATGCATATATACATACACATACATATATATACATGTATGTTCAGAGCAATATATATGGTATCTTGTGTATATGTATACGTATATATACACATATATATACATACACACGTGTACACACACATGTGTATACATACATATATACATATACATATGCATACATATGTGTATATACATATACATACACATACATATATACATGTACACATATGTATACATATGTGTATATACATATATACACATATACACATACACATGTGTATACATACGTATATGTGTATATATGTATGCACATACATATACATACATATATATATATACGTGTATATCAAATACAAAAATTTCTTTTTTCACTTGTAATGTCCTAACTTATATATATGGAAGATTATATTATGATTTTGGGTCTTTAATAAATGAAAATGACATGTTTGATATCGAGTTTCAGAAATTTTGGAATTTAATGTCAAGACACTAATTTGTCTTAAAAATAAATTGGTAATTGGGGCGTCTGGGGGCCTCAGTCTTGGAGTGTCCAACTCTTGATTTCAACTCAGGTCGTGATCTCACAGTTCGTGGGATCGAGCCCCCTGTCGGGCTCTGTGCGGACAGCATGGAGCCTGCTTGAGATTCCTTCTCTCCCTCTCTGCCCCTCCCCCAGTCACATGCATACATTCTCTCTCTCAAAATAAATGAAGTTAAAAAAATAAATTAGTGATTATATTTAGAAAATAAAATACATACTTCTGTAGCACAAACCCAGTGAGTGTAAAATAGTCTAAACTGCATCCACATCCCACATGCTTTCCTTACTCGAAGATAATGCACGTGCACACCGATGAAGGTTTTGTGAGTGATGTGTGCTTGGCACGTATTTTGTGTATAATAAACGATTTAGTAAAATATTCAGGCAAAGCAGATATATTCAAGACCATGCACATGGGAATACAACAGATTCCGGTAGAGGATTTTTTTATTGATAAGTAAATTCTAATAATCCAGACTTCACCTCAGTTTTAAAAGAATCATCCTGATTTTCAGCAGAAGGGCCTATTTATTGTAAACCCTAAGCAGTCTTTCCGAAACCTGAAGAAGATTTGTGAAAACAGCCTGCAATAAAAATCACGCACGCTTCATAAAACACTACTTGATAGATATCACTTGCGCCATTAGGAACCGAACGACAAAGGATGTAATTTCAGTTCTGGCATGCAATATTAATCGAACGCCTTTAAAACATCTTGCTGATGGGAAGTATGACAACGTGACATTGAAGAACGATCAGCTAAAGACATCTGTCTTAATCAGATTTTCAAAGTCAATGCCATAGAAAGCCAAGTTGTTTCATTCACTTTCACGTTTTCCCATGTTTCAGTGAGAGCATGGTTTCTAGTACGTTGCTTTAAATGCAAAGAGTACAAATTAGTGCCTCCAGGTATGAGTTCATTATATAAGATGGAAGCACACTTTAGCCACACACGTGGAATTATCTCTGTAATAATGTACATTCTTTCCACCTTTTATGCTAGTGATGCATTATCCTGTGTAAACACTCTAAATGATATTAAGAGATCCTTTTAAAACTATTTTTAGGTATATATTTGCCCTTATAAATGAAAATGGAATGTTTTTAAAGACTTTCTTGTGCACCTGGGTGGCTCAGTCGGTCTGACTCTTGATCTAAGCTTAGATCATGATCTCACGGTTTAGGACATCAAGCCCGCATTGGGCTCTGCACTTACATCATGGAGCCTGCTCAGGATTCTCTCTCTCTTTTTCTCTCTGCCCCTCTCCTGCTCATGCTTTCTTGCTCTCAAAATAAATAAAAACACTTAAAAATAAATAAAAACCTTGTAGAAAGAAATTAAGAAGTTATTGGGGCACCTGGGTGGCTCAGTCGGTTGAGCGTTCGACTTCAGCCCAGGTCGCTATCTCACAGTTTGTGAGTGTGAGCCCCGCGTTGGACTCTAGCGCAGAGGCCTCTTCAGATCCTCTGCCCCCCGCCCTCTGCCCCTCCCCTGCTTTCACTCTCTCAAAAATAAAATAAAATATTTTTAAAAATTTTTTAAAAATATTAAATTATCTTACGGACATGCTCACATATAAACATTTTCTTTAGCCAAAAAAATTACACGTATATATATTAATACTTCACAGTTTATAAAAATACTCTAAAATATACATTATCTCTTTTAATTCCCTGTATAGGAGTGATTATTAACCCCGTTGTACAGATGAGGCATTGGAGAGTTTAGAATATGAAATTGATTTGCTCAGGTTACACAGTTACTAAATTTTAGAGAGGGAGCTTGCACCCACGTGTTACAGACTGAATGTGTGTTTCTCCCCAAGTTCATATGTTGAAGCCCCAACCCCCCCCCCCGCCATGTGACTTTATCTGGCAATGGGAACTCTAAAGTAGTAATTAAGGTTACTTGGGATCGTAAGGGTGAGGCCTTGGTTCCACAGGATTGCTGTTGTAAGACGAAATGCCAGTGAGCTAGCTTGCTCTCTCCAGGAGCTAAGTGGGGACACGGGCAAGGCAGCCATCCGCAAGCCAGGAAGAAACCCTCACCAGAAACTGATTCTGCTGCACATTGATCTAGGACTCCAAGCTTCCAGAACTGTGGGAACATTAATTTCTACTGTTTAAGTCCCCCATTCTGTTTTATCATGGCAGCCTGAGCGGCCTCCTCTACCAGATCGTTACTCTTCTGCATTGTAAATCCACTTATCTCTTCGATGGAAAATGTTAATACCTGGCCGTGAAAATGCTCGTGGGCTCGTGAAAGAAAAGATCAGATGATCTGCGAAAGGATATCTTCGTCACCTGCTTTCTTCCGAACCTCTATTTTGAGAGGAAGGTTTCTAGTGGCAGTTAGCATCCCGTAGAAAAGCCCCAGCCTTCCAGCTTCAACAAATCATGCTTACTACTACTTTAAAAGTCACAACAAAGCCTCAGAAAATCCAGATCATTAATCTCCTAAACAACAGTAACTCATATTTCTATAGTACTTTGCAGTTCTTTTCACTGCAAAGTCATTAAAGCAGCAGAAAAAATACATACTGGGAAGGGGCTTTTATGTTACGTACACACCAAATGTTATCCCAAAATTATTGACCTAGGAGGGCATTCAGCAAGGAAGCAAGTGTCAGCTTAAACTGTGACTGTTTCCCTTTTAATCAAAGAGCATCATTGCATGGTTTCCACTTAAGAAATCGCTCTCATTGATCACGCCAAGAATGGGAAGGATACAGCGGGTTCTGTTAGGTTTTTTGCATCTCCATGATATTTAGTGTCTGTGGTAACACGCTTCCCTACCTAGAGGCCATCACGTGACTGGAAGGAAACGTCAAAGATTTTATTCTGTTTCAAAATTAAGACCTTTATAGACAATCTGGACCCAATAAATTGCAGATAACAAATATGAAATCAAATAATATGCTAGGGAAAATGTCAATGGCAAAGTTAGTATTTGGGGGGAAATGAGATCAGCAGTGTTGTTGGATACTTTCTGTGTGTTTTCTGATCACTTATTTTTCCTGTGTTTGCTGAAATATTTAAAAAATAAAAATCAGAAAAAGGTTTGGATGAAGTAAAAATCTCTTTTCCCTAAAAGTGATTTTTAATTAAAAAAAATTTTTTAATGCTAATTCACGTTTTGAGAGACAGAGACAGAGTGCAAGCAGCGCAGGGGCAGAGAGAGAGGGAGACATAGAATTCGAAGCAGGCTCCAGGCTCTGAGCTGTCAGCACAGAGCCCGTCGCAGGGCTTGAAATCACGAACCATGAGATCGTGACCTGAGCCGAAGTCGGACGCGTAACTGACGGAGCCACCCATACGCCCCAGTTCTTAATTTTTAAAATGTATTGTAACCCATAACTTTTAAGAGATTCATTAGTTTTCTTTTAGGCTTGAAAGTTTCATGCTGGCTTTTTTTTATTAATTGTTTACACAAAAATTTTAATAGTAAAATCTGAAGTAAATTTAAGTTTGATACAAAATGATTTTGACTATATGTTCCTTAAGATATTGCTAGTTTACAACATATGTAGTACAGCATTTTATTTTAGAATAAAAATATTATTTTTAATATTTATAACAAGATGATATGGTACGGTATTTGTGGCATGAATTAATGCGGTGGAGTTTTCATAATACTTACAGTTGAAATAAAGTAATTTTTTATTGTATGTTCCTTAAATGCCTTATATGTATAATTTAAGATAATATGGGGCTTTTAATTACCTTAAATTTTGAATATTTATAACATAATTTAGTGTTTCAAGAAAATATCATGTTGTACCCAAAAGAATTATAAAGCTAAAAAACTTCAGAATTCATTGTCTGAGCCCACCTTGCTCCCCACAGCATTTATTTACAGAGAAGAAAAACTGAGCCCCAGAAGTTAATTGATTTATATGTGGTTTAGTTAAAGCCAGAACTAAACCCTATACTTTCTGTTTCCTCTTATACAAGACATCTTCTTCTATACAAGACATCTCCTCTGTGATAACTGAAAAGCATAGCAAATTCACGTCATTTCGAATATTCCATTTGCTTTTCTTATTCTTTAAAGCCATTTGTTATGTATAATAGCATTTAGTTGCCTCCTAGCCTATCCTTATCCGTATTACAAATATGTGCTTTATTATATCATGTCATGTACTCCATTGAAAGTCAATAAAATTTAATTGCACTAAAATCAAATGATCATTAGGTAATGAGAGAGAAGAGAAGTTTTGATTGATCATATGTCAACAATTCTTTATTGTCAAGACTAGGACAACTTCTTCCCTTTTTGCTTACTCTCTCAGGTAAAGTACTTTAAAAGGGGTGGAAGAATATCCTGAAACATATACTGAGGCATTTTAAAGGTATTTTTATCCAGTTTTCTATGCATGTGTAATAGGTATGTTTTATGTATGTTTCTATAAGAAATGATTGTGCAAAACTAAGAATTTCATGGAGGATAAATCTGCGGCATTACTAGGGTTAAGTATACTAAACACCGAGTTATTTCACAAGCAGAACGTAGCCATTACATTTGTTTCCATCCACTGAAATAAGTTAGGGTGTTTGACATTTTAGATTAGCTACATACTCTTGAGCAGCAACCATTGAAGTCTGAGTTCTCCTCAAAGAGAAGTTACTACAATTTAGGAGAAGTCACCTTTGAAATTAAATATCACCCCCGCCAAAAGCTTTTATCCAATAACAAAAAAGAGAATAGCAGAGATAATTCATATGAAATGAAAAAGAGATCAGTACGTTCATGTTCTATATGCCATAAGCATGATATTAGGAACTTTGGAGAAAGCTGTTTAAGCAACTCTAAAGAAAGCTCAGTTGTTGGCTCTGCAACTCTGTCTGGATGTATACTGAGCTCTGTTATCCTATCTTTTTTTGTCTTAGAACTACTCTTTCATGTTTAAGCACTCTTGATTTCTCTGATGCCATCGGAGTGATTTCCCCAAATCTCTTTTCCAATTCACTGATACTCTCTATAGTGGTATCTAATATACTGTTTAAACCATAGAATAAGTTTCTGATTTCAGTGGCTGCATTTTTCTTATTTATACACATTCTACTTTTTTTAACTGCATTTTTATACTGTCTTATTCTTAATGGTTTTAATTTCTTTCAAGTCTTTAACATCCTAAACATACTGAAGTTTTAGTAAATGATTATATTATCTGAAGTTTTGGGGGAGAGCAGTTCTGCTGTTTTGTCTGTAGAATTTGGCGCAAGGTAGATTGTTCCCATTTAAACTTTGTGACTTTAGTCTGTTAATTTACTGAAAGCTGTATTTTGTTTGTGGAAATCCTTTGTGACTTGGGTTGAGAGCGTATTCTTTAAAGAAGTTTCGCATTTGTTTCTGCAAGGTACCCCAGGGAGGAGCATTGCAGATCCAGGATCAATTTTAATATTAATTTTTTGGCTGGAAGTTCCCAAACTACATTGAGAGTATAAGTCTGAATCTCCTATGCCAACCCCAAAGAAGCCCAGGCTAGTGGTTAAAAATTTCAGGAGTTGGTTTCTTTCCCGTGTAGGACTCAAGACAACACAGCAAGTTTCCTTACTGTTCCATTTGCAGTGAGATGTTTTAAGTCTACTCTTGGACTGAGGGTATAGTATTTCAAGGGTCAAGCCTCATATATGTAGGGGTCTCCGTAACAACTGGTGTATTATGTTTTGTTTCTTCTTTGGACATTAGAAAGGTTACAGAGACAGGCAGTTCTCCGCATAGAAGCTACCAGGTCATCTCACATGCTGTCAGCAATTTTTCTCTCCCCTTGGTTCCCGGCCACTTCTTTCTTCCAATTCAGTTATATTAACCTAAAGTAAAAGTTCCACTGGTAGGCTGACTCTTGGCTCTTTTGTTTCCTGTTACGTCCTCCCTGCCTGGAACAGAGTCTGTGTAACTGTTAGACACTCAGTAAGTATGCTGAGTGCATCAATCCAAAAGGTATTTAATATATTTTACCCAGCACTTCTAGCATTTTATGGCAAGGGAGTTGGCAGGTGATCTGGGTGGTCACATGGTTTGAAGTAGAAAGTACAGTGAACTCTCACAGAAAAAAGAATGCAAAGATTTAAAGTCTTTAAGTTTTGGGGCGCCTGGGTGGCTCAGTTGGTTAAGCATCTGACTCCTGATTTCGGCTCAGGTCGCGATCTCACTATATGTGAGACTGAGCCGTGCATCAGGCTCTGGGCTGAGCACGGATCCTACTTGGGAATCTCTCTCCCTCAAAATAAATAAACTTTAAAAAAATAAATAGATAAATAAAGCCTTTAAGTCTTTCTTTTAATCCTCATTTCAAGGTTTGACCCCAAGAAAACTAAACCAAATTCTCACTTAGTAGTAAATCAGTTCACCTGTGCTCACTGAAATTATACCCTGTAGTCAGTACAAGTCTTTCGTTTGTGTCTTCTCATTTATCTCTAAGTTTTTCATACTCAGATGTCTTTATATAAATTATCTGGTGATCAGTCATCTGGTGATGAAGGTGGTAAGCACAATATTATTTATGTGTATGGTTTCTAAAACATTTTAAATTCTTCTTTGATTTGCATGCAGCTGTATGAAATGTTTAAGTGACAGATGACTTGTGGTGAAAATGTTTACATGGTGCCATATTTTAACCAAAGGCTTGCAGGGGTCCATCATTGAGCAGTGCACTTTCAAAGACTTGAGCCGGAAGAGTAAGTTTATGTGAAGTAATTTTCTGAGTGAGATGAGGCCTTTCATTTCCAGTTTCCACTATAGTAGTTTAGGTGGGTATCTTATTAATACAGCATTTGTTGGAGGGAAAGGAGAGAAATTGGAAGTCACCCTGAATGTCTAAATATTTTTGCTTTACTGTGAGCTCTACTGAGGTGTGGTCTGACAAAAAAAAAAGACGTATTTCCTCAACTCAGATTTTCCCCATTTATAAGGAAAAGTCTTGGTGCTTCCATTTTTTTTTTCCTCAGAGGAAAATAAAGGCAACTCAATGTCTGTAATGTATATGAGATTTTTCTGGGCAAAAGAGACATTTTCATTGTATAATTTACTAATTTCAGTGTCATAAGATGTTTTGAATTTATATTATGCGCCCTTCCTAGTAGCTCTTGAAATGTAGCCAGATGAAGGAGGTGTTGTTACCTACATTTACCATTAGAAAATCAAGGGAAAGGAGCACTTGGTGGCTCAGTCGGTTAAGCGTTCGACTTCGGCTCAGGTCATGATCTCGCGGTCTGTGAGTCCAAGCCCCGCGTCAGGCTCTGTGCTGACAGTTCGGAGCCCGGAGCCCGCTTCGGATTCTGCGTTCCCCTCTCTCTCTGCCCCTCCCCTGCTTGTGCCCTCTCTCTCTCTCTCTCTCTCTTTCCCCCTCTCTCTCAAAAATAAATAAATAAACATTAAAACAAACAACAAGAAAGAGGTCGGTTTCCAAGAAAACTCAGGTTTCATTTGTAACCGGTGGGAGAAAGTTAGGGATGTTAACCAGGGAGTGAAGTGAGAAGGAACACTTTTTACGATCTAGAAAGAAGGGTTTCAGCCCCATCTTTGCTAAGCATCAGTAAATGGGTTTGGCTCCTTCTAAATGTTTGTGTAGCTCAACACGGCCTGTGGATCATATTATAAACTGTCAGGGGACCAGAAGCTGAGTTTATTTGTTTATTCAGCCTGCTGCCCGTAGCGTCCAGGAGTACACAAGCCATAGGCAAATGAATGTCCAGGATGTGCCTTGCCTAACGGCACTTCTCTGGGTTCAGTAAAGTTAAAATTGTGTTTGTTCCTTGGTGTGTGCCTCTCTCTCCGCCCTCCTTCCTCCTCTCCTTCCCTCCCACCCCCATTTGTCTTTTGTTAGCGGATTTTATTCACATTGCAACCAATTGTTTTCATACAACACAGCTGTCACCCTTCGATTCTGTCCCCCTTGTGAAGCAGGGTACTTCTCCTCTAGGGACCTGGGCCGCCCCACAGCTGAGGTCCAGGGAAGGAAGAGGACAGGCTTGTGAAGGAAGGTGTGTGGGACAGAGTGGTCGGGGTGACTTTGGGGACACCTCTTCATCTTCCTCTTCACCTCTCACCTGACACTTACCTTTCGGTCCCTCCCACGCGAACAGGGGCGTGCGCATGCGTGCGCGCGCGCGCGCATGCGCGCGCACACACGCGCGCACACACACACACACACACACACACACACACGAAAATAAAGGCACCTGACACCTTTCAGTCCCTCCCACGCAAACAGAGGCGCGCGCGCGCGCGCGCGCGCGCACACACACACACACACACACACACACACACACACACGCAGACACGCATGCGCACAAAGATATTTTAATCCCCCAGCTTTCCTGTTTCAGAGTTCATTTCCACAGTGTTCCCCAAAGACCATAGCCCAAGGCTGTAAAGCAGCGAAAAACTGGGACTGAACTGCACACAGCAGTCTGGGAGCTGCTTTTAATTAAAAAAAAAAAAAAATTGAACCAGTAAACATGCCCAGGTATGTTTTAAAAAACCAGGTGTCTTCCTCTCCCCCCTTTTGAAAATTCTTGACTTGCTTCTGTGGTCATACTACACGGGAAGAAGAGACAGGCTGACTTCATGACTGTGAGGTTAAAATTCCCTCTTCCGGCCAGACAGTAGTTGCTTTCTGATTCCTGCGACATTTCAGATTCTTGTTTTGGTACCCGTGAAGGGAGAAAGTCTTCCTGTTCAGACGCACTTGATTATATGTCCTTGTGCCTTGTGATAGCGGTATTGATTAGTGACGAGGCTTCCCAGTTGCAACTGGTCCTTGGACAACATGGGTCCGTTTCTACACAGATTTCTTTCCATAAATACAGGATTGTAAATGTATTTTCTCTTCCTTATGATTTTCTTAGTATTTTCTTTTTTCTAACTTACTTTATTGTAAGAATGCAGTCTATCAATCAACTGTTTATGTTATTGGTAAGACTTCTGGTCAACAGTGGGCTATTTGTAGTTAAGTTTTTTTTGGAGAGTCAAAAGTTATACTCAGCTTTTTTTACTGCACAGGGGCTCAGTGCCTCTAACCTTTGCGTTGTTCAAGGTCAGCTGTACTGTTTTCCCTCATAATGTTCTTCCCTGAAGAGAGTTCTTTCTTTTCTGGCATTAATAAGTTACTATTTAGCACTTACGGTATGTCAGGCACTGTATCTTTTAGATTCTTTAACTGAGCACTATAAAATACATGAAGCTCAGAGAGACAGATACATAACCTATTCAAGAAAATATCCCACTGCAAAAGAAAAATCCGTATTATCGTTATTTGTCTCTATGGTACCTTTCACCTCACCAATCAATAGCATAGTTGCTATTTAGGAAAAGTTATTAAAACTTTACTCTCTTCCCTCTGCAGAGCACAAATAATATATCGTACATTTGCTTGTAATTGGGGTTTTGTAAGTTACTTAAACTGGAATGTGTCCCGTAATCAGATCTCTTCCGTGGCTCCTAACACTTTCGCGGGTTGTCAACATACCTTATTCAGTGTATGCCATGATCCAAGTCGTTACCCCATGTTAATGGGTTTAATGGGGCGGCCTGAAATGACACTCTTGGGCTAAATTCTTTGGTGACAAAGGGCTGAGCAAAATGACCAAAGTTGGATCTATCTAATATTTGTTACTGATAAATTATCTGCTGTAAGTTGTGTTTATCAAATAAAAACAGGCAGCTTCTAGGCTATCCTGAAGTTACACGAGCAATAGGAACTTGAAAAACGTCAGGCAGAAAGAAGGACTAAAATGAGTAAAGGCACTCTTTGGGTATAATACATAATTTCAGTAAGCATAATGCAAAAGATTTTATTTTTTTAAACCGGGAAGAATATTTTGAAAAAATAACCTATGCCTTTCCTAAAATACGTAATTTGGAACATTTCTAATCAAAAGCTTTAAGATACAAGGAAGACATAACTATGGTTAGCTGAAAAAACATACATTTTATAGATTGTTTCAGATCTTACATGTTATTTTTTCTATATTTGTGTGTACTTTTATGTAATCTTGCCATTATTTTCACACCTTACAAGGTAGATTTTGAATATTGCAGCCTCTGCTATGGTTCCAAAGAAATATTCCTAAAACCCGATGTCTGGAGTGGATAACATGGCTCCCTGCCCTTAGGAGATGAGCCCCCAAAGTGGTCTGATTGCGTAATTGTCGCCAGTCTGCACATTTCTAGGAGCCTTTGAAGTACAAGACTGAGTGAAGATATTGAAAAGTCCAAAGAAATTTAAGTTAGAGTCCCTGCCTTTCAGGATGTCAGAATTGAGTTAAGGAAATAGGGCAGGTTGCAAATTACCTTGCAGTTAAAGACACTATGGGCAGGCTCAGCTTTTTACCACTTAGACATTCTCTTCATTGAATTCTTCACAAGTTGAATGAATGATTATTCATTCAACAGGTGTGTACTTGAGTGAATAAATATTTGTTGACCACACGTCCATCCCCCTGTGGTCCTTGGGCCCCATGCGGGTTCCAAGGTGAATTCAATGTGAATCCTGCCCATAGAGAGTCTAACAGGAGACACGAGACCTATAAAATTAATTATAATAGGGGATTTGGAAACAAGCTGTGAAAAGGCACAGATAATATAAGACTCAGAGAAGATACATGAGGAGGGTTCATGGGGGAAACATTTGCAAAAATATTTTGAGGACTAACTGAAGAAATAGGACATACACCTTTATTTTTTTTTTTTTTTCACATTTATTTATTTCTGAGAGACAGAGCAGGGCAGAGTATGAACGGGGGAGAGGTAGACAGAGAGGGGGGACACAGAATCCACAGCAGGCTCCAGGCTCTGAGCTGTCAGCACAGAGCCCGATGTGGGGCTCAAACTCACGGACTGCGAGATCATGACTTGACCCAAAGTTGGACGCTTAACCGACTGAGCCACCCAGACAACCCTAGGACATACACCTTTAGAGTTAGTTTGATGTTTTACAGATACTAGGAAGCCATTTGGAGTTTCCAAGAAGGAAAATGACATGTTGAGACCTATGTCTCAGGACCTCCCTCTGGGAGGTCCTATTGTCCCTTCTAGAACTCCAGAGTCGTTCTGTCCAAAACTGTCTCAAATGAGTGCAAAGCCTGTATCAATGGATCAGCTTAAAGCAAACGCTGCAGTTGACGTTGTGGTTGTTCTAGTGGATCTGACCCCTTGTGTTAGACTCTAAGTGCTCGTCTCCAAATCTAGACCCTGTTATTTCATTTGTGTCGATTTTGAACCCAGGTCATAAAATTTTCTATGGATATTCAGTTTTTCTTCCTGTGAGTGCTTAAAAAGAATATTTTCTCTGTTTTCAGTAATAGTTATGCTTTCCTTAAACAAACTCTGCGGTCTTAAAAACACTCCAAATCGTGGAAGTGATCACGTTTCCCTTTTTGTGTGAGCAACTAGATAAATAATTGAGAGCCAGATTTGTATCCTTCTCTGAAAATGTACAGAACTATACGGCAGGCGTTTTGTCCACTAGCTTTAGGTCTGGCTTTATCTTATCTCTCCTACTTGATTTTCTTTTATTCTCTCTTCCTTTCCGGCTATGTTAAATTTTACTTTATCCTGTTATACTTTATAAATTTGTTCTGTCTTGAATAAGTCGGTATAGATTCATACTTTGGCTGCTTCTTGCAACCTGTAAGCCCAAATCTCTAGAGGTGGTATTCCCCTCCACGTGAATCCTCGGATTTGGCCCCTGTCTGCGGGCTTCCGCAGAATCGTAAATGTCTGTTCATCCATCCCATCTCACTCAGGCTCTGCATTTATTCTCTCGCACCAGATTTTAGATTGAGTCCGGCTTTCATGACCTGGATTTGTTTTATAGGCGGGCCTCATGATTATGTAGTCAGATCAAAAGAGGTCCCAGCAGACAGAACACACTTGGCTGAAATAACCTGGGTAGGCCATTGAAAGGGCCATGGAGCTTTGCGTGATGTCTTGTTCATTGTAAATTCCCGATAAATACTTGCCAAGTGAATGCGTGAACGTAGAGAAAGCCAGAGTAGTACTCGTTATTTTTGAAGCCTGAAATGGAAGTTTTGTCTCACCGTTTAAGAATCTTAAATTCAACATATTTAAATACATGATAATGATAACATATCTTAAAATCATGTAGTTTTCAACAACAATTTTAATATCCATGATGCTTTACCATTACCCAGTACTTTCACTTGTTATTGGCTTAGCATATCTTTGGAACATAGAGGCTTGATAAATGTTTGTGGGATGAATGGCTAAGTGGGTGAATTAATGAATGAATGAGTGCATTTCGCTGAATCATTAAATACCTAGGTGGGACAATATTATTTCCCCACATCACAGATGAGAAAACTGAGGCTCACTATGATGATGCCTGGCAGAGTTAGAAATTAAATTCGGAATTGACTGCTATATACACTGCTCTCTCCTCTAGTTAGCATAATATCCAATATATAATTTGTATATCATATGTGTCGTATAATTCCATTCTTCCATGGAGCCATGCTTAAAAATATGGAGTCATTTGACACATCCCTGTACTTCTTTTTAGACATAATCCTAATATGTTTCCCTTTGAAATGTTTCCTCTTTTCTTTGTTTCCATTGTACTGATACCAACCTAGTTAAGGCCCTTGGCTTGTTGTTAAATATATATATGCTATTATATATTGTTATATATTGTTATATATTATTGTTAAATATATATATATATATACATATATATATATACACACACACACACACACACACACACATATATATATATATATATATATATATATATATATATATATAGTTATAAAAGCAGCTTTTGAAATGCTCCTTAAAGACATCTGTAGAGATTCTAATCATATGCCCTAATGCTGCGGAAGACAAAGCTAATTAACTATATGATACCTGAATAATAAATCTTTGAATTTTAAACTGTTTCTTTTTTCCTATCACAATTAAAACTATATGTGTTAGTTTAGCCCTCGCATTTCCTCCAAGAGTAATTTCTTTTCTTTTAATTTGAGAGAGAGAGAGAGAGCAGGGAAGAGGAGCAGAAGGAGAGAAAGACAGAGCGAGAATCTTAAGTAGGCTCTTTGCTCAGCGCTTAGCATGGAACCCGACACGGGGCTCAATCCCATGACTCTGGGATCATGACCTGAGCTGAAATCAAGAGTCAGTTGCTCAATTGACTGAGCCACCCAGGTGCCCCTCCTCCAGGAGTACTTTCAATTTAACTGAGATATAGATAATCTTAATTTTTCATGAGCATCAAAACAATGGACCAAGCAAGATTTCTGTAATTTCTAGGATGGGGATCCTTGGGAACGGAGAACATGCAAGAAAGAACCTTATTTCATATATTCAGGGGTTTTCTCTCTCCATTTCAAGAGTAAGAAATTATTAGTTGTTAAATGGTATTATATGGATTGTTAGAGGCCATTAGAAATATGCAGTATTTACAGATATTATATGCGATGGGAGGAGTTATTTTAATTCTTATACCCTGTAAAGAGGGTATAAGATATATTCAAGCTATTACATATCAAGAATTCATTTCATGCATTCACAATTATAGTGTTAGACTCTATTTGGCATAACAATTTCTGCTGGCGTTCACACTGCAGATGAAAGATAGTCCCTGTGTTTCCTATTCTTTTTTAATAGGTGCATTTATATTAATAGCATGATTTAATACATCACTTTAAAATTATATTGCACTTTGAACTGCATTTAGTCAAAAATTGACATCTTACATGTATGGAACCATAATAAGTTTAGCATTAAATTAAGGAGTCCTCTGTCTGTTTGTTAAAATGTAGTATTTGTGAATTCTAGCATGTCCGAAGGCAGGTAATGAGATTGAAAAGTCAGTCTCGTGTTACGTTGGTTTGTCAATTTTACCTTATGACTTCCTAGTTTTAGGGAATGTTTCTTTGGTCACAGCCTACCGTTGTGTTTATAGTTTGAAGTTGCTGGATCCCTTATGATTGTGGTTGAGAGCAAAATATTTGTACCAGTGACACAATGGCATGAGTCGCCCTGGTCACCTACGACTTACTCCAAGATGTAGTTATACGGCGTACTGTGAAATTGGCAAATCTGTTCTGTGTGTGTTCTAATGGATGTAACGGTCATTAAGTATATGAGTCTTCTGACGTTGTAATCAGATGTGATTCAGTCTGTTAAATATCCATGAAACAACATCTGCTTCACAGAGTGACCTTCTGCTAAAGAATACTTAGCGTCTTTTAGCGGATCATAAGGCAGGTCTGGCTTATTTGAAATGCACTAAACTAGTCTGCTGCTGTTTAGCAGCTAGCTTGTAATAATTTATTGCAGTTAAATAAAGCTTAAAAAAAACCTCCATTAAATAATTATAGGGATTATATGCATTTCGAAAACCTTTGTGTTCAACCGAAATTACCCATTTAATTTCAGGGTCGGTTTGTTAAAAAAAGCTGAAGTCTAAAGGCACATTAGGGGAGCTGTCAGACGCTGTTTTCTGTAGGTGTTAATAAAACCAGATGAAAAAAAATCTGAAACAAATTAAAACCAAAACCAATTTTACCATCTGTTGTATATTAATTAGTACTCCGTGTATCAAGGGTAAACTCGCTCTTAGAGAATGTCACTGAACACCCGCTTAATAGAATAATATGCAAATTGATTAGGATATGGGTTTAAATGCAGATTTTAATTCTAATTCATCTGTAGTGGATCCCCAAGACATTGGTGGTGTGTGTAGATGTGTATGTACACACACACACACACACACACATATGTACATGTACTCATATATAGAATGAGTTTCCTTTTCTTTTTTTCAGAGCAACCTGCAAACAACCAAGGCCAGCCCACCCTTCCGCCTCTGCCACCACCCCATAAGCAGCACCCCGCACAGCACCATCCGTCCATCACTTCTCTCAACAGAAACTCCCTGACCAATAGAAGGAACCAGAGTCCGGCCCCGCCGGCTGCTTTGCCCGCCGAGCTGCAAACCACACCCGAGTCCGTCCAGCTGCAGGACAGCTGGGTCCTTGGCAGTAATGTACCACTGGAAAGCAGGTAACTCCTCTGTGGGAGACTCGCAGATTATCTGATCGTTAGGGCCGCACAGCGTATCTGCATGCATCGATATTCTAGAGTAGTCAACAGACTGTGTTGTTTTAACATTGAACATTTACAGGTAAACTAGTCTAACCCTTTTCTTGCTAAAAAAAAGTTAGCATACCTCTGTGCTGTGTGGGAGCAGGGCCAGGTTACCAGCCATTTTTTAGTCGCTGGGCCCGTGAACTTTCCTGTCCTTTTCACACATTGTGTCAGAGACAAGAGTCAATGGCCTCAGTAAAACTCCTCCTTACTGCGGGTTTTTTTTTTCTTTCTTATTTACACGTTAGCAGGCATGTCAAGAAAAAGTCAGAGATGTAAAAGGTGACCCTCAATTCTGTATAGAGGGTGATGTAGTGAACATGTGTAGCATATACTTAGTTCTAGACGTCCCTACTTTTACAGGCTACGTCGTGTCCATTACATCATAAAACCATAGTGGATTCCTAGGTGTAATAGTCAGATGAGCATCTGTTAAGGATATTTTAGTCTCTCGCAACAGAAAGAGGATAGGACCTATTGTCTACAGTTCCTTCCAGCATGACTGCCCAAGACATCCCGTTCGTTCTTAGACAGTAATATTCGACGGTAAGATTTTTCCTTACAATGAACTGATATCTCTAACTCCTGAAATAATTTTGCCCCCTTTCTGTACGATGGCCTACAGGCTTCACCATCTTGTCTTCCAGAGGCGTCTCCAGCTGAGTGCCCTTCCTCTGCACACGTACAGGTGTTCAGTGAGGTTCTGAAATTATTACTTAACACAGGTTGGCCCACAGGTAGCAAACCACTCCTACAAAAGCATAGATCAGGAAGAGCTGTTTTGAATTAATCCGTTGACTTTGTCAATATCTCCGGGCACAAAAATTTGTCCCTTCTTTGGCCAGGCCCTGTGTTCTTTACGCCGTGTATTTACACAAGAGAATACGGCGTCCTACCTCACTGGCCTCCTATTGACAGCTTGGTGACAAAGTTCCCCTGACATTCCTATCAGTATTTATTTCTTTGCTGCCGTGAACTTCCATCAGGCTCAGAGAGAAAGAATCATCACCACACGAAAGCCAGAAAACGGAGGACTCCAGACCCCCGGGAATATCCCCCCAAAATGCCTTGCCCCATAGAGCCCCTGGCTAATGTCAGCATTTAAATTAGCTTCTGGATAAAGAAATAGGTTTCGTAGTGAATAAATTGGGATTTTTTTTTTTTTTTTGGCCATTAAATGCATGATCTAAACCAAGTCTGCTATGAGAATGAGCTATCCGGAGGTCCTCACAGTTAAATAAGTTAACAGTACAAACCTTTTTCTTTTCCTTTACTCTTGACCTAGGACCAAGGTTCCAAAGAACTCCGGTCTTTTCACCTGTAGCGTCAGGCAAGAGTAGTTGGCTTTTATTGTTTATTTTGTATTATTGAACGCTCGTCCGGGATAGATTAGAAAGAGAAAGTACAGAAGAAGTAGGCAGGAAGGAAATTTCTTCACTTATAACAAGAGTCGTGTCTACAAAATTTTTTCCCCCTGCGGTTATTAGCACAGAACTAAATTTACCCCGTGTAATTAATTAGCACGCACTGAACAACTAATCAACACTGATTCACTGTTGTCATTTGGAAAAATTTTATTAGGAAAAAAGTAATTTTCCAGTTGAGTCATCAAATTGAATATGGATAATTGCATTGTAGTTAACAATAATTGTTTTGACAAATATGTATGAAATGTGTCAAGTTAAGTCAGCAGAAACGTGTTTAGTGGTAGGGATGTCGCGTGGCACAGAAGCCTCCAAAACTGTGCCAGTAGGAGAGTTGGGATTCTTTGAAGCCAAGTCTTCTCGTGAAGATATTCGGAATACTTTGGGGGAAAGATAAGGTGCATTCTTATTATTCCTCGTATGTACTAATGAGTTTGTTCCTTTTTGGTGGGAAGTTAGGAAAGAAAGTAGCTGTTTAGAGGACAACCCATCGTAGCTGATTTCTCCCATATTCAGACCATCTAAAAAAATCACTCTCAGGATGATCTCAAAGCAATACCGTTTGAAATTCCATTTCAAAGCAATGCCATGAGTGACCCATCAAACAGCATTACATTATACAGTTTTGTGAATTGACACAGGAAGAAAATCTGCCAGTTGATAGCATCTCACTAACATAGAAATATATAGAGTAATGAATCAAAACATCGTATATCATGCTGAAAAAAATTTCAGTCTGTTGTCCAGTTTTGTCACCTTCTCATTTGCAGAGGTCCACATCTTATAAGATTGCTAATCAAAAGAAAATGGTATTTCAGCTTTGCACAGACGCAGTGTATCAACCTAAGCAGTGATGTGAAAATCTCACACTGTCCTGACCTGCTGTGGTTTCTTTAATAGTCTCACTTGGTTGGAGCTCTTGAGGTGAAGAACCAGTCTTATCTGTCATTGATTTTTCCTTTCTTAGTTAAGGTTCCCTATCGAGTATGATTCTCAGGTTCAGTTTCAGCTACATTAACAACTTCATCCAGACGTGGGTCTGCCATTGACTCGTTTTTAATCTGGAGCACAGTTTCGTCTTTGCCAATTACTTCTGTTTACACGTATACTCATTTTACGGATTCTCACTTTTCTGAAACTGTCGTTTAAAGGATGTCAGTTACAGAGCATGAAATTCAGTTATGGGTGTGTAAGAATCTGTTTTGTCTCCTCCCCCTTTCTCCTGCCAGCATGCATTGATAATTACCGCTTGCAAATTGGCATGTAATAACCCATGAAACTCTCCGTAATTTGTAGACTTAGTCCATATGAGTTGGTGGAGAAGACATCAGAGATTCTCCACCTTGTCCTGTTTCCATGCAGCTTCTGTACTGATTTATTAAAAAGCATTTTTTTTTTACCAGCAGTTTCTTGCTTCCATAACAATGCTTATTTCCTTTCTCTAATGAATTTAACATTTGCTGCTGCTGGAGACAATCGATATTATTGTGTACTGTACGTTCCTCCTCAGTAAATAGAGCGGTTCTGGTCTATAATCTCTAGTGAGTTTCAGATCTCCTAGAGTCACATCCAGACCCAGACAAGCGTTTGCAATTTATCAGCATTTCCTTAGTTTCTCCTCGTCTCCAGTAAAAAGCAGTCACCGCCCATGCGTAAATACCCATCCTCGCTTAGAGTTTTCCTTCAGGATTCCTTTTCTTTGCACTCACTATTTCTTACACTTTGTAGGATTCAGTTCTGGGCATTTGCTAGTGTATTCCTCATGCCTTGTTTATTTTATACTTCAGCTGCCTCAGCGCATGATAATGGCTGCTAACACATTGTAGAGCCGAGGAGGAAAGGCTAGGACTTGACCCAGTACAGCAGCAGCCCTTAAAGGTGTAGTACGGTAACTCGCATCGGGAGCCCTGACCTTCAGCAATTGTGAAGTTAATTGCCTGCAAGGTCTTCATTTATATATGTGAATTAAGTAGCTTAGTAGTTACCTATTAGACGTTAACAAAATGGTTCATTTGTAGCCATTTAATAAAAGATTTATTAAAGTCTTGTTTTACTATGAAGTCTACTTTGGCATTGATAGTTCATTAGTTATGTTCCCATAGCTCTTTACCTTGTAGTTCACTAATGCTTTGCTAATTATTAATGTATGAAATTGCCTATTAAATTACCTCTTTATTATTGCACTTTTTATTTAAATATTTAAATGTCCCGGGCTGCTCTAATGTGAGATCAGCTGCTACAGTTTCTTAAAAAATACCTAAGCAGAAGTATTACTAAATTAAGATATTCTCCCTTTCTTCCCCCCTTTTATCCTCAATGTGAATGGTTCTTTTTTTTTTTCTTTTTTTTTCAACTTTTTTTTTTTTTTGGGGGGGGACAGAGAGAGACAGAGCATGAACGGGGGAGGGTCAGAGAGAGAGAGGGAGACACAGAATCGGAAACAGGCTCCAGGCTCCGAGCCATCAGCCCAGAGCCTGACGCGGGGCTCGAACTCACGGACCGGGAGATCGTGACCTGGCTGAAGTCGGACGCTTAACCGACTGCGCCACCCAGGCGCCCTCACTGTGAATGGTTCTAGGGAAAGGCAAGACACTCATACAAGCGTCAGGTATCAGTCAGCCTTTCCTATTAGAAATCCAGGCAGCGGTCTACACGTGGTGGCCTTATCCTACCAGGGAAAGCTTTCCCAGGTGAAAAATGGTACCATCACCTGTGGGCTTGTGACCCGCTACCTTTAGCAAGATGGTAAGTAGTTCGATCCTCCATAATTACGGATACAGCGTTAAGTAAAATATTCCTGGGAGGGTAATCCTCTGACTTAAGATTATGGACTGATACCGTATCCTTTTGTTAAAGGTAGTCTGGGGTTACCCACGGGCACCTGGGGGGAAAAGGAAACCATCACAGCCCATTGAAAGAGATACAAAAATGAAGAAGCTAGGGTTACTCAACGTTGGATCTGGGCCTAGGCTAAGAAATTCTTAACCTTTGGTTGAGGGCCTCACCGTCTCTGTTTGCTAAAAATGAACAAACAACAACAACAACAATAAAAAAGCCGATAACCTCATCTAAAATTATATCCTAATGAATAGTAAAAGTCAGCTGGATTCTAGATCTCTCGAAAGGTTTCACCTTTGCTAACTTACAGTCTCTCTTTTGTTTTTATGTTTATCTATTTATTTTGAGAGAGGGAGACAGTGCAAGCGGGGGAGGGACCAGGGTGGGCGGGGGAAAGAGAGAATCCCAAGCAGGCTCCACGCTGTCAGTACAGAGCCCGACGCAGGGCTCACAAAACCTGAGATCCTGACCTGAGCCGATACCGAGAGTTGGACGCTCAGTGGATATGACCCACCCAGGTGCCCCAACTTACACCGTTTCTTAAAAGGCCCATAAAGGGGACGTGCGTGTGTTTCTCAGAGTAGTAGGAAGAAGGAGGTATGATGTAAAAGGATTTGCCAGGTGGTGTTTGTATGGAAGGCTCATTTCAATTTGGGGCGTAAAGACTTGTCTCTGTGAGAGGAGGGAAGTTGCGAACGCTCTTGTCCTAATTCAGTGTCTAAGCTCCGCGGTGACCATACAATTTATCATCAAAGCAGACAGTTTGAGAGTGAAAGGTTTTTAAGGGCAATTGCACTAGAAATTTTACAGGCGTAAACTGAGACTGCCCTGGACACACAGGGACCTACTGTTACCGACGAAATTGTGTTCCCAAGAGTAAAGTTGCTTGTGAGCCCATATTCTCTTATAGCTCAGATAAGAAAAAGAGACCAAATGAGAGAGGTGGTGGAAAAACAGCTAGTGGTTGGAGCAGCCATTGGTTGACTCTCAACTTGAACTTTTCTGGTTTCTACACCAACTTCTAGCAGATCGTTAACCCTTTGTCAGCCCCTTCACACCTTCTGTTTTCCTTCAGGTGTGTAGCTCTTAAAATAATACGTCAAATATTTGTTTTTGTTCTCTTCTCACAATATCAAGATGACAAGAGGGACCGTGTATTGAAGCCAATGTATTGACTGAGATTTTGTTCAAGAAGTTCGAATGTAGGGGTGCTTGGGTGACTCGGTCGGTTGGGCATCTGACCTCGGCTCAGGTCGTGATCTCGCAGTCCATGAGTTCGAGCCCCACATCGGGCTCTGTGCTGACAGCTCAGAGCCTGGAGCCTGCTTCGGATTCTGCGTCTCCCTCTCTCCCTGCCCCTCCCCCACTCACCCTCTCTCTCTCTCTCTCTCTCTCTCTCTCTCAAAAATAAATAAACATTTAAAAAACAAAAGATTCTCTCTCTCTCCCCCCAGACCCTCTCCCCAGCTCACATGCTCGCTCTCTCTCTCTCTTAAAAAAAAATACACAGTGAACTACTGTGTCTCCAGCAGTGTTACAATTTGGTTTCCAAAACTCTTCTTTCTTCTATACAGAAATAGAGACCTCATTCGAAAATAAAGCATGAGCTAGGAGTCGATTTACTAAGATAAGTGAAAGCAAAAGCATGATTGTTTAAATGTGATGATTATTAACTAATTATAATGCTGCCACCTCAACTTGCTTGGCTACCACACGTCATGCCAATAATCAAGATGGAAGAGTAGGCTGTGAGTTGACAGTAGCTGTAAGGTGAAGGTCATTCCCAGAAGTCAATATTGATATATATTCCTGAATAAAACCTAGTAGTTTTATTTTTAAACATCATTTTTGGGGGCTCAAAATGGTTTTACCAAAGATCTAATCTGTAGCAAAAACCTGGCATTGAGTATGAAGGCTCCGTCATTTTTTTTTTTTTTTTAAACGTTTATTTATTTTTTTTGAGACAGAGAGAGACAGAGCATGAACGGGGGAGGGGCAGAGAGAGAGGGAGACACAGAATGTGAAACAGGCTCCAGGCTCTGAGCCATCAGCCCAGAGCCCCACGCGGGGCTCGAACTCACAGACCGCGAGATCGAGACCTGAGCCGAAGTCGGATGCTCGACCGACTGAGCCACCCAGGCGCCCCAAGGCTCCGTCATTTTTGAGCAGAGCATACCAGAGGATCCAAGGAGACGGGGCAGGAGAGGGGCTCCAACATTTACAACAGCAGGCTTTTTCTCTTCCTCTTCTTCTTTTTTTTTTTAAATGAAATTTATTGTCCAGTTGGTTTCCATACAACACCCAGTGCTCATCCCAACAGGTGCCCTCCTCAATACCCATCACCCACCCTTCCGTCCCTCCCACCCCCCATCAACCCTCAGTTTGTTCTCAGTTTTTAAGAGTCTCTTATGGTTTGCCTCCCTCCCTCTCTAACTTTTTTCTCCTTCCCCTCCCCCATGGTCTTCTGTTAAGTGTCTCAGGATCCACATTAAGAGTGAAAACACATGGTATCTGTCTTTCTCTGTATGATTTATTTCACTTAGCATCATACTCTCCAGTTCCATCCACGTTGCTACAAAAGGCCAGATTTCATTCCTTCTCTTTGCCAAGTAGTATTCCATTGTGTATATAAACCACAATTTCTTTTTCCATTCATCACTTGATGGGAGGTGGGCAGAAAACGTCTCAAACAGCTTCATCATACTCTGCCTTGAAGCCTCGCTGTGTGAGAGCAGGAACACTCCGGCTAAACCCTGCAGGTGGGAGATGGGGGGGTGGAGGGAGGCGGGGAGTGTCAGCTCCTCCTCCTTCAATTTCTCAGTCATGTCTTTATCAGCCCTAAGATCAGGTGGAGCCCCACCAGCAGGATGCAAGTGTTGGGCCCCTGGTGTCACGGGTCAGGACTTTTGCACAAACATTTTCAAAAGATGCAGGACTCAAAGAGAAAAGCAAATTAAGAATATATCTGTTCGCAGATAGGATAGGGGATGTCATCCAATCTGTCCGTCTTGTCCAACTGTATCCATAAACCCAGATACAAACACAGTTTAGCATCACAACTGACTGCTTTGCAGTCAGACTGGGTTTTTAATCCCAGATCCTTCATTTAAATGATCTATATAATCATCAACAAATTATTTAAACCTTACAGGTCAATTGCCCATGCCATAATAATACTTGCTAAAAAGGGTGTTGTGACTTTTAAATGAAATAATGTAAGTAAAGTACCTGGCAAATGATAGGTACTCCATAAATGTTTTTAAAATATGACCAAATAATGATAATAATAGCAAGCACTGCATGGGATAAATTAACCTAATTAGTTAACACTTGAACGAATATCATTTATCACCAAGTAGCTCTCCTCTCTCCAACGGATAAGAAAAGTATCTTAACTGGAACAGGTATGTCTACTTTATCTTCTTATGGTAGTTGGGTTAAGCTTACAGCCATAATTTTATCAGAATAAAATCTCTTGCTTTTTTTTTTTTCATTATTCATGTCATTCAACAAAAAGTGGGTGAATTTTTTTTTATTTTTTTTTACATTTATTGATTTTTGAGAGACAGAGCACAAGTGGGGGAGGGGCAGAGATAGAAGGAGACAGAATCCGAAGCAGGCTCCAGGCTCTGAGCTGTCAGCACAGAGCCCGATTTGGAGCTTGAACTCACAGGCCTAGAGATCATGACCTGAGCCGAAGTTGGACGCTCAACTGACTGAGCCACCCAGGCGCCCCATAAGTGGGTGAATTTTTGCAGGTAGGAACCCCAAGGCTGTTAATTTTGTTCCTGGAAAGAAAAAAAAAATCTTTAAATTATGATGAAAGGCAACTCTTCATATTCTTGAGACATTTAATGAACCTAAAGTAGTAAATGTTTGGAATGAATCAGTAAAATCCTTGATGGAAGCATTGTCTCCACATGTGTCAGAAGTTAGACCTCAGTCTTACTTAAGGTATTTAAAGCTTTAGGTGTCTTTCGAGCATGATGAAGATACTGTACAAGAGAGTAGGCATGTTATTTTGTTTAATTGAGGTGAACCAGTTTCTTTATAATAGCAATTAAAACACCAAGAAAGTATGCATTAATTATTTGCTATAGGCCTTAAGTGATTTTCTGAAAGCATAATTTCCCACAAATTGCAATTACGGTACCCTCTGATAATGTTTGGTTTTGGATAACCAGCAATCTGTATAAAATATTCATACATGATAACCTTCATTTCCATAGTACCTAGGAAAATGAATTCTTAATTACTTCTAACACATTTCTAGCCCCTTCTCCGAACAGGATCAAAGTAGAAGGTCACGCACGCCGTTACTCTGGTCATAACTAATGACTGGGATTTAGTTCTTATCTTTCTCTGAATCTGACCTATTCACTTTGAGGCAAGTCACTTCCCGTTCTTCAGCCACTGTTTTGTGAGGTTTTTAAATCCTTCTACCTTCACTAATATTGTCTGTGAAAATGGGTTGATCCTTGTGTGTGTGTGCATGCTCTGTGTATGCACGTGTGTGTTTTATCTCAGCCTGACATCACTATTACATAGAGCTTCTATCTTTTTCCTAGAATTCATTTCTGTCCAGTTTTGAAGCTGTGTTGTGCTCTCAAGTTTCATCCTCTGGTTTTATCACCAGTTAATAAGCACCCTCTCAAAAGAGAATTGCTTATTGTTTCTAGTGTCTCTTCATTTTTCCCTTGACATAGTTTTTGTCTTCTCTATTTCTTCCGTCAGACCTGGGATAAAGTCTGTTTTCTTTTCTCTTTCCCATTTTTTTTAATGTTTATCTACTTTTGAGAGAGAGGAAACAGAGTGTGATCGGGGGAGGGGCAGAGAGAGAGGGAGACACAGAATCCGAAGCAGGCTCCAGGCTCTGAGCTGTCAGCACAGAGCCTGACGCGGGGCTCGAACTCACGGACCGCGAGCTCAGGACCTGATCCGAAGCCAGACGGTTAACCAACTGAACCCCTCAGGCGTCCCAAGTCTGTTTTCTGTTATACCATTCTTAGAACCCTTTCCTTGGAGCCCACAAGATTACATTCTTGGACATGCAATTAACCAGCTAAGCTTAATAACTTCTGTTGATAACCCCTCTGATTCTGCCATGAACCTCTTTATGATTTCGTAGCATCTGAACCACTTAAAATACTACCACCAGAAATCATCGTGCCCCAGTCACATCCTGCACTGATGTCATAGTGCTCCTTCCTGGTCACGGAGCAGTGGGAAAAAGCGTGGGTTTGGGGACAGACAAATCTGTGTTAAAATCTTAACATCCAATTAGCTGTGTCACCTTGGGCGATTACTCATTTATTTTTATCTTGTTTATTTTGTCATAAAATGGGTTTTGATGGACTTCTCAAAGATTTTAGAAGGATTCATTGAAATGTCATTGCAAAGTACCTGGCACTTTAGCTTCTTTGCTTTTTCTTTATTTTCTTACACTCCCCACTGAAGAGAAAAGTAATTGATTCCATATTTACACAGGTAAGTGACAACTACAAAGGCAGTAAAGGCTTGGTGAAGAAAAGGCAGTGACAGCTAACAAGAATGGACATGTTGATAAAGTTTGTGAACAATGACATAGCCTTTTCACCTTTGGAGATAGGTATTTTTTGATCATGAGAGTGATCAGTGTAGTCCCTATTTAATTGGGGTGACTTCCTACAGGAATTAAACTATGAAGTAAATTTTCAAAGACAGAACTTGCTTTCGGAAAAAGTAACGGTGAACCAATGGGGAAGACATGATCTGAGATAGCGCTAGGGCAGTGGTATTTCATGAACTGAGTCCTGGATGCGTTCACTCACTCAGCCAGTATTTATGAAAGTCTTACCATGTACCAGTTTGAAAAACTCAAGGTTGTTATAGAAGATGCGGAGAAGTTCTGACTGCTTTTGAGAAAGATGGACTCTATTCCAGAACAGATTTCACAATTGGAGTTAATCTTGCAGTTAACCTTATCTTGCCTTCTTTTAAAGCCCATTGAGATTTAGTAATCGGCCCGAGGTCACATGACTAATTAGCGGGGTGTCTCTCAACTAGATCCCAAATTCTAAATTTATTTTTCTTCTCGTAGTGTCTCCAAATTTTTTTATAAAAAAACTGTCTGTCTCTGTCTCTCTCTCTCTCTCTCTCTCTCTCCTCAAAAATAAACAAAAACATTTATTTATCCTACACTTTGGCAAACATCTCTCCTCAACTCCCCCACCTCCCCAGCCCCTGGCAGCCACCATTTTTCTCTCTGGTTCTATGAGTTCAATTTTATTAGATTCCACAGACAACTGGGATCATACTGTAACTGTTGAAATTTGGCTACTTTCTCTGATGTTCTAGCAAACTAATTAGAAAGTTGTTCCATTTTTACATCTTTAAATAAGGACCAAGCTCACTAAGATACATGTTTTTCAGACTTTTCAACAGTTTAGAAAATTAAAAATTGTTATAGATGGTAGTCATTGTTCTTGGCAACAAAATAATATGTTGATGGGAACATTTCCAAATGCGAGTTTTAAAAATATCCTGTCTGCACTAAGAGTTTCTTTAGAGGACTGGTACTTTCTTACTCATTCTTGAATACTACTTTACCTTGAAGGACAGGTTAATAATTTTCCCAAAAATATACTCTTGGTAGCAGGCCACACTAACAGCCACTTGTCATCCCAGAAACGGTCAGCAAATTTGGACCCTTCTTGTTATATGTTTAACTCATTTGGAAGGTTTATAACTCTTTTGGGTACATTGCCATGAGCTAGCTGGCTAACCTTTATGTGGTTAAAAAAGATTTTCAGGATCACTCTACAACTCGTTTCAAAATACCATGAAGAATCGTGTGTTTAACCCATCGCACACAAGCCACAAAAGTTGAAAGGTGAGAGCGTTACTTGGGGAACACTTCTCCTTCTCTCAGGATACGTCACTGAGGTTAGTGACTTTCCCACCAACGAACTGAAGGCCACCTCCACCATCATCACCGCATTATGGTATTAAAGCTTAGTATCTTTCTTATTCTTTAGACAGGAGGTAAATACAAATTGAAGGGAGTTTTTGATTTTTTTAAATTTTTATTTATGAGAGAGCGCGCGCGCACAAGCAGGAGAGGGGCAGAGAGGAGACACAGAATCAGAAGAAGGCTCCAGGCTCTGAGCTGCCAGCACAGAGCCCAATGAGCTCTGGAGCTCGTGAACTGCACGTTCATGACCGGAGCCAAAGTCAGGCGCCTAACCGACTGAGCCACCCAGGCACCCCTAAATTGGAGTGTGTTTTGTACACGAGTTAAGATACATAGCTCATATAGAAACTACTCCTCTATTATGTAACTGGTCAAGAACATAAGTTTTAGGGCCTAAAAAGACCTGGTTTTGCCTCTGTATACACTTTGGCAAATTACGGCCCAGTGTACTCAATTTAAAGAAAAGAATATAGGAGGTGCCTTGGTGGCTTGGTCAGTTAGGCGTCCGACTCTTGCCCTCAGCTCAGATCTTAATCTCAGGGTTGTGAGTTCAAGCCCCACGTTGCACTCTGTGCTGAGTGTGAAGCCTACTTAAAAAAAAAAAAAAGTAGATTTTATAACACACGCGCAGTGAGGATTTTGTGAAGTTAAAATTAGATCGTGTTTTCTTTGCACATGGTAAATAGGTGCTCACTCAGGTTTATTTAAAACACTTTCCTCTCTCTGGGATGGTTGTTTTATGTTTTGTTTTGTTACTACTTAATGTTCACTACCACATATTTGATTGACTAAGATACCTTCAACATCTCTTACAACCCTGAAATTCTTTCATTCGTCATAAACTTAACATCAAAGTTCACCTCTTTATCTGGCTCACACTTCCTTCTCAAACTTGCAGAGAAAGAACTTTGCTGAACAGGTTTTTAAGCATAGACCATAGACGGCTGTCAATAATTAAATGAATTAATAATTGAAATCTTGTTCAAATAGCCCATAGGAATTTTAAGGCATTCTTTTTCATTCCCATTTTCATCTTAATATATTTAGTACATCATTTCCCAACAGTAGGTATAATTGATAATCTTAAAACATGTAGGAAAATATCTAATACAGGTTTCTGCCTTTGATGGTATGGCTGCACTATTGTAATAACTAAAATTTGAAACAAAGACTGTGGAGCCTTCTTGATCATGATAAAAAGGAAAGAAAAAGAAACAAATCTGCATATTTGACCTGTTGTTCAGTTCCTAACCTCCCAAACTGTAACATGATTTTGTGCTTGATTATAGACATACCTATGTTAAAATAAGTCATAATAAAAATCTTTGCTTCCTATTATAATAACCCTATATATTTTTGAAAGGTGTGGTTATGCTTAAATTTTATATTCTATTAAATTAGTTTTTTTATGTTATATTAGATTCGTTTCTCAATTAAGACCTAAAAGTAAATATGAAAGAATTCACTAAAATACATTTTGCACAAATCACCTTCATATTCTAGAACTTTTCTTCCCAATTTTCGGAGATCAGTGAACATATAATGTTGTATTTACCATGAACATGTTTGCGTACTCATTATAATTACAAATTGATACAGTGGCAATTGCTAAGATGTATAATTATTCACACATTCATATTGCAGAATTTTTTGGCAAAATGTTAAAAACAGTTTCTGTCTCAAACCACATTTTGTACAACCACTAATAGCTCATATTAATTCAGGTAACAGCGGTGAAATGTATCTTGTTTATAAGCTTTTCATTTAAGACATTTTTCTTGCTGGGATCACCTCCTGGTGTGAAAGTTGTCCAAAGATAATAGCACATCAATTCAAAAGTGTAATAGATTTGAGACCACAACATGCTATCAGCCTGAAGAAGGAGCTTATAGGTCTCACTAACTCACTGTGTCACAGCTAGAATCATGACATATTTGTTCTTTTGTTTTCACATCAGAATATATAATTTACATTCTAATGTTGATTACTCACTTGGGGGGGGTGTTTAATTTTCTTATTTAAAATATTTTCTTTAAAATGCATACCATAATTAATTTAAAGGTAATCAAAGAAGAGGCATGTTAATTAGTAGGACTCTAAAACATTTTCTTTTTACAATTCAGGGATGCATAGGATATTACTTACTATAAAACATTTCCAATTAAGTTTATAGTAATAGTACCTTTATATTAGAGGCAAAGTAATGAATCCATTTTGAACCAGCCCTGGCCAATTCTTAGAAAATTTATACACATGTACACACACACGGGCATATACATCTACTCTGAACTCACCCTATTTAAAAATTATCAGAGATTAAATTACCAAAAAGCAAAAAGACAAATAATGAAGTTCAGTCTATTATTGACGCACTCCAGGTAAATTTTATTATTTCTTAACCGTTTCCCTTTATATCCATCCTCGAGGCAAGCCTTTTCAGCTTTTAGCTCCCATTTGCTAGCTTTATATTTTTAGTTATAGCTTTCGTCAAGTACTCGTGCTAACCACGGTGGTTATTGAAATTAATTAAAACCTAGTCCTCTCAATACTTTTTACTTTCCTCATCCAGGTGAGTACTCTTCTAGACTCTCGAAAGCATGTTTTAAAATAATATGGAAAGACTGAGAGAAAAAAAACTTTCTCTTTAACTATAATAATGAGGATTCAGCATGGGATTTTTTTTCAGATATGCTGGAATTCTGCTCCCTCTGAACCTCAGTAAGAGGATTTTTTGTCACCTTGTCTGGTACCTCTGAGGCGACCCCTGCTACGACCTTTGTCAGAGTGGGTAGCGCATCCACTGTGGCCAGTGCTAGGAACACCACCTTGATGGTCACTGTTGTCCCCAGCAGCTTCAAAGAAAAGTTAAGGAGAAGGCATTTATGCAGGAAATAGTTTTTATTTCTTTTCCCTCTCCTCAATACAGCAGATGTGTTAAGCAGTAAAGAGGTTGTATTTATGTGTATCTGTGTGTGTGCACAGTGCCTTAAAAATATTTAGAGCTGAGTTTTCCAGAAGTCTCTGCTAATAGATAAAGGATGAGAGGTAGTTTTTCCCCCCCTATACATTTTAATACAGGTAATAAATTGAAGCCAGGATTTTAGAGGAAAAAAATAATACATAAAAACTATTCCAGCCAGAAAGGTTAAGGGTAGAGAAATGGCATTATCTGTATGAAGAAAGTGGGAACCCTTTGGGATATTGTAAATACCCACGGTGAATTATCAGCTCGACTTCTATGTGGTTCACAAACCCAAGCATTAAGTTCCAAGAAAGACAGAAAGAGAACCCCCAAAAGAAGGTGCTTGTGGAATAAGATAGTGTGTTGGTGAATGTTTCATACACACACGGAAATACAGATAGTACAGGAAACAAGCAAAAGAGAACAGATACTGGCATCTCATTAAAATTTTTTTTTAATGTTTATTTATTTTTGAGACAGAGACAGAGCATGAGCGGAGGAGGGGTAGAGAGAGAGAGAGGGAGACACAGAATCCGAAGCAGGCTCCAGGCTCTGAGCTGTCGGCACAGAGCCCGACGCGGGGCTTGAACTTACGAGCTGTGAGATCATGACCTGAGCCAAAGTCAGACGCTTAACCGATTGAGTCACCCAGGTACCCCACTGACATCTCATTTAGAGATAAAGTTCAATAAACATGATAGATAAAAGTAGCAGTGAGAAGAGAAGGTCTGAAGGACCTGATTTCCTAACACTTAGATGCATTTGAAAGGGAAGTACCATAAAGGGGGATGTTGTAAGTAAAAAATTAAGATTGAGATGACCTAGAACAATGAAAAATGTTTAAGCCATTTGATTCTGGGGTCAGATGGACTGAGCCTTGTATCGTAAAAATTCCGTTTGTTTGGAGTTGACGGCTTGTTGTGAGCTACCAGCATTAACTTTCTAAACAGGAATCTTTTGAATGATTTTCTGATTTGTTATAGAGTCTTGGGAGTCTTGAGTTAACACTGAATCATTACTGTAGCGGTTCTCAAAGTGTGGGCTCTGGGCCGGCAACATCAACTGCTGGGGGTTCCACCGAGAACCAGCCCTCCAAGGGACTCTGATGCAAGCTGATGTTTGAGGACCGCTGCTTTCATGTATGAAATGGTCTCTAAGTACATTTTGTTCATATTAGTGGACCAGCCCTTGGCTAGCTAAGTTCACCAGGCCCTACCCAAACCTATGATACCGTGATCAGTCTGATTGAACTGTTCTCTTAGGAAAGATTGGAGACTGCCGAACACCTTTTACTAAGCCTTACTCAGACGCTAGTGTGGGTGGGCTTCTCCCTGAAAATTCACAGCCTCTGCAGTCTCTCAGTTCAATCTCACAGAGCTTCTGGGGGCCAGCCTCCTCGACTGATGGTGATTTCTTTCCAAATAACTAGGTACTGAAACACGGTAAGTAATTGTTCTAGATGTCTTTGGATACCTATTGAGAATCAGTTGCTGAAAGGTAGGAAAAACAAGCAGGAACCCGGCCTTGAATAAGAACAGGTAATTTTCTATATGGGCTTTTGTTTTCTTTAGTCTTCTGTTTGAAAGCCGCCAGCAATCTTGTATTTCGCTGCGTTGTTCTCTAAAGCGCAGCATTTAAGTAAACCGCTTTTTCAGCCTTTTAATTAGTTATAAACACAATGCTACATATACATTTAACAGATAATCCAGTTGGCTTTGGAACTTAAAATTCAGGATCTGGTAGTGAACATTCTAAAGACTGTGCTAATGAAGGCCAGGTTATTTTTAAGTATTGAGAGTGCTCTCATGGTGGTTAATATCATCGTTCAGGTATATCATTTGTTTCAGATATATGCTAACAAATAGCAGCGGCTGCTTTAAAACTCCAGAAGCATTTAATAAATATATTCTCAGTTATAGGCGACAAGCAATTAAATGAGTGGTAATGGGCAATATGGAAGGAAGATAATACACAATAATTAAATTGTATATATTCTGACAGTTTTTAAAAAGTATTTTATCTTAAAATTAATTCTAGGCAACCCTCCCATTGTTTTGGCATCATCAATGACTACAACTATTTTGAACTCAGTAAATTTTAGCCTTCATATATTTCCAGGTAAATTTAATCCATAAGTGTGGGATTCATTTGCTTTAGATCTGAAAATGTCATTTGAGAAGAGTCGTTTGATGTTGAGGAAATCTTGTGAGACCTTTAATAAGCCTCTTAAATCCAGAAAGTTATATTTTGCCTGAAGGAAGAGGAACCGATACCTTAAAATTCCCTTAGCTCTTAAGTGAGAAGTTTGGATTCTGAAAAGGTTTGGTAAATGTGACCAAATACAGCCAATCTCTCTTCTCACTGGCACGTTGTCTTTGAAATCAGAGCATCTAATTTGAAGTAAGCAGTCTGTTTTTCTAGGTAAGAGTTTTTACCGATTTGTCTAGAAACATAAGTAGAAAGCAGGACATCAAGACGTTTTATGTAAGCAGCTCACGTTAAGTTTGATGTCAATTACTCTCTTTGTTCAACGAAGAACATAGTGAGGAAGGCAGTGTGAACATCTCCTGGACAGTAGTGTCTTTCTCCCCATAAGACAGAATAGATTATATACAAAAAGAAATAGTTTTCCAGGTGTGCGTATGTCCCTAATAAAGGTTTCAACTGTGCCTTAGGGATAGAACTGAACACTGCAACACTCTTTATTCTAGTCCTTGGCTTTGTTGGTTAAAATCCCTAAAAAGATTTCTAACGGAAAATATTGAAGAAACCTCTTCTCTGTGAAGACAACCAGTAATGAAGTTGATCTAACTAACATGTCATTCAGAGGTTGTACACTTTCTTTTGGACTTTTATTTTCTATCTCAGTGTCCCATTGAGGAAATGAGTCAAGCCACTTTGAGTAACGCTATAACATGCTTCCCAAGGATGCTTTTCATTTCCGTCCCTGTAATTTCCAACTTATGAAAACATACTCGATGCTACAGGAGTAACATGACTGTACTAATCTGAACAAGACGAGTATGAACCCCTTTATTTCCTAGTGACTCTTGTAAGCTTACGATTTAATTATATAATACAACTTACTTAATTTATACCTGATATCAGCATCTTTCCATGAGCACCAATATGCTGTGATATATAACATGATATAATATAATACAATATAATGTAATATAATACAATACAACATAATATAATACAATGAGAAGCACATTTAAATTTACTTTAAAAACCTGAGTATTTTGCCATTAAAAATCTTATGATAGTGTTTTGTAGTTTATTGTTTTGAAAGACAACCTCAATCAAAAGTAAGCCATTTCTAAGGAGCAGAGCATACTTGCTAAGACATGGAGTCAAACAGAGCAAAATAAATAATAAGCAGTTGTAAGTGGCTTGAGAGGAGAACCAGTAAGAATTGTGACTGGATATATAGCAGTACCTCAGCATACTGTGCAGATTTCCTATTTAAAACATGACATTTCATTTGAGAGTAGAAAATTTAAAATGAAAATGTTACTTTTGTCTCTTCTTTGCCTCTGCCAAATCAGTTCAAAAGAGGAAACTGAGGTATAAGAACTCAAAAGAACTTTTCAACCCCAGCAAAAAAAGACAGACAGACAAGGAGGGAGGGAGGGAGGGACGGAGGGACGGAGGGAAGGAAAAAAGAAAGAAAGAAAGAAAGAAAGAAAGAAAGAAAGAAAGAAAGAAAGAAAGAAAGAAAGAGACGGAGGGAGGGAGGGAGGGAAGAAAGGAAGGGAAAGAAGAAAGAAAAGAAAAAAGAAAAGACCAGACCAGACCATAAAGGAAAGAATGCAGGGTTCTCTGGCAGGGTAGATACAAGGGGGTGGGTGGGGGAAGGGGGCAGGACAGGCAGGCTAGAAGAATAATTGAAAATTACCCCTAAGTCCCTCAGAGAGACCTACAGGATAGAGTTACCAACGGTGACCCAAAGGCCTGAATGGGGACAGCAGGAAAGATGAGGGCATTCAGTCTTTGTCCCGACTAATTTTAAATTTGTGACATGACCCATAGAAAGATACCTCACAAGATCGGCTAGAAATACAAGCCAGGACAGGAGGTGGAAGCTGAAATGAAAAGGTGGGTCTGAAGGCAGACCAACAAAGAAACAGATCTTTCAACTTAAGAAGAGAAACGAGCGCTTATTAATTGCGCTGAATGCAGAGTGATTGTTTCCATTTCTGTTTTCGTTGCCGCGCGCGTCACAGTTAATAACGCGGTGCACTTCCGCGGCTCCCGTCCGGTTGTTGTTGTTGTTAAATAGAATCCCCCTCAAGATTCCAAAGCCACAAAGCAACTGTTAGTGTTCAGTGACCTTCCTGCTCCAGCCGTCTTTTGGGCTTTGAAATTGATTTTCCTCATCTCAGTCTGTGATAGTCTCTCTTCAAGTGTGCCTCTCTAGTTCATCACCAGAGTGAAAACGCTGGCACAAATAGCCGAGGAACTGGAGGCAGGCGTCACGCAGGGCATCATTAGAAACATCAGAACGAAATCAGCCTGCCCGGTGCGCTCCGTGTTAAAACGCTGCTACGGCTGCTGCTGCTTTATTGCCGAATACAATGGGGAATATTCTCACAGGATCCCCTTTTTTCATTCCCAAATATGGTCTGCGAAGTCAAGAAAATTTCTCCCTTTATTCTGCAAACCTCATGTGGATGCCGGGTCAAAACCACATGTTTTTGATAGTAATTTTTGCAGAATTTTTGGTACGTGCGAAGCAGATTCCCAAGGCCATATGACCTGGCAGAGAGTCCCAGGATGGGGAGAGACTGGAATGACTCACAGAAATGTGTGCCTTAGAATGAGATCAAAAAAAATAATAATAATAATTCTCTCATAAGAAGACTCACGGTCTACTTTTCGTGTGGCTGAATTTCATGTGGCTTGGTTTGTCCATTTCATCTCGACGGGGTCTGCTCATAAACCAAGCATGGCGTTGGACCTTGACACGGGTAAAAAGACATTCTGGGCCTACAGAGATACGTTAGTCCCCATATATTCTCGTCAGCGTCTGATGTTTTCTGTATTGCAGTGGAAAGGCCATTGTTGATGTTGATGTCTGAACCTGTTTTACCAAATCTTACATGTCCCACACGACACAAAATAGGTTGACAAAGACCTTTTCTGCCGGTCCTAGTTAGTGACCAAGAAGTTCTTCCATGTGTGGTTTAACAGGCCTACTCGGAGGCCTAATTTTGCCTAAAGGAATCGTCTTCACGCACATGATACCATTTGTTTGAAATGGTTTCTAAATGCGCCCGTTTAAGCAGTTTTTACACATTTTTTCTGTGCTTCCATACTAGGAAGCCGTCTAAAATTACTAAAGACCAGTGATTTTAAAATAAAATACACTCATGCTATGGCTTCTCTTTCAGTGTTTTATGATGTTTCTGTATTTATTTCACAAATATAGTATCTCTAGGGCACTAATTTGATATGGACAGTCATTTAGACAGAGGAAGGGAAAGTGTACTTCTGAGTTTTAAAGTCAGTGGCCAAAAAAATACAATTAAATGCTGTTTCTCTTGCAGCACCAAAAGTAAACATACGTAATAAGTAAATTAGAAACTCTTTTAAAGTATGGAGATCTCCAGTTCCACTATTATTGATGGATAGGGTATTTTTGAATACTACATCTTGGTTGTCAGCGATATCTCGAGGCTGTATTTCGCTTTATGAAAAATAATAACTTCATAGCAATTCAAGGATAGTTTTTGATGAAAGGTCTTTGCCATGGTTATCAAAGGAGATGGACGTCATGTCTTGATATTTCAAATTTTGGAAATTGAAAGCAAGATGCCTAATTCGAGGTTGGCGTGTATCTAGCTCATTGTCTGACACACAGTGCCTGGGTGCATGTTTTCAGTGGTGGGGGCTACAATCATAAGCTTTAGGGCCACATGGGTGTGGGTTCAAAATCCCATTTCCCATTTCAAATGACCCAGACCGCTTTGCATAGAGCTATAACACATTTTCAGAGGTGCCTGCTTGTCTCAGTTGGTAAAGCGTCCGACTTGGGCTCAGGTCATGATCTCCCAATCCGTGGGTTCAAGCCCCACGTTGGGCTCTGTGCTGACAGCTCAGAGCCTGGAGCCTGCTTCGGATTCTGTGTCTCCCTCTCTCTCTGCCCTTTCTTCTCTCTCTCTCTCTCTCAAAAATAAATAAACATTAAAAATATTGGCGAGGGAGGGAGTGCCTGGGTAGCTCAGTTGGTTGAGCATCCAACTCTTGGTTTCAGCTTGGGTCATGATCTCACAGTTCATGGGTTGAAGCCCCACATCGGACTCTGTGCTGACGGCATAGAGCCTGCTTGGAATTCTCTCTCTCTTCTCTCTCTCTCTCTCTCTCTCTCTCTCTGCACCTCCCCTGCTCACTCATTCTCTCTCTCTCTCTCAAAATAAAACATTAAGAAAAAGAAAAAAATAATTTTTTTAAAAAAGGCATAACACATTTTCCAGGGATAATTTTTATTTTGGTGCCTATAATTTCCAACTTTTATTTACTTTTATTTTATTATCAATTTATTAGCTATAGGTATTTGGCCAAGGTGCTCAATTTCTCTAAGCCTCCCTCCATCAGCACAGTGGTCACCATTTTATTTATTTTACAGTATTTACTGAGCAACTACTATGTGCCAGGGAACTTTTTTTTTTTTAAGTTTACTTATTTATTTCGAGAAAGAGAGAATGCATGTGGGGAAGGGGCAGAGAAAGAGGGAATCCCAAGCAGGGATTCTGTCAGTGCAGAGCTCAGTGTGGGGCTCGAACTCACGAACTGTGAGATCGTGACCTCAGCTGAAGTCGGATATTTAACCGACTGAGCCACCCAGGCGCCCCTGTGCCAGGAACCTTCTAAGGTCTGAAAATGCAGAGGTGAATAAGATTTCCCGGTGCTCACATTCTAACGGGAGAAGACACATCATCGATTTGTGCCATGCCTATATGGTTCTTATTCCTCAACTTAGTAGGCTACATAAACAGCCTTTTAAATATGTTCTTGTCTTATATTTTATATCTCGCCCTCAGGCCTAAAAACTTAGACGGTTCCATGTCTCTCCCCGTCCTACCCCTGCCTTGTTATATGTGATCCTGTGAGCACAGCAGGAACATCTCATGTTTCAGTCTCCAGCAAGACGGGAAGTTTTCGCGCTCTCTTCCTTCATTGTTGACGGCCATGTCATGGCTGAGACGGCTTTCATCCTGTTCCATGCGGCCTCTTCAGGTCCAATGGTGCACTCTGCTATTTCCAAGCTACTCTAGAAGCAGTAGGAGTAATTTTACTTCTTATAATTGAAGCTAAAGCACAGGAATCTTGGAGAGGCTCTCTACAGCTGAAATACCTCCACGCGCCCTGCGTTCTCTTTGAGATCCTGATGCCTCCTCGGGCCTCTGTTTCAGATTGAAGGCCCAGGTTTCTTCTTCTCTCGGGTTCTGCTGATACGCTCCTTAGTCTCTGCTTCTCTGGCACCGGGGAAGCCAGGAGCAGGGCCTGTGTCTGTGAAACACAGCGAATCTCCTGCCTTCATCCACCCCTTCCCTGTTTTCCTCTTCCTGAATAATGAAATGAAAATGTTTCTGATCTAAGGGGAACTTGTATCTCTTAATTTCTGTATCACACGTTTTGGTTATATCCCAAAGGGGGAGGGAACTTCAGGAGGGGAAAAACACACTTTGCATAGTATTTAAAAATTTTAACCTGCCACACAGGTCGATAAACAAGAACTGATTGTAATAAGCGTGTTGAAGGGAATAAGCTTGTTGGACACCAGTTAGTGTCCATTTGCTCCTGTCTGCCCATCACCTTCTCCAAGAGCAGGGCCTGTGCATCGTCGGGCTGCTTCCAGTGGCATTGAGCTGCCGAACATCTTGCTCACTCTTCAAGGACCATCCTAAAAAACAGTGAGAATGCAGACCAGGGCACCAACGACACAGGTCAAAGCCAGCCTGTCACCTGCTTTTGTGTTGGTCATGAGCTCAGAATGGTTTTTGTGTCTTTACGTGACTCAAAAAATAATAATAATAAAAAGAATATTTCAAGACATGGGAAAATTACATGAAACTAATATTTCAACGTCCGTAGTCAAGTTTTCTTTGAATGCAGCCGCACTCACGTTATCTACGGCTGGTGCCGTGAGCTGGTATAGCCAGACGGGGCTAAAATATTTACAGTTTGGTCCCTCCCAAAAAGAGGTTGCTTGAAGCTCATCTAAATGATCAGGTTACTGCTTGGCGTGTGACCATCTTCTCATCCAGAGTGCTTGCCAGTGTGCGGAATTGCCAGTGAAATTTGTAAACCGGGGAGTTAATTTTGCAAACGTCCGTGTTGAGGGTGTTACATTTGAACGGAGATTTTAAAGTCATCAAATGAAAATTTTGGGTCTTTTATAATGTAGGTTTCTTTTTTTTTTTTTTTTTTTAATTTTTTTTTTCAGCGTTTTTAATTTTTATTTTGGGGACAGAGAGAGACAGAGCATGAACGGGGGAGGGGCAGAGAGAGAGGGAGACACAGAATCGGAAACAGGCTCCAGGCTCCGAGCCATCAGCCCAGAGCTTGACGCGGGGCTCGAACTCACGGACCGTGAGATCGTGACCTGGCTGAAGTCGGACGCTTAACCGACTGCGCCACCCAGGCGCCCCTATAATGTAGGTTTCAAAATGTGACTTTGGAAAGAAAAACGGCTAATGTTTATTGAACACTTCCCTTGTGTTTAGATCCTAATACAAACACATCATATGTGTTTAACCCTCGTATATTTAACCCTCATAAAACGCCTATACAACAGCCCCTCTTATTATTCCCATTTTTCAGATGATAGAACCAGGATACAGAAAATTTGAGTAGTTTACATCATCCAGCCTGTTTATGGGTGAAATTTGGATTTGAACCTACACAGCCTGGGTCCAGAGCCCGCATTCTTAATAACCATGCTGAATGGGAATATGGTAGGAGATTCAAAAAAATGCTGTTTCCAACCTAACATTTAATTCAGGCTATAGACTTTGAAATTTGCCTTACACGGTACTTCCACGGCGAAAAACAGATTCACCACACCACTGCTAGTATCATTTATTAGAATAGTAATTTATCGTTTGCATCTGTCCTGATTTCGTGGTTGACACAGAATTTTTAGAGACATTAACCGGTCTACCACCCTGTGAGGTAAGTAAATCCTCAGCTCCGTTCCACAGATGGAAAACAGAACAAAACTGAGCATCTGTGGGATCGTGTGTCTAGGAAATGATAGACCGGGAACTTAAACTCAACTCTGGTTTCTACACCAGAATTCAGTCTGCCGTACCTGTGTTAGGCAAACTTTCATGACTTTTGCCATTTCGCTACACCAGCTACACTATTGTTGACATAGTAATTTTCTGGAAATGGATTCTCTGTGACTTAAATGCCTGATTAACCTTAGCAGTAATAGACATCAAATCATGACTTTGACTCCTCTTGTATTTATCAAACACTTCTTCTCTGCTCACAATATTCCAAGCACTTTACAGTAAATATTAACTCCTTTGAGCCAGCAGTGAAACTCCTGAAGGGTAGATGCTATCACTATCCCCATTTTAGATGTTAAGAAACCAAAACAAAGAGAGAGATTAAGTAAGTAACTCGTCCAAGGGCGCATACCTGGTAAATAATGAAGCAGGATTTGAACCTCCGCAATCTAACTTTTGAGTTCTGTCCTTTTAACCCCTTAACTTCTTTGACATATTCAGTTTATTTTCTAATACATTAAAATAAGTCCATCAGTAGTAATATTTAAAAGATTCAGCTGTGTACCGTCTCAAATATTTCATAAAAACTGTATTGTACCGTGGTGGAATGTTCCAGAATGCCTATAACCTCCTGAGTATGTAAGAGAGAGCACAGTCTGTTGACTTCACTGAACAGTGAAGGGAAAATATTAGAGAAAATAATATTAGGGAAAGTAATAACAAACATCAGGACACAAAGTGAATACACAATAAATTACTGGTATAATATGAAATATAAGCCATGAAAAACATGGTGCTGTTTTTTTTTTAATTTGGAGACTTTTCTTGTTGATAGGAATCTTAAGTTAGTAATCTTTCCCAAAGAATTTCTTATACAGCACCCTTTCGTGTGATCATTTCATTTCTGCTCACGCACCTTCAGACAAAGAGAATGTACAACTTTCACAGCTACCGCCATCCAGCTCCGTTGTTAGAGAGTCTTTCCATCGTTGATCTCAAACCTGCTTCACTGACCCCTTCATTTATTTAGGTTGGTTTTAGAAGTGTTCTGTGATTCCTTCCTTTTTCTGTCCCTTCCTGGCCATGTTTGACACAAGCTAAAAATAAAATTAGTTTGCATCCCTTGAGACCTGACCAGCCGCCTGTGGCCAGACTTGATGGTGCTTGTTAGTGGGAGAGCAGGCTGGGGTTAGAATGTTTCCTTGGACGTCCAGAAAATAAATCAGTCTGCAGGACATCAACGTGGTCATGCATTCTTGTGTTTATATGAGTACCTGGTCTCAGAGAGCAGCAAATACACATGTAGCTATAAAATAATAAGATGTAGTGTTCTTAAGTGAAATGTGAGTATGTTCTTAATGCCGTTCCTGCAGGGAGGTTCCAGAATGGTTTTGTGCAGGAAATGGTATGTTTGGAATACTGTATAGTGTCTCAAGGTATCTCCTCGAAGGGACAGTAAAACTGTGTGGGCATAAATACCGCCATATATATTTCACATCAGTTTCTTTGATCAGACTCACTGCTAGGAGTTGGTTAACATTTTTCCGTAATTTCTGATTTTTTTTAATTATATGAGGTACGTCCCGGAGAAGCGCTCCTGTCCAGCCGCGTCTGTCTCCCACGTTTTAACATATGTGTATCTCACGACGATATTCTCCTGTCCCGCAGGCATTTCCTATTCAAAACAGGAACAGGGACAACGCCACTGTTCAGCACTGCAACCCCAGGATACACAATGGCATCTGGCTCTGTTTATTCGCCGCCTACTCGGCCACTACCTAGAAACACCCTGTCAAGAAGTGCTTTTAAATTCAAGAAGTCTTCAAAGTACTGTAGCTGGAAATGCACCGCCCTGTGTGCTGTAGGGGTCTCCGTGCTCCTGGCAATCCTCCTATCGTATTTTATAGGTAAGAGCAAACATGCACAGTTACTCTGTCTGTGAGTTGGGCTGTTCTATTGTGGTTCTGTTGGTTTTATCTAGGTATGTGGCCCGGAAGCACATTACGAGGTCTGTTTTCTGGAGGAGGGGTTAGTTAATACCTTGCAAATCGCAGAGCATCTTAAGCGATTTTCAGCGAACTTAGATAAGGAGAAAGAAGGACAAAGAAGGAGGTATGTTCTTGGACACAGGCCAGAGTGTGAACTTGTGTTTGACTTACCCCTCTCGAAGCATGGATGATTCTGTGACATTTCACGTACACAAAATCATTCATGCACTTGCACGAAGGCTTTCTAGGCAGGAGTCCCCCTCGATGCATAGTCAATGGGGAGCTGTCTCCTACGTGTGATATTACACATCTTTCAGCTAACTCAGCTATCTAAATGTAAAACTCATCACTCAGGACCATCATCTTGCACTCGGCAACACTCTCCAGAGAACCACGCGTCCATAAAACAATGAATGGATTACATACTCATTCATACATGTGGATTTTTCATCTTTTCTGATGTAGTATTGATCATATTTTTCATTTAATAGTAACCCAAATGATGGAAGCTGCTAAGAGAAGTCGTAAATATTCCTTTTATTTAACTGTTTCATAACAGGTGTGAGCATTCGAACTATCAGAAATGGCTTTTTTTTTAATGTCAGAAATGACCACATCGGATTTTGATCCGCCTGTGAAATGCTAATGGTGTCCACCGAGATTAATCACCGACTATATGGTTTATCTAACAAGAACAGCAGCCAGGGGTGCACCCTCCAGTTTACAAAGCGATCTGTGAAGCCCATGAAATTCTAGAACTGAATAAGAGAATTACAGAGCTTATGTGGAATAGTATGATGCTTTTGCAATGAACCGATTTCTGTTATTAGCTACAGTACCCCTCACTTATAAATTATATATTTTGGAAAGTGAAATGCCATTTTGGATCACAATATTTGAAAGAAATACAGAATGGGGCGCCTGGGTGGCTCAGTCGGTTGAGGATCCAACTTCGGCTCAGGTCATGATCTCGAGGTTCGCGAGATCGAGCCCCGCATCGGGCTCTGTGCTGACAGCTCAGAGCCCGGAGCCTGCTTCGGATTCTGTGTCTCCCTGTCTCTCTCTGCCCCTCCCCCGCCCTCTCTGTCTTTCTCTCTCTCAAAAATAAATAAAAACATTAAAAATTAAAAAAAAAAAAAGAAATCTAGCATAACAAAGCATGAAGGAACTTTAGAGATAATTGAGTCAGAGATGGCAAGGACATGCCACGTTGCGTGCCGTTATTTCCAACGCTTTGTCGATGGCAGGCATCACTGATGAATCAGGGCACTCTTTCCCACTAAACCTGGGTACGGCCTCATTATCCTCATGACCACGATTCATACACCACCTCAGCCACTGTCCGTCAGAAATGAAAGCCAGATGAAACCTTTTTGTTACTTTCCAATCCGGGTCAACTCCCTCCTCGTAAAAATGCTCAAACCACGCCCTCATGACACAATGCTGTGCTGTTTCATAACACTCTAGGTAAATGAGGAGTAGCACAACACAAATTGGTATTCAGAGACAAACTTCTAGTATTCAGCTAGAAAATACCTAGCCATTAAGAGAATCTCTTCTAGTTAGTTGTATAAATTATCTGTATCTGTCAGCGATGTGCTGCTAAGGAATTTTAAATGGTTCTGAAATGCACCGGGCATAAATGGGATGTAATAAATTAAGCATACATGTTTGTAGGGGACTTTTTTTTTTTTTTACCATAGTACATGCCAAACAGACAGATAACTACTCTGCGGGGCTGGAAGTCAGGGTCCATGCGGTTGCTGTGCTGTGAGACATATTTTCGGATTGTACACGCTTGTGCCCCACCAGCCGTTGAATATTTTGGATATCAGTTCTGATACCATTTAGTTTTGTTTACAATGTGTGACTAGCAGGAAAAAATAGCATTTTAATGTGAGATTAGCTCCTTATTATTTGTGAGAGTTGGACTCCTTTCAAGGCTCCCTTCGTGAACTTGATAGAGTATCAGACTTCTAAGTAAAAACTCAGAATGTTCCTTTTCTTCAGGTTGCCCATTTTTCTTGTTTGGCGGTTTGCATCACACTTTATTCCTGCCACGGCCACTCTCATAAACTTGTCCCTGTGATTTTCTCTTTCCCCACATGCAAATACAGTTAATACATTTTTTATATAGTCAGTATACTCCGTACGACAGGTATGTGGTTTTTGTTGTTTAAATCGGGTAAAGGACTCGTTCATCAGCTGGCGTGGTAAATCCTTCCAGACTGAAGAAGCCACCTTTACCCTTGAAAACAAGAATAGAACACCCCTGTCAGGGAAGGTTGTCTTTTTCTGTTGAGTGTGCATATAAAGCGGGGATGGAGAAAAAAGGAACCCTTGCCTGTCCAGCTTAGATCAGTCTGATAAACCCCAGAATCAATGGGGAGACCGATGTCACCATCAAATTGACCTCACAACCTTTAACAAAAGTGCTGCCATCCTGAAACTTTTTGTTCCCCCGTTCCCTTAGAGGTCCCTTTTCTCGTATGGACTGTCGATATAAATAAAGTTCAAACCTTAAGACAAAAATAAAATAAAAAGCTTGAGGAATTACCTCTCTCCTAGAATTTTCTTTGTCACCTTCCAGTAAGGTCATGAGAAGTTAGGAGAATGTAGTATTAACATGTCTCTCGTCTACGATAAAGTTATCTTGGGAGAGTCACGGTGAATAGCTTTCTGAAAGGGAAGGAGGAGGGGAGGAGAATGGGTTTTGTTTGTTTTTCCTGTTTGTATCAGAATTTCGGAGAATAAGGAAAAGCTGGAAAAGAGAGTGAAAATACATTCCCATGGGTGCTGCGAACTTTGAGCACAGGTAGCCACACGTTAACTTCTTGGTGTATACCCCTCCAGATATTTTTTCCATGCATATATACGCTAGAGTTCCATACCGTTAATCCATTTGGTACCAAGCTTTCTCGCTTACCATTTGCGAAACGTCATATGTGTTTGATTTTATTTAGTGGGTGTGTTTCACTCGGTCCCAAAAGTGCAGTGACTGTTTTCTTATGCATTTAAGTGTGTGTGTGTGTGTGTGTGTGTGTGTGTGTGTGTGTGTGTGTAAATTTTTTATCTGAATAAATTCGTTGAAAGCATATACCAAAATGGTAGGCACGTCTTACATTTTGCAAACCATGGCCAAATTACCCTGTTTACACAACTACCAATGCTACTCATTATCAGTACTTTTAACCCTTGCCATTCTCTTAGGCTAAAGCATTTTATTGTTGTTCTCATTTATTACTGAATCTTTTCACAGACTCATGGACCATTTCTGTTTCTTCTGTTTCCCCCACTTTTCTGTTGGGGCTTTTCTCCTTTTTTCCCCTTTCATTTACAAGTGTTCATTAAGGATATGAGTCATTTGTCACATATGTTATATATTTTCTAATTTATTTTTAATTTTTCTCATAATTGTTTTGCCATATGTTGTATAGAATGTTTTAGGCAATCACGTTTATCAATGTTTCTCTATAATATCTTATGGTCATGTTATACCTATGAAGTATTCACTCTCTAAAGAGTTTTTTTAATTCATTTAAATTGGCACCTTTGGTTCAGCATCTGTTGACTTTGGCTCGGGTCATAATCCCAGGATCATGGGATCAAGCCCTGTGTTGGAATCCATGCTGATGGCAGAGAAACATCTTGGGATTCTCTCTCTCCCTCTCTCTCTCTCTGCCCTTACCTCCCCCAAAAGGAATAAATGAACTTTATTTTTTTGACACATGAAATAGTTTATTATCAACCATATTTGCAAATCAGTATATTATAAAAAATATTTCAAATTACTATGTTGAGTCATAGGCAGGTATACGTCATTACAATGGTACTTATATGTTCCAAATATATGTTATCACACGTAAGGGTCTCTAGTTGTTAAGAATAACAAAAAACTAATGTTTGAAAATATAATCATCGTCTGATGATGCTTCATTGTCAACCAAAAATACAGCAATTTTCTCTACAGAATAAAGATGAAAACTATGTTTTTTGAGGTGAAATTGACTTGGATGGCTACATTCTATAGTGGCAGTAAGGCTTCTATAAGCGTTCTCCCTTTGATTTGCGTGCATTTGAGCTTACGCATCTGGTTGGATTGAACGTGTGACAGACGATGGTTGACGAACTACACATCAAGGAGAATTGAATCAATAGATAGTTCATGCGTATTGTTAATACAAGAATTACATTTTAACTCAAGTCAATAAATAAACTTTAAATAAATCAATCAACCACTTAAATTTTCTTCTAGTACGTTTATGGTTTTTCAGTAATTAGGTTTAGGTGAACATTTTTCTGGGCACTCTGATACATGTTAGAGGTTCAAATTAGCTCTTTCTTCCAGAAGCTCATGGTCAAACGATGTTTGCAAGCACTCTTTGAACGGTACATATTTCCGTAGCAGTTTGAGCCTTATGAACAACAGCAAGAAAAGAGAAGAAAAGAAAAGAAGAAAAGGAAAACACCTGTCGCTGGCTGAAGAAGTTGGGGAAAGACCCAATCCAGCAGGTGATGGCCAAAAGATGAGGAAGAATTTGGTTCACTAGTCTCGATGACAAAATGGTTAGCGGGAGATCACCTTGAGGAGATGTCATCCAAAGCATGGGAAGGAAGAAACGTGACATACCCACAGTGGTACATGTGACGCCCTCACGGTGTGCCCGACATGGCGTCTGAAGTGGCATATGAATTGCCTGATTGAATTTTCACAACAACAGTATGAAGTTAACAGGAAAAATCTGTCAGCCGTTTAACAAAAAGAATCTACCACTTAGGGAGACGTCTCACCTAGAGTCACACAGCCGGTCAATGACGGAAGCTAGACTGGCAAGCGTCAAGGACCCCCCCTATACTATACTCCCCTCCCTGAGGTTTTTGAAGAACTGAAAATAGGGAAGGAATTACAGATACCAAAACATAGCAATGAAAAAGAATCATCTATGGTGTTGTTTTTTCAAAGTCAGGTTGCTTCGGTGGCATTCCAGAACACGTAATCTGAAGACAGACTTGTGCTTCTCAAACTTCCGTGCGCCTAGGAATCACGTGGGGATCCTATGAAAATGCATATTATGACTCAGGAGATCCGAAGCGAGAATAAGAGGTGTGTGTCTCAAACAGGCTCCCAGGTGATGCCGCTGTGGCCCGTAGACCACACCTTGAGTAGGCAGCTCAAGGCCAGCTCTGTCAAATGTTACATTTGATGATGGAAACAGTCTCTTTCTGCCCCGTCCAATTCAGTAGCCACTAGACACATGCGACTGTTGAGCGCTTGAAATGTGGCTAGTGAACTACAGAATTGGGGTTTAAATTTTGTTGTTGATTAATTTAAACTCAAACAGCCACACGTGGCTAGTGGCCGCCATATTGACAGCACAAGTGTAGACGCTTCCCGTTAGAACACTAGTGTAGGCGGGAGGGCATGAAGCCGTGTTGGGATAGAGGAGTGAGTAGAATTGAGAAGCTATAGCTGATATGTAATAGACTGGATGTGCCACGATTGATCATAGTGCGATTTAATTTTTTTAATGTGTATTCATTTTTGAGAGACAGAGACAGGGCGCAAGCGGAGGAGGGCAGAGAGAGGGAGACACAGCATCCGAAGCAGGCTCCAGGCTCTGAGCTGTCAGCAGCAAACTCTATGCGGGGCCCAAACTCACGAACCGCAAGATCATGACCTGAGCTAAAGTCAGACGCTTAACCAACTGAGCCACCCGGGCACTCCCATATTGCAATTTTAAAAGTCAAATGTCCAGGCATGTACCCGTGGCAATTCTTCTCAGCGGAGTCACATGATTTTCTTTAGATGACCGAGTTCCCAGTTACAGTCCTCTATAATGCTTTAATCTTTACATTGATGTGTCTTTACACAATGAAAATTCTACGGACCACAAATGGTGCAGCTCAGTGGTAATACTTTGCAATACTGACTTATCAAAAAAATACCTGCCCCCCTTTTTCTGGGCCTGAATTTACCCATTCTCCTTCCTTTTCCTGCTCTAAAATTATAAAGAGGGGCAAATATCCAACAGTTGTTCACCAAAGAATGGATTAAAAAAAAGGGAATGGTCTCTTTGTTACTGTGGCTTTGCTTCTGTTCAGTTATAAATGAGTGAGGAGGCTTGATTATGCTTTACTCACAGAAGGCTCTTTTTCCTGGGTGGGAGCTAACCCGAAACTTTGTTTAATTTTTCTTTTTTAACACTTATTTGTTATTGAGAGACAGCAAGAGACAGAGCACAAGCTCTGGGCAGAGAGAGGAGGGGCAGAGAGAGGAGAATCTGAAGCAGGCTCCAGGCTCTGAGGTGTCAGCACAGAGCCCAACGCGGGGCTTGAACTCACAAACCGCGAGATGGTGACCTGAGCCAAGGTCGGATGCCCAACCCGACTGAACCACCCAGGCGCCCCTAGCTAACCCAAAATCTTGATGCTACACATGTTAGAAAATGCCCAGAAATCTTGTCATAAATCATAAACATTATTGGAACGTTATTTAGTCCAAATAAATGTTGGAATAATTACGTCAACATTATTTAAAACTACAGCAGATTTGAGTCAGACTTCCAATGACACCATCATGGGCATTTAATTTAACCTCATTGACATTTCCATATACTTTTAGACAGAGTCTGAAAATTCAAATAATTTCCCAAGTAGAGTAGCACTAAAAGTGTCTGTACACGTTCTTTAAATTTAAGGAAAATGAGAGAAGACAAAAATCTTACCAAATTATATTGCACTGGCATGTATTATCAATTTTTGGCTCGGTTTATTCCAACCAGTAATTCATTTGACAGCATTTTTTTTTTCAATAACAGCTTTATTGAGGTATAATTCACATACTGTACAGTTTACCCATTGAAAGTGTGCAATTCACTTGGTGTTTAATATATTTGCACGATTTGCAACCTTCACCACCCTCAATTTCAGAACGTTTCCATCACCTCTAAAAACGAAACCCTGTTCCGTTTAATAGTTGCATCCCATTTCCCTCCGAAACCCCCATGTTTTTTTTTTTCCCCGTGCAAAGATCTTAAGTTTTAAGGGACTGATTTGTTAACTCATTTCCTAATAACAAGAAATAGCCCGGCCTGGTTTTGCTGGACTCCTCACGTATGCTGCTAAGCGAAGAACTACACTGCATTTCCAATATTCCTTTTCGTTTAAAAAATACATGTGTAGTTATTTATTTCCTTGGAACAGCTGCTACCAACCGATTCCTAAAATAGATGTTGTCACATGGCTGCTAAAAAGGCTGTTTAACAACATAAGCATTCCCTAGATCTAGCAAAACATAACCTGTTGGATTTAGGTTCATTGCAGTTATGATTCTGTGGCAGTTATCTGTCCTACTTCTGTGTCGATTTGCATTTTATGAACATTTTTACCTCTCTGTGTACCTTGAAATTGATTATGGTACCAGCTATATATATGCAGCTCAGGGTCAGAAGGAAAAATATGCCAGCGCTTTGTGCTTCATGAAAAATCAACCATTTAAATATACATGGCAAAATAAAATGTGTTGTGACCTTCTTTTTTTTCTTTTTGGACATGTCTTCGTAATAAAACTGCTGTTTTATTAGGTGATAGAACACAGCCAAGCAACGTATTACATACCATTTCTCACTACGCCTTCTTCCCTCAACTCCTGGTTGCACTACCTTTTGCAAAATGTGTTTTGTCTGGGGTGGAACGCTACCTTTTTAATCATACTAATGTGATTTCATCACATTGGAGAAAAAAACAGACTACCTATATTTTAGAGGCTTGAAGCTTATAACCTAAAATTTTTAAATCAATCTATCAATATTTTATATCATCCTTGGATACGTGAAATGAAGGACAGATTTAAACCTGATTCAGTGGTGAACGCAGGGTCAGAATGAAAGAGTTCGCCTCTAGAAGAGGAGGAAAATAGTCATAGGATAAAGCATATTACTATCAGCACTCTGCAGTGACTCTATAAATCCAAAAAGGAGAAAATCCACTAAGGACCCGTTCGAGATAGTTGTAATTTTTCCTTATTGAGAACAGCACTTTGTGTGGGTGAAGTGTGTGTGTGTGTGTGTGTGTGTGTGTGTGTGTGTCCGTCCACAGAAAGTTGAGCTATTTTGTCATATTTGTTCTCTGTCCTGACTTTTGCTGTGAACTGTAGAAATGTATAGAAAATACTAGTTTTCTGTGTCTGCATATCCTGTAGAAGCCTAGCAGAGGCTGAGAGGTCACTTAAAATTCAGTTCCTTTATAATCACCTCTGTATAATTGCGTCGGTAGCTTCTGAATGGAGTCCAAAGCAAGCAAGGGAGGTATACTGCATGCCCCTCTTGTGGACATGACAAATTTTTTGCTGCTTTTTATTAGCACAACTTAAAGATGCCCAGTGTTGAGTTTCTCCTGGTATTTATTACTACGCGTAAAAAAGAAATCACAACCAATTTCAAGAAATTAATACAAATATAGGAAATGCACTCCTTCCCTCCTCCCCCCGGAATCATGTATTTTACTCTCAGCTTGATACGAGGTCAGCGAAGGTAAATCCACCAGAAATACTCTATGTAAACGGACTGTTTTTCCCATTCAAATATAAAGATCTCCCTGACTTGAAAAACACCCAAGGACGACAACAGTAAGAAATACCTTTCAAGTCAGCTAAACTCCAGTTTCTGCCAGACATAAATATCTTCTCTGTGAAATACGGCGCTGTTTTCTCTGTTTTAGGCTATCATTTTTGCAGAATGTAGCAACATCTCCTGACTAATGACAAGTGGAAAGCATAATACAATATTTACCATTTCAGTGCTACATTGCATAAATATTTAATTGGTGTTGCAGATGTCATTTGCTTTTACATTAGTGGTACTGAGAGCCGTGTGTTCTGAGAGAAATATCTAAACACAGAGGGGTGAAAGGAAAAGTAACTGGCACATAAATGATTTTTTCAAAAACTTGATAGATTGCTAGGAGTTAGAGGAAGGAATTCATCATAAAACCTTTACATTCTATTGAATCTGTATTCAAACAAAGGTCTCGTCCTATAGTATAACGGGTAAAATAAAACTCAAATACGTATAGGCTCTCAATTTATTGTCTCTGCGTACCCTTAGAATGTCAATCAACTCCTCATACCTCGCCTTTCTTCCTTAAAATTAAGGTTCCACGCTTTCTCTGTTAGTACTTTGTAATGTAACACCAGAAAAGGAAGTGACCGTTCGCTCATCCATCCATCACTCATTCAATATTTATTTATTGGGACACTGTGACAGATACAGAGGCGAACGAGATCACACGGTCCTTGCCCTCTTAGAGATGACATCTCAGGGCATGCAAACACTGAGCACTTAATTAGCATCATGAGGACTATTTAAACGTAGGAGACGAGAGACGGCATCAAAGGCCGAACTTCCTGAGTCTGAGCATTAGAGAAAGGTTTTCCTGCAAAAGCCTGAATAATAAGTAGGATTGTGTGTTTGGACATAAGCTGACGTAAGGGCAAATCTGAAGTGTTCCCACATAACCGAAATGTAGCCCAAAGAATCATTTTTCAGGAATATTAAAAGCAATATATTGTGATATAATAAAGATAAAATCGAGACGTGTCTGCAGACAAAAAGGGATGATACACCTTTGTTTTCGTTGTTGACTTAGTGTAGCTAGGAACCCATCTTGTAGGTAACCATCTAGGAGGGGGAAAGAAATGTTAACCTTGGAAGGTTGGGACAACTTGATTTAAAATTGCCACAAGGGGGCACCTGGGTGGCTCAGTCAGTGAAGCATCTGACTTCTGCTCAGGTCATGATCTCACGGCTCTGGCTCATGAGTTCGAGCCCCGCATCAGGCTCTGTGCTGATTCTTTAGATTCTGTGTCTCCCTCTCTCTCTGCTCCCCTCCTGCTCACATGCATGCTCCCTCTGCCTCTCTCTCTCTCTCTCTCTCTCAAAAATAAAATAAAAACACTAAAAAATTTTTTTAATTAAAAAAATTGCCACAAAAATTTATGGTCTGTTTATGTTTGTTTCCCCCCCCCCCCTTAATTTTATTTTGTGTTTTATTTTTTTATTATTTTTTTAATGTTTATTTTTGAGAGAGACAGAGCATGAGTTGGGGAGGGGCAGAGAGAGAGAGAGAGAGAGACACAGAATCCGAAACAGGGTCCAGGCTCTGAGCTGTCAGCACAGAGCCCGATGAGGAGCTTGAACCCATGCCATGATATGGACCTAAGCTGAAGTCAGACTCTCAACCGACTGAGCCACCCAGGCACCCCATCCCCTTAATTTTAGATAACAAATACACATACTTGGAGAGTTTTGTTTGTTAAGTATGCCCAGGAGACAGTTTTAACACTGTTAAAAGAGATGGTATTTGTGAGTTCTTTCTAAACATCCCTGAGTACTCTATTAATCTCTTTTGAAGAAATTTAACGTGTTTCCTGTATTTCAAACATTGTTAGGAAATGAAAATCGTGTTGCTCTGCTTTTAATAACCATAGAGGTCAGCCTGTCCAATTACTATTATTGAGTTGGACCTAAAAGACATTACTTTGAGACCCGTCCCATTGTGCATTTTAAGTACATAACAAACGGAATCAAGGAACAATTATATTTTAATCTAGACCCACTTCTGTATACTACTCAGATGGTTTTTGAGATAAAATTCAGGGTTTTGAAAGATAAGAACTCCCAGTCTATCCTTTGCCTGGTGGATTCCATCACTAGTAACTTGTTCAGGTTTCCAGAGACGGAACTTAGTGCTCTTTTCCCAGTGGTCTTCGTCGGGAAGGTGACGTAACATTGGCCAGCTCCATCCTGGAATCGTCTTTTCTCCCTAATACTTGACCCACAGACTGATCTTTCCATCTGCCTTCACTAGGGAGCTCTTTCGTCACTTGTAATAGGCCTTCTGCCCCTAAAGCAGAGAACACCTTCCAGGTGCTTCCCTACATTTCCCGGGACTACAGAAGGATATCCAAGACGACCTTGAAGGTCACTGCATGTGATTCTAGAATACGGGTTCCTTCACTGTGGGGAAAAAAAAAAATGATGCAAGTACTCTTTCATAGTGGAATTTGTTTTTTATGGGCATTTCCTTATAATTATTACCAAGTAGCACAGTCAATTTAATTCCACTAAGCGTAGCAGTTATTGAATTTCTCTCCGAAACACTGAATTCACAAAGATGAGTGAGACGTAATCTTTACCGCGATGATTTGCATTATCCCATTACAACATACTTTCAGAATGCTGTTTTTAAGTGTAGACCGTCAAAGCAGGAAGATTTGAGTTTTGTATCCTACCTCTGTCACTTACCAGCTGTGGAGTCTGGAGCAGGGAACTACCCTCCATAAACTTGAATTTCCTCATCAGTGTAGGTAGGATTAGTAAGAGTACAGCTCTTGGAGACCTTTAATAAAATAATGAATGTGCCTGATAAAATGTAAGTGCTCAAATAGCTTTAGCTGCTATCATTGTTCCTTATAGCAACATAGTAAATCCAATATAATTATCCACACTTTTTAGAAGGAGAAGTCACAGGCCCAGAGAATCAGTGGCTTGCCCTGTGGTAAAGACAGTGTGTATTTGAACAGGGACTATACTCTGGGTCTTTTGATCTTGAATCTGGGACTTTTCCCCACCATTTCACAAGGTATTGTTCCTCACAAGGATTTAGGAATTTAAAGGCGGTACGTGGACAGGAGAGAATAAATAAGACCGAATTACAAAATGAGGAATGTATTCCCTTTTGTATTCTTACCCCATCGCATCTGATTCTGTCATGACGAAGCTGTCGGCACATGTTTGCGTGTCAGGACACGTATCTGTAATCCTTCTTTCACGAAAAAGAACACTTTTGCTGCCTATCATTTCTGCATAGATTTTAATAACATCGCTTATGGTTTAGTCCATTTATTCTTATTGTCTTCTGTTTGTATCAGGAGATACTGATTTTTCCTTTAAGGTGATGCTATAACGTGTTCTCTGAAAATAAATGTATTTAAATTTTTAAGCTAATAATCTCACGGAGGAAATAAGTATGTAAGTGTAAAAATATTTAGTTTTAAGATAAAAAGGCATAGATGGTTCTAAAGGCGATGGGCACATTTTTAAAAAACGTATAGGAATCATTGCTGAGGAGACTGAAAATGCTGTAGGTCCCCTTCATTGATTGTGTCTTTTTTAAAAAAAAAATGTTTTAATGTTTATTTATTTTTGGGAGAGAAACAGAGTGTGAGGGGGGGAGGGGCAGAGAGAGAGGGAGACACAGAATCCGAAACAGGCTCCAGGCTCTGAACTGTCAGCACAGAGCCCGACCCGAGGCTCAAACCCATGAACCGTGAGATCGTGACCTGAGCCAAAGTCGGATGCTTAACCGACTGAGCCACCCAGGCACCCCCATTGATTGTGCCTTTTAATTTCATTCTAGATCCTTAATCTTTTCACTAACTACGTTGGTAGTTTAACAGCCTAACTGCGTGATGTGGTTAGTGAGCCTATGTGAGGTACACAGCATTTGTACATAAAACCTAAGCATATTATTTCCGTCATTTCAGATAATTACAAATTCTACCATTCTTCCCTATTTTTAGAGTCAAGATATTTTTAGATGCTTTTCACTTCTTCTGAGAAATTCTTTATAATCTTAGAAAAGAATCACAGAGAGAGAGAAGCAATGCATGTTTAAAGCGGGAAAGTGGGCCATTTATTTTTAGGAAAGGAGTGTGAGACCACCAGAGACAAAGGCAGGTTGACAGCGTGAGCCGGTGTCCTGATCAGAGATGACAACTTCCTTTGTGTTTGACTTTGACGTAAATGTCCACAAATGCTTCATAAATATCCATCAGTAATCATCAAGATAAGTTCATAAGTAAGGAAACCTGCCCTCCAAGTCGGCCCAGGTTAATGGGGAAGCATCTGGAACACTGGCTTCCGAGGATCTGTTCCCACCTGTGTGATGATGTGAGACGGTCAAGGAAGACTGATAAGATCGGTCAAAGTTACTGTCATGTACCAGGTGCCTGAAGTGGTCAGGTAGATTGCATGTCACTCGCCAGAATTGACGAGGCAGACGGTGACCACATTTTTGTTGATGAACCGTGGATAACAGCAAACTACCTGAGCTGGTTGTGCCCAGATTCCCGAAGGGTCGTTGATCTTGTAGCAAGTTGCCACTCAACAACCATGCATGCACACTCATGCGCACATGTGCACACACACTCACAGATCATATTTTCCCTCTTTGGGAGAAATGGCCTATTTTGGAGGGGATGTTTTTCTGGATTTTGCCGTATGCTTTTTAAATGTTTTTAATGTTTTTATTTATTTTTGAGAGAGGGAGAGACAGAGACAGCAGGGGAGGGGCAGAGAGAGAGGGAGACACAGAACCTGAAGCAGGCTCCGGGCTCCGAGCTGTCAGCACAGAGCCCAACGCGGGGCTTGAACCCACGGACTGGGAGATCATGACCTGAGCTGAAGTTGGACGCTTAACCATCTGAGCCACCCAGGTGCCCCTGCACTTTGCTATATTTCAATAAACCAGTTTTCCTCTAGGAATCGCCATGTCCTTAATAGTCGGGTCTTTTAATAAAGAGGATTAAAGTGTCTTACACTTCCAAAGAATCGTAATTTTCAGGTCTGTTCTACTCCCTTTGCCAAATAGTCAAAACAAGCCAAAAAGATTCTCTGTTTAAGTAGATTATTAACATGCATACACACTGGTTACATAAAAGTAAGATACAGCTCTTAACGCTATTACAGAAGGAAGGAATCCAGATGAAAACTGGCTTTTGAATAATGAGTAGATCCATGAGGTTTCAATGGCAAAGCTGCTAACAGCTGTCGCTGATGAATCCTCTGTTACGTACATTTTGTAAGAAGAGCAAGGTCAGTATATTGGCATGCAGGGAATGGTCCATACATCATGTAAATGATTTCATTGTGTATTTTGAATGCTCTTGAAATTGGTCCTCTTGCCATATTCCTTAATGCTGACAACTGTTTCCTCAAGGATTACCCAGTCGATTGATAACGACTGGCCCCTTTGGACCCCTAATCATAATGGCGAACACGTTGTTCTCTCCATGAGCTTGGAGACTGAATGCTTCTTTCATTCAGAAAACAGAGCCTGGACATGAGAGAAAATGAAGGAAACGTTAGGAAAGCAGCCTGTTTTCGAAGTCCTGATTTCATTCCCTTGGTGACAGACACAACAGCTGGATTCTCATAAGCCCCGTCAGCCTCATCATTGGCCGTCAGTGGACGGCTAGAGTAACTGTCCCCTCAATGGCACCTTCAATGTGTCACACTGAGTCGACACAGTTAGGAAAGAAAAAAAAAAAAGCAATGAAATTAGAAGTGAAAGTTTTAATATACACTTAATTTTTAAGAGAACAAGAGTCAAATATTCTGGTAAATCTACGTGACTGAATCACTATCTCATCAAGACATTTTCATCACCCAAGTGATTCTACCTTAACATTGGCAACATAATGCCAAAAACAGAATAGAAAGGAGAAAGACCCAGAATGGACATACATCAGCAGCCATTCCTTTTCTCTTTCCCCCTCCCTCCCCGAAAAATTGTTAGTTTACATAAAATCTATGATTTTAGCATGTTATCTTCTAATACTCCGAGGAACTTCCTACTCAAGTGTTATTAGCTCCTTTGAATATCAAAATATCCTATGGTTGGGATAATACCCTTCTCCTTCGTGACAGCTTGAATACGTACTAATACGAAAGTTTTCCAAAAATACTGAGTTTTGAGTGACCATATTTGGGATGGATAGATAGATAAATAGATAGATAAATAAATACAACCGTGTTTGGGAGGCAAGATACAGACGGTTGGAATAATATTAGACTTAGAAAGCTAATAACAAATAATAATGGATTCAAATGCCAAAATATTGCCTAACACACTCCCTCAACATGTATATGAACACAGCAGGAAATCCAAAACAAAAGCTAATTTATGGAAAACTATGTATTCCTAATGACAGTTCAGACCAGTAGGGGTCCAAGTTACAAACTACATCTTTACATGAGATGCTTTCATTTCGCATTGAAAACCGGGCTGTGTCCTGTAAGCCTGTATCACATCAAATCATTACCTTATACTAAAGAGGATTTTTCTGAGTTTGTTCCATAAAATCGAATCACTGCACATGCGCATCCTGTGTATTTATGTATTCATGAAATTGAAACAAAAAATGAGGAAATGTTGCCTTCAAAGCCCAAGATACGGGGGGAATTGTGTGCGTGACGTGGTAGTTCGGCCTCTGCCATTTTATTTTCAAAATTAAAAAAAAAAAAAAAAGGGACAGCATTAGTATTCTAATATCTTGACATCTTATTGATGCCTGATGTTTTTGCCCATACTCAATGATGTAGTCTAAATATTCCTATTTTAAAACATATTGACGGACCAAAGAACTTAAATCTGGGAGAGACCTTAAAGATCGTTCCGTGCAAGCTCTTGAGATATTTATATAAACGGGAGATATAAGTCTCAGGGAAGCCCAGTGACTTGCTGAGGTCCCACAGGTAGTTGGAGCCAGAATCGAGACGGGACCCAGTTCTCTTTTAATATAAACAAAGGCTCCACGAGGCGCCACAGGCAATATGTTGAAAACTGGGCCCTTCGCTATAGAAGGTCAAATTCTGACTTTCTTTTCTTGCCACCTCTGGTAACATGTTCTTTTTGTTTTTAATTTTTTTTTTTAACATTTATTTATTTTTGAGACAGGGAGAGACAGAGCATGAACAGGGGAGGGCCAGAGAGAGGGAGACACAGACTCTGAAACAGGCTCCAGGCTCCGAGCTGTCAGCACGGAGCCCGACGCGGGGCTCGAACTCACGGACCGCGAGATCGTGACCCGAGCTGAAGTCGGCCGCTTCACCGACGGAGCCACCCAGCCGCCCCTAACATGTTCTTAATGAATCTTCCTCAGAAAGATTATTTCAGGGAAAACGCACCACGGTAGATGTGAGGTCAGTTACACGAAAGGGGAACTTCAAGACCTTAGCTTGCGTCGGTGAACTTGCAAGGCTTTGGAAGCGTCAACAAAACTGACTTGCAGACATTCTCAAGATGATATTTTCTGGTTCTCGTATTACCTCATATTTTATTTTCTGTCTTTGAGAGAATGTTTGTTTGATCTTGTAATATTAAACAGCGCTTAGCCAGTAACGGCAGGCGCGCTAAGAACTCTCCTCTAAGTTGCCAAAGCCTCAGAATGTTACTCTTCAGGGTTCTGGTGGCATGAAGCTACGTTCGGCTTTCCGATGGCAAGGGTGCCTGCTTCTGTGTTCGCTTCACAACATCCCCTATAATTTGCTCCATGGTTCTGGCAGATTGCTGGACCGTGTCACCAGCTGTCACCACCCCTCCTTCCCATCCGTGTTTGGCAGTATCCGAGAACGCAGTCATGCCAGTAGAAATAATAGTAGCTGTGATAACAACTTTCGTGGCATGGTCCCCAGAGACAAGATCAAAATTTGGCACCTTCTCTCGCAATATGGAACTAAAAATGGCACCGAACTTGCTGCTTGGTGGTGTATAATTTTCTTTAATGACACATTTTGGTTTCAAGTATGCCACATGCTGGCTTTTAAGTATCAAACCAACATATATTGGGTAAAAACAATGGCATGCCCTTTTTTTCTATGGGGAAGAGGTAAAATAGCTATAATATCGCGGATTCCTTTCACCTCCATCAGCCTTGAAGGGTAGAAGGAACGTATGCTGTAATTTATTTCACTCAAATGGCCTTTGAGTCTGAAAGAAAATGTCGTCGTAAAATCTCGCTGATAATCCTTTACTAGAATCCTGTCTCAAAATTATTTCGATCAGTGAGGGTTGTTTCTTTTTGGTCTTAACATGAGTTGGGAAAGCCTACGGAAGAAAAACTGAGAGATTATAGAATGGATTTTTTTAAATCGTATAAGAAATATTTCACTTTAAACATCTTTAGATTGGTTGTAATCTAAGAACACCGTGAGGCAACCTAAAAAGATACAGCCTGAAATAGACTATTTGGCTGTTAGTAACCTAGGTTGCTCTGGTGATTGGTGGCTTACCACCCATGTGAGTTACTCCTAGAGTTGATGATCATGATAGTTTTTTTTTTTTTTTTATGATCGACTTGGGTGATGTTATTAAAAATATGCTCGTTGCGTTTGAGGCTGACAAATGTGATTAGATATTACAACTAATTTAAAAAGACTGGGCGTCATCTTGGAAATCTAGGTTCTCCTGCCCTGAGAAAAAGGGAAGAATTAGACTCAGTGCCCCCAAGGCTTCTTCTTACGGTTAACAGTCTCAGAGGCTCTGGTAGTCACCCCTGTTTCTCAGAGATCCAGGCCTCTAAGATCCACTTCAAGCACAATATTGAAAAAACTGAATTATGTATTAAACTTTTCCCTTAACGATCGTCTCATTTTTTCAGAGCTCAAATCCTCTCGTTTATTCCCTTTCTTCCCACACTCGTCTCTCTTTTTCCCCTCAGAGTGCTTGTTTTACCCCCTAGCTGCCAAGATTCGTGTTCTCTTGCAACTCCCCGTGCCTCACACTGCAGAAAGTAAAAAATCTATTCAAATACAAAGTGAGATGTTTCAGGTAAAACACTACAAAGTGTTATGGTGGTGCAGAATAGTTCTCAATTCCAGGAAGGCTTCATGAAGAAATACCATGTCAACTAGACCTCCGGGTATCGGTCGAGAGCTCATCGGACACAACTTGGGGGTGGCATCCCAGAAGCCAGGAACGATAGGAACAAAGGCACGGGAGCAGGGAAATTAAGGGCGTGATTTAAGTGGTAGACAAGCAGTCTGGCCAGTTCATGGGCTCTGTGACACATCCACATTGCTGGGCCACAGATCTCCAGCGTTTCGGCATCTTACGGAATTTACGCTCTGCACCTTTTCACCCACAACTCCCCGTTTTCCCTTACCCCTCGCCCCTGGTGACCACCATATAAATTCGACTACTTTAGATACCGCTTATAGGTGAAATCAAACAGTATTTGTCTTCTTGTGACTGGCTTATTTCACCGAACATAACGTCCTCAGGGTCCATCCATGTTACACCACGTGGCAAGATTTCCTTCCTTTTTTAAGACTGAGTAATATTCCATTGTGCATATCCACCACGTGTTCTTTATCGGTTGTTCTGTCGGTGGACACGGGGATGTTTCTGCCTCTTGGCTGCTGTGAACAGTGCTGCTGTGAACACGAACGTGCACGTATCTCTTTGAGTCCCTGCTTTCAGTTCTTTTGAGTTGTATAACCCACGAGTGGGATCCTGGATCATACAGTTGTTCCAGTTTTCTTTCTTTTTTTTTTTTTTTTTGAGGAACTACCATAGTGTTTTCCAGAGCAGTTGAGCCATTTCACAATCTCAACAACCGTGTACAAGGGCTCTAATTTCTCCCCATCCTCCCCGAGACAAGTCACAATGGTTTTAAACTACAAATCAGTCTGGGATGGCCGTGAGCTGACAGTCATTAACCCCAGTACATGAATTTGTGTGATCAAATTGCTTTCCTTCTGACACCCAAGATTTGCCCTAAAGAAGCCTTTCCTCACTCTTCCCTCCAGTTCCTCTGATGGAGTCACTTCCCCTTCTACATTGGTATCTTTCCTAAATGAACACCTAGGAGCCTCAGAGAGACGAGCCCCCGCAGGGAGGGTGTGGGGAAGTGAAAATCTACATTCGTTACTTTTGCTATGTGTTAGATGGACTGCTTTTAAATGAAAATTTTAATTTTTTTAATGTTTGTTTATTTTTGAGACAGAGACAGAACGTGAGTACAGGAGGGGTAGGGAGAGAGGGAGACATGGAATCCAAAGCAGGCTCCAGGCTCTGAGCTGTCAGCACAGAGCCCGGTGTGGGGCTTGAACTCACGGACCATGAGATTGTGACCTGAGCCAAAGTCAGACGCTCAACCAGCTGAGCCACCTAGGTGCCCCAGAATAAAAATTTTAATTTAAGTGTAATATTCATTTAGAAAAGTATACAGATCATAAGCGAACATACCAGTGGAACCCCCACCCAGATAGAAAAATAAAATACTCCTGGCATTCCAGAAATACCCTATGGCCTCTTGCCAGTCATTACCTAGCCCCGCCTCCCTAGAGGTAATCATTCTGGTGGCTTTTGTTCCTACCAGTTAATTTTATCTGCTTCTGAACTTCATACGCATTGACTTACACAATATTCATGGGTTTTGTTTGTTTGTTTGTTTTTGTGAATGGATTCTCTTGCTCGATACTGTGCTTGTGAGATTTATCCATACCGTTGCATCTGGCAATGCCTTATTCATTTACATTGGTCTGTAGAATCCCTTGTATGACTACGCTATAATTTGTTTTTCCTCTTTCCTGCTGGCAGACATCTGGGTTTCCAGTTTGTGGCTATTACAAATAATGCTTCTGAGAACATTCTTGTTCATGTGTTTTGGTGCTGTGTGTATATTTATTTCTATTGGATATAAGGACAGACATTTGTAGACCAACTGGGGACTTAACCGTAATTTCTAAGATGTTTAATACAAAGAAAATACATTCTAATTCCAGACAAACAGCGTACAAATGATTTTAAAATGCTACCATTTTCAGTGGGTAAGCATCTTGTATTTAGAAGCCAATTTCGACAAATGGACAGCTTCTGATTATATGTACTGTCAAAAAATAAATTAACAATTTGTGTTAAAATTTCTTTTTAATTTCTTTAATGTGAATGCTCAGTTTTAATTCAGAACAATTCAGAAGGAAAACAGCACCGTATAGGAAGAGAAGTCCTGAAATTGGGTCAAGAGATCTCGTATCATGAGTTGTCTTTCTACACTAACTTTTTAAAAAACATTGGGTAAGTCACTAACCCTGTCTCTGCCTGTGTTTCACTCACAACAGGGATAATGACCCCCGTCAGGCAGTACATTATTAGAAGATAATAGACATCAAAGTATTTTAAAATATAAAAAAACACACTCGAGCAGACATACAGTTACTGCTGCCATTCACAAATTCCATTCTTCCTTGAATAAAATTTTAGATATGAATCCAGCCCCCGCCCCTCATTAAAACCGCCCAGAAATACATGGAAATAGCAATATAAAACTGTGAAACAAGATATCAGAAACGAATTTTTTAAGATTAAAGCTATATGAATGCTCTTTCTGTAACTTTGAAATACACACATGTAGGGTTTACATGTAGTTTTTAAATTGCTGTTTTTCAGACTCTTAGAGTTAACCACAATAGCCTGTTGTTAATTCCATCATTATCCTATTACTATAAATTATTCTCCTCAAAAAGAGAATATAGTACAGTGGGAAAGTACTCATACAGAAGAACCGTGCCTGGAATACACAAATGTTCCTTATTAATATCTTTGCCCATCCTCCGCCGTCAGATGCTATCTCTGCCTTCAGTTTTCCAGATCTAGTAGAAAACATTGTCTAGCCTGCGGCCCCCACAAAAGTCACATTTCACCTCCTTCTGCGTGGATTTTCACATTCCACTGCCCCCCGGGTAGCAGAGAGGACAGGCATGTTGTGGAATGCCTGTCCTCCAGGTCTGGGTTTAAGGGCAACGTCCACTGTTGACCTGCTTGAAACCTAAAACTCTCAAAAAGCCTCAGTTTTCGGAGTGCCTGGGGGGTTCAGTTGGTTAAGCATCAGACTCTTGATTTCTGCTCAGGTCATGATCTCACACTTCTGTTCGTGAGATCGAGCCCTGCACCAGGCTCTGCACTGACAGTGTGGAGCCTGCTTGGGATTCTTTCTCTCTCTCTCTCTCTCTCTCTCTCTCTCCCTCTCTCCCTCTCCCCCTCTCTGTCTGCCCCTACCCTTCTCTCTCTCTCTCTCTCTCTCTTTCTCTGAAAAATATTTTTAAAAGCCTCAATTTTCTCAGATTTAAAATGAAAAAAAAATAGTATTAAGTGGGGTCTTTGTGAAGATTCAGGGAGATAAAACAGGTGAGGCGGTAACACACATTTGACACATAGTAAGTGTCCAGTGAATGTTTTCTTTAAAAAGAGATCTAACACCAACACAAGGAACACTGTGTGCAGGCTTGCCCACCTAAGCTCTCTGCCCCGGGGGGGGGGGGGGGGGGGGCGGTGAGGGGCTCACAAGAGCACAGAGCTAGCTCCCAGCCACTTCTGGACAACCCCCTGCCCCCCCACTGGCTCATGCATAAATCGAGGATTGATTTTACCCTTCATGAGTAGTGGCACCAGACGCCTTCCCAGGGCTTCAAACGTGCTTTCCAGCTCAGGCATTGAAGGATTAGCTCATCCGCCTTTATTTGCATATGTAGTTTATTTCACCGATTTTCCCTGCCTTTGTCTGCCAAGACTTCCCACAGAGTTTTATTGCACCAGTGCTCAGTAATTTCTATCGCATTTTTGACTTTTATGAGTTTGCTGCCTCTGTCTTTGCCTCTGTCATTTTTGGAGTCAGTCTGACTAACACCCTGTATTTGTATAGAAATCTCAAGTTACACGTAATGAGCGTCAAGAGCATCACTAAATACCAAACGCCCAAGATTTTCAAAGTACATAATACCCCAAGACCAAACAACTTGTTGGTCTCTGTTTTGAATGCGATGTTAAAAGATGTAATATTACTGGGTAGGGTTCTCATTATACAACATCTTAAGTAGAACTGGAATTTCATTTTATTGAGATTTTCTGTAAGAAAAATATATATGAGAAAGCTATTGCCTAAAAAAATAAAACAAAAAAAATTGCAAAAAAAAAAAAAAAACCAAAATAAAATAAAATCACTCTCCAAACACACACATAAGATCACTTTCTAATATTTGACATCGTGCAGTTTCCGTTGATTCTCTCTCTTGAGTCTCTCTCTCTCTCTCTTGACTTCAAAGTCTATTAAAACCAATAATATAAGCAAATCTATCATCCTGGGAGACTTTTTATGTTACATAAAAGCCCACAATGATGATAAATTATTTTGTGGAGAAACTTTGACCCTTTCGGAATATTTATCATTGACATGCCAAAGTATGTCTGTCAAACCTTCTCCTGTATGCAGGACCAGTTCCCATTATTTCATTCAAAAATTGCTGAAATATCTGAAGCCTTGAAAAACGTATGAAGCGATAAATGTTTAGAAAGCTCCTGACATTTTGCCGCTCAGATACTAAGCAATTTAATGCAAAATGACATGTGAAGCTATACTTCCTTACAAGTTGACAGTTTTTGAATTCAAGGATTCTATAACGTATATCTTAATCCTTGAAAAACCAGAGTTTGAAAGGAGCTGCTGGCAGATTATAATTCGAGAGGGGAGTATGTACATTTTACAGATATACAGGGTAGGTGTAGCTCTGTGTGTATCTGTGTTTGCTGTGTTTATTAGGGCATGATTGTATTTCAGGTATTGTTCACGAAAGACTGCGAAACTTGTAGAGTGTTGAAATCTTTTCAAATCAAACTGTTGAATCTTTTAACTTTAACTGTGTATGGTACTAGGGGACTTTCATATACTATTTTCATATACTATTATACACTATATACTTTTCATATACTGTTATGCTAATGCAGTCATTAATCACTTACTAATAATATAACACCCTACTCTTATCCGTTCACTTCTTTTATATTATTAACTTTTCCTTTAAATTGCTGTGTTTTCATCCACAACTGTTTTCTTGATTTTGAAACCTCAGAACATAGATTTCATGAACTTGACAGATACTTATTAAGACTTCCTACGTATAAGGTACATGAGATACAAAAGTAAATGAAAACGGTCTTGACGGAGATGGTCGGCCCAGTCAGAGACGGCTTCCCCACATCGTTGGTGCCTACCATCTGAGTGATGAATGGATATTTTACAGTGGATGGTGAGCATTACAGACAGAAGAGACTATATGTTGAGAGCTTCCATGGTCTGGTCAGGTGACTTCATATAGTTCAGGAGAGTACAGAATAAATAAATGAAATACTTACGTACTAGGAGCTGTCCTGCTATATATTATATTAACTAACTGTCCATCATATGCCCCCATAGACCTATACGATCTAGAAAGTTCATATCTATTAAGTAAGGACCAACCTCATTTTGTAAGTAAAACTAGTATTAACAGTATTACATCATTTCATCCCAAGTTGAGGATGAAACCAAAATCTAACCTCTAAACCCCTCTTCTTTCCACTGTGCCAGTGTAATTGTGTTACTGCATGTGTTGCATATGTAATAAGGGCTTGCCTTTTGACAATGGTAGTTATCATGCTGTGTCTAACAATACTTCTTAAACACTATGTCTTTCTTCACCTCTCTCGTAAATTCCAATACTTATCATGACTGCAACTGTGTCTCCCTGTGGATATTTAGCCTCCTTGGGGATTAATTCTGAAACTGTATTCTGTGGAACACAAGTGAATGTTTAGTTGAGTGTTAGCAGTCAGTATTATTACAGTGATTGTTCTGAATATTTCAAATATATTAAAAATAAAATTTTTCAAATTCTGTTACATTTATAAATTTATAATTAGAAAGTCTTATAGTCGTCTACTTTCTAAATATTTTAAATAAAGAAAATCAGTAAACACACTTACAACATTTTCATGAATCTGCAAGCTTATCATACCCACCTCAGAAACTCTACGTGAACTTACCTGACACATAACATGTTACGTCATCCATGCCATTTTTTAATGGAATGTCATAAACTCGTCTTAAATTTAGAATAGTCCAGTGTCACTCTGTTTTGTGCATCTAAATCCATTCTGATCATTTCGTAGGCCAGCAAATTTATCGGTGAGACCAGTAGTTACTTTTTACCTTAGTCCAAATGAGTAGCGTCATGTTTCTTGAGAATATAAGGATGTTGCAACGAAGGTTTCGACATGTGCAAATGGCCTGAGGTCAGGCAAGTTTAGCAGATGCCACTGCAGAGCACTTTACCCCTTACCTCCGCGATGGTGAGGAGTGGAACTCGGACAAAGCAGAGCACATAGAGATTCATTCCCCAGAGTTTTCTGGTACCAATATTGTACTGCAGTGATACCTAAACTGCGATTGTGTTAGAAGCTGTTTATTTTCTAATTGTTGCAACACAATCATCTTTAGTATTTCAGAACGCGGAGATGTTACCGTTACGTAACGTACGAATCCTGTTGTAAACATGCTCACCGTGTGCCGTCCTAGCTAAAAACAGCAGACTTTTCAACAACTCGCATTCTTTACCCCCAGCGATGCATCTCTTTGGCCTCAACTGGCAGCTGCAGCAGCCCGAAAACGACACATTTGAGAACGGAAAAGTGAATTCTGAGGCGGCGCCGACAAACACTGTGTCATTACCTTCTGGCGACAATGGTAAGAGAAAGAGCTCCGTGTCGTGTGCGTTTCTTTTCATACCTCTTTCCCATAAATGCGTTTGTATCCATGTTGCATCCAGTTATATCTGGGAGAGGGAAACGTTTGAATTTTTTTTTAACGTTTATTTATTTTTGAGAGAGAGACAGAGCACGAGTGGGGGAGGAGCAGAGAGAGAGGGGGACACAGAATTGGAAGCAGGCTCCAGGCTCCGAGCCGTCAGCCCAGAGCCTGACGCGGGGCTCGAACTCACGGACCGCGAGATCGTGACCTGAGCCGAGGTCGCACGTTTAACCAACCGAGCCACCCAGGCGCCCCGAGAGGGAAACGATTTTGAAATATGACGTCATCTTTTAATGAGGGGTTTTTAGTCATTCACTTGAAAGATTGGAAGTTCACATTTTTATTATAGGAATAATACGATTTTCTGCCTTCCGATTTGATGGCTGGGCATTTCTGGCTTTCCCTCCTGCAGTTGTGTATTTGGTTTTACTTTTAGTCTGTAGAGAGGCTATAATTCAATATATCGTCTCTTATATTATCTTGGGCATATTAAGCTTTGTTTTCATTCAACTAGCTTATGGAGTTATAGTATAGAATACTATATTAATTTTGTTATAAAAGCTTTCAAATACAAAATACATTAAAGGATTAGAATTTATTGACCTTTCTCTGCTTGCCCTTGCTGTAAACCTTCAAAAGTTTGCACTTTGGGGGCACCTGGGTGGCTCAGTCGGTTAAGCGTCCAACTTCAGCTCAGGTCATGATCTTACTGTTCGTAAGTTCGAGCCCCGCGTCGGGCTCTGTGCTGACAGCTCAGAGCTTGGGGTCTGCTTCGGATTGTGTGGCTCCCTCTCTCTCTGCCCCTCCCCAGCTTGCATTCTGTCTCTCTGTCTTTCTCTCTCTCCAAAAATAAATATGCATTAAAAAAAAAAAAAGTTTGCCCTTTGGCTAACAGACTTTCAAAGCATTTTGTTCTGAATTAAAAACGGAATTTAAGAGGTTTGAGAATGTTTTATTTCATTTTTCCATATGAACTCCCAGGAAAATGTATATATACGTGTGTAGATTTATATCATATATAATATAATACCATATACCTGTCTATCCTGTCTATATCTATATTGTATATCCCTGTCTATTATTTTGATATGTGTGTGCGCATGTATATATGTTTTGACACTTGGAATTCTCTGGCTTTTTGCAAAATGTCATAATACTTCATATCTCAAAGCAACCGGATCAGGATACCTTTTTTTGTCACATAAATATATCATCTGCCTTTAAGCAATTCCCAAGCTTTTCTTCCCCCTTGTTTCTTCTTATCTCATGTATTTGTATTCTGCTTTGGCATCAATTATGTTCATCCTCACATGGCTAGTTTCTTTGCAAGACCAGAAAGAAGCTATTGTCGATTTATACATAACATAATATATATTTGTTTATTTTTATGCATATGCTACTATGTTACGTGTAGCCATTCAGCTGGGCTAACACTTCTGTCGGGGGTTTTTTTTGGTCTCTGTGTTCTCATCTTCTGTTTTATTTTAACAATAATACCCTATGACGTTTCTCTTCCTTCTTGGGGAGACTGAGGAATCCTATAAGACGTAGGATTTTCATAGTAATAACAAACACCCTTGGCCCCACACCTGTACGGAGCCTTTTAATGCAAAGCTCTCCATGTTCCAAGAAGCTGCAAGCTGGTGACTAACATGTCCCCACACCCGAAGTAATTAAAACAGTAGGTGAGGGAAATTGCAATTAAGTAAACAATTGTGTAATTTTTCGTACACTGATAACACACATGTGAACTGATCGAGTAACTGCACAGAAATTAAGAGTGTTTATTTTTAGTCTATGTAGATTGAAATGTAGCCTGTCTCTTAAAGTAGATGGTTTCTGTAAAAAAGGCCCGATGCTCTTAACGAACCACACATGTAGAGAACTTTTTTTACAGACCCAAGAAATTAGACTAAAGAGAAAAAGGCTTATTGTAGACACGTTTTATTGTACTACATCCTGACCTGTTAGTATGCTGAAAATGAAAATAGGCTAATTAGTTTCACTATACTCGAAAAGCATAATACCGAGAAAGTGTGGGTTCAGAGATGCTCCTCGAGCCTCGTGCTGGTTCCTGGGATTTGGCCAAGAAATCCCTCCTCTGCCTGCATCAACGTTCCTCAGCTCGCCTAAACCTCTATTCAAATTTTCGCTTCTTCACCTGTTTACTTTGTAACGTTGGTCAAGGTGCTCAGTGGTTCAGATCTGTGAGAAGATTTTAGGACAACCTTGGAATGAACTGTCTGGGATCCTGTCAGTTCCAGGCATTTGAAAGAATATCATGTACATACGGCTTCAGAAATTCTGTGGCTGATAAGAGTTTGCAACTATCCTGTATGACCGCAGAGAGAAATCTGCATTATGTCAGAATCTGCATACCCACACACGCATATATCTGAAATCTGGTTCCCAAAATAATGCTTATCCTCGTTGTGTGAAAGACACCTGGTTTTCTTTGTTTTTTGTTTTTTGCTTTCGCTCTATTTTATTGTGTTTCCCAGTTATACAAGCTGGTTGAAACTCACTTCGATAATTCCACAGTTTGCAAAAGACTGTGGTCCACAGTTTCAAAAAAAACACTGTTCTGAAAGTCCCCTCCTCTGAGAGAGACTGCAGTTCCCCAGGTGACCCTAGAATGCACTGGGTTCGGTTTTTATGTGCCTGCGGAACAGCTGTATCTCCATGGAAGTAAAGTCACTTCTTTCAAGCCTTGTGAAGAAGCCCCCTACCTAAGGAACAGTCAGCAGATGTCCCAGGATGAGTTAGGTTCCCTGGAGGAAAGCTGAGTCCCCAGCCGGCCAGCTGCCCTGGGAGTTCATAGGAATGTTTCCTTTTGGAAAGAAGGCCAGCTCTTGACTCAGACCTTGTCCAAAGTGTGACCTAAACAGTAGTCACTTGTCTTCTTTATTATTTCTTGAATAGTACCCTCTCTACCCCCACCCAAAAAAACCCCTAAATTATAAGGAATTCTTATTTCCATTTTTCCAAGTAAAGCTTCTTGGTATGTATCTTTTAAATACTTAAAGACACTGGGCTCAGGGGAGCGCGACGGGACTGCGTTTGCAAGAAGGGGGAGGTGCCTTAAAATCATGGCTTTTAAGCCTTTGTGATGATCCTGCAGTCTCCATACACCATCGTCCACTATTTCAGTTTTATAAACTATCCAGAGAAATATATCACGTCATCTCTTTAGAAATTCTAGATTACAACCCTTAAGAAATCCTTAGAATTCTGAACAAGGCTCACTGGGCGAATTAACTGTGCTAAACGTAATGAGACAATTGATTCGTGGTAGCTTCTCAATACAGTACTTTTGTTCATCCAGTCCTCTTTTATTTTTATTTTACAAATATAATTCTAAGGAACAATCGTGGTGCTAAGGTTTCTGTAAACTCCCTGCTTGCTTGTAAGCTCATTTGAACGGGAGTTTCTAAGCGGTATTTAGTATGTAAAAGAAGAATTTGTATTATATGCCATGATCCTTTACTGATTATTCCTGAGACCGTCTTTGAGTCCAGATTTTGGAGATGAGATGTCAGAAGTGTGGGATCTCAGGCGAAACCGATAGGTGTGGACAATGTGAAGGGAGAGGTAAGAATGAGGCTTTTGAGCCTCTAATACCAGTCTCTTTCCAGAAACTAAAATTATTCCCCTGGACCAAGGAATTCATTTAGTCTAATGTGCTGGAAACAGTCACAGGGGCCTGTCTTCAGATCCCAGCTCCTTCATTTACGTACTTTGGAGCCTTGAGCAGGTTACTTAACCTCTCTGAGCTTGCTTTCCTCGCACGTGAAGAGGAAATAGTCCTGGCCATCTCCTGGCTCACTGACTCCCAACAGTCTGGCAGCCTGGCTCCTTTGCCCATGCCAACTCTTTCCACACTCGTCAACAATTTCTCCAGATCTTCCGACGGTCCTCGGAAGCCCAGCTCTCTCCGCGGATGGACTTTCCAATCAACAACATACAGAAACCTTCAGCGGAAGTTCTCTCCGTTTCCTGGAAGCAAATCTCCACGCCTATGTGTGTCTGGATCTACGCTTCTCACTCTTTTTGCCCCATACTTAAGGCTGATCTTTCCGTGAGTACGCTTGATTCCAGTCCGTATCTTCAAAGTAGCCCCCCTATTGCCACCTTCTAGGCAACATTGGAGACTCCGGAGGTTCTAAAAACAAAAAAATCCTTGACTCTACCTCCCACTCTAGCTCCACCTTATTTTTCTCTTCTCCCTTTACAGCCAACCTTGTTGTTTTTTTTTTAATTTTTTTAATCTTTATGTATTTTTGAGAGAGAGAGACAGAGAAAGTGCCACAGAGAAGGAGACACAGGATCCAAAGCAGCCTCCGGGCTCTGAGCTGTCAGCACAGAGCCCGACGCGGGGCTCGAACTCATGATCCGTGAGTTCATGACCTGAGCCAAAGTCGGACGCTCAACCGACTGAGCCACCCAGGCGCCCCTACAGCCAGCCCCTCTTGAGTGTAATCTCTCTCTGTTCATTTCTTCACCATCCGTGAATTCCTCTCTCACGGATGTGCCTAGCACCACTCATCGAAACCCATGTCTTCCTGAGTTAGCCGTTGCACTGTCTGTATCGTCATTGAATCCTCTTCAGTCGTTACCAGATGTGAGTTCTTGGTAGCAGTTGATAGTTAATCCATCCCTCCGAATTGAAATGCTCTTTTCTCTTAGCTTCTGTGATACCACATTCACCTTGGCTTTCCTCCTGACTTTTTGGCAGTGACTTCTCAGCTTCTTTAGTCGGCTCGCCTGTCTCCGCTGGACCCCCCCACATTGTTGTTTCTCAGAACTCTGCTCTTTTCAGAGTATAATTCCTCTGGGTTCTCTTATCCCCTCTCCTGGCTTCGGATGCGTGCTATGTGCTTTGCGCTATGTTACGTTCTGTGTGTTCCCAAACCAATATGTGCGGCGTAGATATTTCTCTCTCTTTGAGATCCAGACACCGACTGTGTAAAATCTCTCCAAGTGCCTTTGGAACTTCTCCACCTGCGTGTCTTCCAAGCACCTCAAACTTCACATGTCTAAAACTGAACCCATCGACTGCTTTGGTCCTCTATCACTGCCTAACGAGCCACACCAGGAGTCCGTGGCTGAAAAGAACAACTGTTGTCATCTCTCCTGATTCTGCAGATGGGGAAATTCCTGTGTTTGTGCTTGGGTCTTTCGTGCAGTTCCTTTCAGATGTCAGCTGGGGCTGTTTGAAAGCTCCACTGAGCCAGAAGTCCAAGGTGGCTGGCAGTTGGTGCTGTGTGTGAGCTCTAGCTTGGCTGTGGCTGTTGACCAGAGCATCTAAACAGGGCGTTCCATGTGGCTTGGGCTTCTCAGAGCATAGCAGCTGGTGCTGAAGGGACGTATCCCAAGAGAGGGAGCATTCCGAGAAACCAACGCGGACGTTACAAGCCTTCTCACATCCTAAGATATTGGACATGTGCAGATGTCCCTTTCATCACATCCCGTTGGTCCAGAGAGCCAGGATGATCAGCCCAGATTCACGGGAAGGAGAATCAAACTCCCCCTTTTGTGTGAGGAAGTGGCAGGGATTCGTTGCGTAAGAGCCTATGGAATGGAAGATGCCGTGGGCGCCATCTTTGGAAAACACAAGTGCCGTCATCTCTCTTTCCAAATCGGTCTCTCTTCCAGGGCTTTCTGTGTCAGGAAACGGCATCATAATTCACCTAGTTACCTGGGCCGGGAGCTGAAGAAGCAAGCCTGTCTCCTCCTCTTCTGTCACCTCCATATTCAGTCCATCATCTAGTCCTGTCCGCTCCAACCCCACAGTGTCTCTTGGATCCATCATCTCTCACCTAGATTCTAGAAGCCACCTTCAATCTGGGACGTTACGTCTCCAGTCTTGTCCCACGGTCTTCAGACACAAATTTGAGATATAAGTACCCTACCTGATCTTCCTCAGTGACTTAGATTCTGGTCGGATGCCTTCAAGGGACTTACAAGGCTTTCCACATTCTGGCTGTTGATCACGCCATACTCTAATATAGAAACAGTACGGGAGGAAGATGGAGTATAGGCTCTTACCCCTACCCCTTCTGGCCTCACATCCTAGTTCTGATCAATAATGGCTTTGTTACATGGGACAAAGTATGTAGCTTCTCTGGCCTTAAGTTTTCTCATCATTGGAACAGTCTTAAGTATTCAGCGGAAATACTGAAAATGGTGTATCATACATAAAAATGCTTGAAGAATGTTTGTGCCTATCACCATTACTACTTCATGGAGGCCTTCTTTGCTAGAGTATGAGGCACAGACCACATCTATCTTCCACTGCCCTGTCCCAAGCTCTCAGCACAGTTACAGACGTGTAAAAGGTGCTCACTACGTGTTTGTCAAATGAACATACGAAAATAGCATGACTAAATGATATAAAGTGCATAAAGGACCCACCACAGCGCCTTGCAAAGTATACACAAACCAAATGCTGGCAGAGCCTCGTGGTTAAGAACTGAAGCTCCGTCGGGGCACCTGGGTGGCTCAGTGGTCGAGCGTCTGGCTCTTGGTTTCGGCTCAGGTCATGATCTCAACAGTTCGTGGGTTCGAGCCCCGTGTCAGGCTCTGTGCTGACAGCTCAGAGACTGCTTAGGATTCTCTCTCTCCCTCTCTCTCTGCTCCTCCCCCTCTCACTCATGTGCATGTACACACTGTCCCTCAAAATAAATATTCAAAAAAAAAAAAAAAAAGAATTGAAGCTGTGTCACTTACTGGGTGGCTTTACATAAATTACCTTCCCTGACCTCCTGTTTCTGCATGGGGTGGCACTGAGGTTTAAATCAGAGAACACACGAAGGATGCCAAGCCCTGACTGGAACGTGACGAGCATTTGATACATGTCAATAATTATTAGTTCACTCTTTTTAATGCAGTTCTAGATTTTGCACTTGTAATCTGTAGCTAAATTTTTAAGAAGATGTATCTTTAAATCATCATCCAGAGTATTCTCTAAAGCAATAATAGAAATCCTTATTATTAGTTACTTATTATTAACCAACTCCTCCTGGCTTAATATTTTTAGTTATGTGGGTTTTATGAAAGGAATCTATCTTATCCTTAAGATTCCTTTGAATGCACAGTACTGTGCATTTATTTATTGAGCATGTATTATGTGCCATGCACAGAGCAAAGCTCTGAGAACATAGCAATAGGAAAAAAAAGGCACAGTTGTTCTCAGAGCCTGTGAATTGCTAGGCAAGATAGAAGTCAAGTAGGCAATGACAATGAGTTAGCAAATGCATACATAGGGGAAAATAGAGGGCCCTATAGTAGGATATTTCAACACGACCTTTATTTAAAAGGAATAATAAGACAAATGCCAAAATTTAGCATAGAATAGTTTGGGATAACGTAAGACAACGAAAGGCCGTAAATTTTGGTTAATATAACTCTGGAAAATTACTTTTCCAATCAAACAAAAACTAACAAACAAACAACAAATTCCTTTTGCATAAATGTCCAGTTATAAAATAAGTAAGTTATGGAGTCTATCTGCATGCAGCATGGTGATCATGGTTAATAATACTGTAGTGGATATTTGAAAGTTGCCGAGAGAGTAGAGCTTACAAGTTCTCATCATAAGAAACAAAATTATAACTATGTGAAATGATGGCTGTTAACAAGACTTACTGTGGTGATCACTTCGCAGTTGTATACAACAAAAGTCAAATCATTACATTGTACTTCTGAAACAAATACAATGTGTGATGTCAATTATATCTAAACAAAGGAAATTTCCAACTCCTTTTGTTTGAGTACAAATTTAAAAACCGTACATGTGTGCATGTCTATATACACGCACATGTAGGATTCATCCTGTTTAAACAATGTAATTCAAGTGCTTTTAAATTTCACTTTATTGGTCACCATGCATGAATTTTCTCAACTACTGGACAATTTCAGAGAATTAAAACTTAGAGCAGTTTAAAGATGCCGGTGATTTGAAGAAATGAACTAACAGGACGGCAGGTGCCGTGAGTTTTACTCGGTATTGTTCATGGTATGTTTGTTGCGACGTGTAGTAGTTCCTTCATTAGGTGCTGTATTGATTTTGTTCATTAAACTGTGTTTGCAAGGCAGCTGTGTTCTAATTCGCTTTGCCTGTGAGGTAACGCTCTGTGTCCGCGATGGTAAGTTACGGCGTGTGGTTGTTTATAAAAAGAGATGTTCTCTCCGAGATCTCAAAGTCAGGGTCTGAATCCAAGGTTAGGTCACAGAGTTGGAGGGTGGGCTATTGATTGTCTGTAGATGCCTAACCTTGCTTCCTGACATCTTAATTATTAGTGCTTCTCTGGGACTCCAGATATCACTTACCCTCCTCAACAATTGACTTAGACTTTTACAGTTGGATTTCTCTTCTGCCTTTCCATTTTAATAATTAAAGGCTCGTTTATTCCCATCATATGCAGGCAGCAGATTCATGATACGTATGGCAAAATATTTAGTCTTTCGCATCTTTGGGTGGTTTTTCTGATGTCACAAAATAATGTTTAGATACCAAGCCTCCTAACTACCCGTATGATTTCAATATTCCATTTGATCCTTGTAACATCTAGGGTTGGTACACTATTACTTATACAGTATCTGAGAGCTCAAGGCATTGTTAATGCGTTATCTGAAAAAATGCCATCTACCGATGCGTTTGCCTCTAAACCGTGGCTCACCCAAGAGGGCGAGGAGTAACAATGGCTTTGGGGACGTGGCCTCTTTCTGTTTTCACACTCTGACAACCATATTTTAAGACGTGGACTGTTGGGACACATAGTTACTGATGAAAGGGAAAATCACAGTTAGTAGGTAAAAAGACTCCTAGTGGCTCCCACATTCAGGCCCAACAGGATACGTTGGGGGAAAAAAACCTTCAAGATGATACCCTATTGTGTTTGAAGACACGGTGCACCTCCCTCTTACTGTGAAGGCTTTAATTGGTTTGATTCCTAACCTACAAGCTTTGAGTTTAGAATAACTCCAGGGCACTGTGTGGCCCTGTCTATTTTTTCCTCCATTCTTCCTCCTTTATTCTCTTAGTAAAACCTACAAACAACCTTACTGATTCCTATGATCATTCCCAGGTTCAGGCTCCGGGGGCTTAAGGATGGAGTGATCTCAGTAAGGGAGGAGAGAGCACGCCAGAACTGGCCCTCCTTTTATTTCCTCTGAAGCCAAAATTTTCTGGAATTCAGGGCATGATGAAAGACATCTGTGTCCAGGCTTTTATCTGAGAGGAATGATGAGCTTCAGAGGAAAAGGTTGTTCAAGTATTTACAAGTTTATCAAGCCGTGTCAATGGCTCGCTGACTCCCAGGTGTGTTTCCGATCAATAAAGAGCATTTGGAAACGCTAACAGGAATGACCACACTTGACTTGGCCAAATTAGAGACCGGCCGGGACTTGAAAAGCGGTAGTGCAGAATTTAAACAGACAAAGCCCCTTCACAAAACTATGGTCCCCTGACATTCACACTAGAGGCTTTAGCAGGAATGTCATACGAAGCTGCCAGTTCAGTGGATTTAAGCAGAAGAAGGTCAGCGATGTCCTTGTATCTCTACATCACTGATGATAATGAGAGGTCAGGTCTCCATCTACCTTTTAGAAAAGACACATTCGAAGACTTTCATTCAAAATAAATTCGTTCTAAATGGTGTCATAATTGGAAGCAAACAGAAGCGGATGGCCACTTTAGACTGAGATTCGTATTTCATAGGAAAAGCCAAAATAGATGCGTGACCTTCAAACTGTTTCGTTCTTGTGCCTTAAAACAAATTATAAATACAAATTTTAATTAAATCTTATTTCCTACCACCATAATGTTCATACATGTTTTTAAAAAGCCTGTTTCCTTTTATACCAAATTACATTTATAATTATTAGTTGTACACATTTGGCTGAAATCAACCTAACTATTATAAAAATGGTAAACATTTTTATAATTATTAAATATAAAAGGCGAAAATGTATCAAAAATACCTCTCTGAATGAGATGACTGGGGACTTTTCCAAATAATTCATGTATTCACGGATGGATATTAATGTTTATTTGTTTTTGAGACAGAGAGAGAGAGAGACAGAGTATGAGTGGGGGAAGGGCAGAGAGAGAGGGAGACACAGAATCCGAAGCAGGCTCCAGGCTCTGAGCTGTCAGCACAGAGCCCGACGCGGGGCTCAAACTCACGAACCGAGAGATCGTGACCTGAGCTGAAGTTGGACACTTAACCGACTGAGCCACCCAGGTGCCCCCATGGATGGATATTAATTATTACAAAGCCAGGCAAGATTCAGTATCAATTTTATTCCTGTTTTTCTTTTTTTTTATGAATATAAACATAAGAAATCTTAACCACAAAATAAGCAGATGGGAAGGAAAGGATTTTTTTAGAGTGATTTCAACTATTTGAAATCCTTATTATTCGTATGTCAAGAATTTGTGACCTACTTCTTTTTTTTATGTTTTTATTTATTTCTTTTGAGAGAGAACTGGGGAGGGGCAGAAAGAGGGAGAGGGAGAGAGAGAAAAAGAGAGAGAGAGAGAGAGAGAGAGAGAGAGAGAGAGAGAGAGAGAGAGAGAGAGAGAGAATCCCAAGCAGGCTCCACACTGTCAGCACAGAGCATCTGGGCTCAATCCCAGGAACCATGAGATCATGACCTTAGCCTAAATCAAGAGTCAGACACTCAACTGACTGAGCCGCCCAGGTGCCCCTGTGATCTATTTCTAAAAGGTGTGTTTAGCAGTCTACAAGCTGTTGGTTCCGTCACATTTCTTCTTCAGTTTCATCGGAAGCACGGAGCTGAGAGCCACCTGCTTTCACACGTATTTATTACCAAGTTTTCCGAACCACCCATTTGTCAGCCTCTGTGCAGTATACCCCCCAAAAAGAAAGCAAAACACTACTAATCGCACCCGTTACTCCTTTACTCTGTGGCTTTGTTTAATCTGCTATGTGCAGAATGGGGTGGAAGATGGACCTTGTGTTCATTTTAGTTCATCTTTGTTATTGCGATATTTTTTAATGCTTTCGTCGTATCGTATGCTTTAAATGTCTCTAACTAGCTCATTTAACTTACGGGAAATGCTGTATAATTTACTGGCTGAGATACTACTCATTAGAATCAAACTCTGTCAGAAGAAGTCTGACTTATTGTTTCAGTTCAAATAAATTAATATCCACTTTGTCACAGTCTCACAATTCTGCACTCCTACTCGAGGGAGATAGTAGACAGATAAAGCACAAATCCTTGCCATGAATTTGGCAATTGGACTGAATAAGGCATCGCTGCCTTTATTATTTCTTACCTCACTGATGTTCTCTTGGCAGTCATGAAACTCTACTGGCAGTGAAGAGCATCCTTTGCCAATGGTTGGGATGAATGATAAGGTCATTGCACGAAAAGTTTCTCCCTCCTTGATCTATCAGATTTCAAAACCTACCAACAGCCTTAAATATTCCAATTCTTAATGCCACACTTTGTCCTTGATAGAAATATGTGCAAGACAAGGAAAGACACTAAAGCCCTACCTTGGGCTTAGGGTGTCTCGAATAAAGGAGGCTTCATCAACAAGAATGCTTTAAATTTTGCCTTTGTTTGGCACACTGGAAGCTTTATGCTCAAGACAGTGCGTCAGAGTAAGATACTGAGTATGTGAAAGGTCCCTTCTGTTGTAAAGAGAGTCTACATCCGGGAATTATTGAGGTTCTAGAAATGAATTCCCTTAAAACAGACTACTCCTTTCCTCACTGAAAAGTCTTCATGAATAAAAGAAAAGAAGGAGGGAGGGAGGGAGGAAAGGAGGGAGGAAGGGAGGGAGGGAGGGAGGAAGGTCTTCAAGTAATCTTCATACCTAGGGATATGACTACTCTTACTTGAAAACTCCTGGACTAAATGACCTCCATGGGCACTTGAACTCTGAGATGCTATGATGTTATGATTACTCAGGCTTTTTCATTACAGGGAGACAAGAAAACAATGATCTCAGGTACTACTGTCCCCCTCCCTTCAAGCCTATTCAATGAACCTTGGTTTTTTGTTTTACAAATGAAAGAACCGTCTTTCTGAAAAAGAGCCGCCTGTTAAATTGGGTGGGACTGATTAGATAAGTAATCACAACACTTACTGACACAACAGTACCCACACCTATCATTTCTGTAAGAAAAATCCTAACCCCTGGAAATCAGTATACGGACAAAGCAACAAAGCAAAACCTAAAACCCCAGAAGTCATCACTTGATTACTGTTTCCAAAGCTAATGCTTTTGGGCCAAGATGATGGTTTGGAAAACAATTCTGATTCGTACCATTTTAAGTTCCCAGTATTGAAAGCACAGGTATGTTATTAAAGTGACCAAAAAAACATTTATAGCAGCAATTCATAGGATCAACACCCCTGAGTAGATTCAATCACATAAACCTCAGAAAATAACAATAGAACTTGTTAATAACAGTAAATTATAACAATAGCCTTAGTGATGTATGGATTTGATGAATGTGTCCACATATGAGCTATTTCCATAAATATGACATGTGTGCAAACCAGTCTTCACGGGAAGAAGGGACTACTACTTTTCTCAGTATTTAAAAATAGTTTCCTGTGTAAGTCAACCAAAAGACCAAAAACCTAGTAGGAATGTAGTATAAATTATAACACGATGAATATCACATTAGAGTATCTATGTCAGTTTTTATGGAGCGCCTGGATGGTTCAGTTGGTCGAGTGTCTGACTTTGGCTCAGGTCATGATCTCATGGTTCATGAGTTCGAGCCCTGCATCAGGGGTTGACAGCTCAGAGCCTGCAGCCTGCTTCAGATTCTGTGTCTCCCTCTCTCTCTGCCTCTCTTTCTCTCTCTCAAAAATAAATAAACATTAAAAAAAAAATTTTAAGGGTATCTATGGCAGTTTTTATGTAATAAGAACTGGTCATTTCTTCCCAATAAAAATAAGTATTCAAAAAAGCCTATAACTTTATATCCTAAAATTGAAAGCTAAGCAGATTCTCTAGCATGGTTCAGTGGGTTACCACACCTGATTTTATATGAAATAGATCCAAAACTTCGTAATTTAAAATAATATTTTTTTAATAAAAAAGCAAAGATTTCACTGCTGACTGTGTAAAACACATAGTTTTGGAATTCTGCACTCCTCAGTGTGAGTCTTTACCACTCACTTTGGGCAGGTAATTCACTTCTTTGAGACTTAGTTTCTTCATCTCAAAATAATACTGACTTCAGGGAGTAGTGTCTTTTTGGTTTTTTTGTTTTGTTTTGTTTTGTTTTTTTAGTTCCAAACAGATAGTATGGGTGAAACTGCCTGACAGATCATGGGCCCTCAGTAAAAATTCCTTTTCTCTCTCCGCCCTCCTTCATCTTTTCATTAAAAGCTAATTTATGACATAGGGGCACCTGGGTGGCTCAGTCAGATAAGCGTCCAGCTTCGGCTCAGGTCACGATCTCACGATTCACAGGTTCGAGCCCCGTGTAGAGCTTGACGGCTCAGAGCCTGAAGCCTGCTTCGGATTCTCTGTCTCCTTCTCTTTCCCCCTCCTCCACTCACACTCTGTCTCTCAAAAATAAATAAACATTAAAAATTTTTAAAAAGCTAATTTGTCCCATATATAGGTGTTTCCAGTATTGAAAAATTTCTGTGAATAAAGAGGTCTTGGTTTAAAGGAAGCAAACATAATCTTGGATTATAGTAGGATTACCATAGTGGTAGGATTCTATTCTTTTGTCTTTGTGTTTAGCTATATGTTCTAATTTTGCTAAAAATGAATACATATTACTATCATAAAATAAATATTTAGTATTTCAGTGAATGATGTGGTTTATACTCTGAGTCGATACATAAGAAATTAGCGAGGATTACTATAACCCAATTTTTGGGTTTTATTCCCTAGAGCGTATTATATTACTAAATTAAAGAAAAATAGATCTGGTAGCTGAAATGTTAACAACTGCCATGGTTATGGGCATCGGGGGAAAAAAGAGAAGTGGGATTGTAAGTAATGACTTGTTAAGCTGTTTGTACAGCCCTCTCCCGCGTCACGCCTAGGTTACCGCAGCTGTATCCTAACGTGTCTCCCAAGTCTAGGCTTCCCACTATGGTCCCACTACAGTGGTCACTCCCCACCCTTACCTGCAGAATATGTGTTCCAGGACCCCCAGTGGATGCCCGACAACACAGATAGTACGGAACCTTCTTTATACGGTATTTTTTCCTATACGTACATATCTCTGATGAAGTTAAATTTATAAATTAGGCCCAGTAAGAGATTAACCACAGTAACTAACCATAAAATAGAACAATTACTACTACAATATACTGCAATAAAAGTTATGTGAATGTGGTCTCTGTCTCAAAATATCTTATTGCCCTGGACCCACCCTTCTCTTTGTGATAACGTGGGGTGATAACAGGCCTACGTGATGGGATGAATGGGGTGAGTGACGTAGGCGTTGTGTGACATAGCGTTAGGCTGTTTACCTTCTGAAGATACGTCGGGAGGACGATCATCTGCCTTCAGACCACACTTGATGGCCGCAGGTACCTGAAACAGTGGAAGGTGAAACCAGGGATAAAGGGGACTACTGTATGCACTTTCACGTCCTTGAACGTGACTTCGCGTCAGCTTTAGCCCAATCAGAACCTTTTAGCCAGTGGTCTCCCTTTAGCTATAGGTGTCCTTTGCAAATGATGGCACATGTGTCATTGAGTAGGATGTGATCAGCCAACTAGAAGATAGTCGCAGCATTTACTAGTAATCTACTCAAACTTGACATTTATCTCTAAGTGTGAATTTATTGTGAATTTCTCTAGACCCCGATGAGCATAACTGGGATATCTGTCATACTCATCTGTGATCACAAAACACATTCCTTAGTAATCTAGAATTCTGTTTCCCCTTATTATAAACACACACACACACACACACGCACGCATACGTACACACATACATACAACATAGGAAAAATAAGTGCTTTTATGGCATGGAAATACAAATTACCCATATTAAGGCTACTTCAAGTATCTATTTTTTTAGAGTTTTTATTTCAATTTCCAGTTAGTTAACCAGGAAACAGATGCTGGCAAGGTTGTGGAGAAATGGAACCCTCTTGCACTGCTGGTGGGAATCCAAACTGGTGCAGCCACTCTCGAAAACAGTGTGGAGGTTCCTCAAATAATAAAAATAGAACTACCCTACGACCCAACAATAGCACTGCTAGGAATTGACCCAAGGGATACAGGAGTGCTGATGCAGAGGGGCACTTGTACCCCAACGTTTATAGCAGCACTTTCAACAATAGCCAAATTATGGAAAGAGTCTAAATGTCCATCAACTGATGAGTGGACAAAGAAGATGTGGTTTATATATCCAATGGAATACTATTTGGCAATGAGAAAGAATGAAATCCTGCCATTTGCAACAAGATGGATGGAACTGGAGGGTATTATGCTAAGTGAAATAAGTCAGTCAGAGAGAGACGGACATCATATGTGTTCCCTCATATGAGGAACTCGAGAAACTTAACAGAAGACCATAAGGGAAGGGAAGGGGAAAAAAATAGTTACAAACAGAGAGGGAGGGAGCATAAGAGACTCTTACATACAGAGAACAAACTGAAGTTTCATGGCGGGAGGGGAAAACGGGTGATGGACATTGAGGAGGGCACTTGTTGGGATGAGCACTGGGTGTTCTATGTAAGCGATGAATCACAGGAATATTCCCCCAAAATCAAGAGCACATTGTATGCACTGTATGTTAGCCAACTTGACAATAAGTTATATATTAAAAATAATAATTTAAAAAATAAATTCTAGTTAGTTAACATACAGTGTTATATTAGTTTCAGGTGTACACGATAGTGATTTGACCCTTTTGTACAATACCCAATATTTATCACAAGTGATGGGGATTAACCCCATCACCTACTTCCCCCGTGCCCCTACCCACCTCCCTTCTAGTAACCATCAGTGTGTTCTCTATAGTTAGGAATCTGTTTCTTGGTTTGCCTCTCCCTCTCTTTTTTACCCTTTGCTCATCTGTTTTGTTGCTTAAATTCCACATACGAGTGAAATCACACAGTATTTGTCTTCCTCTGACTGTTCTGCTTAGCATTATACTCTCTAGCTCCATCCACTTTGTTGCAAATGGCATGGTTTCATTCTTTTTACGGCTGAGTAATATTCCATTGTAATAGATATAGATATAGATATAGATATAGATATAGATATATAGATACACACACACACACACACACACACACACATACGGTATCTTCTTTACCCCTGCACCAATCGGTAGATACTTGGACCGCTTCTGTATCTTGACTATCATAAATAATGCTGTGAACGTAGGGCTGCATGTATCCCTTTGAATTGCTGCTTTTATATTCTTTGGGTAAATATATTGTTTTATGTTCTGTGGGTAGTGTGATTGATGGATCGTAGGGTAGTTCTATTTTTAACTTCGTGAGGAACCTCCATACGGTTTTCCAAAGTGGCTGCACCAGTTTGCATTCCCACCAACAGTGCAAGAGGGTTTCTTTGTCTCCACATCCTCACTAACATCTGTTGTTTCTTGTGTTGTTGATTTTAGCCATTCTGACAGGTGTAAGGTGGTATTTCATCATAGTTTTGATTTGCATTTCCCTGATGGTGAGCAACGTTGAGCATCTTTTCATGTGTCTGTTGGCCATCTGGATGTCTTCTTGGAGAACTGTCTGTTCATGTTAGGGACCAGACTCTTTAAGCTGGCATTCAGGGCCTTCCAGAAACTGATCTCATCCTCCCTTTGTAGCCCTACCTTCCATTACTCTCATGACAAACCCGTTACTGTCTTTCATTCATTCAATGCACACTGAGAGCCAAATGCTTCATATACATGAGTTCTGTGATTGCATTATTACCATTCCCGTTTTACAGATGAAGTTTAGAACTAGAGATTTAATCTCTTCTTGACGATCACAGAAGCAGTTACTGACAGAGTCAGGATTCAAACCCAGTTCAACTGAATCCAAAGCCAGTCTTCTTAACTCCTTTCCTAGCCACACGGATCTCTCTGCTCACCATCACTATAACATCTGTCCAGTTTCACTTTCATATTTTTAATTGTAATGTTGACTCCAACTCAAAAACCTTATCCTCCCTGTCCTTCAGAGTTTACCTCAGAACTTTGAACCCTTCTGTGAAATCTCTCAGCCACCAGCCTACGATTGATATCACCTTCCTCTGACCCTTAACCATATGTGGCTTTAGATTGTCATTTAATTCACCAGGTTGAAGGGGTTGTCCTCCCAAACACGTAATTAGTTGCTTGATGGCAGAAGCCATGGAAGCCCGAGTAGATAAGTAAGTAATCTCTACAATTCTACTCTTTGGTTGATATTTGTTTCTATTGCCTACAATTCTATGTCCCTTAGTAAATGCTCAAAAATGGTCTCAGTGTTAAACTGATAACTTCTCATAGAGAGAAGACTCACTCCTCCTGTCATTAGAGTAAGATAGTTCACAACACTGTAATTTGAAATCAAACCCTCTAAATTCTGAATGGCCAACTTCTCTGGAGGCTACTATGTAATAGATATTATGTACTACCTGAATTCATATTCAGAATAATATTTTTTAAGAGAAAAAAATTATAGGAAGCCAACTTTGTCACTTTGAAAAGTTTGAATTAATAGAGGAAGGATAATTTTCCAGTTTCATTCTGTTCCTTAGCCTTCACGGACCTTTTTTGAATAAGAGACAATGTGGTTTTGTTTCTCTTTAAGGTAAATTTGTAAAACCTGCTCTATCTTCCTTTCAGGATAACTGAGAAAGAACGTTAGCAAAGAGGGAAGGAGGGGAAAACCATACCAAAAAATCTGAGTCTTGGATCTGTGTCCTAAAACCAGGAGGCGGCGGAGACTCAGGGAGCAGAGAGTTTTTATTCCTACAGGTTGAGGGTCATTGATAGGGGCAATTCAAGTATGGCTGGTGAGGCTGCAAATGAATTTGAGACGAGGGTCAAAAGAAAGCAAGCTTGGGGCGCCTGGGTGGCGCAGTCGGTTGGGCGTCCGACTTCAGCCAGGTCACGATCTCGCGGTCCGTGAGTTCGAGCCCTGCGTCAGGCTCTGGGCTGATGGCTCGGAGCCTGGAGCCTGTTTCCGATTCTGTGTCTCCCTCTCTCTCTGCCCCTCCCCCGTTCATGCTCTGTCTCTCTCTGTCCCAAAAATAAAAATAAAAAAGTTGAAAAAAAAAAAAGAAAGAAAGAAAGCTTGCGGCAGCCTTCTCCAGTATCTTTGTGAGAATTTAAACTTACTCCTCCCTCCCTCCACCACGTAATCCCCTACCCCATCTCTGCCTCCCTTCCAGCATCTGAATCTTTTATTCATTCTGTTTGGTTCAGAGGGAACTACCTGAATCAGTGCCATTGATTGGTTTTGTTGTTTGCTTAAGGATTGATTTGGAAATCTCCATAATCCATTCTGCCTTAATTTACACTTGCAGTGCTATGGTACGTTTAGAAGGACTGATTAGTAACAGACTTAATCTCTCCCAAGAAATAACAAGACATATATTTGTAAGATAATCATGTTTCAAGTGATCAGGAAAGACCGTCGGTGCAAAAAGAGTTTCAACAGTAGACATACCTTGGGGGAGGGGGAGGCAAAGGATTTTGACTTCAGTATTTCTTTTTCTTTTTTATTTTTTTTTAATGTTTATTTATTTTTGAGACAAAGAGCATGAACAGGGGAGGGGCAGAGAGAGAGGGAGGCACAGAATCTGAAACGGGCTCCAGGCTCTGAGCTGTCAGCACAGAGCCCAGCGCCGGGCTTGAACCCACGCACCGTGAGATCATGACCTGAGCTGAAGTCGGACGCTTAACCTACTGAGCCACCCAGGCGCCCCTTAAATATTTCTTTAAGAATATGCTAAATCAGAATTCATTGAACAGCAGTAGCTAACAAAAAAGCTTTTAAAGTGAAAAGTATGTTAGAGCATTTCATTTATCAGAAGATAAAATGCCTCAGCATTTATTGAAAAGAACTTTCTGAAAGGAAAGCTGTTTTGTCGCTCGAGGGTTTTTTTGGTGGGGGGTGGGGGGTCCGTTGTTGTTTTTTAATTTTTCGTTGTTTTTCCACGGATCTCTTCCATGCAGGAAAATTAGGTGGATTTACACAAGAAAATAACACCATAGATTCTGGAGAACTTGATATTGGCCGAAGGGCAATTCAGGAGGTTCCTCCTGGGATTTTCTGGAGATCACAGCTCTTTATTGATCAGCCACAGTTTCTGAAATTCAATATCTCTCTTCAGAAGGATGCATTGATTGGAGTATATGGCCGAAAAGGCTTACCACCTTCCCATACTCAGGTAAAAGTGGGCTTTGTTGTCAATAAAATGGAAGCTGCTAGTTTGCATTTTTAAAGTTATTCTGTTTCTTGAGTTTAGTTGTTTAACTGTCGGACCTCTTTCGTATTGATCGTTTACGGTGAAAAGAATTTTGAACGTAGGTTACACTTATCGTGAGGCTTTCGAATAAGTAGGAAAAACAGCATTTTCTTCCTGACTTGTGTTAATCATTATGGACCAACTGAAATGTACTAAAATTTATGAGTAGCCAAATGAAAATATTGAACATCATCTGAGCACCTAGGAAAACCTCATGGATTTTCCAAGTGTTTTACGAAGATTCTGTGGGAATTTCAGACAGTCTTATTCCTTTCATGTAATAGATGCATAGTATTTTCATCTCAAACGTTGCATTCACGCTGTTGGAAATATATTGTATTTTTTCTGCTTAATGCCAGCCTTACTGTTAGTAAAGAAATTATGGAAACAAAAACATACATATGATGAGTGAACTTGGTCGACTCAAGCCACGATTCCTCAAATAAAGAGGAGAAACAGCTTTCACAGATAACCAAGGGTGATCACCTTAGTGGGGCACTCGAAACAATTCATATATTTTTCAACCGTACGTCGATTGAACAACTTTAGAGGCAGTTCGGTTGCATGAAAATTACCTTACAGGTAGAGACAGCTGCTAGCAATAACTCTACAGGCTTTTTCATAATCTGATCCTGGGTCAGGGTATGTAATTTGGAAATTGTGGTTTAAAAGAGGTCCCATTATGTCCAAGAGAAATTATTTAAATTACCCACCGTAGATTTGGAGCTCAGACGTTTCCCACCATCAACTAGTACGTCAGTCCAAAAATGTGATAGATGGTTAATTAACATTGACGGTTGGGTGAGCCTAAAAGTTTCACACTTGATAATCAGTTTATTTACCCATAGAACTGCATGCAGATTTTCATTTGATTTATAAACTGAGGACTGGAGGGTTTTCATGTCTGCTTTATAGTATGTAATTCTGTGAGACATGCTTTTTCGATACCCTAGGAATTGTAAAGAAAAATTGATCAAATACTAATAAAAGAATCATGTCTTTAAAGAAAGATGAGTAAGGGAGAGCCTGGGTGGCTCAGTCGGTTAAGGGTCCAACTCTTGGTTTCAGCTCAGGTCATGACCTCACAGTTCGTGGGTTCGAGCCCCACATCAGACTCTCTGCTGTCAGTGCTGAGCCTGCCTGGGGTTCTCTATCCCCTCTCTCTCTCCCCCTCTCCCGTTCACGTGCACCCTCTCTCTCAAAAATAAACATTTCTTTTAATGTTTCTGATAAAATAATCTATAAAGATTTAAAAAAAGAAAGATGAGTCAGAAACTTTGAACCATGCTTTCTCTTATGTCGTTGTGGATCAGGGAAAGTTTCATATACATATATAAATTATATAGCTGTGAAATTTTTGAATATCATGCTTTGGTATATCATTTTTCTGATCATGGTTTTCGTGTCTGTATTACTAAAATAGACTTAAAAATTTTTTTTAATGTTGTATTTATTCTTGAGAGAGAGACAGAGCATGAGTGGGCAGAGTGAGAGGGAGACACAGAATGCGAAGCAGGCTCCAGGCTCCGAGCTGTCAGCACAGAGCCCGACGTGGGGCTTGAACTCAGGAACCGTGAGATCATGACCTGAGCCGAAGTCAGACGCTCAACTGACTGAGCCACCCAGGCTCCCCGACCCATTTAAATTTTTGATTATAATTATAATTCACTCCAGTGCCTGCTATAAGTGATAGTGGCTGGAAAGCAATAACCAGATTTTCTTAAACAGAGTGGGTGTCTGTAACGTTAGTTATGGCAGAGAGATTGCATTTATATCAATAGCCCGGTGATATAGGAAAAAATATTTTTTTCCTTGGAACCATATACATGATTCAATCACTTTTTTATAACTGAAGAAATATGCCTCTAAAGCTAAGCACAACAGTGAGTGTGTAACCCGTAAACTCCAGAAAATAATTTCCAAAGAAAATTGTTGTGTGCTTTACAGATTTATTTAAAGATTCAGAGTTGACTCTTTCCTGCTTATGTATACCATGTAAGATTAGAGAAACAAAAGGTGCAGTTTCAGGTTTTCCCATTCTTCTGGTATTTAAATACAATATACATCATACCCACTTTTCCTTCCGGCCACAATATATGTGTTTAACTAGATTACGCATTTTCTTAAGCTCCACGGTTATTAGAGTTCTTTCCTCTGGTTTATTCAAGATCAGCAGAGCAAACAACTGTTTCTGAGTTCAGTGTTTAAACATGAAATATGCTATAAAGCAACCCAAACTGAACATTTCTCTGTTTCTGGGGAACGTTAAATAAATCAACCTGAAATAATTAAAATTGGCCGGCCATTCGGAATAGTCAACTTGAGTTTTGAAAGTCTTTGTGACCCTTTATAAAACTGTCCGTTTGATTGTTGCCAAGGAATCAATTGACTTTCTTCTCCCTGATGCCCAGTTTATTCTCCTGGACAGTTAGAAGCCTAAGGAAGCAATTTAACGCTGTACAGTTAACAGTGTAGTGTATCATTTAAGTGCGTGTGCATGAAGCCTGTTTCAGAATGGTAGCTGGAAACCTGAGTTTTGTAAGCACGCACCCCTGCGACTCTTTGACCTTGTGACCTTGAGCAAATCACTTCTCTGTGCCAGTATCTGTCCAGAAGCAGTTGAATCAGATGATGTCTAAAATCTCTTCCTCCTGTGTGCCAAAGATTTACAGCAAGCTCGATGCTCCCACCAAATAGTTGATTAAAAATACAATTAAGTATTCATAGATTCTGAGATTCATAGATTCTCATCCTTTTAAATTTTTTTAAGTTTATTTATTTATTTTGAGAGAGAGACAGAGTGAGAAGAGGTGGGGCAGAGAGAGATAATCCCAAGCAGGCTCCACAATGTCAGCGTGGAGCCCGACGCCGGGCTCGATCTCATGAACCGTGAGATCGTGACCTGAGCCGAAACCAAGAGCCGGGCGCTTAACTGACTGAGCCACCCAGGTACCCCTCATCCTCTTAATAACTGACTTGAGTTAAGCATATGGACAGTCTAACTGCTCAGAAATGAACTACCAGGATACCTTTATCAAAGTCTGACCTTTGTCTCGTGATCGCTTCCCCAAAGTGGTGAGACTGAATTTTATCCCCGAATAACACAAGACCCGAAGACTTGCCCCCACAAAAAAATCCACATCACCATCTTATGAATAGGTATTATGAGGTAAAGCCAGGAATAGGTATTACGAAGTAAAACCAGTTTGTCCTTAAGTGATTGCTTTGTACTTTACCCCCTGAGAACAAAGGTTATTAAACATTTCTGTTCCATTAATTTGTTTACTTTTTGTAGACATGGGCTTATGTGAAGCAGGGGACTTGTCTTTAGGTATTTGAATAAGCCCCACAAAGGCGTGTGGGAAGGGGTGGCCGACTACTCTGCATCCCAGTGACCACCACCCCAGCCCTGTGTTACTGTTCCCGATGTGATACAAACGACGATCTCTACAATAAAGGTGGTGATTCCCAGGGTGAGCTTGAGAGGCCAGTTAAAACCCAAAACGTCCTCCCTTTCAATGTTTGCACATACTGTGTTGAGTGTTAGAGGACAAAAATGTTTACGTGCCAAGGAGCCATTAAAAGAAACTTTCCCCCTGCCTCTTTGCCATGCTGATAGAAATATTTAAATCCGACGGGGAAGTGGCTTATTTGAGGCATAGGCACCTTTCAGAAGTGCTGAATTATTTTGCCTCTGATAATTTTGAAATACAGTTCCAGATGAAAATTTTGCGGGTCAAATATCCACAACCGGTTATTTTCATCCTGATAAGATATAAATGAAAAAAGTTACCGAATGCTGAGTGACAGCTTTTTTGTGTATTTCTCACAGCTGCATGACGTCATGAGGTAGTTTTACTACACGCACAAAAATAACAGAATAGGCTTTTATATTTAAATAAAAAATATAATATGTTGGAGACAGAACTAGATATTCTGAATTCCATCCAATAGTAACGTTAGAGGTTTGCGATAAGTACGGGGGCAGCACATTCGATCATGAATCTCAGAATCCCAGCAGGTGATTTTCCTCCAGTTTTTAAGGGATTCGTATAATAAACTTTTCTTTAAATAGACCGCTGATGAAATTCCAGATAAGAAATCTATCTGAAAGTAGAATATTGATGATTCATATATATACGTATGCATGGTACCATAATGATGGTACCGTAAATGATACATATTGTCCCGTAGTGTCTCTGTCACCATAAATGCAGGCCTCGGGAATAAAAGGAAACTGGATAGGAGTCCGTAGAAAGTGAATCACTGTACTTTTACGAAACTCTTATCTAATGGGTTTATTAAAACTATATTGGGAAGTCTGTGCCGTGTCTCCCAAATTCATCGCATTATCTCTGGTTACTATTACCGATCACATTCCGTATTTTTCTTTAGCTTTAAATTCTCCGGTTGAACTCTTCTAGCCACCCAGCGTTCACGATTAATCTTACTAAACCAGAAATCAAGCTGAATGATGATTGATTTCAGAATAGTAGCTGGGCATGCTTACTGTTATTCCGTCCCTTCAGAACCCCTCCACTGTTCAATTTTTTAGACTTTCAGTCAGAGATACAAAGGCGTCTTGATGCACGTTTTTAATTTAGCCATAACAAGGTACAAACCCACGGGTTTCTCCATGGTACCCAGGATGGATACACCAGGGTCGCACAGAGGAGTATGGTGCTGTGGTGGCAAAGGTCTGAGCTTTCTCACAGACCGACTCTCCCGCTTACCAAGTACCTGATCTTGCTGGAGCTCCTCGAGGTTTGGTTTTCTCCATCCTTACAGTGTAAGTATCAGTGCCTTCCTACCAGAAGGGTCGCTACACGGAGTAAATATAATCGCGGCACAGAGTACGTATCCAATAGCAGTCGTTACCATACGGGTATTAAATAGGAGAAGACGGTAAGAGATTACCTAGAGGTCCAAAATAAGGCTGCTGGGTTTGAAATGTTACAGGTTTATGGCTGTATTTGCACACCGCCTGAGCTCATCAAACTTTTTATCCGTTGGGAGAGTCCGATAACTCCGGAAACCGATTGCCCAGTAAGGGGGAAATGATTTGTGAAGTTTACATGTGACAACAGTGTGCAGTGCAGTGCGTGGTTCTTAGGATCCCTGTAAATGCTACGTGTAGGAGACCTGTGCCATCAGGAACCTTTTTCTGACGTTGTATTTATTAGAGCAGAGGGGAAAGGGTGGAACACAAAACAGAAATGAGAGAAGCAGCTACGACCGAGATCGTTCTGACCGCTAAACGGCTGTACTTGTCCTCACCCTCAGTATGACTTTGTTGAGCTCCTGGACGGCAGCAGATTGATTGCAAGAGAGCAGCGGAACCTGCTTGAGCCCGAAAGAGCAGGGAGACAGGCGAGATCCGTCAGTCTGCACGAGGCTGGCTTTATCCAGTACTTGGATTCTGGAATCTGGCATCTGGCTTTTTACAATGATGGGAAAAATACGGAGCAGGTGTCTTTTAATACCATCGTCATAGGTAAGAGCGGTCTGCAAAGCATCTTTTTCCGGGCTATCGCCTGCACAGTGTGTTGAACAGAAACTAAATGGTCTTCACCGATTTGGAGCGATACCTAGGGCGTTAAAGCCTGAGGTACACTGTGAGAGATATTTTCAAATTGTTTATTTACGAATACGTTGGCAAACCATGAAGCACTGAATATTATTCTGGAAGGATCTTGGAGGAGGGCAGTGCGTCTTGAAAACACTTGAGAGCGTCTGCATTTGAAATGGCGATGCTTTGCTTGACTAGTCAAGCTGGTTTGAATAGTCTAGTATATATGAATCCTTTTTTTGTTTGGCTGGTTGTTTTTTGTTTTTTGTTTTTGTTTTTGGTTTTTTTTTTTTTTTTTTTGGTTATGGAGCAAGCCATCCATCATTCCTTCATGTGCAGCTAAAATGATCAAAGTGACAGAGTTTACCTTCTGCGGGAAACGGGCTACACAGTAAATATCCCTTCTCTCTCTCCTCTTCAGAGTCTGTGGTGGAATGCCCCCGCAATTGCCATGGAAATGGAGAGTGTGTTTCTGGAACTTGCCATTGTTTTCCAGGATTTTTAGGTCCGGATTGTTCAAGAGGTACGCGAGTTAGAGCCTTTTCTTAAGCCAATAGAAAGAGGCTGTAGAAACACACGTAAATCAGAAAACTCCCAGGACGGGGAAGAAAGGGGGAAACGGGCCGACGCCTTGTCCCAGCGACGTGCTTGTCTTTCAGGACCCCGACCGCAGATGTGGCTGTTGACTCTTCTGTCGTGTTTTATTTCACAGCAGCCTGTCCTGTGTTGTGCAGCGGCAACGGACAGTACTCCAAAGGCCGCTGCCTCTGTTTCAGCGGCTGGAAGGGCACCGAGTGCGATGTGCCCACTACGCAGTGCATTGACCCTCAGTGCGGGGGGCGTGGGATTTGCATCATGGGCTCTTGCGCCTGCAACTCGGGATACAAAGGAGAGAATTGCGAAGAAGGTAAACACGCCCATATTTACGGAAGTCCGTTGTGACCGTCCTAAAGGAAGAGATGATCGGATCATTTGTCATCTTTAGTTTGGCAGATGAAGCTCTTTATATGCCTCCTCGTGAAAGTAATTTGATCTCCATGCGTATGGTGGCATCATTTGGTTAACATTTTCACTAATAAGAAAGAGCAAATACCGAGGAGCCCCTATGCTTCCAGTCGTGTGAATAATTCTTTTTTCTTTCAATCAGAGAAAGTAAGCAAACGTGTGGTGACTCAAAGCCCACGATGGGCTGTTGTTTTGCTTAGGTGGTTTTTTATCTTTGCTTTCAGGTTTTTCGTTTGTTTGTTTGTTTTGTTTGTTTTCACAGTTTTTCACCTCGAAACCAGCTTTTAATGGAGCACTTTGGCGTGTCTAAAAAGACAGGCTATTGCACGTAATATACGAGTGAAAAAAAGTACACCCCGGGTTTGTTCTATAACCGTATGTAATGATGAGAATCAGGCTGCTATACTGTAAAGTGCAGTTGAATTGTTTTTTCAAAAAGCAGAAAAAGCACCATTTCCGTTCTTCAATCAAATTGATTTTATTGATCCGCACACACAAAGTAATGCAATTAAGTCTCTGGAATTAAATTTTCAGGCCATTGACCCTACAAGTGTAAAGTTTTATTGAGTCAAATTGCTAAATTAAATCTCGTCATCTAAAGCACATTAAAGTGAATTAAGAAGGATAGAGCGTATGCAACTCATTTATTTCTCAGACGGTTTGAGAGTCCCATACAGCTGTCACTGCTCAGTGGTCGTAGATTAGGTCAGCTGATACAATTTCGTTATGGAGAAGCCGATACTTATTACTGTCTGATTAAGCAGAACAGAGAGCAATAGTCTGAAATCTCAGGAGCGTTTACGTGTGGAATTCATGAAAATTATAAATCCTTGCAAGAGTCTCAGTTACCTAAATGGCATAATTCTGAATGCTGAGTTGTGTCATTTTTTTTTGCATTTGCAGAAACACATTCTTGAAAATGGTAGTCAAATATTTGAGTATCCAACATTTTCATGTAAATTAGATTGGGACCTAATTCTTTATTCTGCACGTACTTTGCATGTATGATATCTGCTAGATTTAATTATAAAATTGTTCTCTTTCCTCTACTGTAGCTGACTGTCTAGACCCTGGATGTTCCAATCACGGTGTGTGTATCCATGGGGAATGTCACTGCAATCCAGGATGGGGTGGTAACAATTGTGAAATCCTGAAGACCATGTGTCCAGACCAGTGCTCTGGTCATGGGACGTATCTTCAAGAAAGTGGCTCCTGTACCTGTGACCCTAATTGGACTGGCCCAGACTGCTCAAATGGTAAGGTTAAAAAATGCACCACAGTTGACTGCTTAATATTGTGTAGCTAACTAAAAATTAAGATCTTTTCGTTTTTAAAGCACACTTATTAAATTTTATATAGGTTTTATCGAAGTGATTGTTTCTAGAAAGAAATGGTAAAAGTGATGAAATTTAGTCGCATTAGAAAAAGAAACAGGCTAGGTCAACTTGTCATTAAAATTTCTCCTTTAGTAGCATTGTAAAGAATATTTCGTTTGTGTAAAATACTCCCTCTTCTAACTCTCAAGGCCTGTGTATAGCTTGGGACTTAAACACATTATCTGATCAACAGAGAAGCCTCAATTTAAAAATTATTTGACAACATAAGGCTAAACCTGATCACAATAAAGAGTACGTATAGATAAATATTATGATATGCATAATGGTCCAACGCTGATTTTTAGATTATAATAATATGATTGTAATAGAAATGGCAGGCAGTAATTTTTTTTCCATCAGTCAGGTTGTTACTGAACAGCAGCTGTGTGCACGGCATGGTGATGGGCCCTGTAGCAATAAATACTGAATCCTTCCTGCCTTCTAGAATAGTGGCTTTCAGATTTTTGACCGTGACCTAAATGACCCATAGCCTCAGTCTTACGTTGTGACACATACATATACAGACTGACATAACTGAAACAAAGCTTTACCAAGTGGTACACACTAATGCTTTTCCCTACGTCTTTTCTACTTTTTTGATGCTGGTTGTATCCCATGAATTAATTCCATGACCGTATTAGTCACACCGTACGAAAAGTTACTCTAACCTAGAAGGTTACCGTTTAATTGGGGAGAGGAGACGAACACACATGAAATACCTAGAAACCAGGATGTGCCAGTTTAATGTTTTATTGACTAGTACGTGGAACAATATGCTAAATACAACCAACATTCAGAGGAGTGATCCTGCCTTGATGCACGTGAGGTCCTCAAGGAGATTTTTATGAACATTTCTTGCCTTCTTTTAAAGATGGCAGCTAGCGTGGAAATGGGAGGAGGTACTTTTTGACTAGCGGAATGGTACTAGAAAGTACCTACGAGCGTAGGCTCTGAGATCAGATGCTCGGGTTCATATCCAACCTCTGCTACTTATTAGCTGGGTAATCCTAGGCAGACTACTATATGTTTTAGTTTACCCATCTATAAAGTGAATTTAACCGAGAAATTCTTGGGGCCCCCGGGTGGCTCAGCCGATTGAACATCCAGCTCTTGATTTTGACTCAGGTCATGAGCTCAAAGTTGCGGGATCGAGCCCCGTGTCTGGCTCGGTCATGGGCATGAAGCCTGCTTAAGATTCTCTCTCTCTCTCTCTCTCTCTCTCTCTCTCTCTCTGCCTCTCTCCTGCTCGCGCTCACTCTCGCTCTCCAAAGGAAAAAAAAGAAAAAAGCAATTCCTCACAGGGATACTTTGGGAATTACTTGAATGACTGTATATAAAGTACTTAGTACAATGCTTAGTCCAGGATAAATTCTAAATCTAGCTACCACCCTCCACTGCCACAGCAACTACCATTAACCAAGTTGCACCTCTGAGCGTATCGTTACACACGTGGGAGCGTAAAGAAAGAGTATTTGGAGGCAAACGTCGGGTTGGGCCCGATTTGGAGGGACGCAGCTTGGCAATGACAATTCAGACAATGGAGAACTCACTGGTCATGACGATGTGTGCCCGCCAGTTTGATGAGAGCAGCCTGTTAGAACTCCCCATCGATTATATGTCAGAGAACACGACTAGTCAGACTTTGACGGCCCAAGGCGAGTTTGAGAGCTCTCCCAGAGTGTGAAGTGCTCAGAGCGTGAATTCGTGGGGGAGATCGCAGAAATGAAAAGGATGAAGCCGAGGGCCGTTTTAAAGGAAAGCTAGACAGCAGTTGCTGAAGAGACAGTGCAGAAGTTGACCAGAAGAGCCGGACGTCGGCAGCCAGGAGGGCCTGGGGCAGTGGACGCGTCTCTGGAGAAGACAGGAAGCTGGGAAGGGGTGAGGGGCGAGGGGCAAGGCAGGATGCAGGCCAGGCGATGAGGAAAGACCGGTGAGACATGGAGGAAGGATGGCTTCTGTTTGGATACTCAAAGTAAGCAAAACTAAATACTACTAAAGGGGGGGGGGGGGGGTGCAGAATGAGGAGGAGGAGAAGAGGGAGAAGAGGGGAAGTGGGGGGGGAGCAAAAGGACAGGTTTTAGTAAGGCTGTTGAGTCTGTGTCGGTTTGGCCTCAGGGAAGGGGTCTGTCTACCCCTCTCCCTGCCCACACGGATTGCCTTCTCTGCAGACCTGTCGTAACAGTGAGCGGTTAAGAGCAGGGAATCTGGGGCTGAACTGCCTGGCTTCGGGTCTTGAGCTGGCCATTCTGTAGGCGTGTGACGTTCATCGGCTCTTCAGCTCCTCTGTTGCCTCCGTTTCTTTACCTGTGACATGGGGACAATAAGAGTACTACCTTACACAATTAAATTACGACCTGATAACAACGGTCGTTAGACGGAAATGAGCTAATATGTGGAAAGCGCTTAGAATCGTGCCTTACACATGGCAAGTCCTTACAAGTCTTAACCATTAACACAAGTAGTGGCGGTGGTGGTGGCAGTCATAGTCATGGTGGTTTGTCACACTTAATTCTTGATTGGTTGAGAGGAGCTTCCACGTAAAAGTACTGCTTGGAGGGGCACTGGGGGGGGCTCAGTCAGTTAAGCATCTGACTCTGGATTTCAGCTCAGCTCATGAGATCGAGCCCCGCATCGGGCTCTGTGGTCTCTCTCCCTCTCTCTCTCTGCACCTCCCCTGCTCGTTCTCTCCCCCGTGTCTCTCTTGAAATACACAGATAGACTTTTAAAAAAAGTACTGCTGGGGTACAGTTCCCCAAATGTGAAAATTACGAAATGCAAATTATTTCATCTATTATTATAACCTGATGGCATTAACCTAAGAGAAACCCCGCTACGCAGCGAATTAACATGCTTATTTTAAGGGGAAAAAAAAGACTAGTAATTTTTACAGATCACTCTTTCTTGGCACTTTGAGAAACTCGGGTGACATGGCTGCTACCCTGGGAATCCTCAGCAACACGACACATTCGTGCGCCATTCCTCACCTGCTACAAACTGAATCCCGGAAGCCCACGCTAAACAAAGTTGTGTCCAGGCTAAGTCGTAATTCTGATGAAAGAGTTCTGTTGAAGCCTTGACCAGATATCCTGGGTAAAGGGACAAAGGGACGACTTAATGCCTTTTCTTCCTTGTACTGTCTCTCTCTCATTTCCCCCCAACCTTTCTTCTTCCCGCAGCTCCCTTGCCCCTCCTCCCTCATCCGGTCTCTCTCTTCCTTCCTTTTCCTCTACCTCCCTCATCTCTGGGCCATACATTTTTGGAGGCAGACAGAGGTTTATGTTCGTCACTGCTTCGTAGAAATAGGAGTTGATTCAGATAGCCAGGAGAAGCAAAAACTGGTTTGAAAATTCATGACCGTAGACCAAATCACACGTCCAGGACAAATGAGAGCAAAAAACATAACCTGGGGGTGGGATTGTAGAGAACCCTCAGGGCCTCACTAAAGAGTTTTAGGAAATCATCACCACCCAACATTAGGAATCATAGGTGCAAGGCATTATTTAAATAACACGTTAACTTGTTCTGTCCTTTGTTCTTAAAAACATATTTTATAACCATAAGAATCAAAATAAGCATTTAATTTTTTCTGTTCAGTGTTTGTTTCCCTTTCTGGCTTCTGTGTTAAAAAATGCATCCCACACTCAGGAAAGTCCAATTAAAGTTTATAGATACAGTTATTTTTATAGTAAAGCTACTTGGTTCAGGTCTCTTATGCCTCCATCAGTAAAATAAGCATACGAATACTAGCTAGAAAATAATACTTGTTTGAAAATTGTCATTCTAATTTGTCTCCCACAGTTACCTAGGTAGGAAAGGAATGGTGAAACAGCCCTTTTTGTCTCAGATAATGTTATTTAACACGTTAACCTGAATTATTTTATAAAGGAGAGTTTGTAATGGATACTATAGCTCAAAAGATAATTCAGTCTTTGGCCCCTGGCTGGCTGAGTCAGTGGAGCGTGTGACTGTTGATCTCGGGGTCGTGAGTTCGAGCCCCACATTGGGTGTAAAGGTTACTGAAAAAAAAGTTTAAAAAATAAAATAAGGTCATTCTGTGATATTGCTATGAATAGCAAAAAAAAAAAAAAAAGGTAATAGATGTTAATTAAGAGATGAAATTGGCTGCCAAAAGCACCTGTCATTATTTTACATATTTAGACTGATTTTTTTTTTCCGTGCTTATATAATCATTTTGCCAGTTGCAAATCTAATGGTAGCCATGTACAAAATGACTGATTAGACATAGTGGGTGAAGATCTTTGTCCCATCACATCTTTACACCCCCCAATGAAAAACCAAAAAAACATATTAAACTTTCAATGTATAGAGTTGGATGATGAATACAGTGCTCTTCTTTGGAATAAATTAATTACACTCCAGAAAAAAAAAAAAAGACTTTATTCAACTTTGCTATTAGCTGGAAAAAGACAGAAAACTTAGAAGAATTATCAGTAATTAAACATGCATCTATTCATCCTGTGAAAATATCCTGGTTCCTGTGCCGGAAATTTATCTGCGTGTTCCACAGTTGCCATCTAAAGTTTACAAACACATCGTAGGTAACTTACACTTGTGGCTGGAAGTTGACCAGCAGCATTATTGGGAATTTCTAACTAACTGAATCCCAAGGCAGAACACTTTACCAGCTACTTCTTTTGTTGTTGTAGAAATGACCTTCGGATCTCTAAATTCAATAAGAGTAGATTCTGCAGCTGCAGAAACATTTGGTTAAGCTGCTCCAAGAGAAGAAATGAATTATTTCCATCAGAAAGTTTATAGGTTTGAAAGCAACCGAGTTTTCCTCTCTCCTCATCAGCAGTTTGTCCATTAATTAGCCCTTCAATTCCACTTCAATTAAATTAACTCTAATTAATAAGTTCATTACAAAGATTGACGCACCTTGCTCAAAGCTAGTGTGCTAAACGCTGATAAACACCTTCGCCCTAATGAAAAATTGATTAGATTGAATAAAAGGGGTACCTCAGAAAGAAACCTCTCTCTTCTGGAGCAGAGTTGACGTTCTGTTCGTCTGAAGTTAATCAAACCATCTTGGATCTCTTAATCAAAAATTTAATTCAAACGAGATGAAAAATGTGGCTTGAAAAAAACATACCCCACTCTCTTCCAGTGAACAGTCCTGGCTGTTGTTTATAAGAAATGTTACAACCCTCACAGTGCCTTGATATGCTGTTTAAGATTCTGCAGGACTGAGAGACAGAATTACCGGTGTCTGAGAAATGTTATTTGGGCAGTGAGTGGGGGAAATAGGAACATGTGGCCACATAAACAGTTACTGGTTTTTAATTTAAAAATAAGGCTGTAGTCTATTTCCTCTTTGTTTGAAATGATTGCAGGTTTTTATTGTTCAGCATTTTTATCTTTGCAAGAAAAGCAAAACCAAACGACGATCTTACAATCATAGAAAAAAGCGGTAGTTTATTTTATTGAACTTTACGTGTAAAAAGTAGAATATAAAATACCCTTCAAAGTTTTCTTTCCGTGTGTGTGTCTAATCAAATAAGCTTTTAAGAAAGGTTTTGAAGAAAAAAATGACTTTAGACACAATTCTTTTTAACGATGGAACCTATTATGGTTTTGAAGTCCTTTGGTAACGTTCAGTTATTCTGATATCTGAAAAACCTAGCTTGTGAAGTGACAGAGTCAGTAGCCACATACATTTTTAAACTGGTTTTCTATTATCGTTCGTCTCTGTCAATAGTACCAGTTTACTGGACAGGAAAAACAACAATTTCTTCTACTCAACCAGCATGTGTGTGTGTCAGAAGCAAGCCAATGTGCAAACTACAAGATTCTTTTTAATAAAAGTTTCTGAATATTTTAGAAATCTAAACCATAGAGCTAGAAATAACCCCTTTGCAATTCTTGCTATACGGGTGAAACCCAACTCCTGCTGAGACACTGAAATATTTCATTAATTTTATATTAATTTGATGTATGTGTTTGTCTGTGTGCATGGCTTCTCCACTGCCAGAAGACCCTGTGGGATACATTACGTGTGTGTATTTTCCTCTCGTTATGAATCACGTGCTCCGTTTTGTTAGTAGCCTCTATGTTTACACATACAATATAGGAAATGATTTATAACAAAATTGTCATGGGTATTTTATGCACGATTACAGCAGCGTATTAAACGAAATGATGAATTGAAAAAGTGCATTTTTACCATTTATAATGCTTACTAGTCGATGCTAAAATGTGCTCAGTATGTAAATCCTTTGTATTTATTTTCAGTGGTTTTGTTTTTAAGACGTAGCCCTGCTTATTCATTCTCCTTCTCCCCGCCGCCCTCCTCCCCTGCTCTCTTTCCTCTTTTTCAATACAGAAATCTGTTCCGTGGACTGCGGCTCGCACGGGGTGTGCATGGGGGGCACCTGTCGCTGTGAAGAGGGCTGGACGGGCGCAGCCTGCAGTCAGAGAGCCTGCCACCCGCGCTGCGCCGAGCACGGCACGTGCAAGGATGGCAAGTGCGAATGCAGCCAGGGCTGGAACGGCGAGCACTGCACCATCGGTAGGCCCCGCCCCCAGCCCCGCCCCGCCCCGCCCCCCACTAGCCCTGCGCGCGCAGCCTGAGGGAGCGCCCTGGTTCCTGGCTGTTTCCCTACTTGCAAAAGCTGCTTTCCTCTAATTAATTTTCATTCGTCTTTCTTAAAAAAAAAAAAAAAAAAAAGAATTGCTTCTTCACATCAGGCCTCGTGTTACAACGGCCATTCGGTTCTTTTTAGAACAGCTGTCACAAGCATGAGGTATAAGAATTTGGTGGTTTGTGATGGCTACAAAAATTGACTCACCTGCAGATGATTTCATTTTCTTTTTTATGAACACGCGTCCGTTGAATATTACATCTCAGCGTTCCATGGTGCCATTGCATAACAGCAATATTTTTTACTTTAAGAAAGATGCGAAACACGGGCAGCCCCACGCATTTTAGCACCTGTCGATAATACTTGAGTCTCTCAAAAAGCGGTTTGACTTTCTATGGCTTTATTTTGCAGCAGCCCAAGAAATAAAGTAGAATGAAATGCACAAGGCTAGCTGTTCTTAAAGTTACATGCTGATACTTTTCAAATATGATGATGTTCGTGAACCTCTGTGGGTTAAATAAAGCAAACAGGTGTTTAAGATCAAAATGTTGGTACATAAATGATAGCTAGGATGGATTCAGAATTATCCAGAACATACATAGTACTGTATTTTCAAGGTATTCGGTGCCTTTGCTTTTTACCATTTGAGTCACTGAACTTAAAACATTTAATTAAAGAAAATATAACAAACGTAAGTAATAAATGCCTGCCTTCCTTCAGTGGAAGTGTACCATATTAGCTCTAAATGACACAGCCTTACAAAAATGTCATAATCTGCATAACTTGAGGTATGGTGTTTTATGTCCATAGGGTGTAATTTGCTAACTGGAGGGAGTCCCAATATCTTAAAAAATTTCTTCTTCCAGTGCAGCTATAAGTATCATGTACTTTATTTTCTTGCTTACAGGAATTGGCTAGCTAGGAAATTTTTCACGGGAAAGTTGAAATCACATAATTTGATAAATTGTCACAATTGTATCTTTACAGAACTTCAAGTGAGGTTTTTTTCCAGTCTTAGTGACATTCCTGTCATCTGTTTTAAGGGTGGTGAGCCCCTCGCCCCCACAGGTGATGATCCACAGAAGGGCTCTGCCAGGACTCGGGGCACTTGTGCTCATGACCATAATAGTTATCTGAAAGGGAAATGACCCGTCGTCATCAGGTGGTTTCTGGAGAAGTCCATGCACAGGCGTCCTGAGTTCTTTCTCTCCCACCAGGAGAGGTCACACGGAGCGTGGACCTCTCTCCAGCACTGAACTACACCAACACGTGTGCAAGGAACACGTGCTTCTGCCGAGGGTAGCGCATTTGAGACTGAGAGGTTTTTAGTAGGGCCGCTCCAAGAGGTAGCCTCTGTCAGCCACAGCCCCCAAAATTCCGGATTGTCAGAAGAAGAGATTCTCCTGGTAGGCACAATCACTGTAGAGAACGTCCAGTTTTCCAGATGCCTGCCAAGGACCCGCCCTGCGGATTCTCCAGATCAGGCCTGTGGTGTTAACGTTTACCTGGGAAACACCCTTAGCGGCTCCCTTGTGGAATGTGAGCTTCCTGCCTACATCCCGGGAAGCATCGAGTCCCCACGGAGGAAAGCTGTGAGTGCACAGAGTGCTTATCTCCACAAATTTGGTAACGGCTTTCCCCTCCTCTACTCTTCAAGAGAGGCTTCTGGGGCAATGGCTGCCTATCGTTTGTGTGAACTACATTTGTGAACTATATTAAAGCAGCAGGCCGTTGAAACCACAATTTGTGGGTCTTTCTGTGGACATACAGAGAATAATTTGTACCCCTGCGACCAAACAGCGCTGTGCCCAAATCCCAGAATGCCCATCTCTACCAGAGGCAGGGCAGGGGAAATAGGCCTCTAATCACAGTCCATCAGGTGTTATGACCCCACCACCCCCATACCCATAAGAAGTGAATTGATTCTAGTTGGGGGGGGAAATGTTATATATTTGACTGAATGTATCCTAGGAAGTACAGCAGACACATGAATATATAGCTTGGAAAACCTAGCAGTATGCTATAAGGTTTTGCATAGGCAAATTTAACTTGCTAACCAACAGTTACTAAATGAGTCATTCTCTCGGTGTCCTCACTGACGTCGGTCATCTAGTACACGGTGAGTTTCCCACAGATGAGCGGTCCTTGAGCAGTTTTTCAGTTATCTGGGAACACGCGAGGTTGCTGGTAGTCGCAGCTCTTTTTATTATAACGTAGCATATCTTGTTAGGGTTGTTAACAGTTCCGTTTTCTGTTGTTTTATTTCATTTTGTTTCCTTTGTAGTCCACATGAGTAACAATGTGGCAGTAAAGGACCTACCTCATTTAAAAATGAATCTTCAAAGTGAACCTTTTAAAAGACGCAGGGAACCTCAGATCACTGTTTTGTTCTTCTGTGCTATTAGAGCTACTTATTCCAGATTCTGCCATGCAAAGATCCAATTACTTTTTTTCCGACTACTTAACTACCTGTGCGTATGTCCACAGTGGAGCCTAAGGGGCCGTTTAAAAAGAGGCCTTTGTGAGCCACTGATTTAAACAACCCAGGAAACTACAGTACGTTTTCTCATTTGGGATATGTGACTATGCTGTGCATTTCCCTCTCATTTTCAACACTTACACATCTGGCTAAAAGAAGCTGCCACTTTATGAAAGAATACCCATAAATCAGCAAGGTTTTTTTTTCTTTCTCCATATTATGTGCCATCTCATTGAATACAAACAGGGAGGTTAATTGAAAGAGAGACGGAGGAGAAATTAAACAGTTAGAAGCAAACAAAAGTTCCCAATAGAAAGCAAAGGATATTCTTCATTAGTCATCTTACTGTCTTCATAAACTGTTCATGCTTTCATAAAACCATAGGCCTTTTGATAGTAAAATAGGTTACGAATTTAGAGTGTTCACTGAACACCCTATCTACTGACAAGATTCCATCTTGCTATTTTTATTAGTGTGTTCATATTTCCCTCTCGTTGTGAATCATGAGTTCGGCAAGTTGGGCGTATTAATCCTCGGGTTCACTGTCCCAAGTCCTTCTCCTTTCTGGGGTTAGACTTTGAAAAGTGATGCCTGCAGATGGAAAATGAAACAAAGGGAAATCTACTTCTAGCGATATTATGATTTAAAATAAATATTTTTTCCCTTCCTCCCCATAAAAGCATTTATGACTGTTGGGCCCTTTCATAAATAAAGGGGAGTTGGTTATATGAGAGAGCCACATCAAATGTTACTAGCAAATATTACTAGCATACTTTAATAGTAATAGCACCATCATCCTTTGTATGTGACCATTCCACAGGAAGGTCGAGTGATTATCCCACTCACGTTCCTACTGTTGTTTCTAACAAGATAGAAAAGATGTAAGAATATTTAGAGGGCCCAGAAGCAAGATAAAATATACCAAATATAATTAAGTGGTTTATAAATAAAAGTTGACATAATTGGAATACTGCATGGCTGTCTCCATATAAACGAGCCAGAACAGTTCCGTATCGATCAAGGTCAAGCCTGTGACCTGGGAGATACTTGTCTTGGCCTTAATTCAGTAAGTTCACTGTTGATGTATTTAACTGAAACCGGAATCTATAACCGCACAAAGGCAACTCCTTTGCTTTGACTCTCCCTATCCTTGCGTGGAAACGCTGGAAAACTACTCTTCTGGCCTGGTGGCTGGAGTTAGTGGACCATAGAAAGAATGCAAACGCCACGCCAGCCTCTGCTGAACAGATGGTGATACGCAGAATCCACATAAGTTGTAAGCGCAATGCAGCTGAAGATTCTGGGCAATGCTACGTCCTAAGTTTGCACATCTTGAGTCTTTCTAACCTGTAGCTTCCCCCAAGAGCTATTCTTTGTAGCGGTTGCGGAGAAAAAAAACCGTCCCCATAGCCTTCCCCTTGTAGCTGAGAGCACTGGAGGTTATAGATGAGATTGTGACCTGCAGGGGCGAGGGGAGCAGGGCTGGGGACTGAATAACACATTTGATTGCTGTCTACAAGGAAGTGTTGTTAGGAAGGTAGGGAAGGCCCAGATCTGTCTGTAGATGGGTGAATTATCTCCTGGAGATTGATTGGTATTTCCCATTGGTGTGTCCCATTTCCATACAGACAGAAATGGAGAAAATGGGCTCAAATTGTTAAGATGTTGTTTAGCTACAATGAGGAACCTCCTGTTGGAAGACATATTTAAATCCTGACACAAGATCCCAAAGAAAGGTTTTAATCTCGGTTCCTGGAAGCTTTGGGAATACCGTAATCATTTAGGCGTGAAACACTGGGGGTCTTGTTTGGTTCTTTTTGTGAATTTGAGGAATGTTTTTAAGAGGGGAATTTCTGGTAACTTTTTTCCATTCGCCAAGTCTCTTGAGTAGTGTCCCTATCTGAAGGACCCCTTGAGGTCTCTTGTGGTTCTAGAATTTCTTGATTTCTGCTTTATTTAGAAAATTACGAGATTTAAACAAGGGATTCCCCTTTTGTTCTGTTTCACTTAGCTTTTCGTTTTCCCTAAGGCATTTACATGTCTTTGTTACCTTTCATTTGTTCATTTATTTCTTTATCCATTAAGCAATTACTGATCATCTCATCTGTGATACTCTAATATTTTTTATGCAAGTTAGTGGTAACAGATGAAAAAAACAAAGCGTGGGCTCTGGAAGGAAAAAGAATACGTGTTGTCAAATCTGCTCTGTGATTGATCCACTATAACTTGTATAATGAAGCTATTGGTTACTGTAGGGCAGCGACCAGAGGGGAGAATACATGTGGATCCCCTGGGGTCCCGTCCCAGTCCCTGCTGCTTGCAATTTGGTTTCAGCCCTTTTATCAGTAGGAAAGCACTTGTTCCCTGCTTGTATCTGACTGACTGCCTACTCTATCATTGTGACCTTAGGCAAGTCATTTTTTGTTTTGGTTTTTTTTTTTTTTTCTCTCAACGTTTATTTATTTTTGAGACAACACAAGCAGGGGAGTGGCAGAGAGAGGGGGACAGAGGCAAATAGTGTTTGAGGCAAATACATTAGAGTTCTTATTCTGTGGTTAAGTATAAATGAGACGACTGCAATCCAGACAGTGTTTGGGATGTTGACTTCCAAAAATAAAGACACAAAACAAAATTGCTGTCCAACGTGAAATTTTCATTTCACTGTTACAAAATGTAACCTAGTCTCAAAATGGATATGGCTTAACAAGAAGTTAGTATGTTTGAGTTGAGGGTTTTGAGAGGTGTTGCTTTGAGAAAGAAAGGAAGGGAGGGAGGGAAGGAGGGAGGGAGAAAGAGAAGGAGAAGAAGAGGAAAGGAGAAGAAAGGGAAGGGAAGGGAGCGAGGGAAAGAGAAAGGTGGAGTCTATTTGGTATTTGTCTTCTCCCGATATCTCCAACACAGGGTTGTTTATTGAGCTACATTGATTTTCATGTACTTTCAGGCAATTCAAATGGAAATTTGGCCTAGGGGAAATCCTAATTCCTTTAAGCTACAAAAGACCAGCTATTTGTTTTTATTCTAATTCTTTAGTACATTGGGAAACAGGATCATTAATGATCACAAAGACATGCTTTGTTTGCTCAGACAAAACTTAGACTTACAGTACTCGGCATCCCTCTATTAAATACTATGGTTGCTCTGGGCTTTGGGATGCTGAAGATCAGAAATTGAAAATGAAATACACACAACCGGGGAGTTCTCTACTAAACAATATGGGGGTAAAAGAGAGAAAGATGAAAACTGTACCATTGTGGACAAAGCTTAGCCTCGTTGTTCTCGTTCTTATCTCTGGAGAACGCTGAAAGAATAGTATTTACGTTGTTACCTTTAAAAATAAGTGACGATCTGGGGGCGCCTGGGTGGCTCAGTCGGTTAAGCGTCCGACTTCAGCTCAGGTCACGATCTCGCGGTCCGTGAGTTCGAGCCCCATGTCGGGCTCTGGGCTGATGGCTCGGAGCCTGGAGCCTGCTTCCGATTCTGTGTCTCCCTCTCTCTCTGACCCTCCTCCGTTCATGCTCTGTCTCTCTCTGTCTCAAAAATAAATAAACATTAAAAAAAAATTTTTTTTTTTAAATAGGTGACGATTTGGTTTCACAAGTGACCACTCGGATACACTCTGATACTTCCCTTAGATTACAAAATCGATATTCTTTGTAACTTTTGCAATGTTCCCAAGTTGGGAATCATATTAACCATAATACAGAATGTGGAAATTCTACAAGTATCTTTCTGCATTTGTACTGAAACTTCGTAAGTCCCCCCTTAAACGAATACAGGGTACCACGTTGCACCTGCCAATGAGCGCTCTGGGAGACATCTGGCTTCCCGTCTGTCAGAGTGATGGAGTAGCTACAAAAGGGGTCTCCACTGCCTCCCACCTGAGTCCCTGGCGGGGCCAGCGACATACTTGTCATGAATCTGGTAAAGCTGAAGCCTCAGAGAGAACTGGAACACCTCGCTGGTGCGGGCCTTTCTTGCGAGAGGACCGCGGGGTTATATGGTCGCATGTTCATCGGAAACTTGCAAATCAGTTAGGGCCTTCATCTATTTCCTTTTCGACTTGCTTTCCATCACACTTTTCCTTGAGTAGGATGACACTGGAATGACTATGGGCACTTTGAGGATTCAGCTAAGGAGGCTCTGAGCTGGGGATACATTTAGTTTAGATTTAATTGGATATATTTATGAGGTGTGAAATCATTGCTGTCTGTGGTTGTTATTGCTAGCCATCCAGGAATATTCCTACCACCCGCTGCCTCACCTACTGACATGAAAGCACAGGGTCAGAGATTATATGAAGCTATGAATTAGTCCTGTGGAGCCCTGCACCAGAAGTAGATCGTGGAGGAGAAATAAGGTTCGAAATGTATGCAAACGGAAGTTAGTCTGTGGAAAATTCCTCTCGTCATCAGATATGTTGTAAAAGCGCCTAATCAAAAATGCCTAATTTCTCCTGTCAGAGATACACTTGGTACTGGGATGTCTGTAATTACAAACTTGCCACAATTTTCTCGTTTGACGAATATATCTTTTGAGCAATTGATCAGAATTCTGGCGTTTCTTAGGGCGCAGACATGTCAGCAGTGTTGCGAAATTGAGTTCATCGGGGTGTGAAGCCACACGTGCCGTGCATCGCAGGGTATCCGTGAATCTTATGAACATTCGAGAAAAAAAGTTCATGTTTATGTGACATGAAACACTGATATTGACAAAGATAATATAAAAGTCATAATATTCTGTGAGGATATCACAACAAAGTGGTTAATGAATGTCATCAATTCAAAGAGTGTTTAAGATTTGTTTATTATACAATAAAGTCTTCCTTTCTAGCAATAATGCCAAAAATTTATATGACATTAATAATAATTAAATTGAAACTTTTCTAAACTATCAGTAATGAAAACTATATTAAACAGTCGCAGTGAATAAAGACTGAATTATCTTTCTGTTCAGTCTATAGAAAGTATTACAAAATCGTTGTCTTATAAAGAAGCATTGGAAGAGTGAACAAAGCACAAAATTACAGAAGGAGAAATGTTTATTAGAGACATGACAGGCACTTAATAAAAAATGTTACATGCTTTTCTGATATTTGTGGTGTTTTCAGCTCAAAAATAATTTCCTTTGATTTCTTATTCTAAATACTCATTTTATACCTAATTTTCATATTCATAATTTGGTATTCTTTTCTTTTTTTAAAAATCCATTCATGTATTTATTTTGAGAGGGAGAGCAAGAGAGAGAGAGAGAGCGAGCATGCCAGGGAGTGCAGAGAGGGGGAGGTAGAGAGAGACAGAGAGAGAGAGACAGAGGGAACCCTAAGCAGGTTCCTCACTTTTAGCTCAGAGCCCAACTCGAGGCTAAATCTCACAAACCATGAGATCATGACCTGAGCCGAAATTAAGAGTTGGATGCTTAACCAGCTGAGCCACCCAGGTGCCCTTGGTACTCTTTTTCTTAATGAGAGCCCCCCAAGATGTATAATTTCAGACCCCATAAAACCTGCATCTACCTCTGTTCCCAGCTCTATGACTTGATAACTGTGTGATCTCGGGGAAGTCACTTAAGCTCCCTGTGCTACATTTTCCTCATCTGTAAAGTGGGAATGAAAATAGAGAGTCTCAGAGAGTCTTTGAGAGCATTAAATGACTTCACACATGGAGAAGAGCACTTAGGACACTTCCTGGCCCAAAATAAACACCATGTAGATGTTACTTATTGTTACTGTGGTTGCTGCTAGAGTTTGGGGACTGAGATTCATGAAGTTGACAGTGACCGATTCTTCCCTACTGAGTCTTGTCTTCACGCAGAGGAATTAGCCAACAGAAAAACAAGAGTCCGTGCTGGTTACGAGAACTGCTAGTCCCCTCCGCTTGCAGACACACTGAGTGGGGACAGAGATGCCTCGTGATCTGTCAAACGTGGTGGAGGGTGGGGCAGCAGGGGTCGGTACACATGGAGTTGAATGGAAGGAAATTCTAAGCCGACTTGGTTGACGGTAAAAATCCAGAGAAGCCAGAAAGCCTCCTGTGCGGTGCGCAGAAAAGAGATCCTTCTTAAGATCCTCTCTGTTCTGCTGTCCCGGTGACTCTAAGTAATTTGATGTGACAAAAAGGATAGCGATTCCTAAGAGAACCTTGAAAGCCCCTTAGAGCTCATTGAGTATCACCCATGTTCTGAGAACCAGGCTGACTTTTAGATGTCTGTTTTTTTCCTTTGAGATAACATTAGTACCCATTTGGGGCTTCCTAATATATATATTTTTTCATTTTAGTCTTATTTATTTAGATGTAGTACTTTATCCTGTAATCCCCTCAGAATGGGTTGGGTTGGGTTTTTTTTAATGTTTTTTTTTTTTTTTAATGTTTGAGAGTGAGAGAGAGAGAGAGAGAGAGAGAGAGAGCGAGCCAGGGTGGGAGACACAGAATCCGAAGCAGGCTCCAGGTTCTGAACTGTCAGCACAGAGCCCCACACGGGGGCCCGAACTCCCGAACCACGTGATCATGACCTGAGCCAAAGTCAGACGCTTACTCAACTGAGCCACCGAGGCGCAGCAGTTTTATTTATTTTTTAAGTAATCTCTACACTCACCGTGGGGCTCGAACTCACAACCCCGAGATCAGGAATCACGTGCTCCACAGAATGAGCCAGCCAGGTGCCCCTGCATATTTTTTTTTTTTTAATGAGGCGTTTTAGTCTCCTCTTTCGTAAAGACACAACACTAGTCCCTTGACCTTTCTGAACGGTGGAGGCCCTTGTCAGTGCTCCCTCTACTGGTTTCAGTCTTTTTTAAAACTGTCACAAAGGTAAATGCCGATGTTACTAGTGAATTGAACAATGTTCCGTTTTCCTGCATTTCGATGAAGAAGTGCTTGGATAAGGGGTGGCGTATTGGATGGCTAGTTTGATGTTTTAATTCGTCCAGCCTTCAGGTGGTTTTTCTCTTCAGCGCGTTAAGTTGTTCTTTTGTATCAGTTTGTTTTCCTTCCCAGGTACCAATTTCAGCACGAAAGGACGTGAAGTCAGGGGCTCAGTGTAGTCAGAGTCAGCCAGCAATGGCGGTCCTGGGCTTCTTCCACGGAGAGCTCGGTAGCCTGTATATATATATAAGCTTTATTTCCTATAAAGCTTGAGGGTTGTTAAAGTTTGACTCTGCTGACGTTTGGTGAAGGGCCTTCCGACTTTAACTTTTTGTTAGCAGCCCATCCTCCCTTGTTTTGTTAACCTGCCTGCACAAGTCAAGTAATGTCTCAAGAGCCCCAGTAGAATGACATCCCCCCGGGGGCGCCTGGGTGGCTCATTTGGTTAAGCGTCCCACTTCGGCTCAGGTCATGATCTTGTGGTTCATGAGTTCAAGCCCTGCATTGGGCTCTGTGCTGACAGCTCAGAGCCTGAGGCCTGTTTCAGATTCTGTGTCTCCCTCTCTCTGACCCTCCCCCGTTCATTCTCTCTCTCTCTCTCTCTCTCTCTCTCTCTCTCTCCTTCTCACAAATAAACATTTAAAAAACAACTTTAGAATTACACCCTCCGTCTGACAAATCCTCAAGAAAATTTGTATTTGAATCTTCACAGAACTCTTGCACTGTGACCGTCTTTGCTGTGTGTCAGGGAAATCATAGTCCCAAGGGCCATCTTGATATAAATGTTCTCTCATCATGTTGATGATTTGTTTCTCAAGACATCAGTTTCTTTGCCCCTAAGAATGGGAGTAACTATAGACATAAACATATAGACATAAACAACTTTTACTATTGACGTCAGGCACTTGAGTGTCCCTTTTGCTCTGTCCCATCTTCCATGCTATAATTTATCCTCACTAAATAGAGGTAGTGGCCTAAAGCCGAGTCAGAGTTTTTCTTCACAGGGTAGCAATGTCCCCAAGAGGTAAACTTCAGTGACGGTTATATTGTTTTGGGAAATGTTAAATGTGTTCTATACTTTAGAAAAGGGACTGTTTTTTTTTAGAGTTTCTAAAACCCAGTTCTGAATGCAGTATCTGTTTTGTGGGTGAATGTATTTGGACGTAACATGTGTCTTTCCATGTGGATGATTTACACATGGCCTACAAGCATAGGAATTTTGAGTTCTTTAGAAGAAATATGCTTCACGTACTTCAGGGTCATAGAATAATGAGTTCTATACTGTGATTGGTATTTGTGTACAGATTCTCCCTCCCATCTGCCTCCTGTGGTGTTCCATGGGTCTCAATAGCTGCTATAAATTGATCGTACTCCTACTCAGCTTACTATAAGTGCCACCGGCTATAAAGGCTGTATGTTCAGAGAAAAAAATGGAGGAATAAATCCACTGTCATTTTTCTCAAATCAGAGCAGTCTATAAGAAAATGCTGATTATTTATGTTGTTTTATGATGGCTTAGATATCATTGAAGTATGCCTGATGTCTTTAGAATTGATCAACCTGATTCCTTTTTTTTTTTTTTTTTTACTATCTTGTGTTTATTTCCCACCATGAACTTAGTGGTTTTCTAGCTAGTTTTTCTTTTCAGTCTCCCAAAATGATTTACTGTGCAGGTGCTTAGGGGAATAGTTTATAAATCATAATTATTATATTACAGAAAATTTTGAATCTGTTACTTTGAATTAAAATATTAGAGGCACCTGGGGGGCTTAGTCGGTTAAGCGTCCGACTTGGGCTCAGGTCATGATCTCATGACTTGTGAGTTCAAGCCCCGCGCCGGGCTCTGTGCTAACAGCTCAGAGCCTGGAGCCTGCTTCAGATTCTGTGTCTCCCTTTATCTCTGCCCCTCCCCCGCGCACACTCTCTCTCTCTCTCTCTCTCTCTCTCTGTCTCTCTCTCGCTCACAAAAAAATAAATAAATAAACATTAAAAAAAATGTTAGATGCCATAACAGATTTTTTAAGTATGAATCTATCCATACCCAGGAGTTCCCTTTTGCTTTTTAAACCTCATTTCTCATCTGAAGTCCATTTAAATTGTCTTTTAAAAGTTTATGGAGAGACATGGTGTCTGAATACACACCAGTTATATGTCAAATTTATATTGTTTTATTAACAGCCTGCCATTGTGTTTCTTTACTGATATACAGCGGTATTTTTTTCCACTTGGAACACTTCATTGATTTGCATCTCTTAAAAAGCATCTAAGACCTTAATTTCCACCAAAATCTAGTATACAGGAGGTTTTAAAGTTCAGTTGACTGGGTATACAACTTAACTAGAAATAAAGATGAAAAACACTCCTTTCAACTCTTGCCAAGTTCATCAGAAGGCTTCGATGAGAGGTTTAGGTTCAAGGTATTTGGGCGTGACAACATTATGTTGTCAGCTGTTTAACAATGCTGGCAAGGAGGAGACAGACCGTAAGTAGCGTCAGATTATTCCATTTTCCCTAATATGTCCATTCTCCCTAAAACTCGAGCCAGGTAACTGTGGAGAGTTAATGTGGATTTTAAGTAATTTTCATTGTATGTAGAGATCCTTATTACCCCAGTGGAGTAAGTAAAAAGTCAGAACTTTGCACTCGGTTTAATGTAAGGGTGGACGAATGAGGCGCACAATTTTAAGGGATAGGATTCCTTCCCGCGATGGCACATTGGTATCCTTACAATGGCAGATTTTATCTCTGTCATTTCTCGAATGTGACAAGTTGAGAAGAGCCTTTATTCATCTTAGCTCAGTTCCTTTTCCACCTACCAGTTTTTAAAATACAAGCTTCTTAATGGTGTTCGTCCATACAGAAGCCATGACTCTTCTGTCTTTTCATATTTAACATATTATCTTCACAGATTATGGTGTGACTAGAGCCAGTTTGGTTTTTTTTTTTCATTCACTCTTCTTCATGATGGGTTGGTTCACTGACCCTCTCCTTTTTGAGTGCCTCTTTAGTGAAGCTGGAAAACAGCTGTCTGAAATATGCTATTATTTCTGGGGTTTAGCCGCCATGTGCCTTGGATAAATTAAGGAGCAGTCAAAGGAAGTCCATAAATATGAATACTTTGCCAGCTGCTTTTCCATTAAACTCTGTTGGTTGAATGAAATTAGCAAATAATTATGTTGGTGGGGAATCTACTATATCCAAATGCAATATAATGTCTTCCTTTAACAACAGAGCTTAATTTTTTCCTGTACACCAAATTAGTTTTTAGGGTAATCTACATTGCAAATTGGCCGATTTGCATTAGAACTATGCCTACTTGTTCTGATTTGTCAACACCTCTTTTTTTAAAAAGTCTTTAACATCGAGCATGGGTGGGTAAGACCATCTGCTTACAGAGCTTGCCTGCAGCTCTGTCACTTAACACATGAGACAGGTTACAGCTGTTTAATTGTTATGATGCTGAATGATTATCATTCTATTCAAAATTAATATTTATATATGTGTGCATAGAAAGCATGTGGTTAAACATAAGTGATCTAATTGTGAATTAATGGCGTTAGGTATTCATTAATTAGTCCCCCCCATGAACAGTGAAGGGTAAAATAATGCTTTTCACATGCACTCCAACTCTTGGCTTTTAAGACGAGTCCCCAGGAGTGATGATTATGCATGTGAGTAATCCCCTCCAAATACACTGGTGTAAGCAAGGAAAAAAAAAATCACCATATAGCCGCCATTAAAAACAAAGGGAAAACTATCTATATGTTTATTACCCATACGCTAACTCTTTCCTGCCCCTAAAAGCATTATCCTCTGAACTGTGACCAGTGTAAATACAAGCCACGTAGTAAGAGCCTAGACGTACGTCAGTTATGACTGTATATACCAGCATATCACCCTCAATGACTACCACTAGCCCATGGGGAAGCTTGCTCAGCCCGCAGTGGACTTCCCCGGCGTAAGGAATGGTGACGCACAGACACATCATTTTGCTCCAGAAGTTAGCAACACATATTCCATCCTGTCTGCTCAGTCCATTTCATAATGGAAAACAAAATGAAAAGTTTTCAGCAAAATTGCGGTATGATGACGGAGGTATGCGTGTAAAAGAGGATATTTAAATGCCTCCGTTTCCAGGTAGTTACCGTCAAAGTGACTTGTGTTTGTATTTATACAGATATTGGTACGCCTTTAGAAACTACTGACTTACCTGGCTGAAATACAATGACTAATGAGGGAACGCAAAATCTACAAGGACAAGTTGCGATTTGTTCTTTATTCCAAAAAGCTGAATCACGTTTGATTGGCTGTTGTGCGGTAACAAATGATGTCAGCGATGTCTCAGTGATAACGTGTTCACGTCTTTAGTTCAGCAAAATTTAAATTATAACTGATGACTGGACCCATGATTTGCCAAGATAAGAGTACCAACCGCAGCAACAAGAACAGCTTGAGGAAAATTAATTTATATTGTGAAAGATCGAAGAAAATTGTAACCCATGATAGAAGACTCTACATGCCTCCTTCCAGAATTTAAACTTACTTCGCATTTTTTTCTCGGCTGAAATGAGTAGGCTGACCCATGTGTAGACCGGTACTTGACCAGTACCGGCAAAGTGTAGTGCTCAACATGCAAATGTATTTTTTTTTTTTAACATTTGTTTATTTTTGAGAGAGACAGAGTGCGAGTGGGGGAGGGGCAGAGAGAGAGAGACACAGAACTTGAGACACAGAACTTGAAGCTCCAGGCTCCAAGCTGTCAGCACAGCCGACACGGGGCTCAAACCCACAAATCGTGAGATCGTGACCTGAGCCAAAGTCAAGCGCTTAACTGACTGAGCCACCCAGACACCCCCCAAAACCCAAGTTTAAACTTCTGTGCACACTCTTCTGTCACCCACCAATAAAATCTCTGTAAATCACTTTTGATGCATCTACGCATCTATGAGATACATCTATGAGATAGATTTATCTCTGTAAATCACTTTTTTTTTTAATTTTATTTTTTAATGTTTATTTATTTTTGAGACAGAGACAGACAGAGCATGAACAGGGGAGGGTCAGAGAGATAGGGAGACACAGAATCTGAAACAGGCTCCAGGCTCTGAGCTGTCAGCACAGAGCCCGACGCGGGGCTCGAACTCACGGACCGCGAGATCATGACCTGAGCCAAAGTCGGACGCTTAACCGACTGAGCCACCCAGGCGCCCCTGTAAATCACTTTTGATGCATCTATGATTTATCTATGACTTTCCCAAAAGAAGTTACCATTTGTCCTAGGGGAGGTAAAGATTATTCAGTTATGTTTTTATTGTTTTTCCTGATATGTTCGAGAAAACCAGTAAGAGGAAGACCCGATGTATTTTGCACAATTATTTACAAGTCTTATTCTGTGCATTTTTCTTAAATATTAAATTTTATGCACAGGCAAAACTAACGCAACCAAGAAATTATATGCATTGCAATTGATCAGATCAGTGGGTTATTTTTATGGTTTCCTGCCACTGGACTGGCTTGGAGCACACAAACACCACCCTAATAATTGGCAAAACCAAGTTCATCGTATCAATTGAAGAGCCGAATAGTCATCTAGCGTGAAAAATATTCGCGTTACCGTTTGTATTGATTAATGTTAAGAGCTGTCTCTGGGTAGTTTCGGTCCCCAGTCAGGGCGCTAAAACATAGCCTGATTATTTTTCAATCTAGGAAATCCTCAGAAAGTGTGGTTTTGTTTATGTCGTGCAGTGAACCCAGACAGGGAGTACAAACGTGCTACTGACGTGGTTACGTGTATGGCCCGGGGGCTGAAGTCGTGCCGTGTGCAAAGACCACCCCAAGCCGGCCGTATCCCACGCTAACCGATGCTCATCTCTTTGCGTGGCTGTGTCCGTGCCAGCGTTAGTGAGTGTGCCGTGTGGACTCTTGAGTGTCCCCGTGCCGCTCCATCATGTGGACGTAGCTCATGGTCAGGCAGGAAATTCTGTGTGGAAGGAAAATACCAAATATTTTTCTATCCGTTACCCTTACAGAGCTTTGCAGCTTCTGATGGCACTTTGCCCAGCAAGGCTAACTTTATAAAATTTGGTTTCTGGCAGAGCACCTTTTCCATAGAACCTATTTTTTTTTTTTCTGGACTGATTTAAATCAGGGAAAATATTATTTCACTCTTTTAGAAGGTTCTCAGGTTAGTGTTCCAAACTGAAAAGTGGTATTTCGCGTGGGCAGCTGCGCGGAAGAAGCAGTGTATTTGTACAGATACTTTGTTCGCCACATTTCCAACCCACAAAAGGAATAAAATATGTGAAGTTTCAGAAACAATTTATTTGAAACAGGTTGTTTTCAAAAGCGCATTGCCGATTTTAGGGGCGCGAGAGCTCTTTGAAACAACACGTGCACGTGCGCGCGTCCACAAACATACACGAACTGTTTTTCTTTGCTGGCACGGCCTCACTTTCTAGTCGTTACAGTTCAAGTTTAGTGACTCTTCTAAAGAGGATAAAATTCTTGTGATGTTTTATCCTGGTCTTAGATTGAGAATTTTATGGCGAGGGAGAACATATTGTCAGGGGCCCGAGTAAATTGTTTTATGGAATGTAAAATTACATCGCTGCCATAATCCTTTATGACAAGGTAATCCGTAATTGGCAGTGGGCCCCAGTCAAGGAACGTGGAACCAATGGGTGTGCAGCTTGCACACTGATTTAAACACTCACTGGTTGGAATAAATGGATTTAATATGTACTTATTGCAGATTGTTGCTTTTCTGTCATCCTCCAGGAACTGGTAGTGAATAACCTAAGAAGGATACCTACTTACAACTTTAATGAGATACTAATGTGAATCATTTTTTTAAGTCTGTGTCATAAAGAATGAGGAGACACACAATGCTAAATTAAAATGTGTCCTCGATTCCAAGGACGTTGCAGTAATCGCCATAGTGGAGAATATGTCTGTATTTCATTATGTGCCCATCTGATTGAATTATCCTCTCTTGAAGACGGGCCCTTAAGATGTTAATGTTGTAATTAAACTGAGAAATACTTCCAGCTTCCGGATTCGGTGTTATTTGCCTATGTCTGGGCTCTGCCCAGGAGTCCATTCAGTGGCCCAGTGAAAATACTGTTCTGTTTAATACGCTCCAACCAAGCATATTGTCGACAGTGAAAACAATGTGAGTAGTTCATAACCATACGCATCACCAACTACGTATACACAGACTATTTCTATTTTTCCCTTGGGAGCTGTCTAACGTATATACAACCAACTTGGTTTGCCTTTGTTTCTTCTTTGTGTTTTGAAGAATCCCTTTGACAGTAAAAGGAAAGCAAACTTGGCCTTAATCATATTCTGTGTAGACCTCCAAATATCCCAGTTCTTCCTCAAAGCAGACATATATACTCCTTTGACCTCATATTTAAATGGGCAACTATCTTTAGGATCACCACTCAAAAGATATTTCTTTGTACAGAATTTTACCTAACTGAACTATCACTGTCCTTTTGTTGTTCAAACTCACTTGCTTTAAGTTTTTCCTGGTTTTATCCCTCAGTCTTAATATCTTGCCAATTGGTTTTTCCAACTTTGGGTTTTATGAACAGGTTATAGCATATATCATAAAGCTTTCTTGAGTCTACATAAGGTACTCTTACTTTTTTTTTTTTTAATTTTTTTTTTTCAACGTTTATTTATTTTTGGGACAGAGAGAGACAGAGCATGAACGGGGGAGGGGCAGAGAGAGAGGGAGACACAGAATCTGAAACAGGCTCCAGGCTCTGAGCCATCAGCCCAGAGCCTAATGCGGGGCTCGAACTCACGGACCGTGAGATTGTGACCTGGCTGAAGTTGGACGCTTAACCGACTGCGCCACCCAGGCGCCCCAAGGTACTCTTACTTTTGAAGCTGTGTCAATAGGTTGATATTTCAAATTAGTTTGGATTCTGATCTTACTTCCTGGGCCCCCCTTTAATTGCCAATGTTGAATTAACGATTTCCACGGGTTTTTTTTTTCGTCTTATGTTTTCATTCAAGTAAATTTATCAACCATTCCATAAAAAGATGATGCTTCTAATCTACCTTACGTGGGTACGCCGTTCTGACTCTTGTTGTAAATATAGCTTATTTATTAAGTCTGTGGCCACGGACTGCCTGGTTGGTATTTTGGTGTTGCCACTCGCTAGCATTTTGACCTTGAGGAAGTTATTTCACTGTACCTCGGTTTCTTCATTTGTGAACCAGGGAAGGTAATAAAAGTACCTGTTGCCCTGTAGGTGGTGACAGTTAAGTCAGCGTCTCATGTACAGTGCTTGGCATGGTTTTCAGCACCTAGAGTAGCAAATGGTATTTATTGTTAATACTACTGTGTGTAATTGGGTTGGATGGATTGCACGAAGGGAGAGGAACAGGTGCGTGAAGGAGGGGGAGGGTTTAGGAAATGAGGTATTGCTCACACGTGGTTCTTTCTCAAAAAGTATTACTGTTATTCATCATATATCTGTGTCTGTATTATTCAAAGAATTTCTTCAAAAGCTGCAAACACATGTACGACACCCTAGAGCCGCCATAATAAGTACATTTAATCATTTTGTTCAGCAGATATTAAGAATCCCTTGTGAGCCAGCCAGTGGGAATATGGGAATTAGCATGGCCTTGGAGTTGACATTTCTAATGGAGATTTACACATTCGGTCTCCTCTATCTATATATCAATAAAGCCTTGTATTTTTATGGCATCTCTTAATGAATTGATCACAGCTAGTTCTTGATTCAACCCTTCTCCTTTTACATTTGCCCTTGTGATCATACCCCTGGACTTCTTCCATGAGAAGCGCTCAGGGAGAAAAAAAAGGAAGAATCAGATAACCAAAGGAAATGGAGGGAGGAGGGTGCCCATAATTTTGATAGATAAGCAGACGAGGCGACAACCTATAGGTAGAAATTCCAAAAGTGTTGCTATTCCTTTCTAGTCTACACATAAAAACCGTACAGGACTAAATATGAGCAAGGTCCCTCCTAAGGGGCCTTAGACTCCCGATCGTTAGAAAGGGGTACAGACAAGAGTAGATCATTTTGTGTGCACCTCCATTCATCGTCCCCAAAACATGAAGTGGGAAGATACGGTCATCAGGGGCTTTGAAAAGAGAAATCGTTCTTTTTGAAAAGAAGTACCCAGAGGGGAGTCTATGAAAAGGACACAGTACCACTCATTTGCTTTGGTGATCCTGGAGGTTTATGGGCTAATCCCATCACGAAAATATTTGTGATGACCCAAACCTTTCTTCCACATCTACGGTTTCGCAGAGTCTTTGCCCACCTGATCCAGCAAGTAGACCAGGGACCGCCAACGCGTGGGCTCGAAACCCGACTCGTCGTCTCATGTGTTACGTTCTAGAGATGACTGTGGATCTGAATGTATTCGGAAAGAGAGACAGTAGACAATGAAGACCAAGAAATAGCTCTGACGTCTGAAAGACACTCACTCGTCTGCATTCTGCCATTTACGTCAGATCCACCGGGCCATTTCCCAAGGAAGCCGTGTAGGAGGCAGCTAGGAGACAGCAGAAGCACCCTATGGCCGATGAGAAAGTAGTATCTATTTCCTGTTAGGTCGGGAATAATTGCAAAGTACTTGCGAGCCGGAAGAGGCATGCTGACCGAGATTGCTAGGCTGTGACCTTGCACACATGTCTCTCCCTCTTCAGTCTCTGCATCTGCACTTACTGTATCAGCTGTATTTATATCGCAGGGTTGTGGGAGAGATCAAATGAGAGATAGAGAGCGCTTAGAGCAGTACCCGGCGCAAAGTCAGCCTCTGTTATCATCCTCAGGGAGGAGAGCTGGGTTCACGGCACTTCATGTGTGTCCCCTGGATTATCGTGAACCGGGACAGGGACCTGGAGCAGAACGAGAAATTTGGAAATCGTTAATACATCAGACAAGTGTTCACAGTCTACGATTTATAGAACCAGAGCCCATGGAAGAGCTAAAAATCATAGCATTTTGTGTGTGCATTGTGTGCATTGTTTCTCGGGGGAGAGTCTGTAACTCCTGCTACTTTTCTCACTGACCCGAGACCCCAGAAAGATTAAGAATCACTGTCTTACAGGAAATACGGTAATACCCCCCCACCCCCTATTCCCACATGGGTCTTTTTAAAAGATAAATAATTGAAACTCCCGGGAAAGTGTTTTATGAATACAACATTTTACTGGAGAATAGTTTTTTAAAAGGGCTCCATTTTATATGTCTGGCACTCATTTTTATAAGAGTTTTCTTCTATAAAACAAATTTGAAACTTTTGGTGAGTAGGTCTAATAGGAAGGACTTGGTTTTGGTGTCAGAATACACTCATTCGTTTTCAAAGAAATTTTTTTGCAACTTAATGTGCATTTCAGCAACTGTTAGGAATATTAATTTTTAAATATACTGTATTATTTTTACGATTATTGTTCCTAATGGCTTCGTACGACGTGCCTGCATTTTTCTGATTATTTCCTGTCGTGGCTTATCTAATGATGTTTTTATTGTTGCAATTATGATTTTTAATAATCATTTGAACCCCATCTATCGACATCTCCTTTTAACATCTTTATTCTGCAGCACGAGCCTTTTGTGGTAGTGTCAGAAATGTTAATCTTCGAGGACAAAATACACGTGGTGGTTTTTACCCCTTTTCTCCATTAGTTTTAAACTAACACCTCACAGTTATTCCCTAGGATATAAAATGCAAATGTCAAATCTTAGTGTCTCTTTCTCAGTACAGATATTATTCTTTTGGTTGGGTTTTAACCGTTTGCAAAATTTATTTATGTTAAGCATTTTTCATATTTAAAGTGGCATATGAATTTTAACCTGCTATACATTTTAAATATATTTTCTAATTTCATCACCACTTTTGTTGTTCTCTTGACCTGATGAGAAACCTGCCGTTACTTTTAATCAAACCACTGTTTTGTGTAATTGATTGTTTGCTAAGATAATGGGATTGGCGGGATTAGAAATAATTCATTCCTCCTTTCAAACTACTAATCCAGATCAGGATTAATTACATTCCTTATTTTGGTTGCATTAACTGAAGTGGACCCAATGTAAAAGCAAACAGCTCTCCAGCTAGATCCGCGTGATGACTTTTTATAAATTCAGAATTCCTCCAAAAGTACTACCCTATCTGAATCGGAAACTCCGGAGTTTTTAAAGGCACTTTGTTTCTGTTTAGATCATCAGTGGAGCTATTATGAGGCTCTCCTAGATTATATAGTGTTCGGAAGGGATTATTGAGAAGTTACATGAATGATGTTATCCAATGGTACGTTTTTGCTTTAACGTTTGAAAATAGAATTGTTTTATTAAGTTATAATTTCCGAGTAGTACCTGAGAGTGTTGCCTCACCTTAATTTCCCCTGCAGTATGTTGTCAATTAGTTATGAACACACTTATTTTTAAATGCAATTCAGAAGCCTCTAATGGAGTCCTGTGGCAACATGAAGAATCCTTTTACATCCACGGGCACACATGTGTCAGAAGCGTTTACGGTTTTGTTTCTGCACACGACAGAACTACCAAACCTGTTAGAGCTTAAATCGTTCTGTTAGGAGTTCGGTTTTCACTTGCATGTGTCAGTAACGAAAAATAATCAACAGAAGCATCTTTGAAAAGCAATTTTAGATCATTAAAGATGTATGAATTTTGACAAAGCAGGCAGATTTCAGGCTTATTAAGAATATATTACGTCTCTCTGCTGGTGAAGCCCAAGAGAGGTATTTCTGCCTCTGTTCAAGAGAAAAGGTGTAGCCTCATTGTAACCTCATGAAAGATTAAATGGACAGGTCCAGTGAAAGACTCCAGTCTTAATCCTGTTTCTACAGAGCGGTTGTGAGAAACAGCTTATTCCAGGCTGGATCCTGAAAAGAAACAGGACCTTGGAACAGTCTGTATTTCCTCATGGACTGACCACGTATGCGATGCGTCACTGCCCATCCTCTGTGTGGTCAAGGGCTGCTGGGTAATCATTCTCTGCACAGTGTACACGTGCCTTTTTCATAGTATAGTAGGTTTGCTCCATTTGCTTAAGGATTCAAAATAACCTCCCTTTTTTGTTTATTCAACGCGGAAGTTTGATAATATGTAAATCCACAAGTCATTCGAGACAGAAGGTGAGGGAAGCACGATTTCTGTGGGTTCATCTCTCAGGTTGAAGAAAGACAGCATCAGAACACGCGTAAATGGTTCCTCCAGGGCTCCCGTGTGGTCCTTTTCGCCCTTCATTGTGCAACCCTTAAGAAACTGCTTTGCTAAAAACGAACTTGGAAACGTTAGAATTATTTTCTACCCCTGCTAAAAGTTTCTTTGTGGGCCTCACAGTTGTAAATTTCCCAACTTCTTTAGTGAAAAGAGCCCTCGCCGTTGTAAATTTCCCAATTTCGTAAGTACAAAGAATTAATTCCATTTGTTCTCCTTAGCCATTAAAGGATAATCTCAAGACGGAGCAGGGTGGGGGCATTCCAACTCACCTGGGAAAGGTAGTGTTACCTGCATACTGTCCTTGCACATGCGGAGTGTTTCCTGGAATCATGACCACATGAGCTGAAACGTGGATATATTGCAGTGTTAGAAGATCATGAAGTACATCTCTGTCGTGTGATGTGAATCTTATGTCGGCTGCAGCTACTCAATTTGCATGTAAATTCTGAAAATTTCCTTGTCCCATGTGACACTTCTGAAATGTCTGTCTGTTCTTTTTTTTCCTTTTTAATTTCTCAAGCTCACTATTTGGATAAGATAGTTAAAGGTACTGTATACTTGCTCTTTGTTGACATATCTCCATATATATCTCTATATAACTGTGTATCAGATCATACTAGGTATGAAATTAGACTGTTTCTCATGCATATTTTTGTAAATTATAAATGAGGCTTACATTATGTGAAATGCCTTGGATTTAAAGGACTGAGACTTCAGTGTCTGTGTCTCATTTTTATAATTTTGGGTTATCACAGATTTCATCCCTATGTAAGAGCATTAGTTTTCACTGGAACCAAAAACTGAAGATAACAGTATATTTGCTGTTTTTTGTTTATGTTTCTTTCTTTCTTTTTTTTTTTTTTTTTTTTTTTTTTGCCCTAAGAGCTTCGCTGTTGGCAGTTCAGCTAATGAGCCTTAAATCCTGCCTTGAAGAATCACAAACGCTTACTCTCTTATCACAGAATAAGAAATTGTCAATCTAAAGAAGATTCTGGATAATATATGTTGAGAGCAATCTCATTTATCCTTATATGGAAACTTCTTTGGCTTCTTCTAAATGTTTCAAAATATATGTGATATCATAATTTATGTTCTGTTATTTTCTGAAAAACAACAAAATTACCGTGCATTCCGTAAAACAGAAATGATAACATGGCTCAGCAGAAAACAGCAGATTCTCGTCTCTTCAGTTCTCGTAGAAATAGGTGGAAAATATTTTTTCAGAAGAGAAAACTCCCTCCCCCTTTCTCCTCAGATTACCTATTTTCTATTCCTTGTTTGTGCTTTTCATTAGAATATGACAATATTCATGGCAATATCCGGGCTTTCATATAATAACTCTTGGGTGCGTGCAGTCAGCTGTGGCACCTGTCAGTGGGACGATTAAATCTTCCTTTGTCGTTAAAAATAAAACAAAAACGTTTGGAAGGAAAATTCACCTTTTAGATATTGAAAATCCATAAATGCAGATGGTAATTGTCTGAAAGAAAAGAAGCAGCAGAATTAATCCTATCCTGACCTGATGGTATCCATAAGTATAATTTCATTTTACCCTGCCACAAGAGACTGTCAGAACACTCTTCTGTCTATTAGCTCTAATCTTAAGAGACAGACTGTCTCTTGGAGATATTTTCATTTCAAGTGCCACAGTGGAGGAGGGGAAACCGATATATGAATAATTCTTTTAATACAGACATAAAACAAACATCTTTAAACAGATCGTTCCCTTAAATTTCGTCACCGAGACAAGAGTAGCATTCTAATTATAAGAAGCCGGGTAACAAACCCCAGTGGCTATAGCAAGCACTTTGGGCCACTATGTATTTCGCGCCAAATTATGAATAATTCAGTCCAAAGAGTTCTGATTAATAGCCCATTATTCTTATAATTTTGGAGCATTTCTATCCTTGTTTCTGTCAGTGTCCCATCACACTCATAGACCAGAACACCAGAGACCGGAATTTACCTAAGTGTCATCCTCATAAACAGATCATTTGGCTGCCAGATATCATCAGTAGGAAGTGGCAAAAATTGTTTTTTTTTTTTTAATGTCATGTTAGACTGAAACAATTATAGATTTTGGATATATTAAATTATTTTAATTGTTTCCCAAATTTTCCCTCCTTGCCCATAAAAGCAGACAAGATAGGATATAAAGGTAACAGCATAAAAGCCTTAGGGAGATTGTCACAAAATATCACTCTTCGCTATCTGTCTTGAAGCACGTCACTACCGTGTTTTTGTTCAGTCTCTCAATGTTTTATTGTGGTCCTTATGGTATTTCATTTTGTCCGTCCTAAGTAATCAAATATGCACAGCTATTACATTTAGTTGGAAATCCTGTCGGTCCTGTCCCATCCGTATGCAGCCTGAATCCTGATGTTTGTTAGAATAGACGCTAAAGCTGCTTCACTATTTCCTGGGCTTTGCTTATTCTGTGAAAAGGAATGTACTCTTGGCATAAAGTATAGTCATCAATCCTGGCCTATACTTTGTGCACCTATTTAATGCACTGTAATTTCACATGAAGGTACGGCAACTCTGAGGCCAGATAAAATTAACGTTCTCTTGTTAACATCGTTCGCGTCCTCATACCGGCTTCCGTGCTTCTGAATTTAGAGGGAATTTTTTAAAGCAACAAGGTGCTTTAAGAAGGCACGTCCTGATGAGTGACCGCTACCGTTTACAACAGATCGAAAATCTATGCCAGGGATTCTGAAATTACCTTGTCGAGGTGCTTTTTCACACCATACAATCAACCTTGCTGCTTTGCCAAAGGAAAAAAAAAAAAAAATTAAGTTAATTTTGTCTGGCCCGCAGCTAGTTAGTGGATTGTCGCATATATTTCTGTCCTGCACAGGTAAGTGGTGTCTCAAGGGTCAGGCCAATCAAAGATGCCACTTGGATAAGAATTAGATTCCTTAGAGACTGTTGCTGTTTCTATCCATGTGCAATTACAGTATTTGTGCTGTTTACAAAGGCCTGTTCCCACTAAGTGTCCCTTATCTGTTTATTTCAGGTGCAAAAACGTTCAATCCTCAAATCGCTTGTGTTTTCCTTCTTTGTCTCCTTTGACAGAGGGTTGTCCTGGTCTGTGCAACAGTAATGGGAGATGCACGCTGGACCAAAACGGCTGGCATTGTGTCTGCCAGCCAGGGTGGAGAGGAGCGGGATGTGATGTGGCCATGGAGACTCTCTGCACAGACAGTAAGGACAACGAAGGAGGTAAGCGATGCCGAGCGTGAAAACGAGCGCGCGCCAGAGCGCGGGTTCGTAAGTTACACAGTTACCCGGGTGCCAAAAAAACCCGACCCGTACGTGACGTGGACTGAAAACCATAGGCGCGCCGATAGAGTGATTTTGCTGTTTTCTCTGAAACAAATGCAAGCAGATTCTCATCCAGGGAAAAGGCAAGGGAACCACGCTGCTTACTATATGAAGTCCGTTGTTCTCCATTGCTTTGCCTCACCTCCAGGTGACGACTCTCCTCACCACAGCGCAGGCAGTGTTTTAATAACTAAACGTTCCAAAACAACGCGGGGCACTTCGCAGGCTCTCCGGATGAAAGGCGGGGGTGGAGAAAAGTCAAATAGGAAGGAAAGAAAACAATCTCCCTGAAGCTGCGTTCTCGGCGTCTTTTCATCCTAAACGTCACAGCCGGCTAGAGAATCGCCATAGGCCACCCAGTGTAGGCCCTTGGTTAAGAAATCATTCTTTCCCCTGTTGCGCCCATCCTTCCATCCTCCGTGCTACTGTCTTCCAATTTCGGGAGGATAAGGAGGGAGAGCTGGGGATTACTTCTCCGGCGGTAAAACAGGTGCACCTGACAGCTGCTGAGTTTGGGCATAGCCTTAGGACTGAGTTTTCGGAGGGATTCGGTTCCTATCGGGGGCTCCGCGGTCCCTTGCTCTGTGAGTGAGGATGGTTGCCTACCCGCTCCTTCGTTCCACCTGCTCTTTAGGGAATGTCCACGTGAGCAGTAGAGTGTGGGGAAAGGTGCAGGTTTAGGAGACAGATCTTCACTCTGCCCGGTGCCTACGAGACTTGACAATTGCTTCATCTGTAAAATAGCAACAGTAGAGTTTGGTCAAGGACTGAGGGAGAGCCTGTATGCAAGGTGCTTAGCATGCGGCACGCACGTAGTAAGTCGTAAGTAGCAGCCGCTGTTACTCAGTCTTCCTTTTGCTTTCATCTGGCCTCGTTGAAATTCATAGGAGGTTGTCAGGGAAGATTTAACAGTCTTCTCTTTCCTGCATAGAGTGGACCTAACTACTGTTCTCTAGGAAGCAGAGTGACCAGAACCAACCTTCAACCTCCCCATCACGCACATGCACACACGTACACATGCACACACACATACACACACAGGCATGTGGACATACACGCACATGCACAAACACAGGCACGTGCACAGACATTCACACACAAGCACACGTGCACATGCACGCAGACATGTGGACACACACACACATGCACACACACAGGCACAGCATGCACACACACACACACACATGCACACACTAGCTTGTGCCTACCGCCATTCTCAAGCCAAATGTTGTTTGTGCCTCGTCTTCCTGACAACGGCTGCCATTCTCCCCTTAGTTGCTAGCAGACTCTTCAGTTTTTCCCTATTTTTTTTAACCTGGACCGTCTAGAAATTTGAGCCACAATTTTCAGCCAAAGCCTCTTTTCCTTTTGCTCCTGATAGATATGGTGGTCCTTAGCCCTCAGAGCCTTTTCTGCCTAATGATACCTTGTCGCCTCCATCCCCCTTAACCGTGCGCTTTGTAGGAATGGCAGCCTTAATCCTCTCCCACCGCAGCCCAGATGACAGCTTTCCTCCCTGCTTTTCCCCAAGAAGCCCCTGCCCCATTGTTTTCTGTTGCCTGGGGAGGGAGGAGAGCCCTTCTCTCCCTCCTTGATCGTATATTCTGGGTTTTGTCTTCTAAAAGGAGACTGCACCGAGGAGGTTACAGACTCTCTCCGAGGGAAGCAACTGGCAGGGCTGGGTCTGCAGAGACATGGCAGAGTAATTTAGGGGCTAATCACCTCTTTAGTGTGGTTATCAGCCAAGGAGGCTTTTCCCTTGCCTCAAAATGTATCAGCCGCGAATTGGCCTGTTCCCCCTTTGTTTATTCTCATTAGCATGAAACCATGCTATCTCTAGGCTTCCCTCTCCAAGGAGAAACCTGAACCGAAGGAAGACCTCTTGTGGATTCTTTACTTATCTCCTATAATTTGTATTCCTGTCCCTAACCTAATTTTGTTGATCTTGGGAGAAGGTAGCTCAAGGCCAGCTGTATTATACCCGGAGATCTTAACCCGGGTGCCTTATAGCCTAAGCTACACGGTTCTTTGAACTGAAGCGGGGACTACGTGAATAGAGACGAGTCAAGACACATAAGCTGGCCAGTACGCGGGCTGTCGTTATCATGATGTGAGGTCAGTACAGCAGAACGTTTAAAATAAGGACCGTACCTGAAATGTCAAGACGTATGCTCACTCGTGAGGCTATAGATCCGTTGCTCAAAGTCTGTTGGTCAAACGATGAATGAGCCAGAAAGTAGCTAAGTGACTGAGGAAGGACGGCAGATGACGAGGCTGATTTGGCCCTGGCCCGCATGTCATACAAATAGCTATTAGTTCAGCCTGTGCAACATTATACGACACAAGAACAAAGAAGATTGCTTCGTATCCCCAGAACTAAAGAAGGAAGATACATGAAAAAATTTTTAGAGGGGCGCCCGGGGTCACTCAGTCAGTGAAGCGTCCAACTTTTGGTGTCAGCTCAGGTCATGATCTCACAGTTCGTGGGTTCGAGCCCCGTGTCAGGCTCTGTGCTGGCAGCGTGGAACCTGCTTGGGCTTCTCTCTCTCTCTTCCCCTCTCTCTCTGCCCCTCCCCCATGCACGCTGTCTCTGTCTCTCTCAAATAAGTAAACCTAATTTTTTTTTTTTTTTTAGAAAGGACAACACATTTGGGGAGATAGTGGCATTTTTTTCTTAGATCAAGCATCTTCCTTTCTCTCTAAAACGTACTTTTCTTGGGGCGCCTGGGTGGCTCAGTCGGTTAAGCGTCCGACTTCGGCTCAGGTCATGATCTCACAGTTCGTGAGTTCCAGCCCCGCGTCGGGCTCTGTGCTGACAGCACGGAGCCTGGAGCCTGCTTCACATTCTGTGTCTCCCTCTCTTTCTGCCCCTTCCCTGCTCATTCTCTGTCTTTCTCTGTCTCAAAAATAAATAAACATTAAAAAAAAATTTTTTTTTAATAAATAAATAAAACGTACTTTTCTTTACCAAATCCGGCTTGACCCATCCCCTGCCTAAGCCTACGGATCCTCAAAATCTAGATCTCACGAAACAGGTGTTCATCTTTGCCCACAGAGCCCGACTGCCCCTTTATGTCTCTAAGATGCATAAGAGACTGCAGTCTTATGAGAGAATTCTTCAGGAGGCCCGGAAGGAAGAGACTACCAATAAAATGGGTTGCAGGAATCTATCTTTAGCCACTCCCCTGACACCCACACGGTCGTGGGAGGTGACTCTCCTGTTCGGTTGGACCCGGTTTCTTTAAGGCTCAAACACTTGTCATGCATGTAAGGCCACCTGCCTTTTAGAACTAAGGGCAGTGTTTTACCTACAGTACAGGCCCTGACAAAGATCCCAACTCTTAATGGGGTCAACCAGGCTCCTCCCCAACATGCTTCTCAAATCTAGCTCCAGGTATCAAACAGAGGTTGTTAGGGAAGATCTTCTGGACAAAGGCAGGCAGTGGAATGGAAGATTTTTAAGTCACCCGGTGGAAGTGACAAATGAATGGTCGCTGGACCGGTAATTGTGCATAACATCTCCTAATGGAGCGTGTACACACTTTGGAAACCACGACACTAGATCCTGCCCTCGCTGAGGAAGCTTTCCGAGCAAAGGATCAGCAGTGCATGGCCGGCCTTGGCTTACGAAGACTTCTCCGACGCTTCCTTCACCTGCAAAGTTAACCTCCCTCGGGCTCAGCCGTTGCCCATTCCTATCCCAGAACTCGCTCTGATGGTGAAGTTGCTAAGATCAGAGAGAGGACAGGTGAAGAGCTGGGAACGGGTCGCCCTGAAGTGCTGCGCGACCTGGGCTGGGGTGTCAGACCAGGACCCTGTTTTGCCTCATTCCATAGGTTCTGGAGTGTCTCCATTAGCCTCTGAAACGGCCCCTCGCTGTGGAACACGGGCTGTACCCTAGGCTTTCACCTTCCCCTCCGCTGGGATAGCCTTTGCATTCCTTATTGTCACCAGGAAAGACTCTTTGGTTGCACGTGATAGAAATTCCACTCAAACGGACCTAAGCTTTTAAAAAAGAAAAACTTAATTAGCTTATATCACTGAAAAACTCAGAGATCACTGCACCTGGGTGTTGACACAATGGTAACAGAAGTCTGGGCTAATTCATCTGTCAGCTCTGCTCCGTGCCACGGTGGTACCACTGTCTGACTGTGTCTTCCCCGGAATGACCCCCAGCGGCTCTAGGTTTACATTGCACAGCATGATAACCCCAGTACAAGGAGACAACCTTGTTCGGTGGTTACTGCGGCCTGGGTGTGAGCCTGACCCTCATCGGCCCGAAGTATGTCCCCTGCCCAAAGGAAAGTTGAGATTCTGTCCCCAGAAGAGAGAGGGGTGTGGATGCTGGATAGACAGAAGGAACAGATTCCACTACACGGATATTAATAGCTGTCCACAGCATTTAGTTTTAGGATAACCAGGGAATATGCACCAATAACTATTTCATATAACGAATAGATTCCTGTTCATCTCAGGAAGGATCTTCTTCTACTCTTTTTCTCCTTCTTTCCCCCCCTGCCCCCCTCCAAATTATAGCCTTCTCACTCGAGAACGAGGAAAGTCAGGGCTTTCCATGCCCAAGATTGGCAAAGCAGCTCTCCGGCTCCCCCTACATACTTTGATAAGCATCCTCGCCCTTACCTAGCGTACCCATTGAGAATCTCACTCAGTAGAGGCTTTCTTGATTTGATTTGATTTGTTTTAATGTTTATTCATTTTTGAGAGGAAGAGCAGGGGGAGGGGCAGGGAGAGGTGGGCAGAGGATCCAAAGCAGGCCCTGAGCTGACAGCGGTGAGCCCAACGCGGGGCTCGAACTCACAGATGGTGAGATCGTGACCTGAGCCGAACCCGGACACTCAACCGACTGAGCCACCCAGGCGCCCCTGGTTTCTCGATTTTAAACGGCTCCCCATAGCGTGAGCCCACTATGCAAGCCTCGGAATGCCAACACCTTGCCAAAGGCAATTCTGTCTACCTTCATAGAAACTCAAGATACTTCTGAACAAGGTGATTTCTCCAAAATATGTGATCTCTAGCAGTTGTTACCATGTTTTTATCTTCCTAACTAGAGTTCCCTCCGACATCTTGCTTCCCTGTCTGGTCCTCTAGTGGATAGGTCCCCTGTGGGTTCTTACAGCATGGGACTCAAGTCTTCTCTTAGAGACTGGGTGACTGAGGGCACAGAACTACTAAACTTTATGCAAGAATAGTGATATGCCAAAATACAATGTCAGCAGTGATGCGACTTACTTGTAGGTAGAGTTTTTTTGGTTTTTTGTCCTTCAGAAGTATGACTTTCTGGGGATGTGTCAGGAAGAGGTACCTGGAACAGGTTAGTTTTGTTTTGTTTTGTTTTTTTAAGTGGAGGCTGATGATAATGGAGAGGAAAGCACAACTCAGTGGAGGTTAGTCAGAAATTGGAAAGATAAAAACAGTAATGAGAGAGAGAATACAAAGGAAAGGTTCAGACTGCAAGGAAATGTAGGAGTGTGCTGGCCCTAAAAACAGAAGTGGAAGAATGAATGAAATGTTAATGTAAGCAGCAGAAGGAATCTGATGAACGGCCAGGAGCCGTCTAAGTTTGGAGATTACCAAACGAAAATAGGAAATGTTTGAAAATAGAATCTTAAAGACTTCTAGCAGGAAGATGAGACTGTTGTGTTCTCCAAACACATATTCAAATAAAAATTAAATAAATAAAAGAGAGAGCAACAGAAGTGGGAAGAAAGGGGGGAAATGGCTTTAATAAAGAAGAGGGGCGCCCAGGTGGCTCAGTCGAGTAAGTGTCCCACTCTGGATTTCTGCTCAGGTCATGATCTCACAGTTTGTGAGTTCGAGCCCCACATTGGGCACTGCTCACTGTAGAGGCTGTTTGGGATTCTCTTTCCCTCTCTGTCTTCCCCACCCCTGCTCGTACTCTCTCTCAAAATGAATAAATAAACGTTAAAAAATTATCTATAGCTATGAAAAAAACAAAGTAGAGGAAGAAGAAGAAAAAGGGAGGGAGGGAGGAAGAGAGGCAAGAAAAGGGAAGAGGGAAAAAAAAGGATTACAGGAGATCATAAGTACTTCCCGAAAAGATTCCAGATATCAGAACACAGAACGGCATTCAGAGTCTCAGAGCATTAAAATGTATTTTCCTGGTGGATCATGATTTGGGGGACAAATTAGTATGAGTTTGAAAGACTCTAGGAGAGTCTCAGGTTGTCTGAACCCTTTCACTCCCCACCGAATTTTTAGAGCAAAGCGAATCACATTCAAGGAAAGAGAAGCCCAGCTTGTACCCTTCGAAGCCAAGCTCCCGGTAGCTTCCTGATAGTGAACGAGAAACATGAGGTTTTCCCACGATCCCTGAGTAAGTTTTCGAGGCGGAGGAAAGCCAGAGGCACACAGGCTGAAACTCCAAGTCCACCCTCGTTTCACAGCCATTACCGGCGGCTGCCACGTCAGGCTTCGCGATGTAGAAACGGGCAGTGCACGGGACCTCTCCAGAAACAGGTCTCCGGTCTGCGTGCTACACGTCTCCACCCTAAGAACCTCTGCAGAGGGCACCTCGGTGGCCCAGTCGGTGAAGCGTCGGACTCTCAGTTTTCAGTTCAGGTTATGACCTCGCAGCTTCGTGGGTTCGAGCCCCACGTCGGGCTCTGCGCTGACGGTGCAGAGCCTGCTTTGGATTCTCTCACTCCCTCTCTCTCTGCCCCTCCCCCACTCACGCTCTCTCTCAAAATAAAGGATAAACTTAAAAAAAAAAAAAAAACCTCTGCATTAACGAATTAATTTTTTGGTAGTAACCATAGTATACACACAGTGCTTTCTCATTGCCAAAATGGTTAACTGCTGTCAGCAACTTGCTGTGCATATTTCTGCTCCTTCTTCCACGAATTTATAGGCACATTTATGGTTTTAAAATTAAGTGGGATTAGTGCTATCCTAAATTTGATTCTGCCAAAGAATCCTAGAGATTTTTTTTCAGCCAGTAAGTACGAAGAGGCGTACCTTAGTCTATGTAAGAGAAACACAGCTGTAGTCACTAATGTTACCACTACTCCGTTTGTGATAAGTGTTAGCCATAACCTCGTGTTGCTGGGGTTTTTTTCGCTCTTAGTATAAAGACAAGTCTGTAGTGAATCTGTGTGTGTGTGTGTGTGTGTGTGTACCTGCATATAAATCCTTATGTAAATGTACAAATATTTCTTTTGGGCAGATGTTAAGAAGCGAAATTTCTAGGTGGAGGGGTGTTTAAACGTTTTAATTTTCGTGGCCAAATTGCCTCGCATGTGGGTTTCGCTGCTATGCGCTTCATCGGAAGGAGAGTGCTTATTTCTCTGTGCCCACGGTCTGCAGGTGATCATTGTACAGAAACAAAACTGTCCAACAAGTGAAAAATAGGAATGTTGTCTGACAGGTGAAAGTGACTCCCATCTTTATTAATTTCATTTGCATTGTTCTAATTACTGGCTAGATTGATGATCCTTATCTATGTTTCTTGGCCATTTGTGTTTCCTCTTTTGCTAATTGTTTATTTATTTCTCTGGCCCGTTTTCTTCCTGTTAGTTGTTTGACTTTTTTTTTTTTTTTTAATTTTTAGGAGTATTTTGGTAGATGCTACTTAACAAATTCTTTGTTGGGTGTGTTGCAGATGTTAGGTATCTTTCATCATGCAGAAGTTTTCCTTGGTAGGAGGCAGATTTTTATAAGGTTTATCTTTTTATGAATTCTGGGCTGTGTGTCTTCAAAAATAAATAGGGCCTTTTCCTTTGTAAGATTATACGTAGTGTTTCATACGTTTCTTCTAATGCTTTTTATAACTGTGTGGATTGGTTAATGTCCAATTAATCAAGACCTCTATTTTAAAATAATAACTGTTGGGGTAAGAAAAGAAACCAGAATTCAAGGATTAGCATAGTACTGGGGGTTAGAGAAGGGTGAGCAAATAAGACCGGAAGGTGTCTCTGCTTCCCCTTTAAGACATCATTTTGACCTGTTTCAATCTAATTATCGGTAGGAACCGAATCCATTCTTCCCTTCCTTCCAGAAAAACATTGTGCGCTGACTTAGTGCCAAGAAGGGTACTAGATACTGGGGATACGATGGCGGGCTCCATCAGCTCTCAAGGGGCTTCCCAAGCCATTGTCTGAGCTGCTGGCTGAAGCAATTGGGAGAAGGGCCTGGGGGTGAGGGTGTAGAGAGAGGTCAAGGTCTCCAGGCAGAGGAAACCATCAGACTGAAGTGTAGAGAATGAGGAGTTGGGACACGCCTGGAAATTGGGAAATGAAAATGTCGTGGAGATCTTGTCAAGGGACCACGATGGTGGCTTGAAGGCTGGTTTCTAGGAAATGGAAAGAGACTGATTCGAGAGATATTTGGGGTGAAGGAAAGAAGGACCTGGTAATTGACTCAGTGCAGAGAAAAAGGAAGGGAGGAGTCAAGGATGACATTCAGGTTTCTACTTGGAGAGACTGGACGGATAGATGATGGGCTCATTCACCGGACTAGGAAATACAGAAGAAAGCAGCACATCTAGAGAAGATTAGATGTGTTTTAGATGCACTAAGTTTTTGATGCCTGTGTAATATCCAAAAGGAAATATCTGGAAGGCAGTTTGGAGATTTGAAGTGCAGAAGAATGATCAGCCTGGAGACACACGAACATAGAGACCAAACCCGTGAAGAGACCACTGATACAGAAGAACAACAAGAATAGACAGAGACACAAACATGATCCCAGTTCTGTCATAAACGAATTTCATGCGTTTCACAGAATGGTGACTTAGGAAAGTAATGAAAGGTAGACCCAGACACTTCAAAAATTCTGAAGTCTATGGGTAAATTCCCTCAGAATAATTTATATCTTAATTTATAATTTCTACCTCTACCTCTAACTTGGATGGGGGGAAAGGGGCTTCCTAATATTGTAGGGAGGGGCGGTGGACATTATCTTTTGAGTAAAAACAGAAAATTCATTAAAAGGAGATTCACCTGTTGGGATGAGCACTGGGTATTGTATGGAAACAAATTTGACAATAAATTTCATATTAAAAAATAAATTAATTAAAAAAAATAAACCAAGGCAAAAAAAAAAAAAAAAAAAAAACAGGTTCAAGTATCCATAGCTGCTGAAAGAAGAAAGTGAGTTTTGATAAGCAGGTTAAAGCCAGCATAGAAGTAACCTAGGAAGAGACTTGGAATCAGAAGTTTTAATAATCTGACAAAGTATGTATTGTCTAAATTCGCCCAAGACAATGTCAAGAATGATTTGAAGAGCACGAGGAAATAGGCTGGGGTAGAAACATTAAAGCAAGACCAGAGGGTGGCCAACTATGACCTCTGGGCCAAAGCCTATATTTGTAAATAAAGTTTTATTGGAACACACCCTTTTCATTTCCATAAATGTCTATGGCTGCTTTCGCTCTATAAAGGTGGGGCTGAACGGTGTGGGACACTGCATGGCCAACAAAGCCTAAATTGTTCACTCTCTGGCCCTTTGCAAAGTAAGTTTGCCACCCACTGTTACAGTGCAATGGAAGCCTAAGGTAAGATGAGAACATGTTTTAAAATGATAACCAAGCAAGAATTTTCAGGATTGAGTGGACAGAGCATAAACTAAATTATCTGCTTTAATGTAAAGCAGATAATTGAATAATAATGTATAATAATAATGAATAATAATGATGAATAATAATGTAAGCAGATAATTGAAGTTGTTATTCAGTGGGTTTTGAGAACTTCTGATTTTCTTTAGATTTTTTTATGATTAATTCTATTAGAGATGATGTCTACACGAATACAAATTTAAGCTGACCTAATATTCCTGATACTACCTGGAATCTCAATGATTTTGAGAAGCTATTCCACAAAGACAATTTTACTACCCTGTACATTTGGGCAAGTGGGTAATCAACTTAGTTGTACTAGATAGCCCTACCTGTGTAAGTACAAAGAATGACAAATGTTCTCCCAAGTTATAGGGAGCCAGATTCATAACCATCCGTCAGTTGCTTGGGCAAGTTACTGATAAACTCTGCAGAAGAATAACAAACTGTGTGTCCCTGCATCTTGGCTGTTGAAAATGAGATTCCTTCTCTGATTGATGTTAGCAGAGAGGCTTGTAAAAATGCATTTCCAACTGATTAGTTCAGAAGGTGTCAATCTCATGCAGTTTTATGACCTGCAGACTACATAACAGATGTACATTTGCTTTTCGTAAACTAACAAAGACGAATGGCTAAATTTGAGTATTCTTCTTGGGCAACTGTACCATTTATTGCCTAAAGGAAGACACTGGGGGAATAGTGTCAGGAAGGAAAGGATGAGGGGCAGTTAACCTTTATTTTTCAAGATTCATGGAGATAAAATACAATAATTGGAAGTACTTTCTCTTCCAAGTGAGTAATCTCTTTCTAAGCTAAAGGATGAACGTAAGGGAAAAATTTGCAAGAATAGAAAATGTTTGTGTAAAATGATTCTCCCAAGCATATGCACACCCACTCAAAAGTCATGGAGTGAGAACTCTGAAATAGATCATAAAACACGTAATTAAAGATTCCTTATAAGGGGCGCCCGGATGGCTCAGTTGGTTGGGCATCCAACTTCGGCTCAGGTCATGATCTCACGGTCTATGGGTTCGAGCCCCGTGTCGTGCTGAAAGCTCAGAGCCTGGAGCCTGCTTCAGATTCTGTGTCTCCCTCTCTCTCTCTGCCCTTCAGAACTCGTGTTCTGTCCTTCTCTCTTTCTCAAAAATAAACATTTAAAACAAATTTTTTTAAGATTCCTTATAAAATCTCAATATATAATCATGAATTGTTTCTGGAAGGGTTTTACTTTTTAATTTTTTTTTGAAGCCAGAAATGATACTGAGACAACAGTTCAATCGTCTACTATAAAAATCTGAGTCTTAATAACTGCTTCTCTTTCTTTGAGAGAAAAATACATACAACGTGTTGCATTATTATGTCTTCACGAAAAGTAAGCCTATAAGCATAGTTTTATCTTTCTTCCAAAAGTGTGGAGAAATATTTAGACATTTATCATCTTCATGGCCTTTTGGCCAAGAAAGTGGCATTTTGATAAATTTATATAAAATTTCAAAGCTCAGTTTAATTTGATTTTCTTAAAATATGATTTAAAACTTTTATCAAAGGACTAAAACTGCCCTTTCAAATAATGAATGCATCTTTAAAAAACATGATGGACATCTGCATAAAAATGTAACTATCACAAGGAAACAATACATAAGAAGATCTGCCTATCAGAAATTCTGACTCATTGTGACTCATTGTGGTTAACAAAGCAATTCAAATACTAACGTGAAAGGAGCCCAACACTATAAATTTAATTCAAGTATTTGTGTATTCGGCTTGTTTTTCAGCTACAAAGAAAATAGTGAACAGACTTTTAGTTACTGTCTCTAGATAAACTAGATCTTTCTCAGTTGTAAGTGACAGAAAATCTAACCTGAACAGGCATAAAGAAGAAGAAAATAGCTTGGCCTCTGCACCTGAAAAGCCCAGGAGCTCCAGTCCAGCCTGTTGTAAAAACCTTAAAGATGCCACTGTGACCTATTGTCTTTGTCTCCAGCTCTTGGCTCTGCTTCTTGAATGGCTGCATTCCGAACCAGGTTCTCCTGGATTGGCAGCTGGAGGGATGCAGTCACCCCAACCTCACAGCCGTACAGCTTCAAGCCTGGGAGGAGGTGGGGGGGGGGTGGGGCGCGGGGGACAGGACCTGCAGACAGTTCCTGAAATTTACTCCAGCTCAGCAAGTTCGGTTGAACCAAACATTTCTGAACCAAACATGAAGGGGGAAATGCGCGTGGACAGGGAGGGAGGGATGGACACCTAAATGACTACGTAGAGCTGTTGCCCAAAGAAACAGAAGGGAGTATTAGGAGAAATCACAAGTGTTCCCTACCTTCTGCTTCAGGTGTGCAAAATGGCTGATCCAGGGGGCACCTGGGCTCCTCAGTTGGTTAAGCGACTGACTTGATTTCTGCCCAGGTCATGATCTCACTGTTCATGAGATTGAGCCCCGAGTGGGGCTCTCAGCACAGAGCCTGCTTGGGATTCTTTCCCTCTCTGTCTGCCCTTCCTCTGCTCTCTCTGTCTCTCTCTCTCTCTCTCTGTCTCTCTCCCTCTCTCTCTCTCTCTCAAATAAATAAACTTAGGGAAAAAAAAGGACATTGATCCAGGACCCCTCGTCTTTGGTTTCTGACCTTACTGTGTCGCTGTTGACATACTTTTAGACTGGGCAACATGACTCAGTTTAGTCTCTTTTCTTTTGTCCCAATTTGCTGTCAGATAATGGAGGGGAAAACTTACATTCTATTAATAAGAGTGTCTTCAAGCAAAAACAAATGGCTAGTGTGTTTTTTTTGAAAATAAAAGTTACTAAAAAACACTCGTGTAAATAAAATACGTAGGTCAACTAGATATTTTCGACTGAGTTTGTCATAATAGGGTCACACAAAGACCTGATACCTGGGTTTAAAGATTTTTAAGGCCATTTGATCTCCCAAGAATGATTTAAAGTCTTCAGAAACTAATATTTTATTACTCTGTGCTGAAACATGTAATTGCCAAGCAGATCACAATTCATGTATCAGCTGGCCAGTGAAAGAATGATCTTAAGGGATAATGTCACCAAATCATCATAACCTGACACTCTTATCCGCTGATGAGTTGGTTTATATGTTTCAAGCAAAATACTTACATGGGGCATTGAATGTCATTTCCTTTTGATGTTCCTGGAGAAGGCACTAGCAGATTCTTTCTACCCGCTACACTTTTCATGTCACCAACACTGCGGGTCAGTTTTCTTTTCTGATAGGCTTCTTATCATTTATAATATTATGGCGTATTTACATTTGCCACATTTTAAAGTAACACCTCCATTTTAGCAGAGACATACCAGGGGCCCAGGATCCTGTTTAAAATTTGAGAGTTGCCTTAATCTTATTTGGAACACACTTCACCTTCCTTGGGAAAGCTGTTTCCTTGAAAGATGGTTGCCTAATCTCATCCGTTTTATGTTGATTTGTGTTTGCTTCATTTCACAGACTTTCACTTTCTGGCCCTTTCCCAAATTTTAGAACTTCTCCCTAAGCAGTTTCCTATCCATTCACCAATCGCGCTCACTGTGTTAACTCCTGGTACGTTTTCTCTAAAATATAGAAGGCTTCAGTAACTATACTTAAAAATAATCTATATCCTTTCAAGCTACTAATGGATTGTTCTAATCAGTCATTTTTAATTTCTTAATCAGAATCCGTCTTGTCCGATCTAAACACTTACTCTGCGTGAAAGCAGCTGCAAATATCGTATTCATATTTCATCCGTTTCCAAAAAGTAGGCCTCATAGAAATTACTGTCAACTGGGGTGGGGGTGGGGGCGGAGATTCATCTGATACGAAAGAAAACGAACCAACAAACAAAACGTAGCGCGCGAAACGTTAGTCACAGATTAAAAGAGGAGTTCTCTCACTGGCTTCCGCTTCTCTCTGCAGATGGGCTCGTTGACTGCATGGATCCTGATTGCTGTTTACAGAGTTCCTGCCAAAACCAGCCTTACTGCCATGGGCTGCCTGACCCTCAGGATGTCATCAGCCAAAGCTTACAGTCCCCCCCGCAGCAGGCTGCCAAGTCCTTCTATGATCGAATCAGCTTTCTCATAGGGTCTGACAGCACCCATGTCCTACCTGGAGAAAGTCCTTTCAATAAGAGGTTAATGCGTTTTGTTTTTTCCTTACATAGATGCGTAGTGTTGTTATCAGCAGTTACGTGCACGTTTTACGAAATGCTGATGACCGAATCTGAGGAAAGTGCTTTTTCTTTTAATGCACTTTTTCCTCTTTCGGCAAATTCCTCACCAAACTTCGCGTTTCAAGCATTTTTGACACAGTTCACATACTTTGTCAATTTCAGTATCCGAGCCATAACGGGACATCCCATTAAGGAGTCGATAAATCTTCATTTAACTAGTTGATTTTGTTAGCGCGGTTGGAAATGTTTCAAAAGAAGCAGTGAAAAGACCCCAAAAGGCAAAGCAGAAGTGAGCTTTTTTTTTTTTTTTTTAGCTGAGCTCGCTAAATAATATAAATTATGAATTAATGTAATGGAACTGCTAACGGCATCACAGTAAGATTGCATAAGCTGTTTGGTGCTTTACAGAGCAGTAATGACCTGAAAATAAACCAGTAAGTGAAAGCAGGTGTCTTGTGTCTCACTGAGTAAAAGAAGATGATTTACGCTGAACTCCTGGATCTGCAGTAATTTAACAGCATTAATGCAGTTAGACCCAGCAGTTGATTAAAAGTTGTTCCACAAATGTGCCTTATTGCCCCTTTAAATCTTGTACTCCTTGGTCCCCGCAGATTTACGGATTGCCTTGGAATTAATTGGAAGGTATACTTTTCTTCATGTAAGCGCCAGATAGATGACTTATGAAAAAGCGCAGCTTATAATTTAAAAAATTCATCTCTAAATTATTGGTCTTGATAACTCTCCAAAAACCAGATTACAACAAATTAAAAGCCCAGGGTAAACACCAGGCATTTAGAGAATGTGAATTGCACCGAATTAAAAGGGACATTGTCTTGGGAGTATTTCAGGTCTGGTTTGGGGGAATAACAAGCGTGGGTGATAGTGTTATTTTATCCTTAGGATGAATTAGCTCTAAATCATGGTACTGTTGGCCTGAGGAGACGAACGCTCATTCTGATTCTTCTCCTTTTCCCACAGCCTTGCATCCGTCATCAGAGGCCAAGTACTAACTGCTGACGGAACTCCTCTCATTGGAGTAAATGTCTCGTTTTTCCATTACCCAGAATATGGATATACTATTACCCGCCAGGATGGAATGTGAGTTAGTCCCACTGCACTGTCTTTTCTTGAAGTAGTTTCAGTATAAAAACTAGGCATTCTTATTTGACCCAATGTGTGTTATTGTTCATTTAATATAGAACTGCGACAACTTTTAGACTCCAGAAATCGGTGACGGTGCACATGACACAGACTTAAAGTCACAGGCTCACACAGTGCTTTAAAAGTTGAGCTCATGGGGCGTGTGGGTGGCTCAGTCGGTTGGGTGTCCGACTTCAGCTCAGGTCATGATCTCGCGGTCTGTGAGTTCGAGCCCCGCATCGGGCTCTGTGCTGACAGCTCAGAGCCTGGAGCCTGTTTCAGATTCTGTGTCTCCCTCTCTCTCTGACCTTCCCCCGTTCATGCTCTGTCTCTCTCTGTCTCAAAAATGAATAGACGTTAAAAAAAATTTTTTAAAAAATAAAGATAAATAAAAAAGTTGAGCTCATTTACCAAGACGTGGTAACAGTGTTGTGATTTTGTAGAATTTTCTTTGTCTTCGAAGGTTCCTGTTGAAATATTTCGAAGTGATATTTCATAAGCTCAGATGGTTCTGAAAAAGAGAGTAGATAGGTAGACAGATAAAGCGGATACGGGAAAATGTTAATGAATTGCTAAGTCTAAGTAAAGGGTATATGGGTATTCATTGTGTAATTATTTGCATACTCTTATAGATTTGAAACCCTATGATATAAAAGTTGGGGGGAAATCGGTTATCTTTATAAGGCATATTTATTTATGCAGTTGAGTGTTGTTGGAAGCTGTATGGGATCCAGATAATTCACTGAGCAATCTTGTTTTTTCTTAGGTTTGACCTGGTGGCAAATGGAGGGGCGTCCCTGACTTTGGTATTTGAACGCTCCCCATTCCTCACTCAGTATCATACGGTGTGGATTCCATGGAATGTCTTTTATGTGATGGATACCCTGGTCATGAAGAAGGAAGAGAATGACATTCCCAGCTGTGACCTGAGTGGATTTGTGAGGCCAAATCCTATCATCGTGTCCTCTCCTTTATCCACCTTTTTCAGATCATCTCCTGAAGACAGCCCTATAATTCCCGAAACACAGGTAGAATATTCTAGCAGGCAGTCCTTTTTAAGGAAACCGTCTTTCAGATCGTGCAGTGTCCCAAGAATCTTTAAAAAGGGTTGCAGAATTCCAGCACAATCCTAAATATTCTGTAGAATGAAACATAGAATGTGGGATGTGTGTGTGTGTGTGTGTGTGTGTGTGTGCGCGCGCGCTAGAATATATAACACTGTAGTAGGATATCTAGTTATTTCTTAAAGATCTATTCAAAATACTTTTTTGTTCAGGCTATACTATATGTGTATATATTTACTGGTTGTAGCCAAATAGAAAAACAGCTTAAACTCAACTAGCTGATAACGTCTTTGCTCATGCACTCACTGGAAAAAGCTTTTGGTACCTGTATGTTCCTGACCTCCTGATGGACATGGTAACAATTAATTATGGTCATTATTCTCAGTAACTTAATGTTTTATTATAATTGTAAGTAAAAAATGTTTCAGAACAGATGACTTTTTGATTTTTAGCAGCAAATATTTATTAATTGTCGCAAGATATTTTTACCTAAAAAGCTTGATATTAGGTCTTAAGTTCTAATAATTTATAACAAAGCCTATTCTCCTCAGGAAAAAAAAGAACACTAACTTTTAAAAAAATAGCCATACTGTCACTATTCCTTTTATCTACTGAAATATCTGGAGATTTTTTTTCCTTCCTATTTGTTTTCAGTTAAAAATAATTTTGAGGGGCACCTGGGTGGCTCAGTCGGTTGAGCATCCGACTTTGGCTCGGGTCATGATCTCATGGTTCGTGCGTTCGAGCCCCGCTGCTCATGCGTTCGGGCACGTGCTCATGGCTCGTGCGTTCGGGCTCTGTGCTGACAGCTCGGAGCCTGGAGCCTGCTTCGGATTCTGTGTCTCCCTCTCTCTCTGCCCCTCTGTCTCTCTCTGTCTCTCAAAAATGAATAAATGTTAAAAACAATTTTTTTTAGATAATAATAATTTTCAGTTTGGGGCACCTGGGTGGCTCAGTTGGTTGAGGGTCCAACTCTTGATTTCGGCTCTGATCATGATCCCAGGTTTCTGGGATTGAATCCCACATAGGGCTCTGTGCTGATAGTATGGATCCTGCTTGGGATTCTCTCTCCCTCTCTCTCTGCCCCTCCCTTGTAGACTCTCTCTCTCTCTCTCTCTCTCTCTGTCTCTCAAAAGTAAATACATAAATGTTTTTTAAAAGGAAATAATTTTGAGGTTTTAAAGATAGGACATTAGGTACGATAATAGTGGACTTTATTCGTAAATAGCCAAGTAAAAATATGTGGTCTGTCAAATAACAGCAGCACACAGCCGCTTTGTCACATTCATTCTTCAAGTCTTTATTGAATACCTGTTCTGCACCAGGCGGTGTTAGAATGGGATGAAGCAGTAAGCCAATCAGATGAATGCCTGCCCTCAGGGAGCTTGCCAGCTAAAAGGGGGGAGAGACAACACACAGACAAATGTATGTCAGGTGATGAATAAGACTTATTTTTCAAAGGTAAAACGGTTGGGGGTGCCATTTTACGAAGGGTGGTCCGGGAGGATCTCTTTGATAAGTTGATATTTCAGCTGAAACTTAAAGAAAGTGAAAGAGTAGTTAGAAGGGTCTTCCAGACAGCGTAAGGAGCAAGGTCAGAAGCTCCGAGGGAAGAGCGTGCTTGGCCTATTCACAGAACGGCAAAGAGGCCAGCGGGTAGGGCTTGAGTGAAGGAGTGACACCCAAACCCGGAGTCATTGAAGATGGTGGCACGGTTAAGGACCGTGTGTGTACTTTGAGTCATTGGAAGCTGTTGGAAGCTTTAGAGTAGAGCGGTAACAGTTGCCGATTTCCTTCTTAAAAGGATCACTGTCATTGCTACACTAAGAATATTTTTTTTTTTTTTTAACATTTATTTATTTTTGAGACAGAGAGAGACAGAGCATGAACGGGGGAGGGGCAGAGAGAGAGGGAGACACAGAATCCGAAGCAGGCTCCAGGCTCCGAGCCATCAGCCCAGAGCCCGACGCGGGGCTCGAACTCACGGACCGCGAGATCGTGACCTGAGCTGAAGTCGGACGCTTAACCGACTGAGCCACCCAGGAGCCCCTACTAAGAATATTTTATATTGGGGAAAGGTTCAAATAAGGAGACCAGGTGGGAGACAGTCTCAGTAAGTAGGAGAAAAGATGGTGCCTTGAACAAAGGTGGTTAGGGTGGAAGGTGTAAGGAGGGGACATGTACGAGCGGAGTCCAGGGGAGAGGTTGGAAGGAAAGATACTAAACCTGGGGGTCATCAGTGTTACGGATGAACATAAAGCATAGGATGAGAAAGAACCCCCAGGGAGGGAGTACAGATAGAGAGCAGAGGAGACGAGCGGAGAAGGTCCAGGATAACAGGTAAGGAGAACTTTCACAGGCAACTATGATGCAGAAGAGACCCCTGGATGATATGCTGCGTAACCAGGCGAACTTTGGGCTGAAGCTTTTATTAGAAATTCACTGTAGCCTTATGCACTGTAGTGCTTCCTCCCAGGGGTCATCGTGCAGTCAGGCTGAGCTCCTTGCCAGTCCTTAAATAGATTTAACCTTGAAGCAGTGTCTGTCTGTCTATAGGGGGCAAACTTTCAGCAAACCGAGTCACTGAAATGGGTTGCAGGTAGTCAACAGTTGCAAGAATACATGAAGGGTTCTTTTCCCCATTCCATCAAACAGTCAACCAACATTTGGTAGAAATTTGCTGAGAGTCTAATGTGTACCTGGTACTCTACTAGGATAAAAAGATTAGTAAGGCATGGCTCTTGCCACTCTAAAGTGTGATCGAGATTTGAAAGAACTCTGAAAGTTCAAGAGGGGTCCATTCCCAAAGAAGCCAAAAACAAGCATCACTGAGGAGGTTGACCTTCAAAAGAGGGAAAGGATATTCCAGATGGAAGAAAATGTGTAAGCAACCACATGGTGGTAAAACCAAATAATGTCGTATTAAAGCTGATGGACCATTTAAATGTAGGGCATATAAAGGGAAAGCCTGGGGCCAGGTTACCATACAGTGGAGACCTTGAATTCTTTAGGCAATATGGAACCGGGGGGCCCATGGCATTTTTTCAGATTTCTCTAAAGCTAACTCAAGTGACAAAACGTGTAATTGCTAGAAGGAAACAGACGAATCGGTGAACTGACTAGTGTTCGCTGTATTTCCATGCACGTCCAGCACTGAGACAGAAGGTGCCCAACACGCACAATGGTACTAGAGAAGAGGAAGCAGATTAGACTGAGATTTGGAAGGTAGAAGTGACAGGATGTATCTCTTTTTTTTTTTTTTTTTTGACTGGATAAATAATTGTATTTATTTATTATAAAATAAAATACTCATTAATGTATTATCAAACAAAATAAGAACAATAACAAAATTAGAGAAAGTAAGCCTTTGTGTTCGTAATTTTACTCCGTTTTTTTAGTTTTATTGCGCTTTCTAACCGAATATGTAATGGGGTGAAGAATGAGGCTTACAGATCAGACAGCTGGTAAAAAAAAAAAAAAAAAAAAAATAGGCTTAATGGTTGATTTTTTCCACTCTGGCTAGATTTACTTTTCCCTCTAATGCAAAATAACATGGTCAAGTTAAATTACATAGGAGAAACACATGTTTTAATGAATCAGATTACAGATATTTGTTCCATGGAAGTAGGTTAATGATGACAAAGATAGTAATCAATTATTAAGATAAGAATAACATATGATATCTTGCAGCCTCTAGAAGATCACAGGAAATATATATTAATTAAGGAAAGGACTGCCTTATGTATAGAAAACCTACCAGATTTATGAGAAATTATTTTGGAAATAAGAGGAAACAAATCATATGCCTTAGGGTTCGATCACTTACATTTTCAGAGCCATTCAAGAGTCACAGAATCTATTTTTCAAGCTCACCTATTGGCATTTCACCCCCAAGATAGAAGAACAATGAGTTCTATTTCCATTATACATCCTGTAGCCTACAGCCACACAACAATGCTGTCGATCTTAAATGTAATGGTCTCCCTGAGTCTAACAAAGCTCTGGAAAGTTTCTGTATGTCCGTAAACTATTTTGCCTGAGACAGTCCGTGGCCGGAATCCGTTGGCGTAGTTGGGAAGGAAAACCCCACTTGTAATAAATAGGAACAATATCTGTGAGAGCGTAGCGATGCCTTCTTGATCCGCTAAATTGCCTCACATCTCTCTTCATGCCAACACTGGCTCACGGGCCAGCATGGAAGTTTGCTTAGCCCACTCTTTTGTGCTGCTTGTTTATACTGAAACTGACCACCACAACCTCACTGTCGTGGGTTCCACTTAAGTCATTAAAACTCAGAGGCGACAGCTAAGCATCAATCCTAGCTGTTCCACGCGAGAGGAGCTAAATGCCGCTGACCACTGGATCGCCATTCTGAGATTTTTCTAACACAATCAGGTAGTGCTTTCTGTCTGAACAAAGAAGCTTGATAGGACAATATGAGGAAAGCTTTGCGAGTGTTAACTTAATTCTTAGTAGAGAAAGTGTTGACTTCCTGGTGCGGATCCTTGAGCATAAATGGCCTTGTGCACTTTGCAATATGTGTCTTGTGGTAAACCTGGGAAGAGTGATCATTAGTAACCAAACTAATAGGTGCTTCCTAATCAGCATCTGAACCGTCTGGAAAGATTTTACACACGACGTAAAATATATTTTCAAAACAATTAATGTTTTGGCCTATGTCAGTATGCCTTTGTTAGCATTCATGGAGCCAGTCACATCGATGGGTAGGCTGGAGGGTTAAGAATGTGATTTTTACCAATTTGTAAAGGAGATCATTCATAGGCAGGTGGTTATTTTAACTTTTTACAGTCCAGCTTCAACTCGAAAAGGATACGTTGAGTGTCTTGCCTGTGCATTCAGTAACGCATTAGTTGTTTTCTAGGGAGAAATTGATGCAGCTCCGAAATACTAGTCCATCTGCCATCCTGAACTTGCTATCGTTCTGTTACCTTTCCACATGGATGTGGAATTTGCTACAATTTAACCCAAACGAATTGCTCTTGTTTTGTTATCGCTCCTGTCTTTCTAGGCTGTGACCAGTCAGCTGCTGAGGCTACAGGCCCAGGTTTCAGCCCTAAATGAGCCAGCTGGCGGAGGCCAGATCTTTGGCCTACACCACATCCCTGCTCTAAGCCAGCCATCTTACAAATGTCTGCTCTAATTCTCCAGGGTGATGGGGGTGAAAGATGGGTTAGTGAGAATCGGCTGTGACTATAGGCCAACAAGTCAGTGCATGTCAGCCCGATGGAGCAGTTACAGTGACTTCCGTGTGAGGAATAGCACCTGAGGTATGATTAACTCAAAATAAATGACAAGAAGCTTTTAAGAGGAGAGAAATCGGGCTGGCGGCAGAGTTATCTATAATTATTGAATAAAGTCACAGCTCAGATGTGTATTTGTGAAGAGCAACTCTTTGATGTCTTATTTTAGTTGTTCGTCTCAATTCTGTGGAATCTCTTTTTTTTTTTTAATTTTTTTTTTTTAACATTTATTTATTTTTGAGACAGAGAGAGACAGAGCATGAATGCGGGAGGGTCAGAGAGAGAGGGAGACACAGAATCCGAAACAGGCTCCAGGCTCTGAGCTGTCAGCACAGAGCCCGACGCGGGGCTCGAACTCACGGACGGCGAGATCGTGACCTGGGCTGAAGTCGGACACCCAACTGACTGAGCCACCCAGGTGCCCCTGTGGAATCTCTTTTACCTAATAGTTATCCATGATCGCAGTTTTAAGCTTCCGCTTTTTTCATACCTAGGTACTCCATGAAGAAACTACAATTCCAGGAACAGATCTGAAACTTTCCTACTTGAGTTCCAGAGCTGCAGGCTATAAGTCAGTTCTCAAGATCACCATGACCCAGTCTATTATACCATTTAATTTAATGAAGGTTCACCTTATGGTGGCTGTCGTTGGAAGACTCTTTCAGAAGTGGTTTCCTGCCTCGCCAAACTTGGCCTATACTTTTATATGGGATAAAACAGATGCGTATAATCAAAAGGTCTATGGTCTATCTGAAGCTGTTGGTAAGTTCCTTATCAATATATTTTCAGCCAAAAAAAAATTATCTTGAAGTCAGAACTAATATGATATTATCTTGAAGTCAGAACTAACAAATCACCCACGAAACTCAATGGACAAACAGATGGGAAGGCAGTAAGATTGTCCGTGGGGAGTTCTAAGCTGGTTGGTTGAGACCTACCATGGGAAAACGGAGTGTATTTCCATATGATGAGACAGCATCCCTTTTTTCTGGCTGAAATTATACATGAGAAAATGTTCTGAATGACAGTCCACGGTGTCCCATCCTTTTCTCCCATGTTCTCCTTCCTTACTGTTCTCCTTCCTCTTCTCGTTTTTTTTCCTCACAACTTTGTCTCCATAGCTTTCCTTATCCTTTTTGATGTTTTCCGTATCTGACAATTCGGGTGCTTTCAGCTCACAAGGGTATTTGAGAGGATATAGACAATATTTGTGTTCAGAAATTATCTCAGATCTTTTGACTAGAAGGAGTCAATTCAGTGCAATGACATTCTTAAAACATCGGGTAAAAAGAGGTTAGAGTGGAAGAGAGCCAAAGCATAAGAGACTCTTAAAAACTGAGAACAGGGGCGCCTGGGTGGCTCAGTCGGTTGAGCGTCCGACTTCGGCTCAGGTCATGATCTCACACTGTGAGTTCAAGCCCCGCATCGGGCTCTGTGCTGACGGCTCAGAGCCTGGAGCCTGTTTCGGATTCTGTGTCTCCCTCTCTCTCTGTCCCTTCCCCGCTCATGCTCTGTCTCTCTCTGTCTCAAAAAAATAAATAAAAAACATTAAGAAAAAAAAAATTTAAAAAAAAAAACCTGAGAACAAACTGAGGGTTGATGGGGGGTGGGAGGGTGGGGAGGGTGGGTGATGGGTATTGAAGAGGGCACCTTTTGGGATGAGCACTGGGTGTTGTATGGAAACCAATTTGACAGTAAACTTCATATATTGAAAAAAATAATAATAAAAAATAAAACATCGGGTAAACCAGTTGTTTCACTGAATGATGGGACAGTGTGATCAAAGATTGATGTGAAGAAATGTATGTATGGTATAGCTTCACACTCAACCCAAGAACAGCAACAACCGATGGATGCTTTTTGTTCTACCAGTTTTTACCTGAGAGTATTCTTATTCTGAAATTAATATATACCTTGGGCTTGAATTAGTTCAATCAGATAATTACCACTTCTCCCTCTGCTTTGGTCTCAAATTTAAAACCCATGTTCCATTGTGACTCTGAATCTTCTCATTTGTGATTTGTTCACATTAATCTACTGCTGGTGTTATTGTTCATTTCTGATAGTAACGTGAATATGATGCCATAATCAGACTATCTTTTTTGCTATATTGAACCTTACTTATTGTAAATGTCTTCCACAACTGAATACTCTTGGAAACTACACCACTATAATTATTCAGATGGAAAATGTAATTTTTAGTTGTTATCATCTGATCACCACCCGGGGCTGATTTGTCTGATCTGATTACTTAACCAGGTGCCCAGTCTGGTCTTCATTTTGTGCTGTGGACCCCTTGTGAAAAAGTGGTGTGAGGGGGAAAAAAAATACTAATTTCCTATCAAGTCAATAGAAAAATAATACTTGAAGATCGCTTTTTTTTTTTAGAAAAATACCTTTTATGTGGCCAAATCCTCTCACATAGAAATAAACGCTACTCATAAATGAGTAGAAATATAGTATTAGAACACGACTACGAAGAAAGGCGTTTTATCAAAAACAGTACATTGCGTCTCTGCCCGTAGCTAAGATGAACTGTGATTTGTCTTGATTCCAGTTTCAGTTGGATATGAATACGAGTCATGTCTGGACTTGACTCTGTGGGAAAAGAGGACCGCCATTTTACAAGGCTATGAATTAGACGCTTCCAACATGGGTGGTTGGACATTAGATAAACATCATGTGTTGGACGTTCAGAATGGTAAGATCTTGTTCTCAGTTGACTTGCTTTCCTTCGGATGGATTAGCTTGTGGCAACATTTCTTCCCATGCATGCTGTAGGATTAGAAGTAGGAGAAAAAATATATGTTTCCAAGACCATAGAAGTCTGAAGTGGGAACTACCTAACATTCTTCTTGTGGACTTTGAAACATTCGTATATTCGTCACCAAAATAGTTTTCCCATTTGATTATAAATGACTTAAATGCCGCATTGAAAGTACTCTATGTGGTCGTCCCTACCACAGATTCTCTAGGAGTGTCTACGTCTATAGTCAGTCCATGACTTGATCCACAGTGCGTTAGGAAGGTTTACCAAAAAAAGGAATGGGAGGGGACTTTTTTAAAAGTAAAGAAAAAATAAAAATCCATGTACTTTCCCAAAATATTTCTCTTTTTTGATAATTTTTTTAATGTTTGTTTTTTGAGAGAGAGAGAGACAGAGTGTGAGTCGGGGGAGGGGCAAAGAGAGAGGAAGGCACGAAATCCAAAGCAGGCTCCAGGCCGTGAGCTGTCAGCACAGGGCCAACGCGGGGCTTGAACTCACGAACCGTGAGATCATGACCTGAGCTCAAGTCAGACTTCACTGACTGAGCCACCCAGGCGCCCCACCAAAATGTTTCTAACAGATCTTAATCCTTAAGTAGTCTGAGTATGTCGATTTTTATTTTCAGTTCTTAAATTGTATGTGAGAAAAAAAATTGTTCTCTTGCTCAAACTGGGTTCCTATGCTCTTATTTAACTTTGTAAATATGAGGGAAAAAATACATGAATAATTTGAGAAAAGAGTATTCCTTATAGTAGGCCTTACACTATTGGTGAATATGCCCTGGAAAACCATGTATCAGATATCACAAACCAAAAGACCAGTTACTTGACAAAATTTGACCAGCATAGTCTCATAAAGAATATCATTGATATTAAACAATTTCTGTTGTCCTCGCTGTGTGTCTAACATTTTGCCCACACGCCAGCTACAATCTCAGATAACTTATGGGCACTTTTCTAGAAAAGCGGAGCCTTGATGCAACTTACTGTAGCCACCGGTCCTAAACCACGTCAGTCTAACAACTCTCTACTCTCCCTTTGCAAATAGCCAGAGAAGGAGATGCCACAGTCTTGGAAAAATCATCGAGCTTTGACTTTGCAGAGGTTTTTGGAAGGTTCGAAATTTTGAACGGAGCATGTGATACAACTACGTGTTTAAGATTAACGGTCACTTTTTCAGATTAACGTTACTTTGATACTTGTTCTTTTTATTTAAAAAAAAAATTGTTGTTGGAGCCGACGCGGGTGCATTTTCAGCTTCCGAATGTACTAAATCCAAAGTAGTTTCTAAGCCAGGGCTTGAGAACCCGGTGCCTTACCTCTGGAAGAATATAGTACTGAGCAAACCAATAGTAAGAGGAAAACCACACCGGGAAAACCCTCCACGCCTTTCCTACTCAGCACCTACAGTGCCGAGCTCTGTCCCCATTCCAGCTTTGCCCTGGACGTCAGCTTGCCTCTCAGTGAGCACCCCCTGAAGGTTCTTGGGGAGCAGAGCTGACGGCGAGTGCCACGTGCGGCGCATGCGTGGGGAAAGCGAGACTCCCAACCAAGAAGGCCGCTCTGTATGTTCCCTCTAATCATCGGCGGTGTCTGGACCAGTGGTGTTTCAGGCTGTGCCGAATGTGCTCGTGCCTGCTCTTGATTAAAGTCGGTGAAATCGTATTTCACGGAGGGTGACCGATTGCTGGATTCCTTCAGAAGTTTCTTTATAAACAAAACGGGGGGAGCCTCTCTAGAAACGTTTTGGTCATCGTGAGAATGTAAGGTACGGTTCGCCACCAGTTAGCCCCAGGATTTCACTAAGAGATCGTGAACCAGTGGCAAAGAGCTCCAGGAAAGGCCTGAGGTGGATCTGAGAAAGTTGTAGATATTCCGTATGTGTATATATAATAAAAATACACACACACACTTTCTCTACCGGCATAATATATGGTTCGCTTCTATTAAAATATCAGTTCCGATGTAAAAACTGGGCTACCCCAAATTCTGTCCTCCAAAAGCTGCTATAAATTATACACCGTGTGTCGTTTTTAAACGTGTGTTAACCTAATTCCCGGGGTACACCGATTGTGATTTCACATTTCATCCAAGAACAGTTGGACAAGTGGTGGCTTTTCAAAGTGACACGTGTCTCATTGAATAAACAAAGTGATTTGTAATCACGACAAGGTGGATGAGCTATGAACACGTTTTAAAGAAGACGAGAAGGCAAAAATGGAGACAGTGACAGGTGTTTGTGCAGACCTGGAACTTGAAAGTCAATATTCTAATGTTCGTCTTTTTGTTCTGTCATAATAGAGGAGGATCATGAAGGACCAGTCGTTTAAAGTAATGACTGAATAAATCAGGCTCAGCAGAGAAGTAGGCTGACTGGTGGGATTCTTTGGATGAAAATTACAGACGTGGCTCGTACAGGAAATGGTAGTTCCCTACTTGTCAAATAACGTAATCACAGAAAGAGGGATCTTAGGTATCACTAATGTCTTCTTTGAATATTTAAGGCAAAAGGCTTTTCATATGTTGTTATGATCCAGCCTTATTTAGGTTATTTTTCTTAAATTTGAATAAACCTGTTTTATCTTTCCTGATTTCTCTATGTAACTGTTCTGTGATTATTACATCACTCAAATAGCAGAGCATTCAAAAAGTAATCATAGAATCCACCTAAAAGCGTGCTGAGCTCTAAGAGGAACATAATGATTCTGATCTCTTCTCCACTTTAAAATTATCCCAGAGTGGGAGGAAAAAACACTTTCTCGTGTTTCCTGTTTGTTCTTTCTGGGGATTGATTCTTTTAACAGTGTATCTGCTAAAAAGTATAAGCATTGGCTTGAAGAACCGCTTCGAAATGGAGAACGTTCAATAAATATATAATATGTACAACTTCCAAAGTCAAAATAGCAGGTGGTTTATACAGATAATAACACACTGAGAAGCATCATGAAATATGTATGGAGTGATAACAGCTGACCGTCCAGTATACATCAGACCAAAATGAAACCATTGATCTATATATAATAATGGTAAAGGAATAAGATAAGAATCTCAACTCAAATCTAGTTTCTAACTATGAAAATGTTTAATATTCATTCGCGATTTTGTCTCAGATTTCCACCGAAGACCATAATGGAGCAGACTGGCGTTTTGTCTTCTTAAAATTGTTGGCACTTTCATGCCTTAAAGCAGAATTCTCTTTAAATAATAAATTGCCTCTCCGTAATAGTTTCGTTACGTTTGGAATTTTGAATTACTGCATGTGCGGGCATCCGCATGCCAGATCAGAGAATAACCAAGAATGTTCTTTGGTAGCGTAGCAGTATAAAGGAGGTCTAATATATGCTTTCTAACTTTATCGTCTATGAAGTATGTTTAACTCTTTCAAAACCAGTGATCAACTCGGAAGAAATTCATATTTGTGGCACACAGTTTTTATTGGATTAATATATAATATTTTTAACATCATTCGGCAGTTAGGCAAACTTGGTATTCCCTGAAGAACATGGTGGAGAGCATGGTTCCCAAACTTGGTCGCACATTAGGATTGTCTGGAGGGTTTTTTAAAAGGCTGCCCCCCAGACCAGTTAAATCGGAGTCTCTCGAGATGAGATCTGAGCATCAGTATTTTTTGTTAGCTCCCCAGTCCGTTCCAGTATGCAACGACGTTTGAGAAGCACCGATGTTGACAGTTAGGGCTTTCCATTTTCCTAGTTGATCCTTTGTTTCTTTTACCAGCCCCTTCCTTAAATTCGCAACGGATCGCGATTTTTGTATATATCCTTTGTATTTTGTCACATAATATTTTACACGAAGTGACTGAGTTCTTGTTTTGTTCTGTCCTCTGGAACTTGAAAGAAGAGTTTTCCCAGTCTGTATCTACAAAGCACTGAAGTACAGTTAACTCTAGAGTGGGCGTGGTTAATTTTGCATCTTTGTACTTTTTATCCCAAGAAAAATGCATTTTATGTCTTCTAGGTATACTGTACAAGGGAAATGGGGAGAACCAGTTTATCTCCCAACAGCCTCCGGTCGTCAGTAGCATCATGGGCAACGGCCGCAGGCGCAGCATCTCATGCCCGAGCTGCAATGGTCAAGCCGATGGCAATAAACTATTGGCTCCAGTCGCGTTAGCTTGTGGGATCGATGGCAGTCTGTATGTAGGGGATTTCAACTACGTTCGCCGAATATTCCCTTCTGGAAACGTAACAAGCGTTTTGGAACTCAGGTATGTCTTTCCTTAATTGGGTTTTTTTTTTTTTTAAGATTTTATTTCTAAGTAATCTCTACACCCAATGTGGGGCTCAAACTTACAGCCCTGAGATCAAGAGTCGCATGCTCTACTGACCGAACCAGCCAGGCACCCCCTTCATTTGGGATTTTAACCAAAGCTCAGCATGCCTTTATTTTTTTTTTAAGTGTTTAATCTGATGTACCAGTGTATTATTTAAGTATACCTTCCCCACGTTTAAAATTCTCCTTAGAAAGAAGTTAGATTCTTGGTTAAAGTTGGAAAAAGCACGTATATACATACTATGCCATATAAAAGAGCATAGACTATAAAGTCACCCAAGATATAAAATGTCTCACTGATTCCAGGGAATTTTATATGCTCTGATAGGATGGAGCTATGATTTTCAAATCCCTTTAGAATAACCTCATGGTATAGGTCGTTAGCCTTTTATTTCACACCTGTTGAAATTTAAGAGAGAAAATATTTCCCTGCAGTATCAGAACATAATAGTAAATGAACTAAGGCTGTAACCTTCCAATAAGCAAGTTCACGAGTTGGGTTAACCCATTAGCTATAATACCAAGGGTGAAAGTAATAAATTGTTGCTTTGCGTTGTTCATTTAAGTGTGATGATGAAAATCATCCCATTCTGTAAATTATTTGCTAAGCCTTGGCCTGCAAAATTCATTTCCAGTGTTATTTCTGCTTAAGTTGGGGATTTTCCATACAAATGATTAAAATCTCAGTATGCAACTCATTATTATCTTTTAGAAACTTTTTCTAACTGTGCTTTTTTTTCCCACCTTTTTTATCTGCTTCCACCAAGAAATAAAGATTTTAGACATAGGTAAGCATCTTGCTGAAAGGTTACTATCTATTTTCAAATGTCCTTTTTGCACTTTGATGTGACTCTCTGACATTGTTTTCTAAGAATATTTCATCATGAGAGAGGAAATTCCGTATCACAGAACATCGAAGGAATTAAAACTACTTAAATGAGCCATTATCCTGCAGTATATTGTAAAATATATTATGCAATATCATCTGAAAAGCTGTTTTCAAATTGGTTAATAAAATTTGTCACAAAAAATACCACAACGCACATCTCTGTGTAAGAAAAATACTTCTCAATTTCAGTTACCAGCTCACTTAATCTAAGCCATATTGAACAGAACAAAATTCAAAGCATAGTAGACGTTCGGGCAAGTTTAGGTTGACCAATAATCAGGGCAGATCCCAGTTTATTGGGCTCAAAGCTTATTCAATTTGGGGGATTCTGCTTAAGAAAAAGAATCTCAAAATAGTTTACTTTGACAGAGTTTTACAAACGTAAGATCATGTGTTGCCTGGGCCCTCGCTGGGCTTGGAAGGAACCCATACGAGAGAACCCTAACGCTTACGCTTTGTTGACTTTCTGGTAAATTCATCACTGTTGTAGTTTATATTTTCCCCAGCTAAGAGAGTTACTAGATTTGAGTTTTAAGAAGTAATGTTTTCACTGACACTCTTACGAAGGAAAAGACTTTCTTCAAAGCTAAGGAAGAGTATCAGCTCAGATGTTTTTCAAATTCTATTTGATATGTACACTTAGCTAGAGAAGGTAAAAGCTTGTGCATGGGCACTGTTGACTGAAAAACTCTCCCCAGGACAACAAAAAAGGAAAAGGACAATGCATTTTGAAGTAAAGCTCGCCAAAAAAAAAAGCAAGCCATATTGGACATGCCGCATCTAGTTTGGCCAATATAATATCTAATGAAATGGTACCAGAGGGAAAAAGAAATGATAGTTCATGTGAGATCCTTGAGATGAGTAAATCAACATAATCCCTTTAAACTGTGTTGTAGAGACTGACAAGTAGGAAATAAAAAACAAAGTTCTGCTGGAAGATGAGTAGCTGTTGAATATCAGTATGACCAGGCATGGTCCCACGACCTTTTCCCAAGATCCCCTTTTGATCTCGTGCTATCAGCTAATAGCCCGGTCACAAGCTCAGATTCACGCTGCATTTCTTCGGACTGCTGCACCCGCATATCTCTGCTATTACAAACCACGGCAGAATATCAAAATTTTTCTGGCCTTGGCCTCTAGGTAACTGGAGGAGAGAGGAAAGACACCAACTAAACGTGAAAATGCTGCAGGCGATACAGAAAAAACTACCAAAGAGGCCACTTTTTAACAAACCAGCCTCTATTCCACGCCAGACACAGGGCCAGATATTTTATGTACTTATCACAGATCCACACAGAAGTCCTTTAGGATCACAGATGAGGTCATCGAGGCTCAAGGAGGTTACTTTTCTCCCCTAAGAAACATAACTGAGGGATGGGGAGCGGAGATTGGGACCACTCTGAACAGTGTGTGCATTCCATGACGCCACCGAGCTAGTGTCGATGGGTCCAAATGGCTGGGATTCTGTGGGATAATTACCTGGGTATATAAAAAGCTAAATTTATTTCACAGGCATTTGACAAATTACGTGGAGCTATAATCTCTTTCTCTGGAAGAAAAGAGGCGAGAGCTACATTATTAACAGGACTTTATAATATGAGCTCATTACGTACTAACTCATGGTGTTTGGCCGTGATACTCATTGTAATCCCTCTCTCATGATCCTCCTTCACCTTTCTCCTCCGTGTGTTATCCTGGCTACATTTGAGCTTCTGCATTTCCCTTGTGGCCCTGCATGTAAAAGACACTGGGTTTTATATTCATCCTTGCTAAGGCGGTGTTGACCGATCACTCACCATGTACTAGGCACTTCGACAAATAGTAATACAAGAAAATCCATACTCTCAGAAGTCACAGTCTAGTAGGGGAGACAAGATATGTACGTAACAGCCTAAGTGACATCCTCGGTATCATTCTTTGATGCTTCATTATATCCATGGCTTGTTCTGTGAGAGTAGTTCTGTTGAGGAAGAGATTACGGGGAGATACGGGTATGGTAAGGCAAAGTTCTCTGGAGGGTTGATATTTGACCTACATCTAAAAATGAAGTCTGTTTAAACAGAAAAACAGGAAGAAAGGAAGATAGTCATGAAGAAGTAATCTAGAACAAATGATGTTACTGGGGTTTAGGAAAGGCATGAGTAAGACATGTTCTGAGAAGAATCCGATTTACCTGGGTGGAACAGGGGATCCATGCTGGTAATAATGAGAGATACAGGTAGAAAGCCAGGTTAGGGTCAGATTGCTTAGGGCCTTGAGTGCTCTGAGGAGTTACTCTTCTGTCCTACAGGACGACAGAGACAGTGGGAACCCATTTTCTGACCTTGAACAAGACGGCGCCATACCCCAAATGGCCTTTGGGGAAGATGAATCTGATGTCCGTGTTTAGGATCAGTTAGAAAGCCGTTGCCTAAAACCATGAGATGCTAGGAACCTAAATTAGTATGGCTAGCAATGCAGGAAATCAACCCATAAAATAAAGAAAGGCAGAGAATGAACACACTGTATATGGGTGGTAAGGAAGAAGATGTAGAAAATACCCAAGGCCTTTGAGCCCAAGTCACCGATGAAATGACAAAAATAGGGATTCCATTTGTCTCATAATTAATTAATCAAAATTGGCTTCACAAAAGCAAGATATTTTGACTCACTGAAGCTACTCTATTTAGCTCAAAAAATTAAAACTCTTATCAGATACTTCTTTCTATTTGCCTACTAATGTCAACTTGCTCATCCTAGATGATAGGATCCTGCTGGCTTTCTCCTTATCCCCACTTTCATGGCCAACGTAACAGTCATGAAGCGCTTAGGAACAGATGATAGGAGGGGAAAGAAATTGTAAACTATGTCTAAATACACAAAAATGAACAGTGTAGTCAGTTAATGATTAATGCATAAAAATGCATGCTTCTGGTCCTCTTACTATGTTTCCCACACTCATTAATTGGACGGATGGAGGAAATAATTAATAGAAATAGTGAATAACAAAATCAATGCAAAAAAACATAGGTTTTTTAATTTTAAAATTCAAAGTAATCCATCATACCAAACGTAATAAGTACTGCCAGGATATTATATCAAGTCAAAGTCTCTGGCTAGACTTTAATGAATGAATAGATATAAATACTACTCAATCAACATGTTAAATTTTTTACATAAATGGAAGCTTCTGAAATTCTTAACATTTAAGTTTCTCTTGGCTCTACTAAACATTTCCCCCTGTGTTGTTTATAGTATTAGTTTGATAACAAACTCCTTTTGTAGGTAGTAAATTTTGGCTCATCCCTGTTCTAATTCTTTAAAATTCCAAAGTAAAGGGACTTAAATTAGTTAACTAACACCAGCCAAGAGGTAATAAAACATGTAGGACTAAAAATCAACTTTGTGAATTTTATATTACCAATTAAAAGATCAAAGAAGGTGCCAATCACAGGTCTGTGAACTTGAATCAGTGAACGTTTAGATACAAAATTATAAAAGCTTGATTCAGCACTTCTTGACTTAATATTTAAAAATCAAACAGGCGCAGAAATACCACATCCCAAAGCCCTGCTTGCAATCATCTAAACAGTCTTCGTTGCCAGAAAAGAGGCATTTTATTGTTCTACATAAGTATAATTTATGCTTTTCTGTGTCCTAAAGGCTACGGCACAATTTCCAATAAAAAGATTAAAGTGCTAATGATCTCTGTTCTATAGCTTGTTCTTTGCAAATATTTCTCTAGTCTAACAAGTTGCATTATGACAAAATGAATAAGCAAATCCAGTCTGCGCGTCCATGGGATGGGACCATGGGGAAGTCGGCTTAGGGATTGTGGCGATCCAGGCAATGTAGCACGAGTCATCAAGGTGCAATATACTAAAAGTTTCAACTTGCTTTGATTTTGCTGCTCTTAGTGAAAATCGTAATGTTATTTTCAGACTTTCTGAAATGAAAACCTTGATCAGTTGTACAAGAAGGCCATTAAACCTCTCCTGGTGAACAGAGATTCCCTCAAACCATGCATTTTGGGTTTTTTTTTTTAACGTCAATTTATTTTTTCAGACAGGGAGAGAGACAGAGACAGAGAGCATGAGTGGGGGAGGGGTAGAGAGAGACACACACAGAATGTGAAGCAGGCTCCAGGCTCTGAGCTGTCAGCACAGAGCCCGACACAGGGCTCGAACCCATAGACTGTGAGATCGTGACCCGAGCCGAAGTCTGACGCTTAACCAACTGAGCCACCCCGGCTCCCCAAGCCATGCATTTTGTAAATCCCACACTCCAGCTACCAGCAGCCAAGCGCACTCAGTCATCGTAGCCTTACGTTTCCACATGAGACGTATTACTGACCTAAAAACTCACCACCCATTTGCACCCGCACACCAGCCTCTCCAGGGCTTTGGCTTTTCGGGAATTTGGAGCGCAAGTACTAACTCATTCTGTCAGAAAACTCTGCTTATGTCAGGTGTCCTTGAACCCCAGACCCATCCCATGTATTGTTCAGAGCTTCTCTGCCTCCAGTCAACTGAAAGTTTCCAAACTCACTTTTTCTTTTTCTTTCAGTGCTTTTGGTCCTGCTCCCTCTTTTCCTTTGAAAGGGGCTGGGGTCCCAGAACCAGCTCTAATTTGCCATGCTAAGCTGCGCTGCAAAGAACTTACCCAGTTCTCATTTCCTACCATTCTGTGGGGAATGTTTCCAGAAGTAAACTCTCTTCTCCGGGGCCACATACGCCTCCACATTTGTTATTCTGGACAATGGAGTTGTGTGCAAAATTAGAGCTTTCATTTGGCAGACATTTTTAAAAACCGTCGACATATGTTGCTTGATTTAGAAATTTCTGTGCCTTCAAAGAGGGAGACGCTGTGGAACAGGAAATCCAAATATAAGCACCACTTCGGACATTCTCTTATTACTGTCCCACTGGAATAAAGCTGATGTCAATAAAGGCAAAGCTTAGGACTTTAATGTCCATTATTTTTGCACCAAGAAACCTTATGACCTGTAGCTCAAGGGGCCACCTCAAAAATCCGTTGTTTTATTCTCAGAACGACGCACATCAAAACTATGTATAATTTTTTTATATCATTCTTTATCAGGATCCTAAAGTTTTTATTCTCCTTTATTGTAAACCCATGATTTATATAGTTAAAATGGCTCAGTATTAAAATTCTCCCTTGTACGCTATTAAATGAAAAAGGCAAGATATAGAACAGCATAATGGCTTTTGTGCAAAAATATGTGTGTGCCTATAAATGGGTACCTCTTTTAGGGAGTATGCTTTTTAATCATGGAATATTGGAGATAAAAGGGGGTAAGGGAGAATCCTTCCACTATCCATTTTATATAGGTCTGGACAGTTTATAGTTACAAGTGGGTTAAGTGGACAGGGAGATCATGATCCAAGATTTGGGTTGTTTTTATACACCTTTGGATTGAAAAAAATGAATTAAAATTCTTTATTTTTAAAACTGTCTCCTAGAAGTTGCTCTTGAAGGAGTTTTCCACAAATAGCCTTTTCAGCAGGTATTTTAGAAAAGACCTGTAAAGAGGGTGAAAAGGACTTCATGATTAAGTCCCACTATCCCAGGCTTCTGATAAAGGATGTCACTTAAATGAATAATTCTGCATATTACCCTCCACTTGAAAAATTACTGAATGTTCCCATAACTCATCTTGCTTTGAAAATTCAGAGGAACAATTGATTCTGGTACTTCAGCACTGAGACAAAAAGACCCTGGCATGGTCTCATGGATATGGTACCTTTCCACCCTTTGTACATGTAAAAGGAAGAGAGGCTTCTTGATATAATGTTCTTAAAAGTGACCTTGCAGCTTTATAAAGGTGTTTCGTATGAATGCTTAACTCCAACTGAATTTACATTGGATTGCATTATTCATTTACCTTTATCCTCATTACCCTGGAAACAATTCAAAGTGCATGTTTAAAGAAGGGTCTGCATTGTTTGAATAGTTTAGGATGTTCTAGCCTAACAGCAAGACCAAGGAAACAAATTTGAACGTAGCCATTGTTTTTCTTCTTAACCTTTCCAGAAAGCTAGTCGTACTTTAGATAGCTATCGATAATCATCGCACTCCTACACTGTGTAGAGTTACAAGTCGAAAGACACACTGCAACCCAAGAGGAGGCAGGACAGAAGCAGATATTAAGAACAGCTAATGCTTGTTGCATATGTATTACGTACTAGGCACTGTTCTAAGCATTTTATCTGTATTAGCTCATGTCACCCTCTCAGCATCCTATGAAATATGTATTATTATTATCACCTTTCCAGATAAGGAATCAGAGGCACAGACGAGTTAAATAACTTGCTCAAAGTCATGAGGTTTAGTGAGTGAGGAAGCTAGGATCCAGACCCAGGCAGTCTGTTCTAGAGGTCATGCTCATAGGTACACAACGGACAGGAAAATGTGTGTGTGTGTGTGTGTGTGTATTGTGTGTCTATGTTTTCATAACTGGCTATATGACTAGTTCTAATCAGTATATAATTGAGGAGATAGGAAAGAAAAGAGAAGTCTTTCCACAATGGTATTTCACAATAGACCCAGTTTGATTGCATTACGTTACAGTCACCAACCATATATCTAAAAGACCAGCTCCGTCAATACCAGGCTGTTCATAGGGGGGAAGAATCTCTTAAAATTACTCTGAAGATGATCTTGATATGTAACTTTTCACTTCATTACAGAGTAATAAACTACCACATTAAGGAAGGCAGTACGTCTGTGCATTTGACATTTCAGGCATCGACTTAGAAAAGCGATACAATGACTCTTCACATGGGCAGGGGTCCATAGCCCAGTGGTTCTGAAGCGTCTTCGTCTCAAGTGACTTGTATCTCCCTGCATCCTTTGTGTCACTATTCACCCTCTCACACTTATCACACACTCAAGACCTCTTGCTCAAATATGTCTCTTGTCGCCAAAAGATACGGAAGGGTAGAAAGGAGACCCGAAACCTGGAGGTGGTCAAGCTTTCGCGAGTCTCGGTGTTTCGGTGTGAATCCACTTAACAGCCAGAGGCTTCAGAGCTCCAGAGGGTCTCTACAGACGCCACGTGTGGCCAGCTCTGTGGCCACGTGGGCACCCGATGTAAGACACGCTCGTGAAACCAAGAACTTGGTATTTTAGCAGTAGACTCACAGGAGCCCTGAAGTACACATATTGACCACTTTCAAAGGAAGAGCATTAAGTAGTGAGAATTGTGTCATTAGAACCTAATAGTAATGAGAAAACCACTACACTACGCCATTATTTAGAACAAATATTTTCATATAGTTAGATTTATACCCCATCTTTTAGATATTCACATGTAAAACAAATGGAAACAAGTATAAAAGTGTGGGCGGGGAGAGAAAAAAAGAGAGAGAAAGAATGAGAATAAATTGGTAAAACGCTAAGTTTGTCGTGAAGATAACGTAGAATCCAGTGGATTCTTGCCTGTCAACATCTTTGTCGAAAACACTGGAATGTTTGTTTCCAGAAGGCAATATTTGCACATGGTACAAAATCCCATTAATCCTAAGAATGTGATGTCGAGTGTTCATAAGGAGATGAATGAACTTTTTAATTCCACCTAAGGGTCCTAATTTGTCCATTGCTTGGTAATGTTGGTCTTCCCATTTGTCACAGGTAACGGGACGTAGGATAGTTTACATTTGTGCTACTTTCTACGTGTCACATTGAGGCAGTATGTTTTGTGAACAAATGCCTGCATCTCACCAAATTCTCAGACCGGTCTTAAGGCAGCTTAATTTACAACTTTTGAAGTAAAACTTGACAGAACTACCCTTCTGGCTCACTGCGTGAGGCCGGCATCTGAGACAGCCTCGTACACGTGCATGACCTCCTTTTAGTACGTAACCCTGTTGCTCAAGACAAACACTAACTGCATCAGATCGCCCTCCTGGATTATGATAGAGCAACGAAGACAGACCCGATGGTGCATTTTGTCAGGGGCAGGCGTTCATGTGATTAGGATTTGTAGCAAAACAGGAGAATTCCCTCTGATGAGGTGCAAGGGACATGAGTAGTATGTTACACTTCACCGGGGTTTGATAGAGACACCCTTCCCCTGGAATAAACTTTATGTCGATCACTCAAGAGCAATTTATTAATGGCTTTTCATTGATCCAAAAGGATTTAGAGAACTTGCTTCTTTGTTTTAGGCTAGAAGCGTATCGCCTTCTAAAGGGAATTATTTTCCAAGATGGCTGTTTTAATAAATTTAGTAAATTAAATCCTCAGCCACCAGCAAAGAAAGAAAGCAATCCTTTTAGAGCTTGCCTCCAATTCTTTACCGCCATTCTTTGAAGTCGTTATTAAATATGCTGTTCGTTTTCCAGTCTTTAATAATGGATTTCAGTTTATAATCAGTTTCCCATGATCTGTTTTATTTTGCCTTTCATTACGCACCCCCCACCCCCCCTCACCCCTGTGTATTAGGAGTAAACTGCCTTGCGATGTTTATGTGTGATCCTTTTTTTACAGCAGCAACCCAGCTCATAGATACTACCTTGCGACTGATCCCGTCACAGGAAATCTGTATGTTTCTGACACTAACACCCGCAGAATTTATCGCCCAAAGTCACTGACGGGTACAAAAGACTTGACTAAAAATGCTGAAGTGGTTGCAGGGACGGGGGAGCAGTGCCTTCCATTTGATGAAGCCAGATGTGGAGACGGAGGGAAGGCTGTGGAGGCGACACTCATGAGTCCCAAAGGTACTGGCATTTATCAATTTGAGGATTTCTTTTTATTAAAAAAAAAAAAAGATACAAAATCCAGTTAGTGCCTGATTGTGTTTAATGCTGAGTCTAACATTTTACCCTCCACCGTGTTCTAGAAAGCTGTTTCACATCTAGTGTTTTTAAAAGCCATTTGGCGTGAAATTGCTAGAATCCTAAGTTGATTTTACAGCAAATACTGGGTTCTTGGCATTTTTTTATCATACCATTTTTTCACCTTTTCAAAGAATAAAGCAACTAGCCTGTATTATTCAGGTCACATCCTGTTAAACTTCAAGGAAGTGTCCAGATTCTTTTCATTGTCCTGGAATTTCTTTGTCATGAATGAGTCCCGGGCCTCTTTAAAAACCATCACTAAGCAACCGTATTAGTCCTCACCCAGTTTGGAGCTATTAAACTTTTGTTTCTATGCCATGGGAAAAAATGCTTGCTGTGAGGAATTTCTAGAGGTGACAAGGGCTAAAATTCTGTGTGACAAAGGTTTCTAGCTTTTAAACCAGTTGGGACTGACTCCTTGCTCATGTACTATCTCCTTCATTACAATGTTTTTTGGTTTAAGACTTTTTTTTTTTTTTCCATTATAGCTAGCGACTATTATGTGAACGAGGACTGGAAAAAAAGCATTTGTTGTACTGAATTATTCATAATAGCAAATTTCATTGTAACAAGGTCAACAGAACGCTAACCTTGGCTTAGATCTGTTTTTGTTAGAATATAGTTACTCTAAGTTCCGAGTAACAGAATCTGACCTGTTTCTACCATTGATAGTCAACCAACAGTATACAGATGTTATAATTTTACAGTTAAAACTCAGGTACAGCCTGTATGATTCGTACACTAAATGGGGATTCTTACAGATTTGGGTTATTTATTACGTTTTATGTTGATTTGTGTCATAAATGCCTCTGTTGGGTTTTTCCTAACGTAATTACAATCTGCAGTCTTACCTGCTACCTATCACCCATGTTATCCCTGGGGTTGAACGTTGAATTTAATGATGGGCCTAAAAATAAATCACGTTTGAAAAATTGGTAACACTTACTTCTCTTGGAAAAGGAATGGCAATTGATAAGAATGGATTAATCTACTTTGTTGATGGAACCATGATCAGAAAAGTTGATCAAAACGGGATCATATCAACTCTCCTGGGCTCTAACGATCTGACTTCAGCCAGACCCTTAACTTGTGACACCAGCATGCACATCAGCCAGGTAGTTAAAATCTCAAGCTGCATTGTGTGTTTTTCTTCTAAGTGTCTTGATTTACTAGGTCAGTAGACTGTGACGGCCCCATATTAAACTGGATATATCAGGTGTGGTGTTAGTTGTAACAAAGCTGTTCCATTGAAGTGTATCTCAGGAGCTCATAAAAAGTTATTTGGGGGGCGCCTGGGTGGCTCAGTCAGTTAAGCATCCAACTCTTGGTTTCTGCTCAGGTCATGATCTCACAGTTTCGTGCGTTCGAGCCCCACCTCAGGCTCCGTGCTGATAGCGTGGAGCCTGCTTGGGATTCTCTCTCTCCCTCTCTGCCCCTTCCCTGCTCACACTGTCTCTCTCTCAAAAATAAATAAATAAACTTAAAAAAAAAAAAGTTATTTTCTTCCGTAGTTCTGCATTTGATGAATTCAGTGAGATTACAAACAATTAGCACTAAGAAATGCTAAAGCATTTGTAATAAAATACCAGTAGAGTAGCAGCAGGCAGATATCCCAAAAAGAACAAAACAGCTTAAATCTCCAATCTTCTGATTGCATGAGCTCTTTAAGTAGTAGAGAGAACCCACTAAGATTAGTCCCAAGGGACTTCTATTTAGAATTAGGAACTTAACTGTTGGCCTGATTGAAAACACAATAAAACACTCATATATTCAGAACCTAGAAAGCCTCGACGTGTGGTGGGTATTACTGCTAAAGGAGCATATGTGTTCATGTATCATCGATGCCTGTTAACTCACCGCTTAAAGGTTCATTTGCTCTTTGGCTATGATTTGCAAATCTTTCAGCAAGCGGCGTTTTTCACTAACGTGCTATTTCCCGCATTTGTCTCCACTCCAGATTTTTAAGTTTATTTTACAGTAGCTCTTCAAAAAACAATTTTGAAACAGTTGATCAAATTAAGGGTAATTTCCTTGAATGGTCTAATTTACTCTTCTGGCAAATTAACTGCCGCGCAGTAACTGACTAACCAGACCTTTTCGTTTTCATTAAGGTACGTCTGGAATGGCCCACTGACCTCGCCATTAACCCCATGGACAACTCCATTTACGTCCTGGATAATAACGTAGTTCTGCAGATCACTGAGAATCGCCAAGTGCGCATTGCTGCGGGACGGCCCATGCACTGCCAAGTTCCAGGCGTGGAATATTCTGTGGGGAAGCACGCGGTTCAGACAACTCTGGAATCGGCGACCGCCATCGCGGTGTCGTACAGCGGGGTCCTGTACATTACTGAGACCGATGAGAAGAAGATTAACCGAATCCGGCAGGTCACCACAGACGGGGAGATCTCCCTGGTGGCGGGCATACCTTCGGAGTGTGACTGCAAAAACGACGCCAACTGCGACTGTTACCAGAGTGGAGATGGCTACGCCAAAGACGCCAAGCTCAGCGCGCCGTCCTCCCTGGCCGCTTCCCCGGATGGCACCCTGTATATCGCGGACCTGGGGAATATCCGGATCCGGGCCGTGTCCAAGAACAAGCCTTTCCTTAACTCCATGAACTTGTATGAAGTTGCCTCCCCAACTGACCAGGAACTCTATATCTTTGACATCAACGGCACCCACCAGTATACTGTAAGTTTGGTCACTGGTGATTACCTGTACAATTTTAGCTACAGCAACGATAACGATATCACCGCTGTGACAGACAGCAATGGCAACACCCTCAGAATTAGACGGGACCCGAATCGGATGCCAGTTCGGGTGGTGTCTCCAGATAACCAAGTGATATGGTTGACGATAGGAACCAATGGATGTTTGAAAAGCATGACTGCCCAAGGACTAGAATTAGTTTTGTTTACGTACCATGGCAACAGTGGCCTGTTAGCCACAAAAAGTGATGAAACTGGGTGGACAACGTTTTTTGAGTAAGTATATCCACATTCTGCTCTGATTATAAAGTGCTGTGATACGGTGAATAGACTCTTAAAAATTTACATTCTTGAGGGCAGGTGGGATCCCAGTTTTGGGGGCCCTGGAGCTTCTGTAATTTTTGGATCCCCCCCCGCCCCCTCGGAAAAATACAAAATTAGACTCAGGGCCTTGGGAGGGACCCACACAATGAGAAGTTCTGAGGCTTCCGTGTCATTGGCATCGTGGTCAACGCCTCTGCTTAAGGGTTAACATTTTGCTTCATACGCACCCAGTATATTAGCAGCAGACATTTGGAGAAATATACTAGAGTTTTGGTTTTACGCATAAACCCTCCGGGTCTACATTTGCCCAGGTGATAAAGCTGATTATGTTGGGAGCCGTCACCGATGAACGTCAAAAACATTTACAATGACGGGGACGCCTGGGTGGCTCGGTCGGTTAAGCGTCTGACTTCGGCTCGGGTCGTGATCTTACGACTCGTGGGTTCAAGCCCCGCGTCAGGCTCTATGCTGCCAGCCTGGAGCCTGCTTGGGATTCTGTGCCTCCCTCTCTCTCTCCGCCCCTCCCCCGCTCGTGCTCTGTCTCTCTCTCTCTCTCTCTCTCTCTCAAAAATAAATAAGCATTAAAGAAAATTTTTGTGAACATTTACAATGAAGCTGGCTGTTTATGTCAGTGCTACAAATGTCATTCTTATCCAATAGAAAGGCTTCGCTTTTTGTAAGCAGTTATTGGAAATTTAAACTGCACTTAAAAGGACCTTCCCACGAAATGCAAATCGGCAAGGGCCGTCACTGCGGAAGCAGATGAAAAAGTACGAGGTTCGGGCTGCCAGCATATTCTACTATGTGGAGTAGTGGTCCAGGCAATGTGCTGTGTGAACGGTCCCATTTTGTGAGGTCAATCAGAATGAAATGAGAATCAGCCATTGTATATTTTATGGGATATGTACTTTGCAGCGAACGCAGATGTAAAATCATTTTCGATTACTGTTCACTTCACTAACGTCGCACAAACCGTAAGGGGAAATTAGATGGCATGTTGACAAATGCAGAATAGTCCTTGAGATGAATATTGAGCTCCTTAGTGTGATTTTTGCAATGATTTGAGAAGGCAAAAGTATTTTCTGTAGGAGCACACCTCTACAATTATAACCCAAGTCAGTAGAAAAAGAAAACGATCCAATATACAAATATTTTCCGTACAACTTTTCTGGAATGGATCTTCTCCATAAAGCTGAGTTCTCCTGTAGCTTGAATTGCTTTTCTTTTTTGACAGGTTCCCTTTTAATAAAATGAATGTTACCCAGCAGCATGATTTTGTCAGAGGAACAAACCTTTTCAATTGAGTTACATTAAAATTCTGTTCTTAGCATTCCTGTTGCTCATTTTAGGATCGCAATAGGAAAGGAATAAATTGGAAGTTAATGGAAAGTGCTTCCTTTGCACCGTTTTCAAAGCGATAGCGGGCTGGATTGCCAAAGAGGCAAAAAAGAGTCCAGGAAAAGTGCTACCATCGGATGAGACTGGGCAGGAGAGCTGCTCTGATTATAAGACCTTCAGGAAATGATGGTGGCATTGGGAGGGTTTCAGTTTAGTTAAAAGCCAGGGAGAAAAAAAATAGAGAATTAAGTTTTCAGTCCAGTCTGGGACTCAGGCTCTGCTCTGCGGGCCGCTTTTGAGTGTGTCCTTATTTGTTCCCGGGAACTGACATTGCATAGAAGTTCATCGTGTGGGTTACTGCTGACACATGAACTTCCTACAACAGATAGTGTGGTTTACTTAGGACCCGCAAATATATTTTAATCAACTTTGGAAAATTAGACAAAGGGATATGCTCCATTGGCGGAGTTGATCTGGATTAGTAAAAACAAATTTGGGATTTTTTCACCTTTTTTTTAAAAAAGAAAGGATGGTGTGCAAAGAGGGCACATTTCTCTCATAACGGATATGCAAACTTCGAACCTCAAATTTAGTTAAGAATCAGCACAGCAGCTAAAGTAGAGGTTGAGTTGGCAAGCCAATCTCGTGACTCTAAGGGGCAAGCATGGTTTTAAAGAACAGACGTTTGGAATACCTGGGTGGCTTAGTCCGTTAAGCGTCTGACTTCAGCTCAGGTCATGATCTCACGGTTTGTGGGTTCGAGCCCCACGTCGGGCTCGCTGCTGTCAGCAGAGAACCCACTTGGGATCTTCTGTCCCCCTCTCTCTATGCCCCTCCCCCCTCTCAAAAATAACTAAACATTTTTAAAAACATAAAAGCAAAAAAATAAAGAGTAAAAGTTTGTAATTAACTTTTACTTTTTAATTAAAGAGTAAAAGTTTGTAATTGTACCTCACAATCATTCCTTCCCTAATACAAATTCATCACACATCATATTTAAAGTATAACTATTCAATCCTATCTAAATAAGCTAGGGCAACTAATACGAAAAGCATTATTAAAATATTTTACCAAATATAAACCCATAATCATGTATCTATAGGTACATAAATATACACACACGTATGTTTTGTATAATTTAAAAATACAGTAGTTTAATAAACCCATGCTTCAAAAATTTTTTTTCTAATAAAAGTAACAGAAATACTACTTTCTAAAAGCCACGTTTTTATTACTTTTTCTCTAGATGTCTGCAGCCAAGGCATAACTAACTGTTTAAGAAACACAGGGCACTTAACCTACGTAACTGGGAATCATCATGTCAGAATAACAAGCGATCATTTATTTTTTTCTTTCTGTACATTTTTATACTTTGGCTGTGAAAGAGCAAGGGCCCATCTCTTCTAAGCTTCAGAAACTTTAAAACACATTCAAAAGTAAGTGCATGAAAGAAGCGACGGGAGGGTCCTTACCAAGCAGCCCCTCCCATAGTGATCTCTGTTCTGACAAGCACATCCTGTCTGCGAAAGTGTGTAGCTCCTGACAGGTAAACTTAGCCCTGATCCCTGCTCATCAGAGCCTTGACAAGAGGTTCTGCTTATTACGCTGTGATTTGGACATGTGCCTGGGTGAAGGTGCTGGGGACAGCGGGGGACTCTGAATCCCCCGCCCCGACTTCCTTTGTGTTTGCTGTTATTGGAGAGCTGACAAACCCCCACAATACCAGGAATATCTGTAATATTCCCCTTCAGATGTTCGCAATACTCTGTGTCTAATTTAGACTTATAAGAATGTTTGGTAGTTTCATAAAGAGGGGATGTGGGAGGTTTGACAACGGTCAGACTGGGTTCTATGAAAACCACAAGGAGATTGGGCAGGGGGAGGGGAGGAGTCACCATTCCCAGTTGAGAAACACCTGTTTACTATGACGTTCATGACACCAGTGCCTAGAGTTGATACAGGCTTTATAGACATCTTTCTGCACAAATATCGCACAAAGAGAAATTAAACTTTTTAGCCCAGATTCCCAGTCGTACATGTCCAGCTTTCTATCTAGCCTAGTGCCTTAAAAGCCTTGAGATTAAAAGCTTTGTAGGATAGAAACAGATGGCAGAGACCCAGAATCAATAAATTTGCCTCGTGATAAAATACAGTCGCTATAGTTTCTACCAAAGAAATTTTAGAAGACAGTTAGCTCAATTACTTACCTTATATGTTTTAATTGTATTACTCGTCTCTTAGTACCAACTTTAGTTTACCATTAATGTGCCACAGTTTCTAGGAATACAGAATAAAATGTGAAAGTATTTCATAAAATGCACACTAATTGTGGCTCCCGTGACGCCTGGAACGCATACAGAATTCTTCCAGTAAATACTTGTTGGTGGAAGGAATAGAGAGATAAACCAAAGATGTAGACGAGTTAATTTTATTTATAGAGAAGAGCCTCACAGAACCCATACCTGGCTCTTGTCCAGGCTCCATTGAAAGAGTACCATATAAATTCTGCTCTCTTGCTTTCTGAAGTGTTTTGCACTCACTGTACCGATAACTGATGCTGAAAATAATTAACTAATCTCATTCTTCGTTGCTTATATTTTTAAATATAGTTACCCAATAGTACATGCTTACCCAGTTTCTTTTTGCTTTACAAAATGAGGATTTCCTCAGTTGGTGCTATGAGTCAAATAATTAAGAAAAAAAATGACTTCGTATTGATAGCACTTTCTTCTGAAATGTTGCTGTTAAGGAGCTAGCTGAGAGTCAAGACAGAAAACATGTCCCACGCAGGTGCCGTTGAAGTGTATTGTTATACCTGGTGTCAGGAAGGATGACTGTAGGAAAAGAAATTGAGATTCCTATCAGTCACCAGTAGAAGAGGCTGATTTTTTAGGGTACACAGATAGTTTCCAAAGTACAAGAGCCTTCGTTTCAAAACCTAGAGATAGCATTTTCTCCGTAGCAGCAGGTGCTGTCTGTGTTGCTTGCAATGATTGTGTCCCTATTGGGGTTTGTTAGAGGTGTGGCCAGTCTTCTTAGACATGGTCCTGGACGGAATGATAGGAAGTCTACAGCGGGTAGCACAGGGTTTGTAACTCAGCTTTGAAATCTTTGAGTTAGACTAATATGCTTCATGAACTGAGTAACTACCTATTACCGATTGAATAAGCCATCTCGTCCAAGACCTCCTCTCACATTGACTTGGCAGGCAGTACAAAGGACATCCGACTAGCTAATGGGGTCCCTTGTGTGAGGACAGTGTGATAAGACTCGTTACTCCCTTCGCTTAGTATTAGGGACCGTTTCATGCTGGTCTTTGTACCATTTGAAAACAATTACCACATGTTAGGAGTCCTTAGCTAGAATAATTTCAGGGTGGCCAAAAAAGATCTCACCGGCTAGTTCAGACCCAAAGTGAAACTACAGTTCTTACAGGCGAATGCACACAAAAGCAAATCCGGTATATTGAATGGGGCGATAGAATAAATGATTTGATAGTTGATGGCATTTTACAGTTCTCTGCTTGCTTACCCCCATAAAATACAAACTGTTTGACCATATCTTTCTGAAGCTCTTCTGTCTGGCTAAAGAAGAGGTTTTTTAAAATTTTTTTTTAATTTTTTTTTTTAACGTTTATTTATTTTTGAGACCGAGAGAGACAGAGCATGAACGGGGGAGGGTCAGAGAGAGGGAGACACAGAATCTGAAACAGGCTCCAGGCTCTGAGCTGTCAGCACAGAGCCCGACGCGGGGCTCGAACTCACGGACCGTGACATCATGACCTGAGTCGAAGTCAGCCACTTAACCGACTGAGCCACCCAGGCGCCCCGAGAAGAGGTTTTTTAGAAAAAAAAATGCTATGAGTTCTAACTGATATGAACAGACACACCACCAGGCTGGTGGCAGTTTTTCTGTCTTGGGACTGTGGGTATTTAGAGCTTTATATTTGTGGAGCTGACTCTACGATCTTTTGTGAGCTATATTCAGATTTACAGAGTAAATAAACGGGTTTCAGCTTTTCCACATTTATGTAGGTATCTATGGGTCTCTAGCTTCTCATTTGGGTGTTTTATTGTCCCTCATTCAAGCTTAGCAATTTCAGAATGAGCTTCTGAACCATTTCTTTATAATGAACTTAACTCTGTGCCCGTGGCAAACCCATGACTCCCACTGACATCAGTTGGGATACTCGGGGACAATGTCAAAGAGAGGGTCTCAGAGGAGGAAAGACAGGCAGTGTAAAGAGGGTCTGTGCTACAGACCCAAACCAGTGCACAGAAAGTGCAGGTAATTTGGGAAACTCAGTGACAGTGACTCCAAATGAGAAGCGACGTGTCCATTCCCGGTGACACTGAATCGTCTCAATAGCCTGACATCTGTGTGCCATGTTGTGTTCTCCTTATGTGTGTTTTACTGCAGCCGCCTGTGATGCCAGGAAAACGGTGCAGGCATCTTCCACGGGACAAAACTAAGAGGAGAAATAGGCTTTGTGCTGATAGGCAGCTGACATCCGAGCCTGAAAACTCAAACACCGAAGCCATGTTTTGTTGCCTTGTTTTGTTTTGTCTGCCAAAAATGGCGTTAGAAACTTACTTTTTTTCTTTTAGTTTTTCTCTTAACTCCAGTTAGTTAACACACAGTGTGATAATTAGTTTCAGGCGTACCATACAGTGACTCAATGCTTCCGGACATCCCCCGGTGCTCATCGTGACAAGTGCCTCCTGAATCCCCATCACCTGTTGCCCCCATCCCGACCACACCACCCACCTCCCGTCTGGTCACCACCAGCGTGTCCTCTTCTTACCGCCTTCATGGAGGAGAGCATCTGAGACATTAAGAATGATTTTTAAGTGATTTTTATCTGCGGGATCACTTAAAATCATGGGGAAAAGCTGCGGTTGATTTCCGTTTTTGCGATTTTGTTTAGTTGTTTAATGATTTTGCTTTAAATTTTTAACCAGAATGTGTATTCCCAGAGACATTAGTGAAAACAAAACAAAACAAAAGGGTGTGGACAATTGAATAAAGTGGCCCTTGTATATTTCAGACATTAACCTGACAGATTCTACTAAGATTCTACTTTTATTCCTACTTGATTTAATCCAATTTTCTTCCACAGTCTAGTTTTAAGATATAGTTAGTCCTGTCTAGATTTGAAAGGGGAAAGGGAAATGGAGAAATTGTATGTGATTCATATCACTTGAAAAAAAAATCCAGAAAAAATAAAAACAGGTTTTCTCATTATATCTCGGTATAAAATGTAAAATTTTATAAAATGTAAAATTCCTCAGATTTTTCTCAGTATAATTTACATTGTATCAATAGTCGTGAGGCTACATTAACCCCCTCAGTGGGTTCCATTTAGCACATTAATGTTCTAGATGTGCTGAATGGCTCCATAATGGTTCAACAGTGAGTAAATGTAGCTTTCAAAAGTGTTGAGTTCCCTCCTTAAACTAATTATGTGACTGTCTAAATCTGATAGCTTCATATCTGCACACATCCACAACTCCTCTTACACAGTGATTATCCAATGATTTACTCTAAGACTGAGTTACAGCCGCCAACCACTTTTAAAGGCTCATTTGATCACAGGACGAGCGATTGCACACCGACAACCAGTGACAGGGAACTTCGTGTTTTTTAACAAGCACAGAACTGAAGATCCCCGGTTGGGTATTTTCCAGAGACTATCCTGTATCTCTGGCTCGTCCATGACATCAAAATTAAATCAGCTTTAGCAGCCCTCACTCTTCGCTACCCTCGTGCCCCAGCCTCCCAGAGAAAGCCCCTTGCCTATATTCCAGGGTTCTGGAATATTTTCGGAATGTCTTGAGGCTGGAGTGCAGAACTAATGTGGGGAACTGTCTCCCGGGTAGGGGAAGGCAGTGTGCGAAGAAGATGAGATGATTGGGGTACCATCCCCATACTTCAGCTCACCCCAGCTGCCCTAACCCTGCCATCCATCACTACACACACACACTTCCAAACAGACTTCTCAGACCTAGGTTCATCCCACAGTTTGGTAAATCTGCAGTTCGTAAAGTAAGACCTCCCCCCTTCAAAAAAAAAAAAAAAAATATATATATATATATATACACATATGTATATGTATATATATAAAATACACACACACACACACACACACACACATATATACTGTGAGAATTGTTAATGTAAAGGAAATACCACTTCTAGTCTCTGGCTAAAAGCTAGGTTTTGTTCTGTTTAAACCTATTTTAAGAATTGAAGTCTTCTATAGGTTAAGATTTTTTTTTTCCCGTCTCTGGGAAAATGAAAAGTGGTATATAAAATTTTATGAAAATGTTAATGAAAAGTGGTGTATAAAAAGCAAAAATGGAAAAAAAAAACTTGTAGTTTGTCTGAAAGAATAGTTACTTTTTAAGTACTTAATAAATAGAAGGCAAGCATCAGTTAGCAGGAAGACTTGATTCTGTTTCCACCTCTAGGAAAGGAAAGAAGAAAGAACCAAATTCTAGTAAAGGCAAGGAAAGGCCACCCCAAGAGACTGGAAGAAAAGTTCTTTACTCACAGATGATGTTTTGAAACTGGGTTAGAGTCAGAGTAACAAAAGAGATTCTGATTACAAGAGCATTCCAATCTGGGGGAGCAAAACGGCTAAGTGTCCAGAAGCAGACAACTCCCACGAGAATCAAGAAATAGGATGACCGGATCTTAAAATTCGAAGTCCTAGGGGCACCTGCTTGGCTCAGGGGGTCAAGCATCCGACTCTTGATCTCTGCACTGTCAGCGCAGAGCCTTGGCATGGGGCTCAAGCCCACGAACTGCGAGATCGTGACCTGAGCTGAAGACGGACGCTTACCCGACTGAGCCAAATCGATGTTGCCACGATCGCCCGGCATTCGTTTGTTCGCTGGGCACCGTGCATTCAGCGGGAACGCAGCGTGGGCCGGGCACCAGCGTTGCACGCCCGGAGGGTGCAGAGCGGAAAGGCACGTTGGCCCCTCGCAAGGAGCTCAGGGTCCCCGGAGGGAGACAGAGAAGGGGTCGCTGTAAGGGTGTTGAGCGCAAAGGTGGAGTGTCAGCCGCCCTGTGAGAATACAGAAGAGGACCATCCCCATCAGCTTGGGGACTGGGGACAGGCATAAGGCAAGAAGCAGCCCCCCGAGGGGGGGGGCACACTTAAGCTTCATCTTGAAGATTATGAATGAAAGCTAGCAAGAAGAGCTGGAGTGTTCTAGGCCAGAGAAAGCATGCATTCAGGAGCAATCGGGTGTGCCTGGGGGCTCTGTCGGGTAAGCGTCCGACTTCGGCTCAGGTCACGATCTCGCAGTGTGTGAGTTCGAGCCCCGCGTCAGGCCCTGTGCTGACAGCTCAGAGCCTTAAGCCTGCTTCGGGTTCTGTATCTCCCTCTCTCTCTGTCCCTCCCCGACTCATGCTCTCTCCCTCTTTCTCTTTCAAAAATAAGTATTTAAATACGTAATTTAAAAAAATAAATAAATAAAAGGAAAAGAAACAAATGAAGTCCTGAACCAAGGCTGGGCACAGAACATACAGGGAAGGGGGCTGACTCACCATTAGGAAATGAAACAGAGTTGGGTGACTGAATGCAAGGGGAGAGGGAGAAAGGGCCCCCGACTGAGCTGACTGGGTGGTAGGGCAACGCCGGGAAGAAGCAGGCCGTAGACAAGCGGTGAGTTCAGATCTGGAATTTCGAGGTGCGGTCTACAGCACGTGGTCCAAACACCTGCTCAGCACCGGGAGAAGCGAATTCTGGAGACGAGACGCGGGCACGGGCGTCCTGGGAAGAGCTGAAGGAAGTCACACGGGAAAGGAAGGTAGAAAGTCTGGTTATGAGGGGGCAGAGCGTGTGAGCGTGCAGATTTACAGACTCGATTTCCCTCGGCTTGGTGCCTCCGTTAATCCTTCGGGGTCCACTTTCCACCACGAGACGCTCTTCCCTGAGATCTTGGAAACCTTCAAAGCTGAGCCTCCCCCTCATGCATCCCAACCCTTTCTTTCGCCCTCCTGCTCCTGAACGACCCAAGTGGGACCATTCCTCTGCTTTCCCTAACTCCTCGCTCGCGTGATCCTCGTTTTCTCTCAAAGCTTGTGAGTAGACGGCATGTTAGTCTGCGTATTGTTTCATCCTAGATTCTGGATCGGTCCAGTGCAGCTCTTGTGCTTCCTTCGGAGTCTTTTCTGTTCACCTCCGTTTTCCAAGTTGTTGATGCCTCCTGGGTCCCTCCTGCCGCCGTCTTCCCATTGTCCCTGTGCTGTCTCTCCTGGGGGGCAGCGGAGGCTGCCTGGAAAGGCGCAGGACTTTGGAAACGAAAACTCTGTGTTCCCACACTGATTCTGTCCCATACTCCGAGCTGTGCGACTTTGGGTAAGTCCCAGCACCCCTCCACAGGCGCCCTCCCCTGTGACGTGAAAGGCTTCTTAAAAATCCAAACATCCCCTCTGTTCCAAAAACTCTCTGATTCCGAAATGTCCCCCCAGCTTTTCACAGGGGCCCCTTCGAGGCTTATTCGGAAAGGAACATTTCAGAAGTTACCGGATCTCCTTTGCCACAATCCTGAGGCACGCTGCGTTGCCATCACCCTTGGTATCTTGTGGGTCACGCTGGTGTTAGCGATGGCAACGTGTAATAATAAGTAAACTTTTATCTTCCCAAATGGGCTCCCTGCTGGTTTTTTAGCCTGTCCCAACCGGCCACGCGTCTCCTTGTCATGCAAGACGCTGCCCTTTCCACAGTGGGCATCTGTGTTCGGCGGAACAAGTACCAAAACACAGAGGAGGACAAAAGACAAGCATGGGTTTGTCATCTGAACACTGCCAAGCGCCGTGGAATAGTAGACCCGGGAGGATGAGGGCAGGCACAGTTCTTTCTTACAGATTCTCTGAAGCCCAAATTTCCCTTGGCATCAGCTATCTAGCAAGCCAAGACCTGCCCACGACCTGTTATCTAAACAAATGAGTTCTCCTTATATCAGCCTTCCTCAGTCAATAAATCTTTCAAACCCCAACTAATTCTGGAATGTCCTGACTTGGATGCCTTGGTCCCCTGGGGGAGGAATTTCACAGCTGGGCGTTATCTCCCTGTCGCTTGTCCCTGATGTGGCCATGGCTGTGTAAGGAAAGAGGCCCTGGGTCACTTTTCTTGAATTCGATCTTTGAAACTTTCGCCCCGTCTGTGACCGTCGATCGCTAGGCTCCACGTTCGAAGAGAGGGCTGGACCAGAGGGGTGAGGAAGGAAAGACCCAGCAGGTCTCCGCCTCTCTGAACTCGCTATCCGGGATGTTAGAACGAGAGCATAGTGGCTTGAGTTCACGGACTGCCGCCTTTTCTGGTTTTATGCAGCCAAGCACTGGTCCGAATTGGTCCCCATCAGCAAGAGCTGTGAGTGAGATTAAACAGCTGCAAAGAAATTTAAGTAAGTGTCAGCCACCTCCCCACCCCCATGCAGTTGTCACCCCTGCTCATCAAGATCCTCTTAGCACGCGAGACAAAAATCATGTAAATTAATACTTTCTTGTGTCTGTCTTCTTTTGCATCTTCCCTGTCATTTTTGGCAATATGTAGGTAGCCGTCAACTCAGTCCCAGACAGGCCCATGATTTTGGAGTTGGCTGATTGCCCTGCCTTCCTTGGTGATGGAAACCTTTTACATTTTCTATCCAGAACCTGATTTTTGAGGATTTCTTAATGGATAATATTGCTATTGAATTCAAAGAAATTATGATCTATCTGTGAGATCATTGTTAGAACACATCGACCTCAGGTGCCTTTCTAGAATAGGTAAATGCAAATTCTTCTGATATCAGTGTTACTCGTCACAGCCTTGCGGTCACGATTCCCAGTCAGTCCACCATTAGAAGCTTAAATCAGGCTCTGCTCCGCTGTTCCCGCGGTTTGCGCACGCCCTTCGTCGGGAACGAGGATCCAGGAACGATTTGTGCGCGCCTTTGGTTACGATGGGGTTAGTAATTTTGTTCTACTTTACTACAATGACAGATGAGAGGTTGTTTCACATCAGCATTGTGGGGAAAAAAGCATTGCCGTAACAGAGGGCGAGATTGAGGGGAATTGTTTGGGGTTTGCTGGCTGTTAAACCATGGAAGGAAATCTGAACCTAAGGAACCCCAGTGGTTGGAAGAGAACATTCTCCCTCTGTATTGGGGCGGGGGGGGGGGGAATTGGGGAGAAAGGCAGGTTAGGTAAGTCCTTTACTGTGATGCAAGCCTGGAAACTTAGTGCCCTCACTAAGCAGCTCTCACAGTAAGCTTATTCTGGGATGGCCCGGGGAACATGGGGGGTGGGGGCAGTCAGGACTCCACTTGAACATTTATCCCACCCAGGGGTCTCCAGAATATAACGAAACCAGCATTTCCTGCTGTCTTACCTTCTCAGAGCAGGCTGAGTTTGGGCTGGAGAAACCAGTCAGTACAGAGCATACATTTAGTAGCTTCACTCTCCTATAGGTGAAGAGAATAATGGTTTGAGAGCGGGGAATAGCCAGCATTATCTGAGTAAAGACATAAGTTTGTCTCCTTTTTGAGACAGACCCACTGCCACGCTGGATTATAAACCCAAAATCAGCCTAAGGGGTAAAGAACAGACCACATCACGTTCACTTCTCCGGAGTGATCATTGCTTCTCCTCTCTGGTTTGCTTGCTTCTCTAAAGCCCTACTCTAATTTAACAGGATTTTTCTCAAAAAAAACAAAAAAAACAAAAAAAAAAACAAGAAACAAAAAACAAAAGATCATCTTTAAAACAAACATTGGATTAAAGAGGCCATCTTATGGGAAAACACCGAAGATCACAGATAATCCTGTTGTTGAGTTTTAAAGAAAGTTTTTGAGAACTGCACATTGTTTCCGCTTGAATAAATTTGCAATATCAATAGTCTGTTGACATTGTATTGGTAACAGTCTGACTCAGGCAATTTTTCCCTCCGTGGAGGAACCACAGAAGATAAGTAGGCAGGGAAGTATTCTCCTAGTGGTGTTTCAGAAGCTTAATCTGGTGTCAGTGAATATGGCAGGAGGCGGGAAGGTGAGGTTTTACATCTAGGGTGGCTGTGGGGATGGGCACAGGGATCGGAGAGACCAGGAAGGAAGAATGAAGAGGGAGGACCTCCATGAGGGGGAGGGAGGAAATTTCACGTCCGGATGAAGCCGGCATTTCAGCTGAGAAGGGCTGAGACTCTGACTCTCTGGGGCATTCGTCCATAAGCCCACTTAAAAAGAGATTTAAAACTTAAAAAGAGATTTAAAAATACACCACAAAGGCTAAAACAGCAAGTCTAGGCAAAAATGCACTCAAAATTAAAGACGAACAAATAGATAAACATCAAATAAGGGCATCCCATCAGTGAAAGAGCACAAGGTCACGGAGAGCCCGAGGGAGTTTGTCTTTTCCAGGGAGAGTCCTTTATGAAGAGGGTCAATTGGGAGCCAAAAGAATGTGCTGTGTTATGAATTTGAAGCTGTGAGGCTAAGACCAGATGAGTGAACGGAGAGCATGAAGTTGATGTTCTATTCAAATTCCCTAGAGCCTATTGCATTGTAAATTCAAAGGGCTAATAAAAGAAAGCTACATCTCAGATATACGAGCTGGGCAGGCCTGGTTCACCACCAAGGCCAAGCAATATTAAATAGAGCTACGGACTTGCACAGAAGCAGAGATGATGTCCGGAGGCATGTATGTGATGGGAAGGCCCCTTTTAGTACGTGGGGTCAGTGCATCTCAGAGGACAATTGGACATTTGGTGGTGCGTTGTGTCCTCTCTCTTGCGGAGGGAAAGAAGGGCTCACCTGCCGTTTCTGAAAGTACCTGGAAGTCCATGACTGCTTCTTTTCTCTCGTTCCCTTACCCACAGTCCCCTGGTAACCTTCCTGTCTCTTGCCCGTCTTGTTTTCATTTCTCTTGACATAGGTGCCAGTCTGTGAAAATGTTTTCACTGACCCACGCTGAAATTAAAAATAAATAAATAAACGACGCGGAGATTTTTTTTTTTTTTTCCCCACAAAACTTTACTTCTTCCTTTTAAACAGCTGACCCTCACACTGAAGTTAGGTCCTTTGTCCCTTGGGTTTCTTTAAGTGGCCTTCCTTTATGAGATGACAGAAGGTAACAGGTAATAGTTTTTTAGACAAGAAATCTACGCTGGTCCCTCATTTTATTCCCCCTGCAACATCGGGGAAGTCTGGGAAGTGCTCCCCACGAGCCCTGTGACCTTCGCCCCTGGGCTCTTCCAGTCCTGCCATCACGTTGGCCCGATGAAAGCCTCGCTTTCCTGTACCTTCTCCAGCTCCCACAGACTCGGGATGAAGCCCACCCAGGGGGCTAACAGTGGGCCCTCCCTGGACGCTCTTCTGCTCACAGCCCCCCGCCCCCTGCACTCCTCCCCACCCGCCCTCCCTGTCACCAGTCACCAGTGCTGCCTTATCTGCGTGTCCAAGCCATGCATCTCTTTCACGGCCGGGCTCAGGTCCCACCTTGATGTCTCCTACCCACAAAGGTTACTTGTAGCTTCATTTTCCTGTGTGACCTTCCCGTGTCACGGCAGCATGACCTTGTCTCCTCCTCCCGCACTCGGGGCGCTCTGGCCGCCCGTACCCCTCACGTGGCTGCCTGTCGTTAGGTTTTCACATGCATGTCCTCTGTCCCCAACCAGACGTCATATGCCCTTTCGTGCCCGCAGTTCCCCAGCCTTGTAGCCTGCACGGAAAGCTTGTTCAGAAACGGCGGCGTGACCGCTTAGGCGGAACCTCTGAGCAGCTGTCTCGTGCAAGCATGTCCCCCTACCTGCGCCTTAACGTCGATCTAGCCACTGCTCCGAAGGCACAAATTTAGAACTTCCAGGACTCAAGTGGGAATCCGGGCCGCTAAGATCCCAGCTTCACCCTGTGCCATTCTGACTCTCCTACCCACAAAGGTTACCTGTAGCTTCATTTTCCAAAGAGCCAAAGGCTGACAGGTTAGAGTCTCGACGTGCAGCACCCCATGGTCTACGGTGATGCACACAAAATGCCTTCCCAGCACGACGTGGAGCGTGTGGTAAGCCAGCGAAAGAGCAGAGGCAAAGGTTGGGGAAATGCTTTCTGCGGGAGAAAGGTGGCGTTCCCGCTTAGGTTGAAGGGAGCTCGGAAACATCAACCAGCAAACGGGCAGAAAGGGCAGGCGAGTGACAGCAGCGAGAAGGAATCGGCAAAGTGTCTGCGGGGTGGCGTCATCCGTGTAAAGCTATAGTTTGCCACTTTCCGGCAGGCTCTGTGATTTACAGGAGGGGTCATGGGCCTGGGGTCCCGGTGCATGGAGGCATCCCTTGGGCCCAGTCATTGGATGCCATGAGAGCCTGAGGGAGTCACCTGAGCACATCGTCTTTTCCTTTTTCCATCTGTACAGTGGGAGGGAGGTGGGTGCCGTGCTGAATTTTCTCTCATGTAGGGGCATTCAGACGGAAGTCGATTTCTTAAAAACACAATAGCGAGTGAGAACTAAAGAGATGCAAGAATTATGTCCAGGTTATGATCAGACCTTGGGCTGGGTTTTGTCAGTAATTCTGTATAAGTAAAGCCAGGCCTTCCTTGCTCGTTTCTTCAAGAGCAATCGTTTCTTTTAAAAAGCAACGACAGCCATAAGCCACGTTGGGTTTCTTTCATTGACGTCTTCATCTGCCAGGGGCATTTCGGATGGTGGGGAGGGGAAGGGGTCTGCTTTTTGTTGATTTCAGCTCTGCCTTTTATGGGTCCAAACAATGACCGCGCTTAACGGCACATTTTCTTTCTCTTTGCTTCTCGGGCGCTTGCTTGTCTCTCCTGAGTGCCCATGCGTGCCGCTGGCTAAGTAGCATGGCAAATTGTCAGATCAGGTCAGACATCCCCTCCGCCAGACTGATGCTGTCCCCACTAGATGAATGGAATCACCTCATCGTCTCTCTCCCATTCCTTCTTCCCTTCCTGTCTCTACCGTGGCATTGCCCTTGCTCCCATCTTCTCTACTTCTGTTACCTAGAATCTTCTCAGATGCCAACCACAGTTTTCAAAGCCACTTTTTTACCCTCTAAACCCCCCTATCCTTTTATTCCAAAGTATCACCTAAATATGTTCTTCTACCCCTTATTCCCTGTTGCCCATATTCACACCGGTTATCGGGATCGTCTCCTCCCCTGGGAACTTCTGTCTTCTGCTAAGAAGATTCTTTCTCTACTGTTCTGCATCTGGGCTCATTGTAACTGGGATATGGTGCAGGTCTCCATTGCCGCTTAGAGCTTTTCTTTTTTTTTTTAATTTTTTTTTTAACGTTTATTTATTTTTGAGACAGAGAGAGACAGAGCATGAATGGGGGAGGGTCAGAGAGAGAGGGAGACACAGAATCTGAAGCAGGCTCCAGGCTCTGAGCTGTCAGCACAGAGCCCGACGCGGGGCTCGAACTCACATACCGCGAGATCGTGACCTGAGCCGAAGTCGGACGCTTAACCGACTGAGCCACCCAGGCGCCCCGATTAGAGCTTTTCTTAACAAAGCAGCCTTAGCACCCATCTGAAATCCAGGCTTACGTGTGTTGTTATCCCACGGAAGTTCCTCGTTTTCCATCTGGAATTTGCTATTTTTTCTTTCTTCAAACCACATTGTCATTTTTTTAATTTTCTCTGGTGCTGCCACAAAGTGCAAAGTCACCGCAAAATCAGTTCTTTGGTGAAATGTTGTATCTACGATGCATATTTATGATTATAGGACAGCGTTTTAATAATATATCCTGGGGCACCTGGGTGGTTCAGTCAGGTAAGCATCCAACTCTTGACCTCAGCTCAGGTCTTGATCCCAGGGTTATGCGTTCGAACTCTGTGTTAGACTCTGCACTGGGCCTGAAGCCTACTTAAAAAATAATAATAAAAATAAAATACGTCCTAACATTTTAGTTATAAGTTCCTCTTCTACTTCCATGCTAAAAAAGTATGTAATAAAAAAGAAAATAATCATTGAATGTCAGGAAATATTACATCTCAGTTCAGTAGACATAATAAGTCATCATTTGAGAACTCACCCCTTGCTACAGTGTCAGTACAGATGAGATAGATTATCACCACTCCTGCCAACACTTAAGTCTGAAACTTACCATTATAATATTTTTTTTTTAGTGTTTATTTATTTTTAGAGAGAGACACAGAGCGTGAGCAGGGGAGAGGCAGAGTGAGACGGAGACACAGAATCTGAAGCAGGCTCCAGGCTCTGAGCTGTCAGCACAGAGCCCGATGCGGGGCTCGAACTCACGGACCTCGAGATTACGACCTGAGCCAAAGTCGGTTGCCTAACCGACTGAGCCACCCAGGCGCCCCGCCCCACCCCCCCCCCAAAAACTTACCATTATAAAGAGTGTCAACACTGAGGAATAGGAAAGTTTTTTTAAAAGGCTTTATTTTCTCAGTTTGTTGAAGGCGTCACAAGATACGAAAAGAATATTTCTACATAGGCACATACATACATGTATGATTACTGTTGCACAAAGTTTTATACGTTCATATGGCTCTGCTGTAGGGGGCATAAATGAGTAAAACTTTAACACCTGATGTAACGGCGAATTAAATCCATGTTGTAGAAAATATGGAGAATACTAAGGCATTTAATATCAGTAAACACGTTCCCTTTGAAACAGCAAATTAGACGTGCAGGAGGATTTTGGTCACACTTCAAAGAATAATATGCTGAGGTGGAGAGTTATTCTGTTTACTCTTGCTCTCACCGGCGAGGTTTTTCTGTGTTAAACAGGCTTTTGACTACTTCAAAGCACGTTTGAAGTCCTCACTCTGCACAGCTCATGCAGAAAGACAAATATGCTCCCAAATTTGTGCAGCTGAAAACTGCTGCACCCTCTATTTACAAGTAAGAAGAACCTGCGGTTTGCTAGTTTAATACCGAGTTGATGCCTCTTTTATTTAGCTATGACAGCGAAGGTCGCCTGACCAATGTTACCTTTCCAACGGGAGTGGTCACAAACCTCCATGGAGACATGGACAAGGCCATCACGGTGGACATTGAGTCATCCAGCCGCGAAGAAGATGTCAGCATCACCTCAAACCTGTCTTCAATCGACTCCTTCTACACCATGGTTCAAGGTAAGCACGAAAGCATAAGTTTAAGCTGATAATCTTAAATGCCACTAGCACCCCCTGAGAACGTGGCGACCCCATTTGCTAAGATGAGACAGAAAAGGGAAGGTGAAAACATAAACCTCTAGAAGTAAGCTGAAATCGTCCATCGTCTACCGGTAGTGTTTATTTCGTGAAACATACATACGTTAGATCAGCCAGTGTCCACTCCCACTTCCAAACCCACCTTCATTCCAACCTTTCACGGGCATCATCAGACCCGTTTCGAGTCACTTTCTCCGTGACCTTCTGCGGTCTTCGGGAGGGCGTCCTCTTCACGGCCAAGTAAGTACAGCCGCTTGAGACAGAACCCCTTCTGAATCTGCACACCTTGTGGCCTTTCAGTCCACATATGATGGGATCACTGGACATTTGATACCGAATTTTCACCGCCCACTTATGTATTATCTGGACTTTATTATTTTTTTTTTCATTCAGTCCATAGACATATGTATCCAGCATATTCATGATGGGACCGCCTGCCATATTCCTTTTTGACATAATCTTGGAAAAGCCTGTTTGCGATGACACTTGCAGTTGTGAGGTCATGGCCCTAAGCCTAATTACTAAATCTGAGTTAAACTTCTTTGACTCGTTATTTCTACCAGTTCTCTCAAGTAATCTCTGCCGTCGTCGAAAATTCATACTGCTCGAATTCCTTTCTTCCCCCAATGATTCTATATTATTCAAAAAGTTTAAATCGAGGCAGAAGGCTATAATCTAAGAGGCATTTTTATACAAAAGATAAGATGGCTCCCTTTTTTACAAGTCCGTTTTGGGGGAACATCACCTCATTTTTTTTACATACAAGGTGTAGACGTGAGATCTCTTCGAAAGATCTTTAGTACAGGATAGATGGGTTTAGGGGAGGGGAGTCTTCTGAGACCCTGGCAGTCACACCCTGGCTAAAAGAGCACAGAGGTGGCTCTTTCCAGAACGTCCACTGCACATCTGTGGAGACTCAGCCCTCACTTCTTTTGTCAGGCAAATGAGAAAAAGAAATCTAAAGTGGCGAAGGACTTTAAATTCCCCTGAAGTCTGCCTTTAGTATGCAGCCGGTTCTGCTCCAGCAGGAAATGCCAGAAATCAACGTTGTTTCGATACGTTCTAAAAGGACGTCATTGAGTACTTTTTATTTCCTGACAAGCCGAGTTCGGTCAGCATTTGAGAAGTGTGGAACCCTTCTGACTGCACAGCCAACCGAGTGTTGAGTCCAGACTTACAGTTCATGTTTTCCGCTCCTTGTTCTTCAGATCAGTTACGCAACAGCTACCAGATCGGGTACGACGGCTCCCTTCGAATCATCTACGCCAGCGGCCTGGATTCGCACTACCAGACGGAGCCGCATGTCCTGGCCGGCACGGCGAACCCCACGGTTGCCAAGAGAAACATGAGCCTTCCTGGAGAAAACGGGCAAAATTTGGTGGAGTGGAGGTTCCGAAAAGAGCAAGCCCAAGGAAGAGTCAACGTCTTTGGTCGAAAGCTTAGGGTAAGCCGGTGTCGGACGGCAGGTGACGGGGCCGAGCCGTCCCAGAGGGTGCCAGCGGTCACCCTCCCCAGTCCAGGCCTGCCCTTGGCGCAGGGCCTTCCCCGAGAGCACCAGGTCTCTCCAACCGCCACGCCATTAGATCATTCGTAATAAAAGCCAGCTCTTTGAGAAAAGCTTTTCTTCTCCAGATAGCCATGATTAAAAATCAGTTCTTCCCTGGGGTGCCCCGGGGGGCTCAGTCGGTTCAGCGTCCGACTCACGATTTCGGCTCAGGTCATGATCTCACAGTTCATGGGCTTGAGCCCCACATCGGGCTCTGTGCTGACAGCTCGGAGTCTGGAGCCTGCTTCGGATGCTGTGTCTCCCCCTCTCTCCGCCCCTCTTCTGCTCACACTCTGTCTGTCTCTGCAAAATAAATAAACGTTAAAAAAATTTTAAAAAGAAAGAAAGAAATGGACTGGCCATTGAAAGATGGATCCTTTCTTTGCATCCTCAGCATTTTTAAAGTGTAGTTGGGATGCATGGGAGAATATCAATGACAGATCCTGACTGCTGCCTCCTCACTATTGATTTGTATTGTTTTTATAAGAAACGCAACGATACTTCTGATTATGCTAGTGTAATTGATCTGTGCAGAATGTTCTCTGCATTGCCTTGTTGGGTGTTGTTTTTTTGTTTTGTTTTTTTCCCTCCCTCTCACATCATGGGCCAAATATAACTAGAAAGCAAGCTGTGATTTATGTCAGCTATTTGCTAGAGACAACACAGATTAGGTACTAAAACACAGGTTACAAGAAACCTCCTTCAGACCACTATAAACTGAACCTGATTCATCCTTTCTATTAGCAAACAGATTTTAGTTGATCAGATCAATGTAGAGAACTATTCCTAAAATTATTTCCCCTTGCCATTAAAAAAAAAAAAAAAGTACTTAAAAAAAATCAAGGAGAGAGAACACAACATGAAGCATAACCAATAATGTCCTTTTTTTTCCTGCACCAAAAATGGCTAAATTATTATATATATTATAACAGGCCAGCATTATATACCTTGACAGTCCTTCCGAGTAAGAAACAGCTAATGCATGCTGTCTCTGGCTCTTTGCAAGACATGGAAATGAAGTAGAAAAGAATCAGTAGATCAAACACAGACTGTATCCAACTTACAGGTTATGTTCTGATTCCACTTCAATTTCAAGGCAGGTGTTGGGGACGCTCAATCCGTGGTCTCCTGGAGCCAGTGCTGTGCGCTCCCACCTGACCCACATCCAGGCCGTGGGAGCCAGGATGCCCCAGCTCCGAGCCCCCCGGTTCAGCAGCTCTGGCAGGCAGGAGCTAGGGGAGGCCAGAGAGAGGCTTGCTCAGTGGGAGAAGTGAGGAGAAAAAGCGAGAGAACACTAGAAGGGAAGAGCAAGGTTAGAGTGGAAGGTAAAGTGACAGGCAAGAAAACCAGCTCCAGGCTTGCTTTGATCACGTCCGCAGGGTCGGTCTGTGACCCAAGGACACGGTAGCTCCCGCCTTTGCCTCCACTGAACTGAGGAATCAGTAGCAGCTGGCACCCCTGTGTGCTGTGCCCCCCTCCACTTCTTCCCAGGCCCCCTGCTGCCTTGGGCCATTGCAGCCTGGAAGCAAGTTCACAGGCCTTATCTTATCCAGCTGTATCCCTATAATGGACATGATGTCCCTGGACACGTGTGCACGTGCGTGCACACACACACACAGACACACACACACAGTCCCACCTGTTCTCAGACACAGGACTTCCTTCACCAAAAGATACAAACATGCTGCTCCCATTTATTGCTCTCCATTCCGCATACCAAGAGATGACAGAGCGCCGACTAGAATTCAAAAAACGTGCGTTCCAGGTCAGGCTCCACTTTTTTGTTAATGACGAGCCTTATGGGGAAATCATAACATCTCTCAGACTTCATTTGCCTCGTGTATACCATGATATCCGTGTCAGGATATAAGTAAGTTAACATTATCTAGATAATATTGTAGCATTGTGACGCTATAACAGACATTATATATGTTATAGATATTGACCTTATAGCACAGACCATGCATACAGTGTTATATACCCTGGATACAGATAAGGGATAAATACCATTTACCCTGCCCTGCCTCCATTTCACACAGTTGTTACAGAATCAAATGAGATAATGTGCGAAAATACTTTACAACTAAATAAAAGGCATGATTATATATCCCCTACCCCTAACCTGGAGAACCTCTACCGCATATGCAGACATTGGGCATTTATACCCACACGGCGGGTGAGTAAGAAAGAGCCATTTCGCACCCTGGTTAGGAAAACAGAACAAAAGAAGGAAGAGTGTGAGAAATACTTTGCCCAGGAACTGACCACATAACATGTTGCCTTCTCTTCTTGGAGACAAGCTATGTCTAAGTGTATCCTCTGTTCCTTTGTAACATGGCTCTTCTAGGCATGAAAAGAAATTTAGGAAGAGTAGAGGAAATCCTGTCTTACGTCTCTGGTTCTCTGCCTGATTCAAAATGAAGCAAATACTTTCTCCGGGGGAAGAAAAGAGAGTGCGCGCAGGCATGGGTGTTGGTTTCTTCTAAACAGCGGAACCACAGTGTCTTGGCAAGATATTTCAGAGAATATGCTATTCAGAGTGGCCTGTTCAGTCACACTGGAAGGAGATTTCCAGCTGATACATGTGATTGCTCTCCTCGAGACAATGCCGCGATCACAAGGGAGGGTTTCTTACTTTCAAGATAAGATTGGATGTGCCAGCTCTGACTGCTAATTCCATTCCTCTGTGGTTCTGAGGGGGAAATTCTGGGGAGAAAGTGATGATCTGAAAATCTGGTTTAAGGACTGGATGTGGAGTCTGCCCGAGAACATCTCCTCTCTTACCTTCCGTTATTTCCTAGCAGAAACTTCCTTTCATTTCTTAAGGTATATGCCTGCATTCAACCAAGTGCCTGACACAGAGTGGGCGCTCAAATATTTATTTGATGAATGAATGAGGAGAAGCCAGCCTTATAATACAGATTATTTCTCTGCATCCAGATCTAAGAGAGAAGCTATATGAATAGTACATCCTTGCAAATGTTTGACTGCTATAAACAAACCTAACTCTAAGTAGATTACATAGATATAATAGATATAACACCAGATATTGTAGTTAAAAAAGTTTTTTTTTATTAAGCAAGGAGTAGAAAAGGAAAATAAGAAACCAGCAACATTTAAAGCATGTTCTATGAAACATGCATTAAGGCGTAAGGGAAATACAGTAGGAAATAACAAGCAAATGAAATCGAGGGATGTGAAAAAGCATTGCAAAATCAAGATTAGACATTTCCATGGCTTGCTTTGTTTGTGGCCAAGTTAAAAATAAAAAAGACACAGGCATAAAAATTGCCTGTCTCTCTCTTATCATGTTGCTGGACACTGGAACCAGCGTTTAATCAGTTATAAAAAAAAACAACAAACAAAAAACCTGCTATGGCATTCTGAAAAGAAAATCCATCTTCTAAACTTGCCCAGAATTCAGATGCTTTAAAGGAGAAGAATTAGTGAATCGTTTCAGAAGGAAATCCTCCAAATTTGAAAGGTGAAAGGGTGTTTAAAGGCACACGTAAATACGATAGCGTGCTTCGATCTTCCTCTGCGCGTCACGTTAGCGTGCTATGCTGTTTCTCACTTGGAGCCCAGGGGCGCAGCCTTCGATGGGATTGTGCAGTGCGGTTAGCACTGGCTGACGTGCAGAGACACAAGACGATCTGCAGCCAGTTGATGTTCCAGCAGCGACACAAGGGAGCCGTGATGTTGTCACCAAGTATCCTGGGTAATGAGCCAGCCCTCCCTCGCTTCCCTCCATAACATTCCAGATACGTGAACATAATCCGATTGTGCTTTGTGTCTGTAAACATAAAGACAGTGTGTAACGCCTTTACGCCTTGGTTTTCCAAGCGTTCTACGGGGAAGATGATAACTACCCCCCCTTCCCAATATCAAAGGGACGCTGTGATTCATTATAGTCGTGCTGGACATGATCTTCGAAAATGAGGAATTTTCCGTGCTTACTTGAAAGAAATGCTATAGAGCACAAAGGACTTCGTGGTGATCTCTTATCCAAACACGACATTTGGATTCATTTTTATGTAGCTGGAGGGATGGTAATGATCTGATCTAAGGGTTTTCATCTTAGATGAACTATTCAATTTAAATTGATATTTTTTTATATTAAAACTATTAGAAGGCCACTGGGGCATGGAACAGTGCTGGTCCTTTATGATTGTCAAAAAAAAAAAAAAAGAAAAAAAAGGTTGGAAAGTTGCCATCATTTCAAAAAGGTATAGTTAAAGTAGGACCGTGTCCTAGAACGGAAATGTCCCTTGACTTCTGCCCTTTGTTTATAATACTGGAAGGAGAAAGTCTGGGCGTGTATGGAAAGAACAGAGAAGACAAAAGATCTGTTAGTATCTTTGGAAATTTTACATACTGAATAACAACGACTTGTGCCTGGAAACAGTAAGGGTGGTTAAAACCTTGGCCTGTGCTGGGAATGTTGGGGAAAACACACCCCATTCTAATTTTTCCCCCACTGCTTCAGCTAGAGGACGCAAGAAGGGCATTGCATATACAGTGGTCATCTGGACAGAAAGGAAAATGTAAACTTTTACCCAGATGTTCAGTCTCACAGTGCTTCTAGATGTTTCCATATGGTGACATGTTCCATATGGTGGCACACACAATGGCTACTGTAATGACACCCACTCGCCCGTCACCCGGGTGCTCTGGCACTGCGTAGCCCTGTCCACAAACCAGAGAAACGAGTCAAGTGCCATAGAAGGGGTGCAGGCGGTGAAAAGGCGGGCTCCGGGCCTCTCCCTGCCCGTCTCCCTTTAGTACCCAGGCCTTCTTAGCAGGCCTGCCGTGCAGATTGCTCCCACTCTAACCAGAGGCGACGCCGCAGAGATAAAGGGTGGTTAAGGCAGGCAATAAAGAATTGAAATACAAATTAAAATGAATACAAAAATACAAACAGATGGGGCAATCCTGTGGGCAGCACAGTCCGTGGGAACTACACAGTCAGGCTCACATGGCTGTTGGCAGCCTGGAATAACCCAAGGAAGGAGAAGAGAGGGAAAATCTAAACATTCAGCATTGTTTTTTGTTTTGTTTTGCCTTTTCCCTTTTAAATCACAATCGGAGAAATACAAGAACCAGAGGAAACCGTTCAAATTGTGCAAAACCTCTTCCTAAGGCATCAATAATTTTGTGCAAATAGCAGCTGAAGGCTGGATTCTGCCAGTTCAGTATTGAGTCAATTTGATAGCAAATCAAATCCTCCTACAGGCTTTAAAATACGTATTTGTGAATATTAGCTAGCAGCTTCTCTCCGAGGTCCGCAAAGCATTCTGCACACCCAAGCTCGTGAGGTTTCACAAAATTCACGTGAGGCAGGGACTGACATGCAGACGTGTCCACATGGGAAAGCCCAGAAAGCCTTTCGCTGGCTGGCCAGTCAGAATCCAATCAGGGTCATTGACAGAAGCCTAAAGCCTCTCATGCAAGCGCTTCCCAGATGGACGAACAGCTTCAGAGAGGCGAAAGCCCAGAGTCACGCTGCCTCTAGACCCTGTCAGGTATGGAGATCAAGCCTCTAGACTCCTGGGTTCCTCTCCCCAGCTCCCCACCCCACACACACCTGACACACCTATGGCAGAGCAGGCTATTTCCCCCACCGCAGCTGGATCTGAAAGGATTGAACCGGAAAATGAAGATGTCCTGATTTCCGTCCGGGGTTCTACCCTTTCTCAGTGTCCGCGAATCACCTGTCTGGGTGCTTTTGTGCCCCCAGCATCACTTCACCTGTTAAGCACGAACTTCTGAGTAGTTTATATCTTTACTTCTCTGTACCTGTCCACGGACTTTACAATACTCCCCTTGAACCACTGACTGGAAAATTTTAAGCCTAAAGAGTACTTTTTCATGGGGCTTGAGTGTCAATGATAGACTGCACAAATTAGTTTTATCCCAGATTTTACATAATATACATGTGTATTACATGTGCACATACACATATATGTTCACATATATGGAAGTGTGGATGTGGTGTGCGTGCATATGTGTGCGTAACCGATCAGTGGCAGCTGTCCGTTTTGAAAGTCCTAGCTAAGACATGTTCGTGTAAGAGTAAGCTTTTCCCATTTAATTTTTTAACAATCCAGTAGTCAATCCACGTTCTGGTAGGTACAAGCTATCACCTCCCCAAAGCTTCTATCTTGCTGTAGAAAATCCATTTTTAAAGTGGATTTTAATGTTTATTTTTGAGAGAGAGAGACAGAGAGAGACAGAGTGCAGGCAGCGGAGGCGCAGAGAGAGGGAGACACAGAATCCGAAGCAGGCTCTGGGCTCTGTCCTGCCAGACGTGGGGCTTGAACTCGTGGAACTGTGAGATCATGGCCTGAGCCGAAGTCGGACGCTTAACCGACTGAGCCACCCGGGGGGCCCCGTTAAGGTAGAGTTTAACCGAGGCCACATTTCCATTGCCGGAACGAATGCTGGATTGTATGTGCCTTGGATCACAGACAGTAATAGCCAAATGTAGTCAAAGATTGTGGACATCGCACAGAGCCACAGAGAGGCCCCATTACGACAACATGGTGCTAGATTTATAAACTTACCACAAGACTCAGACCGTGTAGATGCGGGAGCAGAGCATCAGAAGTCCCTGCCAGTTAACCAGATGTTATCAAAGGGAAAGGCATTCTAAAAACTTGTGACATTTCAGCACCGGGCCAAAAGCAATGATCATGTTTGTAACCTCCTGCTATTGAAACTCATTAATAATTTACAGTAATGGGGGTTCCAACTTCTACTTAACCTGTTCTTCAAAGGGCCGGAGTCACATTTACCACTTTTATTTAATGTAGCCATGATTATTCTACTAAGCAATTATTTTCCAGGGTCTTATGGAGGGAGGGGCCTTGAGTAATTTACAGTGATTTACCAGCTTCATATCTTCTGGGCAAACGTTAAAGCAAATACGTTTTGGTATTTTTTCTTATCGGTTGTACTTTAAGTTTACAACATTTAATTGAAAAGGTTTTGAACAAACGCCAGGCTGTCTTTCTGCTTAATGAAACCTTTTAAAAGAGCTGTTAATCTACTGCCTTGCACTTGTACCCAAGAAGTTGCTAAATTAATTTACTGACAAAAGAGAATCCATCATCATAAATGGTGTTTAAACAATAGTGGGGGACTCTGAAGAGTAATAAGGGACTAGCGTTGCAATAGCATGATGTATGTGATCGTGCTGTTTGTGTTGTAACAGGTTAATGGCAGAAACCTCCTTTCCGTTGACTTTGATCGAACAACAAAGACAGAAAAGATCTATGATGACCACCGTAAATTCCTGCTGAGGATCGCCTACGACACGTCGGGACACCCAACTCTGTGGTTGCCCAGCAGCAAGCTGATGGCCGTCAACGTCACCTACTCATCCACTGGTCAAATTGCCAGCGTCCAGCGGGGAACCACTAGCGAGAAAGTGGATTATGACGGCCAGGGGAGGATCGTGTCTCGGGTCTTCGCTGACGGCAAAACGTGGAGTTACACCTACTTAGAAAAGGTACGCCTGTGCCGTGAGAGTCAAGAGGGAAGCGATGATTAGTAGTTCTCAGCGATCACCCAGGGCTCTGCGGGGGAGAAAAACGGTGGCATGTGACTGAGCTCCATTTGTTATTCTAAGTATCAACATGTAAATCACACTGGTACCACAGTGATGAATTTCTGCATTAGCAAAGTAGTTTTTCCTTAGTTACGTTCTACTACCTGAGACCCTTTTAAGTGATTTATGCCGCAAACAAACAAGCAATCACACTGTCCACCTGCCAAGTTTATACATCGACAACATCCACAAATGAGACCTTGAGCATGGAAGTCATTTGTAAATAATCTCCGTGCTAGCTCTTTCATTTAGGAAAGAGCCTTACGTTAACACAGTTGAAGCTGTCACTTTTGTGTTGTTGCTGGCAGAGCATCAACATAGCCATAAAAAGCACGTAGATCCTATTTATGCATTATTAACCAAAAGAGGCTGTTTTTTTAGAAAGCCACGTTTCAGGTGCTCTGTGGCGTCTGTCATTTCTTCTGCATATCCAGGGCGTAAGCATCCTATCTTAAGACTTTCGTCCGTTCTTCAGCTCCAGGCACAACACCAAAAATGATTTAAGGTTCTCCACGCGCCAGATGCCGAGTCGCAGTCTGAGAGGTGTGGGGCCAGTGACTGTGGTCCAGAGGGATGAAAGCGAAAGTAAAAGAACAGGGAACCGGCCACCTCCCTGCAATTCCCTTCTTAAAAAACATAATCCACCAGAGAGCGCGTTCGCGGAGGGTTTCATTTGCCTTTGAGACAAACCTTAGCGCTGGGAAATGGTCCCGTTTTGCGTTCCAATACCTATCACGCCCCCGAGCATGCAGCAGCCTAAGTTAGAAACTCAACGCTTCATGGTGACCGCCTCCAGCCTGATGCGCGTGGCACACAGTGACCTGTCGCGTCCGAGACTCACGTCCGTGCCATCGCTGTGCTCCCCTTACGTGGTCCTGTTCACTAGAGGTGCTCTACACCACTCCTCAGTCCAAACCTTAACCCCGCCGCATGGGAGCCATCCCGTCTGCTTCTAGACAGCGGAGAGACGCAGGCCACCCTTCCAGAGAACCAGTGTCGGGTTCAGAGGTCACCACCACATACGCCTCCCAGCTTCGGAATCCTTCCAGCCAGGACCCTACTTGCCAGTCAGTCTGTTGTCTCACAGACCTGCTTATCTGCTCTCCTTCGAAGAGACTCACCCTTGAGACAATGGACCGTGCCCGTTAGATGACAAGTTTCCCTCCACGCTATTCATCACACTCATTAGCCACTCAACCGGTGATGATCCACTCAGACCGTTTCCGTTTGCTTTGCTAGGACAGGCACACTAGGCCAAAACTTACTCAGAGCAAGACAAGTAATATTTTGTTAACTCCCATCACATGGGATTTTAAATGACCACACAGCTAGGTACTACCTACGAATTTAGCAAGAATCCAAGCCTTCCTTAGCGCAATGCAAACTGTCGGGAAGCGTCCAAGGCATCCACCTCACAGCCTGCGGACAAAGACTGCCCCTAGGTGCGCCCGCAGAGGGCACTCAGCAGAAGCCTGTCGCCCAAAGTGCTTTCAAAGATGGTGGACAGTAAAGAGAGAGGGAGCGAGCCTTGGACGAGGGATTATGTGTTTCTCTGGCAAGAGCAAAGCCTGAGTCCCCGGAGGGCTCCTAACACACACCTGCTCCTAGATCTGCGGTCATTCCATTTGGCCTCGTGGGGTGTGGAGGAGACTTCCTCAAAGGAGACAATCGCCCATGCTCTGCTTTACTGTTTACTGTTGAGCCTGAGGGTTGAGCTTCTCTCAGGCTGGCCTAATAAATGACTGCCTTTTGTCCTGCTCTGCGGACGAGCAGAGCTCCTTTTAATCTATAGGTCTATTCACTCCCTAACTTAGCTCCCAAGTCGAATGCGGCCCAGAAACCGTTCTTACAGCACCTGGGATTCAAATCAGATTCGATTACTTACAAAAGGAAATTTCAAAATGCAGGTTTTATTGTCATTCCAGGTGACAGGTAAGCATTTGCAAACAAACAGACAAACAAAAATCATATCTGGGTCCGTGTTACGGCTCTCATCGTGCGAGTTAGCAGTGTTTGTCGACGTCGATGCTTTCTACACACGTTCTCCAGTTTGGGCTCATTTTATGTCTCTTCTTCATAAAGTAATATTTTGAATGCTTCGCTCCTCCCCCAGATGCACTGGAAATGAAAACATGATTTGAGTGGCTCTTCAATCAGATGAGGGGGGAAAGCCACCTCACTAAATAATTGCTAATTATGGAGAGGATCGCATTTCCCATATGCTGTTTTCTCCTTGAAATATTGTCTTTAAAGCAGCTTTGCGCGTGCCTGTATTATGACTTATCCAAATCCATCGACAATCTGCTGCCTGGCTGTGAGTGCCTGGAAGAAGAATGGTACAATTGTGACAAGTGGCACACTATGAATCTTGAGCCACTAATTGCAGAACCCCTCACAATTAAGCGTCCAAGCAAATCAGGCAGGGAATCGTTAACAACATGTAAGGTCAAGGATAACTCAATTAAAATGAAAATCATTTTCTCCAGCGGAATGTTTGTGTATATGTGGTCACCGAATCTCTGCTCTTGCTTCCCCTGCTCACGAAAATATTGAATAACAGTATGTTCTGTCTTTGCAGTCCATGGTTCTCCTGCTCCACAGCCAGAGGCAGTACATCTTCGAATATGACATGTGGGACCGGCTGTCTGCCATCACCATGCCGAGCGTGGCTCGCCACACCATGCAGACCATCCGGTCCATTGGCTACTACCGCAACATATACAACCCCCCAGAAAGCAACGCCTCCGTCATCACGGACTACAATGAGGAAGGGCTCCTTCTGCAAACGGCCTTCCTGGGTACGAGTCGGAGGGTCTTGTTCAAGTACAGAAGGCAGACCAGGCTCTCGGAAATTTTATATGATAGCACGAGAGTCAGCTTTACCTACGATGAAACAGCGGGCGTCCTGAAAACCGTAAACCTCCAGAGTGATGGTTTTATTTGCACCATTAGATACAGGCAGATTGGTCCCCTGATTGACAGGCAGATTTTCCGCTTCAGCGAAGATGGGATGGTAAATGCGAGATTTGACTATAGCTATGACAACAGCTTTCGAGTGACCAGCATGCAGGGTGTCATCAACGAGACGCCACTGCCCATTGATCTCTATCAGTTTGATGACATTTCTGGCAAAGTTGAGCAGTTCGGAAAATTTGGAGTTATATATTACGACATTAACCAGATCATCTCCACGGCCGTAATGACGTACACAAAGCACTTTGACGCCCACGGCCGCATCAAGGAAATTCAGTATGAGATATTCAGATCACTCATGTACTGGATTACGATTCAATATGATAACATGGGTCGGGTGACCAAAAGAGAAATTAAAATAGGGCCCTTTGCCAACACTACCAAGTATGCTTACGAGTATGATGTTGATGGGCAGCTCCAGACAGTTTATCTGAATGAAAAGATCATGTGGCGTTACAACTATGACCTGAATGGAAACCTCCATCTGCTGAACCCGAGCAGCAGTGCACGTCTGACGCCTCTTCGCTATGACCTGCGAGACAGAATCACTCGACTGGGGGACGTCCAGTACCGGCTGGATGAAGACGGGTTCCTGCGTCAACGAGGCACAGAGATCTTCGAGTACAGCTCCAAGGGGCTTCTGACTCGCGTTTACAGCAAAGGCAGCGGCTGGACAGTGATCTATCGCTACGATGGCCTGGGAAGGCGTGTATCTAGCAAAACCAGTCTGGGACAGCACCTGCAGTTTTTTTATGCGGACTTAACCTATCCCACTAGGATCACTCACGTCTACAACCATTCCAGCTCAGAAATTACTTCTCTCTATTATGATCTCCAAGGGCATCTTTTTGCCATGGAAATCAGCAGTGGGGATGAATTCTACATTGCGTCAGATAACACAGGGACACCCTTGGCCGTTTTCAGTAGCAATGGGCTTATGCTAAAACAGATCCAGTACACTGCATATGGTGAAATCTATTTTGATTCCAATATTGACTTTCAGCTGGTAATTGGATTTCATGGTGGCTTATATGACCCACTCACAAAATTAATCCACTTTGGGGAAAGAGATTATGATATTTTGGCAGGACGCTGGACGACGCCTGACATAGAAATCTGGAAAAGAATTGGGAAGGACCCAGCTCCTTTTAACCTCTACATGTTTAGGAATAATAACCCTGCAAGCAAAATCCATGATGTGAAAGATTACATCACAGGTAAGCATTTTATTTTTCCTTTCCAAGTGCTGAATAACTTCAATCTTTATATGAACACACAAAACAACTGGAGTTTCTTTCTCTGCCCTTACATTTTATTCACGCAAAATCAAATGCCTAACCTTTTAAAGGTATTTATTTCTCTATGAAACCACAGAGAAGCCAGAAAGGGAAACCGAGACGTGGTTTTTTACTTCCTGTTCTGTCTACAATGCCCAAGGCCGCAATTTTCTGAAATGGTGCTGAATGAAGAGAGGTGATACGGGGGTATGGAAAACAGGGTGAACTTGGGAGCCCCCAAATTGGAGTTCCAATCCCAACCTGTCTCTGTTAAGTCGTGTGGCTTTATACACAAGTCACATATATATATTTTTTTTTTAGTCTGTTCCCTTAACAATGAAACGGGGAGAATAATGCCTACCTTATGGTAGAAGATGTAATAAAATATATGCAGTTCTGCTTTGAACGGTGAACTACCTTACAAATGTGTCCTGTTGGCTTTCCTCTTATACGTGTGTGAAGCTCTGATGGAAGAATCAGTGTGGCACACAGCACAGTGTGACTCACCATCTCATCCCTCTCCACCACCATCACCTTGGGACAGTAAAGGAACAGCTTCTCCCACCACTTGCTTAGCCAGTGGGTCCCGGTTCCGTTCTCACTACTGTCTTAATGCCACCTGGTGCAGCTCTTGCACGGTGGCACCACTAACAGACACACTAGTTTTTCTGCCAGTGTGGGGATACGAAGATCTTTCCAAGTTTAGCACATGATCCAGGTGGGGGGGAAAAAAAAAAAAAAAATCATCTGATCCCACTTCTGCCACCACAAAACCACCAGGATGAGAGAGACCAGGGCTATGCAAGCACCACTCTGGTTCCTGACTTCTCCACTCATCCTCCACTGCATGGATTCTGAATCCTTCTGGTTCCACCTTCCTTTCCTGAATTACACTACCATAATCCCCCTCTGTGCCGCATTTATGTTTCCTGGAAGCAGCTTCTTTCCTGTTTCCTCTTTTTGTTTTTGGTTTGGTGTGAGGCTTTCTGTTTTGTTTTGGCTTGTCTTAGATGCTCCTCCAGGCTGGCTCTTTTCTTGCTCAATATTGGAGTCATACTGAGACGCCTGTTTTCTCAGTTCTTGGTACAGCTCTCAAAATGCTGCCCTCTGTTCATTTCACATCTGCCTCCTGCTTCCCCAGACTGCCGAAAGCTTGTCATAGCTCTCCTCCGTGTGAACCAGCTGAAGCTCCCTTCGTTCAGAATCCTGATTCAGCAACACCCTCATGGTATTCTCCTTCGGGTGTCTCATTACACATCTGCATCTGAGTCCCATGATGCTGGCAATATTTTTCAGTACTTAACACCCTGTGATTTCTTTCTTTCTTTCTTTTTTTTTTTTTTTTTTTTTTTACTGTTACACAGACATCATTCATAGTAGGAGAAACTTTGCCCCTGACACTACCATTCAGGAGAATTTTCTCCAAAACATAAGACCTCTTATAATCTTATATACACTCACTCTCTCACTCTTGCTCTCTCTCTCTCTCTCTCTCTCTCTCTCTCTCACACACACACACACACACACACACACACACAGTATCACTTTCTATTCTACATGATGAACTTGGGATTTCTCTCTACCACCACCACCATCACCACCACCACCACCAACACCCCTCCTTTTAAAAGAGGGAGAAAACCACTGGTTTTATAGCTGTATGATGTTTGGACACAGGATCTGCCAGCCTGGTGATGAGGTGAGAGTTTGTGCCCCAGAGAAGGAAATAGGAAGCAGGTGGTTCTCCATCATCCTGGCAAGCAGTTTACCACTGGTTATTTAAGAGGTGTTGACAGGGTCTGGCTGAAATGCTGGAAAGCCCACAGCTCCTGAATTCATCCTCTCCTAGCAACGTGGACTACAGGGAATGCCGTAGCAGCATTTTCTGAAAAACATCAAAAGAGAGATGGAACAGCATAAAATATATTAGGTGAAATGCAATTTCAAATTTTCCAGCAATGTGCTTAATATATAAAATAATCTACACCCAACTGTACTCATAAAGCTGCAAGCCTGCTGAGTAGTTCTGTAATATTATAACCTCCAGAATAGAATAAAAGCCTGATTCTGAGCTTAATGGCTTTTGGAGTCACATGGCAGTATTTTAAAATACCATTTTAAAGGTTTCCAGGTTCTCTCCCCAAAAAGTTCGCCTCCACCTGTGCACAGTGAGCCTTTGAAGTCATAGCTGATGGTGATCAGAACTTCTGTGCCCCTGGCCAGTCCTGCCAGCCTTCAGCATTCATCTTTGATTAAGAAGCAACTGTTGATTTTAATTCTCTCAATTTAGGGGTTTTATTAATAGAAAATGGGTTGTGGAAGCCACATATCCTTGGGCAGTCGCTTTTGAAAACTCACACACAACTTCTATTTAAGACCAGTCTTTGCTAACTACAGAATCCCTTTGTTTTCCTCAACTGGGTCTCCTTCGTGCTGCTGTGCATTGTTGTTACCCTTCGTTACCACTTATTCCTCGCACAGGATGCAACTTCTAACTCATGACAGTTTATCTAGTCTCATTGATTACCTCTTAGACTGGGTTTTCTGTAGCCCTTGGCATCATTTCATCACTGAGGCTATTGTCTTCGTGTCTGAAAATAGAGAGTGGGTGTCGAATTGTAGAATGAAGGCAAACATCTTGTTTGTGAACTTGGGTGTTTTGTTTTTGTTTTTTAGTTTCAGGTAAGGATTGAAATTTCTGAAAGCACAAAATAACTCTAACACCTTTCCTTTCGGACGTTCTTCCCCTAGATGTTAACAGCTGGCTGGTGACATTTGGCTTCCATTTGCACAATGCTATTCCTGGATTCCCCGTGCCCAAATTTGATTTAACAGAGCCTTCTTACGAACTTGTGAAGAGTCAGCAGTGGGAGGATGTGCCGGTAAGAAACAAAAAGCAAAACTATGAAAAGGTGATAGATGGCTTATCTGTGCTTACTTCCCCCTTTAATCAGACTACCCTTGTGAAAACTGCACCGAAGACACTTTTTGATTTTTTTTTTTGACTCTTTTAGGGAAGAAAAACATCACTTCCCTCCACATTTCTGTTCAGCAAACTAGGGGCCTGTTAAACAGGCTTAAATCTGTTCTTAGTGATGCTAATAAAAACATAAAAAGACATTATCCGAAGGTAATAAAATGAGGGAGATCATTTTTGAGTGCAAGGTTTCTACAGAGAACCCCATGAAAGCACATTTATAGCGCTTGGGACCTTAAGGCAAAGATACAATAAACAGGAGGGCAGGGGATTCATATTACAAATTAGCAGGCCCACAAACAACGCCACGAAGTTCAGCTTTTTTCAAGTATGAACAGTGTGTCATGGGGAAAGATTGAAAATAAAAATAAAATGTCCTCTGGTAAAGCTCCATCTGCAACTAGGTGTTTATAGAATTTTCCTGAAAATAACATTTCAGGAGGCCTATAATTGTTCCGAGAACTAAAAGAAAAGAAAAAGAATGCAAAATTGCAAAGTCAAAGCTGCCATTTCAGAAATTGGCACTTTTAATTCCCACCATTCAGAGATCAGAAAGGAATGTACAAGAAAACACTAGAGTTTCTAGCTTAAAGCAAGAATAATTAAAGATCAAGAAACTGGGTTACCCCATAATGATAAGGAGAAGAGAGTGCAGAGTTTCTTAGAAAGATTAATTCCCCTCCCCGCCTTGAGCAATTTCCTATGATTTCAGTGAATACAAAGAGAAAAGGCAATCCTGGCTAGAACACACACATACACACACACACACACACACACACACAAATATATTCAAACCCAATACCTCTGTTTTCTGGTACATGTTTCATACTTAACATAAAACAGTTCCTTCTTCGGGGCGCCTGAGCGGCTCAGTTGCTTAATCATCCGACTCTTGATTTCAGCTCAGGTCACGAGCCCATGGTTCCTAAGATCAAGCCCCTTGTGGGGCTCTTTCCCTCTTTCTCTGCCTCTCCCCCACTAGTGCTCTCTCGGTCTCTCAAAATAAACTTTAAAAAAAAATTTCAAATAAAAATGAAACAATTTCTTCTTCAAGATGTCACCTTTACATTTTAAGAAGCAAAACGCATCGAGTTTCCAAGGTCTGGCCACCATTTTAACATTTCTAAGTACAAATATGTCTACACCAATAAAGTGTCATGGAGAGAAGCCACCGTGAAGTTTCCTAGTGCATTTGAACAGGCATGTCCTAATTGTGTACGACTTTCCAACATGTCTGAAAACACTTAAGTCTTACTGTACAAATGGACTTGCCAACTTTGTTTCCTAGGCAGTCTTGTACATACGGTGCAAGTTCTCTGTCGAGAGAAGCGCACCATAAGGACAGCTCAGGGAATCCCCGCCAAAGACACTGAGGCTGCCCCAAGTGCCCAAAAACAAATGTTTCTTTCACTGCTGCAGATGAAACAGATGTTTCCATTTGGGAAACACTGGCCAGACAAGCATCTGGTCGTAGCAGAAATGGCCGAGTTAAGATGCCCCCAATTTAAAGCAGTTGCCAGTGTAGATGGTCCACCGTGCCTAAGTGTACCAAAAATGTTTTCCTAAAGTAATAAATACTCGCCTCCAGCTGTCCCATTGTGCGCTCGTCCCCGTACACCTCTGCAATTATGCTGGCGGAGATTCAGTTGAAAACTGTGTGCACCAGGAGGGAGTACAGAGTTTACCTAAATTAAAGCACACGCATTTCAAAGCCTGTGAAGTAGGACGCAGTCATCCCGCAGCGAGCACCACAGCCTTTCCAACCCTTGCCTGTGTTGGCTGCTTTTTCCTCAGGCTCCCAGGCAGAAAGCTGCTGTGACGGAGACCCTGATAAGCTCGGTTCCCCAAATGGGATGGGCGTGGGAAAGGGACATCTAGAAATCGAAGGGAAAAGCTAAAACCAGATTTTGCCCACGTTTGCCCAGATTTTGAAACTACACACCTCTTAATATGTAAGGGAGTCACCTCTTTTTACGTTTCAAAAGACATTTGGATTGGGGCGCCCGGGTGGCTCAGTCGGTTGAGCCTCCGGCTTCGGCTCAGGTCATGATCTCACGGTTCGTGAGTTCGAGCCCTGCGTCGGGCCCTGCGCTGACAGCTCAGAGCCTGGAGCCTGTTTCAGATTCTGTCTCCCTCTCGCTCTGCCCTGACCCTGCTTGTGCTCTCTCTCTCTGTCTCTAAAATAAATAAACATTAAAAAAAAAAAATTAAAAAACAAAATACATTTGGATCAACTTGACGGGAGGGGACCCTGAGCGAATTCCTCTGCCCAGAGTTTTTTGAGCTTTTTCCTCTCCAAAGAACCCGACTGGGGTTTTAATAAATGCCTGGGAGCTCTCCACAGAAGTACCCCCCCCCCCCCACACACACACACATACAACACCTCTTTTTGTCGTCGTCGTCAGGACTGGGACCCTGGCCCCCCAGGCGGCCAAGAGCTACAGCTGTTCTCTAAACCGAACCCCCCTCCCCGTTCTGTTTCGCTTTTCAGCCCATTTTCGGAGTTCAGCAACAAGTGGCGAGGCAGGCCAAGGCCTTCCTGTCCCTGGGGAAGATGGCAGAGGTCCAGGTGAGCAGGCGCAAGGGCGGCGGCGCGCCCTCGTGGCTGTGGTTCGCCACGGTCAAGTCGCTGATCGGCAAGGGCGTCATGCTGGCCGTCAGCCAGGGCCGCGTGCAGACCAACGTGCTCAACATCGCCAACGAGGACTGCATCAAGGTGGCGGCCGTGCTCAACAACGCCTTCTACCTGGAGAACCTGCACTTCACCATCGAGGGCAAGGACACGCACTACTTCATCAAGACCACCACGCCCGAGAGCGACCTGGGCACGCTGCGGCTGACGAGCGGCCGCAAGGCCCTGGAGAACGGCATCAACGTGACCGTGTCGCAGTCCACGACCGTGGTCAACGGCAGGACTCGCAGGTTCGCCGACGTGGAGATGCAGTTCGGCGCGCTGGCGCTGCACGTGCGCTACGGCATGACCCTGGACGAGGAGAAGGCGCGCATCCTGGAGCAGGCGCGGCAGCGCGCGCTCGCCCGGGCCTGGGCGCGCGAGCAGCAGCGCGTGCGCGACGGCGAGGAGGGCGCGCGCCTCTGGACGGAGGGCGAGAAGCGGCAGCTGCTGAGCGCCGGCAAGGTGCAGGGCTACGACGGGTACTACGTACTCTCGGTGGAGCAGTACCCCGAGCTGGCCGACAGCGCCAACAACATCCAGTTCCTCCGACAAAGCGAGATCGGCAAGAGGTAACCCCCCCGGGCCCGGCTGCCGGGGACGGACGGCGGCCACCCCCGCGCTGGGAGGCGGACCCAGCAGCGGGTGTCGCTGCGTTTCTCTCGAGCCTACACCGCACCTCTGCTCGGATTTTTCTGTAGCACAATCCGAATCGGACTCTCCGACACAGAAGAGCCTTCCAGGAGAATGATACTGCTATTAAAAAAAAAAAAAAAAAAAAATCCCCCCCCCCGAAAAAACAAAAACAAAAAAACTTTTTTCTGAATGACCTTAAAGGTGATCGGCTTTAAAGAATATGTTTACATATGCATATCGCTGCACTCAGTTGGACTGAAAGTATTAAAAGGAAAAATAAATAAATAAGTGAAAGAAAGGAAAAAAAAATGGCCTAAACATTTTGGGCTAGGCCGTCTGTTCCTTCGAGCCACTGTATTTAAGGTAAAAATGCATACGGTGTGTCCAGATATTACCGAATTGTCGACCTTTGCTTACAAGAAGTAGTCTCTCTGCATAGGATGTGATCTATATCTCTGTTAATTTTAAAATGTGGGGCAAAATTACTGTTTATAGACAACCCAACTGCTTTCCCTGTGCTGCTTTGTAAAAGGACTTTGGCACAAGTGACTTCTGCGACGGCGGGGATTTCATAACGGATTTTACAATGCTAACGTGGTTTGCCTTGGGGAAAAAAACTGGCAAATAGAATCCATGTCACTGATAAGCAAAGGAAACCCTGATTTTTTTGTAAATTATGTGAGACAAGTTGTTTATGGATTTTTATATGAATTACAATTTACTGTACATCAAATATTAGTCTCAGAGGAGTTAATTTATGTAAAGTGTTTAAAAAGTTTATACTTAAAAATAAAACGATAAAAACATGTGAACTGTGTGATTTTTTTAAAAGGATTGCACCTTTTGTTATCTGTTATAGCTGTACAGTATAAATTATTATATTGTAGAGATATAACGACTTATGCCTATAATGTCCAGAAGTGTTAATATTTTTGTATTAGGTTAAAAAAAAAAATGTGCAACTTTCTATCACTAGATGGATAGGACAGTGCAATCCTAAGTGGGTGGCTAATCAGAGAACTCCTTTCTCTTTCTTCTCTTTTTCATCAGGCCAGTGTCCTCAACCTTTATCAACTAAGAGGCACCATAGAAAACTAAGGCTGGTGGAATGTAGCGGAAGATACAGAAAAAAAACAAAAAACAAAAACTGGGCGGGAGAGGTCCTTTCTCGTCCCTAAAAGTCGAGGGGAGTTGATATAATTAACCACAGGGTTTTTACTGTTACCATTCCTTGAAGCTCCATTTCTCGATGGAGGCAAGAGACCACATCAGATGTTCCGGGAAATACTTGTGAGCAGGAAAGGATCTGATGTAGTCATGACCGTAAACATGTGTCTTAAGATCTAGGGAAGATAGCAGAAGCCGAGCAGCGCCGAGAGGGCCAGATGGAGAAGGTCAGGGTCGCTCTGCTAGTCTGGGGTTTTGGACCATCAGGTCACCAAGAGGGACGCAAAAGGGAGACAAACGCTCCCGTGAGCCCCCTGTGACCCAACCATCCCGGGAGCTGGTTTCAATGGCAGCCTCTGCTCTGTCTCCGGGAAGCGGGGGGTGGGGATGGGGGTGGCACATCCAGCTGGACGCGAACCGCCAGCCGTGCCCTCCCGCACACGCGTGCGAGTGGGACCGCGCGTGGCCGCCATCTGCCCTTCTGTGCCGGCCCACCGCTCTTGCAAATCTCTTTCGTGAGCACTAAATTCAGCCACAAAAATATTTTTAGAAAATATTTCTCAGTTCATTGAGCTATAGTACACACTGTTTTCCTCTATGTATAATGGTGATAAAATATAGCAAGTGAACATGTCGTAAATATAAAGGTTCAAGTGATGTATTGAAAATAATTTTCTAACTGCTTTGTATGTATCACATACTCTAAATTGCACAGTAGGCGTGTTTATTAAACAGATTGGCTGGGAAAGTTTCAAAATAGCTACTGAATTTACAGTATCAGTGCTATTACTGTCTTTGTGTATTTGGTAGAGCATACCGAAGTAATTAATCTTCTAATGAATGCTGATATTTTATTAGAATGAAAGCACAGATTAGCATTAATATTTTTTATCCTGGAAATCCTTTGGCAAGTATTATGAAGCCCCAATTTAGAAAACTATGAGATTTCAAACCACATGAACATGGCTCTGTTTTACAGTTTATTTTTTAACCTGTTAACTTAGGTGTTTGCAGTTCTGTTCCGATGGAATTTCTGCAGGACTGTATTTAGCATGCTGTAAGTACTTTTGGTTAAAATAGGCTCTGAGTCTAAATCCTCAGAAGTGTCTCTGATGTATTGACCATGAAAAGCTTGTACCACATGACAGAAGTGAAATCATAATCTTACCCTCTTCTCGACATGGACTGGTCCTTTACACTGGCACCGATAAATAACAGATTTGGAGTATCTCCTGGTGCTTCTTTTTAGATGAAGTCAAATCAACCCAATTAGTGTCTTGTTAGTAGGTATAATGAGCCTATTTCTTTCTAAAAAGACTTGTGATCTGGACATGCTTTTACAAGAAATAGTGACCTTGGGGAATATGTAAACAAAAGACCTTTTTCTAAGAGTTGCGGGGGTGGGGGACTGGATAATGAAAAGAATTAGCTTACAAAAAAAAAAAAAAAAGAAATTGATATTCAAAGTATTTTAGGCACAGCCAGTCAAAATGCTTTCATGATATTTTGAGATGTAAATTTTGTCTGA